>NC_058060.1:10442097-11042097 GCF_020085105.1 Siniperca chuatsi
ATGCTGTTGCATGCTGGGGCAGCAGGTTGAGGGTAGCGGACGCTAACAGGCTCAGCAAACTGCTCCGTAAGGCCTGAGACATTGTGGGGGTGGAGCTGGACTCTCTGTCTGTGGTGTCAGAGAGGAGGATGCTGGCCAAACTACATGCCATCTTGGACAATGTCTCCCACCCACTCCATGACGTGCTGGTCAAACAAAGGAGTACCTTCAGCGGAAGACTCATCCCCCAAAATGCACCACAGAGCACCACAGGAAATCATTCCTGCCTGTGGTAATGCTAATATGCTGACATTTAGCACGTAATATAAAACATCTAAATTTAGCCTGTTTGCATGCTAACATTTGCTAATGAGATCTAAAAACAAACTGAGACTGATGTCATTAGTTTTGCAAGTATCTGGTCATAAACCAAAGTATATTCAATTTTGACCTGATGATGTGCAGGTGGATAAGGGATATACAAATGTACAAAATGTCATTGCACTCGATCCAGTGGTTGTTGAGATATTTCAGTCCAGCCCCAGCATGGCTATAAACCTCCGTAAAACTGAGAGGGATTGCAGACGGTCATAATTATCTGTTGGTTTGTCATTACAAGTGGCTACTTTCAGGCAGAAAAGCACATTCACACTCAAATTTTCCTTTTTGGGCAATTAATAGTTTCAAGTATATGGAGGAAGAACATGAAGACTCCTCTTCATGTTTTTTTCCCCTCCTGGGTGCACCAAATTCTACAGACAGTGCCTTTAACAAAACAGTGTTTAGTTGTAGAAACGACTGAAGACAACAGAAAGATGTAGATTCTTGATATGCTTTTATTTTTTTATTAGTTTGCTTGGTTAGAGTTTTAAGGCACTTTAATGCAGAGTCTTTGGAGGTTCCAACTGAGAGCTTCACTCTTCATCATGTCCCTTCTGTGTGAGACAATGAATGACAATAATTAGGTGTGCAATAATTTCATTAACAGTATTCTTACTGCATGCAAAAAAGTAATAGATATACTGCATGTATGCTATAATAAAGTCCACGTTGTTTTGTTCATCAGTAACAAGTGGGGGAAAAAAAACACAGAAATATGTCAGATGCTGTTGCATCACTGACCTTGGATCCGGCATCACGGCTTTTGGCTCTCATCTTATTGACCTGCGACTCAGCAATGTCGGCCCTCTCCTCCGCCTCATCCAGTTCATGTTGCAGTTTACGGAGCTTGGTCAGATTGCTGTTGGCTTGTTCCTCCTGTTAAGTAATTGTTTTGATTAAGTATTTAAAGTATGGGAGCAAGATATCCATCTGGAATTTCAGAATACACCTGTACTTACAGCCTCCTCTGCAGCCCTCTTGTAAGATTTGACCTTCAGCTGCAGTTTGTCTACCAGGTCCTGCAGACGGGCCAGATTCTTCCGGTCCTCTTCAGTCTTCAGAGTTGAATAAGCAGAGTCACGCATTGCTTTTTACAACTGAAACAGGGAAAGAATATGAATGGACTGAAGTTGATTACAGTATATAATTACAATATACCTGATAGGTAAGCTCCTTGACGCGTCTCTCATATTTACGGACTCCTTTCACAGAGTCACCGCCCTTCTTTTGCTCAGTTTCCACCTCAGCTTCCAGCTCCCTCACCTACGAAAACAACGTCACAGTGTCACAGAATCCAAGCACCATATCCACATCTGAATAAATCATTGTCACTCACCCTGGCCTCCAGCTTCTGGATCTGCTTCTTGCCACCTTTCATGGCTATTTGCTCAGCTTCATCCAGACGGTGCTGCAGGTCTTTGATGGTTTGTTCCATGTTTTTCTTCATACGCTCCAGGTGAGCGCTGGTGTCCTGCTCCTTCTTCAGCTCCTCTGCCATCATGGCAGCATCAGTAATGGCCTTCTTCGCCTTCTCCTCAGCATTTCTGCACTCCTGCACTGCCTCCTCCACCTCACTCTGAAGCTGGGTTGTGTCTCCCTCCAGCTTCTTCTTCTGGTTCAGCAGGCTGGTGTTCTGCACAGAATTGTTTCACAGTGAACACTTGTGGAAACATAAATAACTTGGACATATTGGTATATTGTTATACTGTATAGTGATTACAGATTCAGACATACCTGGGAGTGCAGCAGCTGAACTCTCTCACTGACATCCAGCAGTTCTTGCTCTGCCAGTTTACGAGCTCTCTCAGTCTGCTCCACCACAGACCTCAGCTCATCAAGTTCAGCCTGCAGCAGGTTGTTACGTCTCTCCACAATAGCAATGTTCTCCTTTAGATCATCATTGGCACGAAGAGCATCATCCAGCTGCAGCTGCGAGTCCTGTCAAGAACAATAATAACATTCTTTCTATGATTAAAAGGACAAAGAAAACAATCCACAAACATACTCCCATCATTGGTAGGACTTACGGACTTACCTTCAGATGAGCATGGACTCCCTTGAGTTGCTTTTGAGCCTCTGCTGCCTGCCTGTTGGCCTGGCTCAGCTGGATCTCCATCTCATTGAGATCTCCCTCCATCTTCTTTTTCACCCTGAGAGCCTCATTTCTGCTGCGAGTCTCAGCCTCCAGGGAGCTCTGCAGAGTGTCCACTACTCTCTGATGGTTACGCTTGGCCTGCTCCAACTCTTCATCCTTCTCAGCCAGCTTCCGCTCAATTTCAGCCTTCATCTGGTTTAACTCAAGCTGTGCTCGGAGGATCTTACCCTCTTCATGCTCCAGAGAGCCCTGTAAGAACAGTCTTTTCTATTGATATGCATATTCTTTAAGAATAAGCAGAAAGCTATAACAAAATATATTTATGAACTCTCACCTCAGCTTCCTCCAGAGCAGCTTGTATCTCAGCCTTCTCCTGCTCCAGCTGTTTACGGATCTTCTCCAGCTCGTGGATGCTCTTTCCTCCCTCACCAAGTTGCTCAGTCAGGTCAGAAATTTCCTCTGTCATCAAAAGAACATTATATACATTATACTGTATGATTGGTTTAGCTTAGCCCCATCAGGATCACAAAATCCACAAGAAGCATGTTTTTTTTCCTCAGACCTTGAAGATTCTTGTTTTCTCGTTTCATGGTCTCCAGATGATCCAGAGATTCTTCATAAGAGTTTTTCAGTTTGAAGAGCTCAGTGCTGAGAGAACGAGCTTCTTTCAGGGAACTTTCCAGCTCAGTCTGGGACTCCTCATACTTCTGCTTCCACTCAGCAAGGACCTGGTTAAATGATATTCACTATTAGATTACTTAGTATTAATTCATCCATTCACAATTCTCTTAAGTGCAGTTTTTTCTTTCTCCCATTACCTTGTCAAAGTTTCTTTGTTTCTTGTCCAGAGCTGCAGCAGCAGCATTAGATCTCTCCACATCCACCATGAGATCTTCAATCTCACCCTGAAGCCTGTGTTTGGTTTTCTCCAGGGATGAACATTTAGCGTTAACAGCTTCCACAGCTTCTTCTGCATCCTGCAGACGCTGGGCTAGTTTCTTCCTATTTGACAATGACATGTTACAATAATTCTCAGGCCTTCTCAAAATCATGTCTGTGCTGTTGAAGAGAAGGCAACTGTTCTTACTTTGCGTCTTCCAGCTCCTCCGTTCTCTGGATGGCATCAGTTTCGTACTTGGTTCTCCACTGAGCCACCTCAGAGTTTGCCTTGGACATGCTGCGTTGGAGCTCAGCTTTGGCCTCCTGCTCCTCCTCATACTGCTCCCTCAACAAGTCACAGTCATGGCGAGAAGATTGCACTGCATGGGCAAGTGCATTCTTTGCCTGTAAGGTGATAGTATAATATAAGCATAAACATACTGTTAAATAATGTAATGTCTATCAGGAAACTGCATTCACGGTAATTTGAGATACCTTGACTTCCTCTTCTAGTTGTCTCTTGAGGTCTTCAATCTGCTGAGTGGAAGACTGCTTCCCTCTGGTCAGCTGAGAGACCAAGGAGTCCTTCTCCTCTAGCTGTCTGCCAATCTCACCTTTTGTTAAGGAAGAAAATGTTCCTCTTATCTTAAATATTATGTATTCAATTTCAAACATTTATAGATTTTTCTTACCATTCTCAGTTTGAAGCTTTGCTTTCTGCATGGTGAAATCATTAATGATACGCTGGCTTTCATCAGTCTTAGTCCTCAATTCACTCATTTGATCTTCAAGAGTGCGACACATTTTCTCCAAGTTTGACTGAAAGTAAAAGAAGTCATTAAGACAATAATAAGACAATTTGCTTTCATGTTTAGAAACTCTTTCATTCATACATCTTTAACTATGGAATAAAACCGGCACCAGCCTAGCATGCTGGGGTAATTTGTTCGTTGTACTCACTTTGGACTTGACAATCTGCTCCATGTTGGACACCACATCATCCAGCTCCAGTCTGAGCTCGCTCTTCTCTTTCTCCAGCTTCTGTTTGACTCTTTGCAGGTTGTCAATCTGCTCTCCCAGGTCAGCCATACTGTCTGCGTTCTTCTTTCTCAGTGTAGCAGCAGTGGCTTCATGCTGCAGAGTGGCCTCTTCAAGGTCTCTGCGCATCTTCTGAAACTCAGCCTCTCTCTTCTTGTTCATCTCGATCTGGGCAGCAGTGGCTCCTCCGGCCTCCTCCAGCCTCTCACTGATCTCCTCCAGCTCCCTGGCCAAGTCAGCCCTCTGTTTTTCCACCTTGGCTCGGGCAGCTCGCTCTGCTTCCAGCTCTTCCTCCAGCTCTTCAATTCGGGCCTAAGATGTACAATTCCCATTAAAGAGTGCCAAGTAAAAAGCAGAACAATGTCTTTGATAAATGGCTGTGTTAATGTCAGTTGACCTGTAACTCTTTCAGTTTCTTCTGAAGTTGGGCTGCCAGTGCTTGTTCATCCTCAATCTTGCTGAGAAGCTGGCTTATCTCAAAGTCCTTCCTGTCAAGAGAAAAGCATATCTTTAGAAAGTTTTTCCTAAGTGAGAATTTGCTTACATATGATTGGGCAACCCTATTGCCAGACAAGAATGTCAATATTGGATGAATCTGGAAAACCCCAGATTACGTTCAGTGGGATGTTTTTTTAAATTCTTGCTTCCCTTAGTCTATTACTATTGAATGGTTAAGGTGAAGGAATGATTGTGGTTATGGCAAATAAACTCTGGTTAAGGTTAGACAACTAATCTTGTGGTTAGGGTTGACAAAAAGGTGAACATTAACAATAGGTCTGTGACGAGGCACAATTTTTAGTCTCTTGCATGAAAGTCAGATGTGTTAAACATCCATCCACCACCCCAACCTTACTATCTGCCTTGATACATAGACGGCACTTCCTGGCTACCTCTCTGGCTCTGAATATTGGCATTGGATGTAAATTGTGATGTGCAGAATAATTCAATATTGCCATAATTCCTGGAATATTGAACTGAATTGGGAGAGGAAACTTACTTCTTTAGCTTCTCTTCAAGTTGCTGCTTGTCATTCTCCAGGTCCATTAGGCTCTCCTGACTCAACTTCAGATCTCCTTCCAGCTTTCTCTTCGCTCTCTCAAGATCCATCCTAACCTTTTTCTCTTGTTCTAGAGAACCTTCAAGCTATTTGAAAGCATAGAATAACAGATTTATTACATAATACCTTATACA
The DNA here is from genome assembly GCF_020085105.1 of Siniperca chuatsi. Lineage (NCBI taxonomy): Eukaryota > Metazoa > Chordata > Actinopteri > Centrarchiformes > Sinipercidae > Siniperca > Siniperca chuatsi. The sequence continues at coordinate 10,447,661 of NC_058060.1, forward strand.
ATAGAGCTATTAAGTCTATATTCTAATGAATGTATATAACTTTGTACTTACGTCATCAACTTGCTGCTCCAGCTTGGCTTTGGCCTTGGTCAGAGTGTTGACTTTGTCCTCCTCACTCTGCAGGTCGTCCAGTGTTTGCTGATGAGCCTCCTGAAGAGCTTTCTTCTCTTTGGTGAGCTTTGCAATGATTTCATCCAAAGCAGCCATCTCTTCAGTCAGGTTTTTAACCTAAATTATTTTCTAGTTAGTACATCTCATCTGGTCAAAAATATGTTCTATCAACACAAAAATAAATATATTGTTAAATATTTTTTAAATATTTTGTTACCTTATTCTCTGTGGCATGCTTTTCCTTTTCCACTTTAGCCAGAGTCAGCTCCAGATCATCGATGTCCTTCTTGAGTTCTGAACACTCATCCTCCAGCTTCCTCTTCTTGGCAGTCAGCTCTGCATTCATCTCCTCTTCATCTTCCAGCCTCTCTGTAAGCTCTTTGGCTTTGGCCTCAAGCTGGATCTTACTCTTGATCAGACCCTCACAGCGCTCCTCAGCATCCGTAAGATTGTCTTGCTCCTGCATACAGTAGATTTGCATACAAATTTTCTTACTCATCACATTTTCGCAAATATAGCGCTGTAAGTTTAAGGTAAACTAAATGAGTGATCTTACAGATTGGACTTGGAGCTGCAGGTCGTTCTTCTCTTGGAGAAGGGTCACCATTTTTTCCTCCAGCTCTTTCCTGCGAGCCTCAGATTTAGCATAAGCCTCTTTGAGCTTCGTAAACTCCTCCTTCATGTTTGCCATCTCCTTCTCAGTCTCAGCTGATTTCAGCAGAGGTTTGATCTTGAAGTACATCTTCATCCAGGGCCAATTCTTGACACCCATGAAGGCACGCACATTCCACTGGATCACCAGTAAGGCATCCCTGCAGACAATATCAATTGAATAAATTTTCCTGTACATTTCCAGTACCTTATCTTTTTAGCAATGCTGGCAGCATGGTTCTAGGGATGGCAATGTCGGTCTGTCGGTCAGTCCAGACAAATATCTCAAGAACTATTGGATGGATTTCGATGAAATTTTGTACAGACATGATCCCCAGAGGATGCAGCCTACTCTCTTTAGTGATCAGCTGACTTTCCTTCTAGTGCCACTGTAAGGTTGACATTTGTGGTTAAAAGTGTCAACAACTATTGGATCGATTGTCATGAAATTTGGTACAGACATTCATTGTTACCAGAAGATAAATTCTAAAAACTTTGGTGATCCCCTGACTTTAAATCTACCACCATCATCAGGTCAGAATTGCAGTTTGTCCAATATTTTTTATGACGAAATACCTGCAAAACTAATGATATTCCCATCACAATTTTGTGTTTAGTGCTGAGTAGCAAATATTAACATGCCAAAATGGTAAACTAAGATGGTGAACATTGTCAATATTCCCATGTTAGCTTTGACATTGTGAGCATGTTATTATGCTGACATTAACATTTAGCTCAAAGCACTGCTGTGCCTAAGTATAGCCTCACAGAGCTGCTAGCATGGCTGTAGACTCTTAGTCATTTTTTACAGTAAATGGTAAAAGCAATATACCAACCTGCGCTCAACAATTTTCTGGAACTCAATCCTGGCGAGTAGTCCTCTGGATCTCGCTTGAATTCCAGTGATGATGAGAGCGAGACGATCATCTCTCATCTCCTCAAGAACACCCAGCAGACCAGCTTTGAAGAACACCTAGTAAAGATACAGAAAACATTAATCTCATTGCCTTTGAATAAGTATTTTTTATGTTTTCAAAACTTAAATTAATGCTTTACCTTTGTGTGTCCTAGTTTATACTGCTCGTGGTCGATATCCAGAGAGCCAAGCAGTTTTTCCGCTGCTTTCTTGTTGTCAATGAACTGTCCCTCAGGGATAGCATTAGGGTTCAGGATACGGTATCTGAAAGAAGGACAAATATACAAAAACCATAAGACCATAATATTTTGACCATAGTGGTATTGGAGATTTTTTTCTTACTTTTGCATTTACAGTACCTTTGTTTGAAGTCTCCATACTGGACCCTGTTGGGGAATCCCTTCCTGCAGATCCTGATGCCTTCCAGCACACCGTTACAGCGCAGCTGGTGCATGACCAGAGGATTCTCCATCGCCCCAGGAGTCTTGGTCTCATTGGGGATGATGCAGCGTACAAAGTGGGGGTGAGTTGACCTGAGGTTAGTCATCAGTTTGTTCAAGTTTTCCTGTTATAGTCAAAAAACATTAATTATATACAAAGGTGTAGTGACAGTGTTAGTCATTTTTTCTCTTCAAAGACAAACCAATAACAGGTGTAAAAATGTAACGTTCATTCACCCTGTGCAATGCAGACACAGTCTGGAAGGAAGAACCTTTCTTCTTTCCACCCTTTCCTCCCTTGCCTCCTGCATCCTGGGCTGAATAAAAAGTTCATCATTAAGATTTTCATATCCAGATTTATCAAGAGGTTTTAAAGTATTTTAAATGTTTTAATATTACAAAAATGTTACAGTATAAATTTACCTGAATCTGCTCCAGCGTAGCCAATGAAAAGATTTGCCAACACTTTGAGAGTGGACTTCTGGAAGAGTCCCACCACAGTCTCATTCAGTGGGTCCTTGTTCTTCACAAGCCAGTTACCAATGTTGTAATCAACAACACCAGCATAGTGAACCAGGGAGAAATGAGCCTCTGGTTTCCCCTTAACAACCCTGGGCTTTTGGAAATTGGGACTTTTACCCAGATGGTTGTCATATAGTTTGGCTTTAAATGTTGCATCACTGGCTTTGGGGAACATGCACTCCTCTTCAAGGATGGACATGATGCCCATGGGCTTAAGGAAGGAATTGATTAGAATTAATTGAATGTAAACCTGTCACAAAGAATAGCTTACAATTGTTACATGAATTCTGAAATCAAATTTAACTCTGCACCAACCTTTTCAATGAGTTCAATGCAGGCTGCCAAGTCCATACCAAAGTCAATGAACTCCCACACGATCCCCTCTTTCTTGTACTCTTCTTGTTCCAGCACAAACATGTGGTGGTTGAAGAATTGCTGCAGCTTCTCATTAGTGTAGTTGATGCACAGTTGCTCAAAGGTGTTGAACTGTGTGTTTGACAAAACATTTGAGAGAGAAGATTATAGTTTTCCTGTTTCACTGTTCTTCCTTTCAAAGATACAGTTGATTTCATGCAGCATGGCCATTTAATCTCTGACACTCACATCAAAGATCTCAAATCCAGCAATGTCTAGCACACCGATGAAGTATTGGCGAGGTTGCTTGGTATCCAGGGATTGGTTGATTCTCACCACCATCCACAAGAACATTTTCTCGTACACTGACTTGGACAGTGCACCAATAGAGTAGTACACCTATTTTTATTAAAAAAGAATTGATCATGCGCTTTAATATTTTAGCATTATACTTTTCTACATTACCAATGCTCCACCAGAAAAACAACTCTTTGTATGGAGACTCACCTGCTGAACATTCTGACCTTTGGTGACCCACTCATTTCCGACCTTGACCCTTGGGTGGCACAGGCCCTTCAGCATGTCAGCAGAGTTCAAGCCCAACAGATATGCAACTTTGTCCAAATCTGAAACAGTGCAATTGTATCATTTATATGTGATAAAGATTTCATGAATTGTACAGTTTTTGCAGTGGTCAGTATTTTGGAAGTGGTATTTACCTTCAGTGCCATCAGCCTCTGCTTGCTCCTCTCTCTGCTTCTGCTTGAACTTCATGTTGCCAAAGTGCATGATGGCTCCGGTCAGCTTGTAGATGCTGTTCTTCTCCTCTTGGGTGAAGCCCAGGACATCAAATGCTTCCTTTAACAAAATATAATTGTACATCCCAATTATAAATTAAATCCAAGCCATTGTTGTAGGTTACCTCAATGTAATTTAAATAAATACAATACTGTACTGCATATTCATATTCCTTACATCAGTTGCCATTAACTCTTCAGCATCATTAATTGATGTGACAGTGATCTCTCCTTGGGAGATGAATGCATAGTCGTAGGGGTTGCTTGTAATAAGCAGCATCTCTGAAAAATAAAAGAAATGTTGTTATAATATATGATCTCTTTCAGTGAGCCTCATGTGTCAGTTGCATTTAACAAATGAATAGATGGTTCTCACCCAGCAGTTCTGGTTTCTTTTGGGACAGAATCTGGTAGAAGATGTGGTAGTCTCTTTCAGCCTTAAGCTGATAGGTGACACGGGATTTCTCCAGCAGATCTGACAACATATAACATATTGGTACTAAGTTATATTCCTGACCTATGAGAACCCTTTTCCTAACTTTAAATTATTTATATACTGTGTACTTACATGTTTCAATATCAGCTGAAGACAGTTTCCCACTGACTCCAAAATGGATTCGAATGAATTTACCCTGTAATGAGAAAATGTTGTTTAGAAGTTGTCAACATAACACAGGTATATCTGCACATGTACTCTTTGAAGTGACCAAACTTACAAATCTGGAGGAGTTGTCATTTCTGATGGTCTTGGCGTTTCCAAAGGCCTCCAGGGCAGGATTGGCCTGGATGATTTGATCCTCCAGGGTGCCCTGTGGATTTAATGGATGCCAAAATTTAGGCCACAAAGGTCAAAACTATGTCATAGGTCAAAATTATGTATATCATAGTATACTCATAATGCCACTGTTTTAAACCAACCTTTTTCTCCTGAGCAGCATCCTTCTTGCCAGAAACAGCTGCAATGCTGGCAAAGTACTGGATAACTCTCTTGGTGTTCACAGTCTTTCCTGCACCAGATTCTCCACTGAGAATGAAAACAAACATGTGAACTAAACATGTCATGAAGACAAAACATGAACTCTGCTCTTCAAATTGGAATCAGATATGACTTATGAATTACTTACGTAATAAGGATAGACTGGTTTTCTCTGTCTGCAAGATTTAAGACAATGTTCAGCGTTCAGATTACAAAGTGCTGTGTTAGAGATGATGTAAACAAAGATCTGAACATACCTGCCAGCATGTACTGGTAGGCGTTGTCAGAAATGGAGTAGATGTGAGGAGGAGCTTCACTCCTCTTCTTTCCTCTATACGCGTTGACCACAGACTGATCGTACACTGGCAGCCACTTGTAGGGGTTGACAGTCACACAGAACAGCCCTGAGTAAGTCTGTGGACAAAGATACATAAAACAACAACAACTTTTTTATTGAACTAAAGATTTCATACAGTGGAAAGATCAGTAGATATACGTGGTCATTACTCACGTAGATCATCCATGCTGCGTAACGCTCTTTGAGGTTAAACAGCACAGCAGGCTCATGGAGGAAGGTGAACATCGCCATGTCTTCAATTTTATCGAACTTTGGCGGGTTCTGAGGGTGGATATCAGCCTCCTTATGGATTACAGTCTGAAATGATTTACCACAGGGAATATCTTCATTTAGATTGTTGTAAAAGTCATCAAAGGTATAAGTTAATCATCTCGTTTGACTGCTTTGTCACAACCACTTTCTCACTTCCATTCGTCAGTGTAAATATCTGACACACTTACTTTTCCAAACTCAGTTTCAACGGTGACTTTGTCGCCATCTCTGCTGGTGACTGTGGCTTTAACAAACTCAAACTCAGGGTCCGGCACAAAACACTGCCTCTTTATGTCGAAGGGGCGAGTCTGGGCCTCCAGACGCTCCTTCTCTGACTTTCTCAGGAAGGAAGCGGCAGTCCCAAACTCTGCCATAACGGCGTCGCTGCTCATCTTGGAACCTTTGCAGTACAAATTAATAAATTCACATAGATTTTACATGTACAAATCAAGATTTATTCATTAAATTGATTAAGCATTTGTCTAAATGAGCACTTAAACACATTCAGCAATTCATTGTTAATGCTGTCATTTAAATGAAAATGTAGATTTAGATCAGAATCATCTTACCTGTGTTTTCACCCCTTCGGCAAGATGATTTTTTATATCTGTGGCACATTATACAGAAGAAATACCATTTAGAAACTTCCCGACAATTTACAAATATTACAGTTAAACCAAGAAGATGTCATAAAGAATATACTCCTCTATAAAAAATCTCTTCCACAATACTCACCCTCAGGCTGTCTAGTAACTTGCCTCTTGCCTCCAGTCTTCTTTATAAAGGGCACAGTCCAACCCTAGAAGGCAGAGAAATTAACCATGAGATGATCTGGATATTTCAGCTGGAGGTGTTTACCTCTTTGACTTATAAGGCTCATAACCATTTGTTCTTGCGTTCCAGATAAGGACAACCTGCTGGCGGGATGACATCATGTCAGCAATTGTATATTTCAGAGCCTTTGTTCTATTTTAAACCACCCCTTCCTATTATTTTTACAGTGTTATAGGAACATTGTTGAAGTCCCTAAATTGTATTGGAATAGTTTGCAACAAAACACAAGTGACAATGTTAAACATGCTTGTTATTGACAACATTCCCAAGGGGAAAAAGACATGGAACATATGCACATATCCCTCAATTCATTCATGTGACTTGAGCACATCCACCTGTCTCCTGCTGACGAAGGCAAGGTCACAATGCTCCGTTCTCACAAGTGAGAGTAATAGCTATGCGTAACCTCTGGCCTGCCTTGTCAACTGTTCCTCCTCTTTATCCTTGAGAACAAAGATAAACCTGTGAAATACTTCTTGGATTCTTGCTGACACTTGTGAGGTTGGTTTGATTGCCAGACCTTGCCCTCTCATTGTTCTGTGGCAGGTGTTTTATATTTGTGTAGGTCTCAGTGGACATAAATAAACACATAAAAGGCCATACACAGAGGAATAACTAACCTATGAAGATTGTGAATGAACTGGCGCCAACCATTGTTTGCTTTTTTATATAAAAAAAGATGGTTGGAAGATGGTTATTATACATAAAACATTTATTCTGGATCATCAATGCCACTCAATAGCAATTAGGAAATGTTATTATGACATTAGTCAATATAACTCACTCACATAACTCAGTTTTCACAGACAAATGGGGTCAGAGTGTATGATAACTAAGACAATCAGAAATATAAAACACAAAAAAGCTGTAAACAGGAATAATTAATAAATTATCATAATAAAAATTAGTATAGCAAAAAAGACTGAAAACAGATCCATCAAATTGAGACTGGGGAAAATGACTGAAAGAGGCCCAGAGATTTGACTGTTTAGTCAAAAGGTTTTTATCCTCATAACCCTTCTAGTGTCACCTTCCTTTAGGGTTAAGATACCTGTCAGGTTTTACTGTCCAAGGAAAGTGACAAATTACAAGGTGCTAACTGGGTTAATAGTAAGAGGTCTTTTCCTTTTCAGGAACTTAACATGCCACTTGAGAACCTCTTTGAATGTCACAAATTCACACCTCGGGTTCAGCTGTTAGCTCCTTAGGCAGGAGGTTAACTTCCAATGATGTCTAGGGTGCAGATCTCAGCTGTCTGCTTGTCTCATGACAGGTTCCAGACAGATATTACTGTCTGTTGGAGGATGGGCTGTCATTGACTTTGGATGGGTAAGTTTGTCATGCACATGAATGATAAATTCACTTTAGTCCATTCTCCTGACCTTTTCCTGGTCAAATATTTGAAAGAAAGCCCTTTATTAAAGGTATGTACATTATAAATGTCAGAAGTTAGTATTAGATTAGGGTATAGTGCTTTTGTGTTGCAGTTCCAGTTTGAATAAATTTGATTACAGGATACTTTATCAATCACTGTGTGACTTAAAATATTTTGGGAAATATGCTTGTTCACTTTATGTGGAAAGTAAGATGAGAAGAATGATACTAATTTCATATCTGTCCGTTAAGTAAGGCTTCAACCAGCAGCTTAGTTTAAAGATAGGAAACAGGGGGAAACCGCTAGCCGCTAACAAAATTAACCTACCAGCACTAAATCTCATTAATAACATGTTGTATCTCGCCAACCGTAAAAACAGCTATTTGACGTTTCACAGGGGTTATGGGGCAGTTGCCAGGCAATTAGCGGAGACTCCAGGACGTTACGGCTCTTGGCCAAGAAATAGTCCGGCACATAACCAACCACAGGCTGAATTGTTATTTTTCTACACTTACAGATTAGACAACAAGATAACATGTTAATTACTAAGCTCAAGAGGTGCTGGTAGGCAGATTTTGATTAGCTAGCCTATCTGTGCTAAACTAAGCGGTTGCTCTCTGTAACTTCATATTTAGCATACAAACATGAGAGAGAGTCTTTTCAACTCTCAGCAAGAAAGCAAATAACGTATTTCCCAAAATGTCCTTTAAAGATGAGGACATACTGGAGGTTAGAACTAAACAAATACAGTAATACAATAAACAGACAACGTTGAAAGAGACCACCTTTGGCAAGCTATTACAGAATTATTGCTTGCAATGTTTATTACTAGAATTAAATCACCTTGTATTTGATTTAGGTATAACTAAAGAAAAAAATATTAGCTTATTTGTTGTACTTACTAACAGTGCATGAAACTAAACGTTTCAAAAGATTCTTCATTTAAAGTGAGTCTACAGTATGTAACTTTTGCAGCATAATGGTAACATTAAATGCTAAAATGTAGTAGTAGTGTAACAGTAGCACAAGAAGAGATATGAATTCTGCAAACTGTTTCAGTTATTTCAGTTGTAGAAAAAAATATATTATTTTGATTATTCTCCAGCACCAAAATTCTGATGGATGTCCACAGTTCAGCTCCTCCCAAGGCTGGATTACCAACAGCAAAGCAAACTACTTCCCCAAAGCCGCAGACACTCAGGACTCCCAAAGGCTCCAGGTTCATTATGTGGCAATTAGTTTTTGGTAATTGCATTAATTGCCTAATCAAAGCCCCCCTGAGAGGAAGTCTTGTGTGGAGTTTATCATTTCAATATATATTTGTGCTTACATGGTGCATTTTCAAGTTAAGTTACAACAAAATTATTAGTAACTAATATATACATAATGCTCAGAGAATGGGAGAAACAGAGGGTCAACAGGGGCCCACAGCTCATTTTTGCCAGATCATCAGGACCCTGAGGATTTGACATCAAAAACACATTTTTCTGTTCTCTGTTATCTTTTTTATTCCTGTACTTTTAGTCAAGTTTACAGTATTTGTAGAGCTCAGTATCACACACAACGTTTCACTGGACTTTACAGGCCCACATAAGTAACAGTTCCTGAAACTTGATGAACTTGAACTTGATGTGCAGTTCAGCAGGGTCGATCTGTCCAGAAGTGTTGAGTGGACTGTAGCTGTTGCCATCCTTCACCGTGACAATGAGGCGTAACCCGACTCTTTTTTGCTGGCCATTGTCTCCTTCTTTTTGTCCTTGAGGACAAAGATAACTTGCTGACATTAACACTAAGTGCCTTTGTTTGAGTTGCAGCTTGAGATCTGTGGGTTAAATAGCAACACATGCCCTGCCCACATACTGCATGTCTGATCACTGCTATGCTTTTTATTTATAGCATTCACTGTCAAATACAGATATACCTTTCTAGTTAATGTGACTAATGTGCTTTTGGTTATAGATAACTTCTAGTTTCCTTCACTCTTTTCAGAGCTTGAGAGGTGTCAAAAAAACTAACATTGATTATAATTTGTACTGTTTCTGTAGTAGTTGTACAAATAAACTTTGTTTCACTGCTACACTCTCTGTACTTAATTTGCAGCAGTGTTTTATTAGACAGTTCTTATATGTATTCCTGTATGTATTTGAAATCATGTATTGTCTAGTGTTTGGTGACTGTAGGTACATAGAGACTGTATGTTATTTCTGGTCGGTGAGGGATGTTGTGCACTGTTCAAATATCATTATGTGCTAAGATATTTGACATAATTCCCTCCTAAAGGTTACAACAGTCCTTTTTTTCATTGCCGTTATAGTCTCTGTATTTACTGTGTATTTAACATTACAGACAGGTCTCATGTAGACCTACCTGCTGTTTCAGAGGTAAAGTTTTACTCTGGATTCAAAACATCATACCTGTGTGATCCAAATCTAAATAGAAATCCATCTTAACAAAAAACATCTCTAATGGGTATGTCTTTGAAAACCAAAACTCAGAATTTACGATAAATAAACTAGAAATGATGATTTTTCAGTTGTATTATTCTAATCTGAGCCAGGTATGGTGAAACATGCATGTCAAAGTCTAATTCCTGCTTTGATTTGTATACAGTTGCAGCAGTTCATTCATTCACTGTAACAACTCTTGTAACAAAAAATGCCCATGTCTTGTTTATTTAAACTGGTTTATTTGACATTAAATTAGGCTATAGAGTTAACTGCATCACACTCATCATTGAATAGATCATCAGTGTTGTCAGACATAATATTACTCGAGTCAAGTTAATCATAGTTATAATAATCATCAGTGTATAAGTCAAACATACAGAGGAACAAAAAAAAAACAGGCTGAAGGAGGAAGAAGCCATCAGCAAAGGTAAGTGTCCTTCATAATTCCTCAACATCAGAGTCCAAATTTAATAACTCTTGCTTCCTCATGCACCCACGAACACTTGAGAACAAGAATTACCCAAGCACACTAACATTCTGATGCACTGAAACTGACATGCTTTGGTAATTCTCTATCATGATTTCACTTGTGTCATATGCAACATGGCATCAGCCAGCACACTCAAAATAAAGAAAAAAAAAACATCCTTGGTGGGTGGTTGAGGAGTCAGGGGTTAATTTGGAGCTCTGGGGCCCTCTTCAGCTCCCATTCAAACCTCATGGAGCATAGTCATTGTGCCCTTTTTCCAGCATCTATACACATTCAGGTAAAATAATACATGACCTCTTTCAAAACCTTTTCAAAAACATTTAAGTCCTGACAAAAATATATGTGCCTGGTTATACAAGTTGTACTGTTGTACTGTAGTTTATTTATACCAGGCTATTCTCTTACAGCTGAGACTTGTCATCTAGAGAGGTATTGAGTAACTATAAGCTTCTGAGGAAATAGAGAAAAATAAGCCCTTCAGTGCTTCCAAACATGCAGGAATGTTGTGACAGTTAACAGCTTCACTGTTATTTGATCAGAGACATCCAAAAATTGAAAGTTTTTTCCATGACGTCATCCGTCATCTCAACCCAATTTAACAATATTTACCTTAGTACTTAAAAATGCTAGGCCTCCGGATAATTTACTGATTATGCTTCATAACATAAATAAGACATAAATATTGCTGGCTCCAGGCCAGATTCAGTAACTGGATTTACACATGTTGAACACCTTTCTTTTTGAAGGCCTCTTTTTGTCTTGTTTTTAGCCTCTGATCCCAATATTGATAATAGTTGATTTACGTTCATGAAACTGTCCCTTAAATTTGAAGAATTTGGTCGAATTAACCACCATCATCTTTAAAAGTGCTCTGCTTTAACAAAACTCAGATGCCCCAAGAAGTTAAAGAAACTAAGTTTAGAGTATTTACAAGGCATTTAACACCCACAACTCCATCAAGTCTTACAACATATGTCTGAGAACTGTGGCCCATCCCTGTTGGGAGTGCCAGATGGGAGAGTTTTACCACAAGTGTCACAGGAAAGTATACAAAACTGACTTTGATTTTCCACACCTCCGAGAACTTATTGTGTTGTCGTACACAGCAAACACGACAAAAAACGTTCTATGCAGGTTAAGACAAATGCTAAGAATACTTTGCAACTACTCTCTGAGCCACGCCTAGTCTGGAGTGTCAGTAGTAAGCAGCTAACATCTCTACGACAGACACACTGGAGGACTGTGTGCAGCAGTGTATGCTGGTGTGTCACATGGTGGGGGACCGCCCACTGTCAGGAGGAGATGGTATGAAAGATGAAGACTTTGTGTGTGTGATTGCTGTGTCAGATCTACACACGTCTGAATGGCAGGAAATAGAGATTGATTAAGAAAAATGGCAACTCAACCCAACCACCGCCTGTGTTTGGAATGACAAGAGGATGATATGTTAGGAAGCTTAGAGTGTCTGATCATGTTCATTGTCTGTCCACGATCATCTATGCAGCCCTTTTCTCTCCGTCTTTAAGTCTCTATATTGCTCTGTCTTTCTCCTCCTCTGCATGAACATGATAGATGTAAATGTTCTGGCTGCGAAGTGAGTAATTTGAGCACAGTGCATCCCACTCTTTCAGGGGTCTTTTAGGTCTCTGGGTTGGGCGTGGCCAGCAGCGGCACATTGTCCCTCCTTCTCCTGCCCAGCGGGGGGCGTCTGTACTGCTCCCCGTCGGCCAGAGTCTGAGGCAGCGGCTTCCTCTTGCTCTCGGGCAGCAGCAGGATGGACAGCACGGCCAGCAGGGCCAGAGAGGAGTAGACCACGTGGTGCAGGAAGTAACCGTAGTGGTTCCTCAGGTCCATGAGCGGGGAGCTGAGGCGGCCCACGCAGCCCAGGGCGAGAACTGCGCCGACACCACTGCCCCTGTAGATACACACAACTTGACATTTACCACATACATGCTAGGATTCCATGTTTCAGATTCAGTCCCCCCTCCCTCAAAGACAAAACTCCCATTTATTGCTTTATGGGTGCTGTTTGGTGGTGTTTTTTTATTACAAGTAAAATAGCATCCATATCCTTATTTGTATAAAACATGTAAAAATGTTTAAGCTGCTGTGTTTGCCTAGTGTTGCTTATGTATCAAAGTGTGTATTTCTTTAAAGGAACAGTTCAATATTTTGGGAAATGCACTTATTTACTTTTTTGCCGAGAGTTAGATGAGAAAATTGACACTACTTTCTTGTTGGTTTGTTAAGTATGAAGCCACAGCCAGGATACTGTTAGCTTAGCTTAGCACAAAGACTGGAAACAGGGTGAAACAGAACCTCTAAAGCTCACTAATTAACACGTTATATCTCATTTGTTTAGCCCATACAAAACCTTTTTACCTTTGAACAAAGCTAGGCTAGCTGTTTACCCATTTCCAGACTAAGCTAAGCTAACCGTCTCCTAGCTGTAGCTTCATATTTAGCGTGCAGATATGAGAATGGTATCTATCTTCTCATCAAACTCTCGGCAGGAGAGCTAATAAATGTTTTTCCAAGAGTGTCAAACTATTCCTTGAAGTATGAACGTTTATTTGAGAAATATCAGGTCATACATATAAATGATCTCAACTTGAGGCATTTTATTCCTTCATTTCCAAAAAAAGATAAACTAAGCTGTCATGTTATTGAGTGGTCTCAGTTAATCAGGACCCTCTCCTGCCTCACGATTTACTGCATTTTGTGTCGTGATTCATTTTGGCAGCACTTATGGGCTGAGCAGACTCTTTCAGACTCTGACAAATACATTTATATATATTTTTTTAAGATTATTTGTTGGGCTTTTTGCCTTTATTTGATATGAACAGCTGAAGAGAGAAGGAAATGTGGGAGAGAGAGGGGATGACATGCAGCAAAGGGCAGCAGGCCGAACTCTAACCCGGGCCGCTGTGGCAAGGACCCATGGGGTGCACGCTCCACCACGTGAGCTACCAGGGCATCCATCTTTCTGACAAATATTAACACATTCTACATCTTAATATATTTTCACAGAACCAAATGGGGGAAAGACTTTTTTAACTTTTTAAATCATTTTTCTGACTGCAGAGTGTTGCTGTGTTCGTGTTACCTGATGATGGTGGGCATGACCTCTGCAGTGAAGAGGATGCAGAGGGAGGCGGTGGCCTGGGAGGAGAAGAGACCCAGCACTGAGAAAACTGTGATGGCCGTCTCACTGAGATCTAAAGGGGAGGAGGAAGGACAAGCAGCAGTAATTATGGATGACCTTGATGAAGTGCAGCATTTCTGTTTTTCATTTTCTGATGATATATCATGATGCCCTGTTGATTTCCAATTTATAACAGTGCATCAACACTGAATAATATTTTCCCTAAAGCTTTCCCAGACTTCTTTCATTAACAGTAGACACAGAGAGCAGTGAGTGACCTCTAAGAGGAGGTCAGCCTTTGATGCATGATTAAAGCACAGCACCTGACACAGCTTTGACTTTGCTGCCACTGCAGTGTCCTACATTAACTGGATGTCATACTCATTTGCAGCCACAAGGGGGAGACTGAGACTGAGGAAACAGTGAGTGTTTCTACACCATGCTGTGGAAAGACAAAGGCAACTAGACTGTATTTTTCCATGAACAAAGCTGACCGGTTTGCTTTTCATAATGCATGAAGCACAAGCACAACATGAAGTCAGTGGTGTACAGATGATCTAATATGACCACAAATCTGAGCTTAACATCAAATAAACTAACTTTTACCTTAATTCCAGTTAGGATTTGAGGAAACAAGGCCTTTAATCCTAATACAAGCCTCACATAATGGTTCTCTGACAACAGGGGGTGATTTCTGGGGAGATGAAGGGGGACTGCTTCCACCTTGTTGACAAAGACTATTAATGGCTTTCTTTATCTGACTCTAGATTTATTCTGAGAAAACAATACCCTGCTGCCAACTAAAGCCCGCTTACACTCCATGAGTCCCAGAAGGATCAAAGAGGCCAGCCCCGTCATCGTCATGGAGAGGAGCAGGATGCCACGGCGGCCACACCTGTCTACGGTCGCCCAGAGCAACAGCCAGGCACCGCCCCCTGCACACACAGACAGCAGGTACGTCCAATAGAAGCTGGGGGCAGTGCCTCTGACGTCACCTCGGAAAGAGCTGTAACAGTGACTAATGCCATGAGAGATGAATCTGAGGGAGGAAGCACAGAAAAGCAAAGAGTAAGCAGTCATGTGTTTCCACAGGTTTTAAATAGAAAAGTGTTTCAGAGTGGAAGAACATATAAGAATCATGATGAAATATGAGACTGCAGCAGCAACCAGGCCTGTAAATAAAGTGCTACGCGAACAGAAAGGGAAAGAAAACTGCAGTTAAGAGTGTGGGATGACTTACGAGGTGAAGCCGAGCACACACATGTTCTTCCAGATGTTCCTGCTGTGGAAGAGCTCAGGGAAGGACAGGTGGGGGCGCGAGGAGGGGGCCGGCTCTGAGTCCAGCTCTGCAGCAAGCAAACAGGACAAAACAGGCTTTCTCTTTTTAATTCACAGCTTGATGGTGACCTGGCCTGGTTTCTCTTTTAATCAATAGCTCCCTGTCAATTTGTTTGAGAGAGACACACAACTTAAATCAATGTCGTTAAAATTCCTATTGGACAAATAGAGGTTGTTTAATAGCCAGTACTGTAGCTGTACCAGGCTTAATAAATATTCTACCGTAACATTTATGTTAACTCCTGACTTAGCATTTATTAGCAGCATATTAACTATTAATAAATGGTCTATAACACACTATAACACTATGGTGTAGTTGTAAGCAGATATAACGGCATTTCGTTGTTTATTAATGTATTTGTCAACAACTATACCTCCTGTGAAGCATCCCTAACAGATAATAAATGAACATATGACAAAGTTGTAATCTGAAATGTGAATATTACATTCATCAATTATATTTATCAATGAAGTATTTATTTATCTATAAATACTTCTTCACTCTCTACAACAACTGAGCAAAATTCATCCGCTGATGAAGGCAATGACATGCTACTGAAAGCTTTGTGGGAAATCTAGTAAGTGTACGTTGAGTTAAATAGATTTTTTTTGTGAATGTAATATTTCAAGGTCAAGAATTAACCTTAAAACTCCACGTCTTCATGAGTTTTCAGTGGAGAAAATTTTAATTAATCTGAATCCAACTTCAGTCTTGTAAATATTCACCAGGAGTTTAATGGTTCAGATGAAACTTTTCTTAACCCTAATGTTCTGGGCCCTCCTTAACAGCTCAAAAACACACTTATCACTTTGATACTTCATGACTTACATTCCTAACTTTATAAAAATTGCTTATAACATGATGACATGTTTCAGAAGTCCACATCAGAAAATGTCACATTAGTCCTGTTTGGAGTCTCATGGAGAGCGTAGCTGTAAAACATGATTAAATACAATGGATGTTCATATGTTCTGTATCTATGATTGGTGTTGACCCTATTCGATTTTCTCTTATGTAGGATCAGGTCATGTCGATTCCTTTGCCTGTGAATGACATTTTGGCAAACAAAATGAATATCTATTTGTTCATGCATAGCCCATATAGCTTGTAAAACATGAAATATTTCCTTATTTGGTGTAATGACAATGCTTTATGGTCATTTCTGCATATTGCCGCAAATCAAATGTGCAAGCCCAGTTTGTGTCAAAGGGAAGGGTTCCCACTTCAATACTTCTTAAAATATATTTGGTTTTAATAAGGTCAGAGAAAAATAAGAAATATATTTGAAGAAAACAATAATTGATATTGCAATTATTATCATTATTGTTACAGCAGTATGATCTATCGGACACCAAAAAACGAGGAAGTCAAGACAATGTCAACAAACCTAAGTTATGGTGGCAGTGATGTCACTAAACAAGAGCAAACTCCTCACTTCCTGGGAAACATTTCTACATATAAACTGTTGCCGAGCCCAGTGAATATTCAGCTCAGGTCATTATGTTCGCTTATAATTCCATTTTTATGCAGGAACCATGTGTCTTTCCTAAATCATGAACTATAATTGAGCATCATTATCTGCTCTTGGTAGTGGTCCATTCATCCCGGCAGTTTTACAAAAAAAAACATGAGCTGCTCTAATTTTGAGGTAGAGAATCAGAATCTAAACCCATCTCTACACACACACACACACCTGTGAAGCTCTCGTCGTCCCTCACATCTCTGTTGGAGTTTCTTCTCTCACTGAAGGAGTTCATGTCTAAAGATCTCTCTGACAGAAGGAGCCAGCGAGGAGACTCTGGAAATACCCCAGGAATGCTGCAGGAGAGCAAAGAAAAAACATAAATCCACTCTTTGATCTTTGCTGACCTTTATTCAGCACCAAAACTATTTAAATGCATTAAGATTTTGTTGCTTTATCCCAGATTTGCTCCTTCAGCATGGAAAATAACCAACGTGGGTCACAAAATAGCAGAATTCTTTATTTCTTAATCCAGCTTCCATTGTTATAAAAAACCTGCAATTCATTGCCAGTAATCATACTTTAATCTCTGTTAATTTGGTTTTGAAACTGCAGTGACGGCTTATCTTGTATCAGAGGTCTTAGAGGGACCGGGGACCTTAAACAAAGTAGCCCTAATGCATTCTGACATGAGCTAAAAGGCTTAGTGTGACGAGGGGAGTGAGATCAATATGATCCAACAATGTCAGTCGGTTGGAATCAAGACACTTTTCAAAAGACTATCAGATTCCTTCATTCTCTTGTCCCTGCAGTTTCTCAGAGAAATAAACACACATGTGTACTTGTGCCCATACACAGACAACAAATATCTAAATACGAAAAGAAAATGCTGATGATGCAGTCCGAAAAACAGGGATCCAAAAACTAAAACTGAAAATTAAATATAAACCAGAAACACCGGAAGCTTTGAAACAAATAATCATACATGTGCAAACAAATACACACACACTCGTACCCGTAACTGAGAAAGAGTGTTAACGGGGCGGCGCCGGCTCCCAGCAGGCCCCTCCAGGACTGGCAGCCCAGAGCGACGGCCAGCAGCAGCAGCTCTCCGGCTACAGTCATGAGCCCGGCCAGCATGGTACCCACCAGCCTCAGAGAGGGTTCGCACAGCTCCAGCCCTGACAGACAAACACAACATCAGCAAATGCACTGTAACTTTCATGACTGACTCCATAAAGAAGCAAACTACAAACTAAGGAGAGAAAAACAACTTAATTTATACTACAACCACAGCTGTTGCCTAATGGAGAATAAAAACATCCTCCCCATCTCCATCATAATTTTATGCTCCTTTAAAAGGAAAATACCAGCCATCAACTGTCAGATTAAGTTCTGATATTATGGAGTATGTGTATGTCTGTTTGATGTAGCAGGCAGTATCTTTAGCCATGCTAGCAGCACGGCTCTAGGGATGGCAATCTCAGTCGGTCTACCACTTTGCTCCAGATTTAAATATCTCAACAACTGTCAAATGGATTGCCATAACATATTGTAAAGATATTCAAGGTCCCCAGAGGATGAAACTTAATGACTTTGGTGATCCCCTGACTTTTTCTGTAGAACCACCAGGAGGTTCACATTTGTGATTTTTAGTACTATTTTCGTCACTATCTGACAAATTGGGTACACACATTAATTTCCACCTAAGGATGAATTGTATTGTAAAAACTCAAAATTGTAGTTTGTGCAATACTTTCTATACTGTTTTATGACCAAACACCTGCAAAACTAATGACATTCCCATCAGCCTCAGCTGTACTTTGTGCGTAGTGCTAATTATCAAATGTTAGCATGCTAACAACATACTAAACTAAGATGGTGAACATAATAAACATTATGCCTACTAAAGAGCGGCATGTTAGCATTGTCATTGTGAACATGTTAGCATGCTGATGTTAGCATTTAGCTCAAAGCATTGCTGTGCCTAACTACAGTCTCACAGAGCCGCTAGCAAGGCTGTAGTCTTAGTCTTGTTTGATGGATCTTTCGACTAAAAACAAACATGGCGCGTCCTTCAAATGCTGAAATACTCACGAGTGATGTACAGAGTGAGGTAGACTCCCGCACTAGCAGCTGCCAAACAGAAACGCATGACGATGAAGATGGAGGGGTATGGAGAGACGCACACCAGCACTCCAAACACCACCGACAGGGTCAGAGAGGTCAGCAGAGTCTTGGATCTGCCCAGCCTGCAGGGAAACAGAGATATGTACTGAAAACAACCTGACTGACATATCGGTACACCTGTGTTATTACACAAAAAAATTAATTACAGTTACACTCTAGAAGATGACAGTTTTTAATACAACTACTACTATTTATTGATAGATTCAATTTGGATATTGTTGATCTTCCATTCCAGCTATTATCAAAACCAAGTCATAGAGACATAAAGCTAGATTTATTTTTCGCATCAAAAAAAAAGAAATGAACATGGCTAAATTTAAATCCAAATAAAGATAAAAGTATGAAATCAAGATGTACAACAGCAATAAATTATACTGAAAGTGCTGATAATGCGAGACCAAAACACTACTTCACATGCTTAAATATTAACAGCAAGAGGGTTGAGAACAGAAAATAGCACAATGGTCTACTGTGAATAAAAGAGTTTTGATACAATGGAAAACCACAGTGTGAACACTTTTGCAGCATTAATGTTGCTACCACATTCCTACTTTCATGTAATTTACAAATAATTCTGACAAAATAAAAAATTAAATAAGATAAAATGTTTATAAACAAAATTAAGAGCTCATAATTTGAAACATAACACAAATGTAAAGCATGATTTTTGTAAAAACTGAATTTACATTTAAGATTGATTTGCACGACAGAAAGAAAGAGAAATATAAAATGCATCTTTGACGCAGCTCAAGTCTGAAGTACAAACTGATCACTGAATGTGATGATTAGCCAATTCTCAAGCTGCATGCGGGTGCAGCAGTTTTGTTTCCAACCTGCAGATTAGCACTGTTGCCTTTTCTTCTTTGTACATTCCCAGGAGGAAGCATTAATTCACTAGTCTTAACAAACAGATGCTATGCTCAGCTGGTCAGCAAATTAATGAAGGCTGTTAGCTGATTAAATTTGCATCATCTCCCTCACAATTCCCTCCTAAACTACAGCTTCCCCTGTGTGATTTTCAATCCGACAACACGGCAGACACCGGCTGGATCCATTATGTCAATTACCTGAGGTGCTTGCTTAATGTAGACTGACGAACATGAGCTCCTTAGATATAGCAAAGTAAAGCTTGCAAATGCTAAAATGTTTACATTCTCTAACATTAACTTTTATATCATGCATTGCTTATGTGTTGTAAATTGGTTTGTGATATATACTTTAGTTTTTCTGTAGCAAACAGCAGCATTTCTGCCTCAAAATGATTTCTGCTACTAAATCTCTTTTCTTTTGCTGGAGGCCATCATCTATTGACTTATAAAGAAGCCACTGACAGGCAAAGTAAATTTATAGCTAATTTCATTTCAACATTAACATCTAAGCTACTTTTTGTGCTTTGTGTGTTTTTGTGAGTTAGTGAAACTGCAAAGTAGGACAGTAGGACAAGAGACTGAAGAATGAGGAACAAAGGGATTTAACAGCACAGATGTCTGCGGACAGAAGGACTGAGTTGTATTGCAACATGTTAACTTGTGTGTGTGTCCTGCGTAACACTTTATTTGTGGCAAGCCATGACAAGAACACCCCAAACAAACTTTCCAAATTGACACAGTAACCTATTAACAGAACTTTTTTTCTGCGGTCGACAGTCTAAACCAATTCGGCTGTCTGCCAATACACACAACAGACAGTGGTGTGTGTGCGTTGTGAGCATGTATTACCTGTCAGCAGAATAGCCCAGGCCGAGACAGCCAGTCAGGACG
Source organism: Siniperca chuatsi (assembly GCF_020085105.1). NCBI lineage: Eukaryota > Metazoa > Chordata > Actinopteri > Centrarchiformes > Sinipercidae > Siniperca > Siniperca chuatsi. Next base: position 10,468,080 of record NC_058060.1, read on the forward strand.
CCCAGGATGAAACACACCTCCTCCACTGGGACCAGCCAGTACTGGCCACACACTAGATCCCACTAGACAGCACAAGAGGGAGGAAGAGAGATCTGTCACTTATTATCTGTTCAGGTTAGCACAGCAATGGTCACGTTAGAGAGCAGGTAGTCATCAGGTAGACATCACCACACATCAGGAGCAAAAGAAGAGGCATGAGAGAAAACACAGAAAAACAACACATCATTACGTTTCAGAAAGTATTACCACCAACTCTTAGACTTTTTTTATGAATGACTTAAACTCATTAACTGATAATCAAAACTGTCTGCAATTCATTTTCTGTTAATCAGCCCTACTACCTATGTTTAATAAATAGCGCTCACCACACTTTAAATCACAATTCCAGGTATTTAACCAAAGTGGAACAGTTTATGTCACTAATATGTTACAGAAATGACTCAACCATCAGAGGCTTTGGGACAAGTTTCCCAAAATCAGTATCACCTTTTAAATCACTTGTAACAGGTTACACATATTTTAATAAAGATGCTTTTATACCTATATCTAGTTTTTATTCGTCCTTCCTTGATACTTGTTTCAGTGTATTATTGTATGATGTGTGACAGTTGCAAACTGTAAATATAAAGTGTTTTGTAGATAAGATTCACATTATTTTCACCCTCAAATGACGACTGAATAGCAGACTATATGGTAAACTGGTTAATTGTCAGTAAACTCATTAAGAAAATCGGCATACAGATAAGACAGTGGATAACTCACACCTTATTTACACCTGGCTGGGAAAGCTTATTTCAAACATATGTGTCTAGTTTTGAAGACAACAAAAAGATAAGTGAAAGCTCTTTGCTTATAAAAAGTTTGAAATGTGTTGCATTCCTATCTGCATGTTTTAAAGCCCTAAGCCAAAATGTATAACTCAGCTCACTGAGCATTCTCATTGATCGTTAGCTTGACTTACTCATGAAGAATGTGCTTTTTGCAAATTAAATTACTTCCTTAAATAGTGAATTACCTATTGTGATTCAAAAGGCAGCCCACTTTTATTTACAATGCATGTTTAAAAAAAGACTCATCCAAACTGCAGTGCAGATACAAATAAAGTTTACCGAAGAAGTACTGAATCTCTATTTCAGCAAATTACTTCTCAGAGTTTCTGGTCCTTCTTGGATGTAATAACATCTTGTGCTTTTACTGTTTTGTGGCCTGTCCATGTGGATGATTTTAGCTCATTGATAAATAATTATGTGTCCCAGGTAATTACAAAAGGCTGAGAGAATGACACAGTATAAAGCATTCAGGATCCATTAGACTCACAATACAAACACAGGAAGATGTAACCTCATAATATTACTGTGGATGTGGTCGTGACAGTCAGAAGAAAGTGGATGTATTACTGTTTTTGTAGTCCTGGCAGCACTAGCAGTAATAGTAGTAAATAGTAGTAACAGTAGTTTTACACCAGTCATATGCATTTACTAAAACAAATGGCTGTGTGGCTGTACATAATAGTGCATCCACATCAGGAAAGTCAGCACATTTGTAAAAAAAAAATTTAAAAAAACAACAGATAACTGCTAACTGATTTAATCACATTAAGCCGAACCACTTATTTGCATTAACAGCTGAGCTCTGCTAATGTTGCTGTCTGCTGGCCGCTGAAAGCAAAATTATTTTAATGATCTAGCGAGGGAGAGGCACAGCAGAGTGCCGGTGATAAAAAAAGGCCTTTCATAATTGGAGCCCATGCGCAGAAACATAAAAGCCTGTCACATAATATCAGCTGTCCTATTGCTGAGGCACCGAGCTATAACAGTCCACACTAGCCAGGTAAAGGGCAGCATAGCAACCCATAGCACTCATTACGGGTGGAATGCTTTGGACAACAGGAGGAGGGAAAATGCACACAAACCAGTTTGTAAACTTCCCAGACTGGTTTTGGGAATGAGGCTCAGGCACCAATCAGGTATGTGCCTTTATGAAAGAGTGAAAGCTCTAACCATTTCCCCCTTTTACATATCTGACTACAAATAATTTCATTATGATATATATGAATTTACATAGCGATGTCAATATATATGGTGATCTAGTAGCCTAAATGTATTGAAAAAATAAATTGAGAAACTGTTTGTATGGAATGTTTGTTTTTGGCTAGCTAATGAATTATCAGACAAATCAAGGTACTTTATTATATTGATGCAAAAATCATTTTAAAATGTAATACTGCCATAAAACTGTCCTGCTTATTGAATTGCAGTTTAGCCCACAAGGACATAATACACCCAGATATATCAAACATATAGCTGTTACGGACAGATCAGGCCGGAGACACAAGGAGAATCGTGAGTGCTTTATTTAAACACAAACAACGTGGATTTGGGTATGGTGGGAAAGCTACTGTTCATAAGTCTGGATTAGACGGAGATTTGGAGCGGAGTGGGAAGTCCAGACGAGAAGCTCGACTCGAGCCAGGAGACTGACGTAACTCCCACAGAAGACGAGAGAAACACGGAGACTGGAGCTGGTGTGAACACTCACGGGAGACTGGAGATACACGGAGAATGGAGATACACGGAGACTGGAGTTGGTGTGAACACTCACGGGAGACTGGAGAAACACGGAGACTGGAGCTGGAGTGAACCACACGGAGGACAGAAACACGATGGAGCCAGGGAAGAGGTACTGAAGAGTGGTTGCAGGGAATAGTTAGGTTTAGACGAGGTGAATCCAAATTGTTCTTAGGCTACAGGGGAACTAACGTTCTGTCCTTCACCATGAACGCGACCGGACACTGACTGAGGTGAGGAGCTGTGTTATATAGGGAGTAGAGTGGCTGATTATGTGCAGGTGTGCTATGGGTGACAGGTGCTGGGAATTAATAATCAGGTGAGGGAGTGCAGAGTGAAGGGGAGTCTGAAGTGCGAAGTGACAGGACGAGAACAAGACAGACTGTGACAATAGCTTCTACTGTATAGATGCTATGACAACATTTTTTAGGGATGACAATTCATCTCATGGTATATTATTGTCATACTGCACAACCCTAATGACGACAGGAATAAAATGTAAGCCAGTTATTGTCTGTGCATTGACCATCCCTGTTTGCCTCTAGTGAAGTGACGCAGTATTTATTGATCAGTGGGAGAGGCGAAGTTGATCAGAGGCCTTCCTGCTTCCTGTTTGCCAGACTACCAGCTCAGCAAAGCAAAGCAGCACTGGAGGAGCACATCATCATGACAGCAAAAAATACTTTCTGAGCAAAACCTGACCTAAGAGCCAAAATATGAGTCTCTTGTCTGACCATGTCACTCTCAGTATGTAAAATGAGGGATGGAGGAGACTGTATGCATGCTGCTTACTGTGTGTCTACACAGATGCATTTGCAAACATGCTCCTGCTAAATGCTTTCCTTGGCAGCGTTTATGTATCCTTAGCTCGCTGCAGTGGTGTGGATGGATTACCAGCGAACTGCTCTAATACCATGGACTGAAGGGCTGAGTGTGGTTCCCACATCAGTAGGCACAGAAATGAAAACAGACACACAGGCCACAGAGCGACCAGCCTGAGTGGGAAACTGTGAGCAGCTGGCTGGGCTCTGTTAAAGACACTGACAAGAGCAATTCAGTGGTTTTACTCTGAAGTCCAGCTCTGAGAGGAAATTCATGTTTTCCCCATGATCTTCAACACTGCTCATGCAAGTCAAAATGTCAAGTCCACCACAAGCAGTGTACAGAATGCACTAATATAGCATTCATCATACTGGCTGCCTGTTGTCACAATTCAAACACATGTAGGAAACACCGATGCTGGTGGCTTTCATTCATATGAACAACATGAGCCAGGAGCAGAAGTTTGAGAATCAAAATCTGTAATTTTATTAAGAAACACGAGCTGAACACAACCTGAATGGTTCACTTATTTTTCTCTCATTTGGTGTGATCCTCTAAGAACATTGATTGTGTAGTTATCACCATGAGAATCAAAGAAACGCCCTGAAATTGGGTTATTTTTCAAACCTGTCGATATGGTGTTTTTTAGGAGACAATGCGATTTAAAGGCAAGGTAATGTAGTCTTATTCACAAAATATTGCTTCAGTCCTCAGAGCAGGGAGGCAAATAATTGAAGTTCCCCAATCCCTGCTTTGTAAACAGTTACTGAGGTACCCATGAGCAAGGTATCTAACTGCCAATCATATTCCAAAGCATAACTTTTAAGCTTTTAAGACATTTTGTACCTTTGTGTCCATTCATTTTAGTACACTGTCTCTCTTTCGATCTCAATAGTAATCTGGTTGGGAGAAGGGATTTTTCTTCCTTATTGATGCATTTAAGGAAACTGACCTCTGACATTTCAGATATGTCTCAGGTATCTCTGAAATCTCTCTAGCGTGGCCATTTCAGGTCAACACAGTGACGCAGGTAAAACACACATTTCTGAATGAGTCACAGAGCATTATCCAACATGGCTTCACAACCCTCTTCTTATGGTTGAATAGAACAAGTTGAACAACTTAAAAGCAGGACTCACGATGGACAAAAAAAAAACCTATAAAAATTGATGCAGCAGACCCAGAGATATCATTTTCTTCCTTGTCAAAATCTGGCGCCTATATTAGCCACAATGCAACTCAACTGCAGTCAGTTTGGTCAGAGATTCAGATGTGTTATAGTAGTAGTGGCTAATGTAGCCTCGAGCCGCTAGCCTCAAGCAGAGATGATTAGTGGGCTACAGAAGTCTGGTAAGCTCACTTCTTTCTAACTCTACTTTTTTCATTTTCAAACTTGTAGTGTTCAGACCCAACCAGGCACGGGGCAATGTATCACACTTCATGCAGCTCTCATGCAAGTCTTTATACAACTTTTTTCACATATGCAGTAGTACTCCTCAAGACCTGTAAACAGACTTTGATGTGTAAAAGTGGTGCAGTTCCATTTCTGAATGGGTCAACGTGCATCACCCTACCTGCCTTCACAAACCTCCTCCCAACCATGTTGGAATAAAGGCCTAACAATGCTCAATCACCTTAACAAAGCTGATGCCAATGCATTTCTACTAGAGGTGGGTATTTAATGAAATAATATTGACGTTTAAACTACAACCAACTACCTTACTAGTGAAACAAAAAGAGAAAAATAAAGACACAGAGACCGAGTGGGTGAGCGTATGAGATAAACTCTACCTAAACTAAACAGAACTTTTTTTATGTAGTCATGTGTAATTCTTAGCAGTGGTAGGTATGGAACAACAGCATCAGACTGTACTGGGATTAACCTCAGTCTCATATGAATACCTCAAACGTAGGTACTACGCACATTCATTACCTAAATCAAACAGGACATTATGTACACTAGCTGCCTGGGTTATGGTATGCGTTGGAAAATGTACAACAGTAATCTAACATAATAGCCATTTAAAGTTAATGGGATGATGTAAAAAAAAAACACTGGTTTGGTCCTTTAAAGCTTTTCAAAGGAGCTGCTCAGTAGCCACCAGGGGAAGACTTTTTGTCCGACTCATAGGTACAAATATGTGCAGCTGTACTGAAGTTTAGCAAGACATTGCTAAAAGGGAGGCTGCATGCTCAGCAAGATCCTCCTGTGGATAAACACTGGATTAAATAAGAAGCAAACTTTTCAGCATTTTAAGACCCTAAATCCAGACATAAACAAAAAAGGCAGCCTTCCCACAGAAAGCCGAAACAATGAACTAGGCCAGGACCATAATTAGAGAGCTCAGGAGGATCCCAGGCCGGAGATTTACCTCTGTAACAATGTTGTTCCTCAGCCCTTCCACGACGTTGTAGTCCCAGCCCACCATGCAGTCCACCACAGCTGACTGGCTACTGTTGACATACTGCTTACACTGGGACAGGCCCCCGCTGTCCCCGGGCCTCTCCCCCTTCTTCCAGGGCAGGGAGGCGTTCAGCAGCTCGGGCGACGGTAAGGGCCCCGGCAGGTGGCAGTGGTGGGGCGGGGAGAGGGTGATGAGGGGGTCGGAAGAGAGCAGGAAGGCCAGGAAGAGGTTGGGCAGGATGGAGAGAGCGATCAGCACCCTCTGCTTCTTCCTGCCCAGAGCCAGCACCATCACCTCCCCCGTGGGAGGCAGCGAGGGCGGAGCGGGCAGGGAGGAGGTGGAAGGGGCTGGGGAGGAGGGCACAGGGGAGGAGGGGAGGGATGGAGGGGGAGCAGGGCACGGAGAAGGAGAGACCAGTGGTGGGGAGTCTGGGGATGTCATCATTGGGGGGGCTAAAGGTTGAGGTAGTTGGTCTCCAAGCAGAGGGGGAGAGACGTGGGAGAGCTCTGTGGAAGAAAAGAATTACACAGCATTATTTTATAGTTTAAATGTTTAAATACAGAACTGAGGTAAACTGTGCTGGAATGGTCCATGAATAACCTTTTTCACAGAAGACATTTTGACATGTCACAGTAGGAAAAGCACAGGTGTAAATGATCAAATAAATGATGGCTGAATTCCATTTAGCTGCTTCAGTTTCGGGGTCCTGCTAGTGTGCATGCTGGGAACAGCGCCATTGTTAATGTTATTAGTAACACCTGTGCGTTTCCTACTATGACAAATCAAAATGTCTGCTGTGCTTTTAATATAGGGAAAAGGCATTACTTTACATGTATATGCATGACATAGGCTAAAACAAATGTTAACCCATTAACTACCTTAAAGGGGTACTGCACTTCTATGAAGTAGGGGGACTTTCATCACACCAACTTCAATTAAACATCTATGACTGTTGAATTTACACATCTAGTTAGCTGTTCATATGTCAGCCATGTAGTACTGCTGGACCACATGTTGCATGTAATGCGAAGAGTGACACTGATGTGAAAGTTCACAGTAACACTGCATTTTGCCCAACAGTTCCAGAGTATGAGGGGACACACCCGGTCATTTCACAGTGAAACAATATTATTTGAAATACTGAGCAAAAACCTGTCCAGAAATTCCTACTGAACTAAAGAATACTGTACCATACAGGAGCAGATGATTTACATAATCTAATTCTGTCCATCCACACAGGACTGGAACAGAAGGGTTCTGGTGAAGTAAGGCAACTCGGACAGTAAATGTAGTACAATGACTATCATATCTGTACACTTAAGTATGGATCCACAGAGCTGAAATGATTAGTCAATTAATAGTCGATAGACAGAAAAATAATCAGCAACTGTCTATCAATCATTTAAGTCATTTTTCAAGCAAAAATTCCAAACATTCCCTGGTGTTGACAAACACCAGGTCCTCTCAAATGTGAGGACGTGCTGCGTTTCTTTGCCTCCTGTGAGAGTAAACTGAACATCTTTGAGTTTTGGACTGTTGTTCGGACAAATCAAGCAATGTGATGACATCACCTTGGGCTTTAGGAAATTGTGATGGGCATTTTTCACTATTTTCTTACATTTTACAGACCAAAACAATGAATCGATAAAAAGGATTATTGTTAGTTGTAGGCTAGCCATAATTCATTTAATACTGGCTTAAAAACTAAACAGATGGGTACAAAATACCTGAAATGAAAAAGTCTAACGATGGGTCTTTTCAGAGAGGAGGGAGCCCTTCCCTCCCTGTATTACAGGCTGCTCTCTGTGTGTTCCCATTTGAGGGCTGGAAAGTGAACAGCCTGTGCTTTCCTCAGCAGCCTCCTCTGTCGGTGCACATGGTGCTCCTCTAGCAGCCAGTGTTGCCGTGTTTTCCTTGCACAGGGCCAGGAAGTCTTGCAAAAAGGAATCCCACAGGGTTACATAAGAGCTTTTACACGGGGGGGACTGGACGTGGAGGGAATGTAACACGCAGGGCTGGCTGGCCTCTGTGGAAGTACTAACACACTAAAATAAAAAGAGAGCAGTAGTGTGAGGGGAATAAAATTACAATGTAGGGAGGTAAAGCAGCTGGGCCAGGAGAGTCGTACCGGGCTGACAAGACTCACACCTGCCCCGGCAGACTGGCCAAACACACGGCTGCCATAACAACGTCTGCCCGGCTTCAAACCCAAATACATACTGTTACTTACCTCTTTAAAATGTTGTCAAATGTGAGAAAAATTCCTACTGCCCGTTGTCTCTTCCCAACATCCAAAACATTGCGGGGTGAGAGGGGAGACTGTAGAGTAGTTTCACCGCATTCACCGTATCTACTCTGCGCCTCGATGCCAGTCTGTTACATGAAAAGACATTTCTGTCACGGAGAAGTGTTGTAGCCTCTGATAAACACCAGTGCTGCCTTTGACACAAGCAAGGACACTGGACTCCTGTTATTCCTGAGCACAGCTAAACCTCCGACACTCCGGGGATGCTATAGACTCTACTACCGTCGCTGGTTTTTGCCGTTTAGTCCAAGTTTCTGCCTGCCGACATTACACAAAATAATTAAATAAGGCATATGTGTGTACGACATCATCTTAAAAAGAAACGCGTCGTCAGTCAGCCGGTCGCGGACAAAGAGCGGGTGGAAAACTGCATTAGGAGAAGCCTGTTTATAGGGGTGAGCAGCTCCGCCGGCGGCGACACACTTCGTGAACAGTCGGCTAAAATCGTCAAAGCGACGTCCCCTCGCTTCACTGCTGTCAAAGATCGTGTATGATGAGGTAGTGAGTCACTCGACTCGATAATTTCCTCCTTCCTTTATTCATTGATTTATTGACTGTTTCCAAGAAGCCTCCATTGATCGTTTTAATGTATATTAGTGTAAGCGTATATTATTGTATAAAATTATTGTTGATTTGAACCATGACATTGGATAAAAACACTAAAATTAATATAACTGTTAGGCTCCCCAAACTATGAAAACAACAGAGACTCCTGTGCCTCTGCTCTGTTACAGACTTAAGTGAAAGTTGTGACATGCAGATTTAATTATTGTAGGTATCACTCATTATACAAATAGTACATTTTTATGATAATACTGTGTACATCCACCTATCTCTCCTCCTTCCATTTCCATAAATCAAAAGTTATCACACCTGTTTTTAAAAACTAAATTAGATTGCAAGTATCTCACATTATTTCATAAGCTGTTCCAAATTTTGTCCCTAACCCACAATTTGTGTTATTGTTCCCTGGTGTTTTCTGGCTATATATTATTGGATATGAAGATTGTTATTAGATTAGTAACAGACCTTGTTGTGAGCAGTTTCCTGTGGGAACTATCGGTAGAAAGAAAATAGTTCCTACATGAAACTGCTCACAACAAATCTCTGGATTATCTTGAGTAACTGGGTCATGATTTCTGGAAAAAGACAATGCTGTTGAGTTTTTAAAATGTATTTTGTTTGGCACTTTGAGCGCCACAAGCCAAGTGCCATATAGTCCCATCCTATTCAAAAACAATCTCCACAGCCGATATCTCCAAAACTCGGTAACTCACACCAAAACAATCTAGATGGATAAATAGCACTACAGTTAAGAGGGAAAATATGTGTTTTTGATTTTGTAACTGTCCCTTTAAATTACATTTCTCTAGTCATGAAGTACAGGACTCCTGCTGTAGCTTACTGTGCAGAACGCTTCTTATTGCTCACACTATGAACTACTGATCATGTCTTGTTGATATGTTAATTTTCATCATATGTTGTTTTAGGTTTTGCCCACTTTTTATATTGTCGAGCATTTGATTTGAAGTGGTTTTGAGGGTTTTTTTCGAAGAAACCTTAAATGTATTTATTTCTCTCCAGACCTAAGAATCAATGTCAGTCAGGAGCTATAGCCATTTTAATTTGTGTATTTCATTTTAGTTTTATTCAAAAGTAGGGGTGGCAGGGAAGAGGTTTAGAAAGAAAAATGTTTATTTCATATATGAGTACTTGGTCAGTGTGGCTATAGTATGACTTTTTTTAAATAAATGTATATATGATGAAGGAAAATTAGATGTTTTTCTAATGCTTTAAACTTTATAATAATTTCTTTGATTTATTATCATGTTAATGACTGGACTAGCTCAAAAGACAGAACCAGTGTTGAGGAAAGTAAAATGTGCTCAGAAAGAGAAAGGATTTGTTTAATAGTTTAGTTCACGCCTATATTAGCTACAGTTACAAACTGATATGTTGCACTTATCCAAGAATATAGTGCAAACACAGTGATGGTATTTGGACAACAGAAGAAGTACACATAATCAGTGGTAGAGAGAGTCATCTTTTCTTTGTCTACTATCTCTACAGAAGGCCTACATGTGGCTCTCTGCCGCATGGTGGAGCCATAAATCACAGGCCACCTCAAGAGACAGTACTAATGCACTGTACCTCCATGGTCCAGGCTGATGTGGGCTTGTTTTTCCTCATGAATATGCATGAAAAATGTTACATAAAGTCTGCTTGGAAAACATCACTGGTCCCTCATTTATCTCCAGTCATACTTATTACTCTTCCATCATACTGCAGCTAAATCAAGCAGTATTGTTGATGCCCTGACATTGTCTCTCTGAGGCAAGAAATTTTTAAGGGATTAGAGATGATAGGTTAGGAGAAGGTGTTTTATTTATTTTCTTTTGTATTTTATTATACATGTTGTTTTTGTTTCTTTTATATCTTATATTTTTAGATAATGCTGTTATTTTATATACATGTTCAAATAAAACGATGAGCATACTGCGACCTATTTGCATGTATATTTGTATAGATATATGTGCTTATGTATATATATGTCAACATGCTCAGTATAAAAAAACATTTGACAAAAAGTTAAATCCTTAAAATGACTACCTGTAACAAAGAAAAATGAAAAGTGCTACACTTTTAAGCAGCAGAATCCCCCTCAATTAATCAAACATGCCATTAAAAGAATTTACACCACTGCAGACTCTCTAACACTGCACGACTCTTTCTTATTATTTATCTTAGTACCGTCACTGGAAAGTTTTTTGAAGGTGTGGTGGGAACCTGAAACTAAGAAAGAAAACTAGGGTAACTGGAGGAGTGCGGAAGTGATGAAAAAAGAGGTTAAATGTTTTAGTTTCCCATATTTGTTTGTATGATGATATATATTCATTCATCCTCTGCTCTGGAGACAAAAGTCCAACTCAATCCCTGCCATAAATATAGCATTAATTAACAGGAGCTATAAGATTGGAGCTGCTTCAGTGAGGTTGTGGTTGGGTTATGGTCTGCTGCTGTTGAGTAACTTCGTAGGGATTAGGTGAAACACAGTCTTTCTTCACTCTGTGGAGATGTTGCAGTCCTGGGACCACAGATTGCCCCACACAACGCTGCGGGACATTTCAACAGACACGGTCACACAAGAAGTCATCATGTGCTGCTCAAGTAGCCTGTGTTACACTTTCAATCTCCTTTGTAAATGAAGAGTTCATTGACCAAAATGACACAAAGCATATAGATATGGAGGATAAAGTCAGTGTTTGTAGATTATATCTAATAATCATGATTCTGATTCAAATTTTAGCATTTCGTCAACTGCAGATTACATTACCGGAGGTCTTTTAAAAGGAACCTTAGTCTGATTGCACATATTTTTATGACTACTGTTTTATCGATTTTGCCTTTTATAAGTGAGAAAATATAAAGAGTATAAGTCGATATAATCAAGGTATTGCTCAGTCCCATACATTGTATTTATACATGTATTAATACCATAGATCAACTGCAGATATCTATTTTCTGCTAACATATGTCAAATATTTGCCTGATTTTGAAATGCATTGTTCTCTCCTATCTCTCATTCGGTAAGGCATCTGTTCATATGCAGCTGCTTGACCAATCTTGAAATGATCTCACTATGATCTGTCTTCTTACTGTATCATGTAACTGGTGTGAATCCAATTTGATGCAGCAGATTTGGGGTCCCCTAATATGGCATTTGAGGCCAACTTTTCAGTCTTTTTGTACAAGTAGAGTGCCGTGATTTCTGATGCTTTTGAGCAGTCCAATCTAATGAAACACTCCACTTCAGTGATTGGATGTGAATCGTTTTAGTTCCTGTTGGATTAATCTAACTGCACAGTTGACAGTGTGTGGGCTGATTAAAGTAGTTTTGCAAGTATTATCAGTTCAGTTTAGTGAGTTGTAAAATTGCATACTAACATGATTTTACAACACGGATACCTCTAAAATGATGTTAATACCATTTTCAGTTGGTTTTATGTTTCTAATAAATACAGCAAATGTCGAGTTTTGGTCAGTAACTGTAATGATGACAAAAGACACATGTTTTCATAGTGTAAAAAAGTATAACATTTGTGTAAAAGAGAACATCTGTGTCCATGTTGCTTCATTTGGTCTTTGTTGCCATACCAGCAATCAGATAAAGTTAAGATTTGGTCCCGAAAATACTTTTTTAGACTTATTGACTTGTAATATTTTTAACATTATAGTCAACAAAGAAAGTAGACATGGAAAGGGAACTGAATGTGTGTTTTCTTTATTTTGAATATCATACCAAGAGTGTACCAAGTCATGTGATCCTTGATCTTGGGAACCAGATGCAAAGGAATCCCATGCTGTTTTTGGTTATCTAATAGTGTTGAAAATATTTTACCAAATGTTGCAAGTATTGTTTTGGGCAAAGATTTAAAAAAAAGAAATGTCTGGCTTGTTGCCCCCACCCCCTCCTCTCTGTCTCCTATCTCTATGTCCCTTCACTACCATCACAGCCACAGGAAGGCCCTGGCAGCCCGAAACACTGATACTATCTCTGCGCTCCTCATCTCCGTCCTCCACTGTGTTGAAATCTTGCCCATCCCACAAAGGGAAACCGCTGGTGCACAACGGTCCATGGCATAAAGTCCGTTTCTGTGGGTAGACAACTTATGGTAAATAATGTGGCAGGTGCACGGCATGTTCCTAGGATACAGTGGAGAATGTATTAGAATAATGATGCTTAAATGTAGATACTGGGGTTATATCACACTATTTTCTATGAGAAAGATGTGCTGTTTAAAGCTGCAGTGCACTGTAATTAAAGCTTGATGGTTTTGCATCTGTAAAGGATATTTGAGGAAGCCCTGAAGCTGCTTTCAATATACAAAGGCGTATTTAAATATCCTCAGTAGTTTGTTGTTTTTTTTACGTTAAATTAGAATCTGAATTTTTAAATATCAGGTATTGGCAGATATAAAAGATGTTTGCACAAGTACAAGCAATTACTTGTTTATTTAAGAAAATATTTGACAAAGTATTGCTTTAACAATGTATTACTATGAAAATGCAAAATACATTCAACAACATTAAAGATTATATTTTTACATATTATTTAAAACATTATTTCAAGTAATCCCACACACTTATTTAGTGACAAAAGATAGAGTATTATACAGAGGGAGACACTTAGATTTCATTGAAACCCCTACAAACCACAGGTCGTTGTGTAACCTTATTGGGCAACGACACTTACAATCATCTCTGACATTGACAAGAAGTGTCAGGTAGATGATTAGGCAATGTTTGTTAAATCAAATCATATAACAAATCCGTCTAATGCATAGAGTGCTATTCTTTTTAAAGGGTCTGTGAGGATTATGTGTGTATGTGAAGATATTGTCTTCAGGAACTTTCAGGAAAATTGAAGTATGTGCAGCTTTAGACATTCAAGACTTTTTGTTTCTGGGCCCATTTGTGCAGTATTTTGGATTTTTAGATCTACAGTACAATACATCAACTTCTCCTTAAAATCATTTCCCCATCTCACATAGCTGTTTTACAATATGCACAGGCTCACTTAAGGTTTCTGTGCACTCTCCAGTCTCATATATGCAATGACTTGAACATCTACATTCAAACCCACAACACATCTACTTACTTTATATTGAGACTTCAAGGTCCCTTTATCAAAATGTTCAGGTGCTTTATTCATCTGTTCAAAGCTCCAGTGTGCAGGCCAGTAGCCACAAGTTCAGAAATACTGAGGTCATGAGTGAGTCCCTTCTCACCCAGAAAATTCTGACCAGATAGCAAAAATTGAGTTTCAAATTTTTTATTATTTGGATTTTTAAAAACATTTTATTTATTCAGTTAGCTATCACTGTATATTGTATGTACATTTTATTTCTCACTATGAAATGTTGTTTTAAAGCCTAATCCACACTGCCAGGAATTTAATTGACCATTCATTAGCCCCAAACAGCTATTTTCCAATATAGCTTAACAACCATAACTAGGCATGCCAGGCCTGTCAAGCTTTGGGTGTCTCCACATGTTGAAGATGTTCATGTGGGGCAGTAGCAATACACTGTTTCTTAAGAGTTTGGAGGGTAGTGTCTTTTTTTAGCCTTTACAAAACCCAAGAGTGTAAGGTGCAAGCGTTAGCATGTCTAGCTTACTCACTTACTACCAACAGTAGAAACCTTGCATTATTTCCAAAGTCATGGGGCATGGGGTTAAGTCAGAAAAATATCTGTTGAGGACTGGGACATCCACCTTAAATCTGCCACCGTTATCAATGTAAGCTGTGCTGTGCAAGCACAGAGAGCTTAACAGGACTTCATGAATGTCAATTATAGAATGTAAACTCCCCACTGGCTGCTATAACCCCCAAAATTTAAAGGAAAAAGACAGAGGACATGACCTCAGTGTCCTCAATGGTAGCTACAGCCCTGCCAGTGTGTTTCAAATCTACTTCTTCTATATGTGACTTTTTCACAAACGGTTGCCTTTTGGTGAAAATTTGGACAATCAACAAGCAGGCATTTGACTTTGAGTCTTGAAGGCCTGCCTAGACACTAATAATGATTCGGATGCCTACAAGTAGACGTTAATGCCAGGTACAAATGTGGGTCTAGATACTAGACTCCCCTGCTGCTCCCTCCTCAGCTCCATGCAGGTGCCGCTGTGACAGGATGTGTTTGAGAGTGTCCAGCTCCTGTGTCAGCTGCCCTATCCTCATCTGCAACTTCTGGTTTTCATCCTGCAGCTGCAGGGCCCTCTGCTGGGTCAGCTGGATCCTCCTGCGGGCCTTGTCCCGGCTCTTTCTCACAGCGATGTTGTTCCTCTCGCGTCGCAGGCGGTACTCTGCACTGTCCTTGCTGATGCACCTCTTGTTTACAGGGGCCCGCAGAGTTGGCAGGAGGAAGGAAGAGAAGTCCTGGAGTTCAGAAACATAAATATGTTTAAGTTGTGGGGAAGCAGGATGAGAGTGGTGTTTGATGATTGCCCCACTCAGAGAATGGATTCTTTTTTATCTATTACCCACAAATCAAAAATCTAACTCACAAACACACACCTGCTGAGTGTTGTCGTGGCTCTGGTGGTGGTTTGTGCTCCCTGCACTCGAGGTGCTGCTGAGACAGGACGACGTGTACGGCAGGTAAGACAGTCCCATCATTTGCTCGGCCATTCTGTCATCACAGCCCCCTCTTGCCAGTCCCTGCGACTGGCTATATGGTATCATGTCCATCTGGGCCAGCTGATTAGTTGATCCAGCATGGTTGGAAGTGGTAGGGTTCAGGGTCTGGGTGTGGGCCTGACCCGGGTATGAGCTTGTCCACTCCTGAATGACAGAGGACACCCTGGAATCAGACATCTGGAGGGGTTCGGAAGTAGAAAAAAATTAGGTTTTTCTTTGTTTAGGTTTATTTTTGCTCTATGCTACTTTATTCTTCCACGTCACTACATTTCAGTGGCAAATATACTATTTACTCCATTACATTTATCTGACAACCATACTTTGTACTTTGCACATTAAGATTTTACATAGGCCTATGAAACAAGACATTTAATTAGCTCCAATTTGACCAACTACAACAGCTTACATGTTATTCTCCTGGTAATAATAATCAAAAATAATATATCCTTATTCGGCTCCCAGAAAGGCCTCATTCTGCTGTATAATGTGTACTTTTACTTTTGATACTTTAAATACATTTTGCTGATAATACCTCTGTACTTTTACTCAAGTAAGAATGCAGGACTTTTACTCATAACTATATTTTTACAGTGTGATGTCTACTTTTACTTAAGTAAAGGATCTTAATACTTCGTACACCACTGCCTACAAAAGTGTGTCTGCCTTCCCATCTGTATATCTTATCTTTTGAAGATGAAGGCAGTTTATTAAGTCAGACATCCATGGGAGGACGGATGATTGGGTTTCCATGAATAGGATTTAGTTTAATTAAGTGCAATGAACGCACAGTATGTCTAAGAAACGTTTTGGGTGCAGGCCAAATACTATTCAAAATATAAATAAAATACCTTCAAAATATATAGTTTTTTAAGTGGTAGATTTTGCATCTTAATTTAAAATACAATACAAAATTAAACATTACAAATGACAGATGCAACACTGGGGCAAATAACTATTCACAATTTACAAGTTATAGTAACACTGTATTAGAGCTGAAACAATTAATCGATTAATCGATTGACAGAAAATGTATCAATTTTGATAATCAATTAATCATTTAAGTAATTTTATTAGCAAAAAAAGCAAAGAAAATCACTGGTTCCTGCTTCACAAATGTGAATATTTGCTGGTTTTCTTTCTTCTATTATAGTAAACTTTAGGTCTTTAGGTGCACTGTTGGTTGGACAAAACAAGCTATTTAAATATATAAACATTATTTTCTGACATTTTATAGACCAACCTATTAATCAGTCAATTGAGAAAATAATCAGCAGATTAATTGACTATGAAAATAATTGTTAGATGCAGCCCAACATTAACACAAATCGTACATATATACAGCAAAGTAAAAAATAATCTGCAGACTATTTAGAATATGAATTCTTTTGAGCTTTCTCACATCATTTGGCAGCAATGTTGTGAGAATGAATCTAGTTGTAACCTATATGATTATTGCTATTCCCTCTTATTCGCCTCTTCTTATTAAATTTATCTGCACAGTATTAAATAAAATAGAAATTCTATATTTTTAAAAAACTCTAACTCCTTATTTTACTTCACTGCTTTCTGTTCAGAGAGCTGAAAAATAGTGACAGGTTGCATTATAACTATCAGTGAAATGTCTCTGCTTTTAATTCTTCCTAAGGGTCAGTGGCAGAGCCATATTTGTTTAATATCTGCATGGATTTCTCCACAGACTAATAAAGTTATGATCTGACTTACCATGACCTAGCTCTCCACAAACTCTCTGAATATTCTTCAGGTTCCTCAGACAGTTTGACTGAAAATGGTGTGAAAGACAGGAGACAGACAGGTACCCTTCTGATTATCTCACCATCTCTCTCTCTCTCTCTCTCTCTCTCTCTCTCTCTCTCTCTCTCTATTTTAAAACTAATTCTGGGACAGGGAAATTCAGCAACTGTTAGCAGCAGTTCACATTAAATAATTTCCGGACTATTAGGGCATTTTATTTAATAGCTTTCCGTTATTTCACTCGTTTAATTGTAACACTATAATAATGCAGTGTGAGCTCTAATATTTTAACACCGTAAAATTGTATCAAGCAAACCCCAAGCGCTGTATGACTATTGTCCCTCTGCGGTATCCGTAGATTATATTGGAATCAAAATGGCTTCTCCTATTGACAACGTGAGTAGAGCTTAGATAGCTGTTAGATAATGAAACATGTATTTTATCTTTCTGCTGTGTATGTTAACATTATAGATCATTCTGACGATCTCATGTGTATTCTGAAACTGTCTTTGATACGAGAGATTGATAAAAGCGAGTGATAATATTTGTTTTGTTTTGAATGACTTAAGCTAGCCTGCTAGCTAACTTACTTTTTAGTAGTCTTTCTACATTACCTACATTTTACTGTAGATAAATGGTGTTTTATTGTATTTCTGACATGTAATTTATCTTTCTGACAGGATTTAATTGAAAGTGATTTGCCCAAAGCTGTACAGCTGCTGAATAGTCTCACAGAACAGGTAAGAAATGGGTGTCTAATATTATTGTAATAATGTTTATTAATATGGATATGGTGAGTCCTTGACCTGAAATTATTGAAACTATGCGATCTTAGATCTTATGGTGGCATATCACAGAATAATGTTCGTCTTATAATCCTGTTGCTGTATTTCCTGTATGCATTTCTGTTGATTGATCATCGAGTGACGGTGTCTCCCTTTCACCATGGTGATTTTATCATTGTCACTTTTATCACAGAAAGCTTGTGTAGATATGGGTCAGCTGAAACACCATGTGTCGCCTTTCTCTTTAGGTGGCCTCAGTTACAAGCCATGTCCGTAAGCTGCTAACACAAGTCAAAGATGGGGCATTTAAGACATCAAAGGTGAGCAGGGACTTGATCAGAACTGTTATTAAAAATCCTGGACAGCAAGGCCGGATTAACAACTGGGCCAAAAAGGCCAAAAGCCCCAGGTTCACTACATGTCTGCTGGTTTTGGTCATTTGATTAATAACAAATTTGTTAGAACATTTTCACCACTTGTGCTTTGACACATATGGATACAGTACAACGTGTGTGCGCTTGCTTTGCTCTTTTCTCTTGCCTCTCTGTAATGTAAAGTCAGACAGCCCTCTCTGAGCCTCTGTCCGTCTTCTCTCCGTGCAGGGTTTGTCTTTCTTGGACCTTCGGTATCACCTGCTGCTCTTCTACCTTCAAGACCTCACTCACCTGATCGGCGTCAAAACAGAAGGAGGCAAAATAAAAGACAGTGAAGCCTTGAACAGAGTGGTCACAATCAGAACAGTGAGAGGATTGTAGAAACAGGCCGCTAATGTTAAAAAATGTTTATTCTTATCTGTCCGGCTGACACAGCATCTTGTTGCTTTTCCATCTTGTTTTTAAGGTCCTGGAGAAGATGCGACCGCTAGACCACAAACTTAAGTACCAGATTGATAAACTGGTGCGCACCGCTGTGACTGGCAGTTTAGGTAAGACTGATTTCATGTTGGTTGCGATGAATGCATCCACCAATGATTTGATTTTTAACCTTTCTTCAGCATGCTGTGAACAAAATGACCTACAGGACAAATATCAGACTTGGGGAGCTGCAAGATTTCCTACATTCCGTGTTTCACAGGCTTCAATATGTAACGATGTCTTATGCTTTTGTTGATTTCAGCTGAAAATGACCCACTGCAACTGCGTCCTAATCCTGAGAATCTCATCAGCAAAGTAAGGGCAGAATATCACGCTCATTTAAATCCCTCTTTTTATTTGGGCGGCACAGTTTATCATAAATTAACTTTATTGGTTGACTGTATCATACTGAAAACTGTAATCCTTATTGCTTCAAGACATTTAAAGAAAAAAACATTGTAAATACTGAACATACAGTATTGTAACTGTCTGACTGACTTCCCTTATTTGCTTCATCAATCAGTTGAGTGAATCTGAGGAGTCTGAAGGTGAAGCTGACAATAAGACGGCCTCAGAGAAGAAAGTAGCCCACTCTAGTGGCAGGAAATATGTACCGCCAAAGATTGCCGCAGTGCATTATGGTAATGTCATGTCTTTTTAAACAGGTTTTTGTTTCTTTGCTTGTCATAAAAATACTTAGCAATTCTGCCTTTAGTCATCTGATTAAAGAGGGTAGATTTTTCTTTTCTTGGTTGAATGTTTCTGTGGAATTACATGTTTTGGAATGGAACACCACTTAGCAGCTGCTGTGCTTTTCGTGCAGTTAATTTAGAAAATACTTAGCCGTGCCATTTTCCCCTGTTGCTCATATGCATCAAAATAAAGACCGCCACAAATTCTCCTCTCAACCTGTTTCCTCCAGACGGTGACATGACAGAAGCAGACAAGAAGAAGGCTCAGGCAGAGCGTCAGCGGCGGGCTGCCCTCAGAAGCTCTGTAATCCAGGAGCTGAGACAGCAGTACAGCGACGCTCCAGAGGAGATCAGGGACAGGCGAGACTTCCAGAGTGAGCGGGAGAGCCGCGATGAACTACACAGGTGTTTGCTTGTTTTCCTTATTTAGGCAGGTATACACATGAAGTCTGATAGGTGGTTGGATGAGATGCAGAATGAAAGTGTTATCATCGGTTGTAGTGCAAGACAGTGGGCTTATATCCATTACTTGAACATTTAATGAAGTCTGTAACATGTTATATGGGATACAGATATGAGATTCCATCAACAATGACTCTTTTATTTAATTTTTCTTCACAGGAAAAATTATGAGGAGTCAATGATGGTGCGTCTCAACATGCCAAAACGTCAGAACACCAAAAAGAGAGGCATGATGGGCATGTCCGGCCAGCTGAGCGGTATCACACACTTCAGTGACATCACTGCACTGACAGGCGGCGAAGGTGGGCAGGTGAGCTTGCAGTAGCATCTCTACACTTACCTGTCAAGAAGGGGTCATATTTCACTCACTGAGCTGAGTTGAGACACTGCTGTTGGTGAAAATCTGAACTTTTGGTCCAGATGTATGAAAACCTATTTAAATCCCCCTTCAGTTTGGGTTTTGGAGAGAAATGTAAAGCAGGAATTTGAGGCTCTAATCAAGCAGTAGACAGGCTGACCTGACCTGAGAACAGGAAAGGCCAAATTATTTATATAGACTATTATGCAACTTGGGCCGCCACCAGCACATAATTATTGCGCTGGACAGAACACGTTTTGAAGAAGTCATATATTTGTGTATCTTGGTGACTCAGTTGTCTGGTGCTGTGCTGGCAGCAGTTACACTTTGTGCCTACACAGGTTTGGCATCCCTCTCTGTGCCGTTTCCTGTCTCAATTCACTGTCTGCTGTTATAAAAAGTACTAATGAGTTAGCGTAATGACTGACCAACCTCACACTGATAGTCTGTTCCACTGCCTGCAGATGTGGAAAATTCATTCAGTTAAATGTATTTAAGAGGACTTGGAAAATCCATGTGCTATGTTTAGATTTTGTACTGGACATGAGAAGCCACAAAAGGATGTTGCTAACAGGCTCATCTCGTTCCGGTATGAATGGGAGCATTGTGGCTTGTTTTTTGTCACATCGTTCTTAATGTGGCCTTTGGTTCTAACACTTTGTCTTTATTGGTGCAGGAAGGGGATAACCCCCGGCCCAAAAAGAAGAAGAAACTCATGAAGAAGAAAACCAAAAGAAGAGGTGAAGACATTCAAATATACCACACTATACAAATTAATTTCCTGCCATTTTGGGGGGGGGGGAACCAAACATAAATTAGGGTCAATTAACTCTTTCTTAACTCTGTTATGTAATTGTCCAATGAACTACTCCAGCATTGAGTCTGCATTTGGTTTACCAGGACTATGTACTTGGTATAATTGTCAGTTTACAGAAAACTATTTCAACCAATAACCCAATAGATTTTATGTTCATATTGTTGTAATTGTTGATTTAGATGACCACCTCTCCACAATAGAGAAATGGAAAAGCAGCAATCAAGTGTTTGCGCTTTTACTCTCATTTTAATCCTGTTTTGTGTTAATTACCCATGTTCTTCTCTGCAGCTTTTAAGAAGCACAGATAGACCTGAAACGTGATGCCCAATGATGTAAGAAGACCAAATGATGACATGAAGAGGATTTCTTACCATCAGCTGTCATCGTTTCAGTTTATACTTCAGAGTTTAGAGGATTTTTATTACTAAGTCAGCTGTACTACATTAATGAATTCCCCACCACCTCTACATGGTGTATGACTTTTTCATTCAGTTTGTGGAATAAACATTTACTGATGACTCTTGTATTTTTATCATGTTTTATTAATCTCCATTAGAGGGCAGTCACATTGCCTCTATCAGCAGTGACAAACAGACCATCAATTAGGACACAAACTCTGGAATTTTGAGCAAATTCCTTCTTTAACCCCCTGCAAGGAGCGCCATGATAGTGTAGAGGACATTTAGGACACAGTCATTTACAAGTAGTGGTGGACTTGCAAAGAAACCCCTTCAGTTCAGTTTGATCTACACGGAATTGCTTGAAAAGCAGCCAAATGCTGATGCAAGGCCTAATCACAACCTGGTGCAGCATTCACACCAGCTAACTGACCGTGTACGTGTGTCACTGGGTTAGATACAGTATGATGCAAATATATTAACCCAACCTGTTTGTTTAATTTGTTAATGCATCTCCCTTCATAGAATTGTCATCTCATATTCAAGAAGCAATATACAGTAATCAAATGTGTGTAAAGTTTGGTCAGTATGTCATACATTATGTGCCATCAAGTACTGTCGAACATTTAAAGTTTACTTCTCATTAACAGGTTGTCTTGTGTCTACATATTTGAGGTTTGGCCTGCCTGCCTTCCAGAGCAAAAAGATTTGCTCCAGAGCAGTAATTCTATTGTAAAATGCTTTTTAGTCAGTCAGTCAGTCATTCTGAAATGGTAAACCCCAACCATCTGATATTACTTGTTAGGGGACCATTGAAATTGTACACACATTGCACATACTATTAAACTATCGCTTACCCAGATCAGAGAGGGCAGGGGAGAATGATTAGTCAGAATAAACTCATAGACACAGTCTCATTTTTACACAATGTCTTTATTTTTTTTTTCCCTAATTACAGACTTATGGGTTAAAAAAAAAGAAGAAAAAAAAGCAAAACATTTGTTCAAACCCACTCCCCTTTTTTCAAAAAAAAAAAAGAAAAAATAAAGTCTCCACACAAACCCCACCCCTGACTTTCCCTGCCCTAAAAACAGCTCCGGCCCACTCCATTTATTAAATTAATAATCAATGCCGTTAGCTCATCAGCCTTCCTCAGACAAGCCGTGACTGCACTGCGCGTAGTCAGAGAAAGGGGGCGCCTTAAGGTCCGCACTGTACACCCCAAAAAACACCCTTGTCTCTGGTCCTGCCTTCCTCAATCACGCAAACTTGCCTGCCTGCCACTCAGCTATGTTGGCTTCAGCTCTCTGTATATAAATCACGTGTTGGGTTGGCTGCCTGTTAAGTGCCGCCTGTACTGCAGTGTTCTGTGGTGTATGTTGTACAAGTGTGTGTGTGTGTGTGTGTGTGTGTGAGTGTGTGTCGTCCGCGTGTGTGTGAGTTGAAGTGTGAAACGGACTAAAAGCATCATCAGCGTTTGCTGTTGTAGTAAATGCCCCCCGCGGCGGGCCTGTGGTCACCCTGCCCCCCTCCCCCGCCCCCCCACACGGACAGGATGGGGTGAGTGTGCATAGCGGGAGCAGAGAGAGATAGAGACGCTGCGGAGACAGTGGGGGGGGCCGGCGCCACCTGGGGAGGGGTCGTCAGCCTCCACTGGTCCTGAAACCTGAAACGACAAGAAGTGGTCTAATATACAGAGAGAGGAGAGGGGAGGGGGAGGAGGAGACATGGAAGACAAGGAGCACAGAGAGGGAGAGGGGAAAAGGGGTGGGGGGAGATGCAGGGGCTGCACAAAATAAAAACATTGATGCCTGTCAAAGGAATAAAACAAGCTTGGGCCATGCCTGAGTTGGAGGAGACAGGTATGGACGAGCTGTGGGGAGGTGGCAGCATAATAAGGAACACCGCCCACGAGAAAACAAAAAGAAAAATAATCTATGCATGTACAATCCAACTGAACACTGAAGCTCCATCACTGTCCAGAGAGCAGTGGACAGCGAAAAACACAATCCATGGTGTGACGAGCCGGTGGGGGGGGGGGGATAAAATGCAGGGAGGGTAGGAGTGAGAGGTGCAGAGAACAGCAGACACAAAAGGGGTTGAGGGGGTGGGAGGGGATGGGGAGGTAATGATATACTCCAAACCACAAACTTAACACACACACACACACACACACACACACCACAATTACTCTGGCTAGCAGAAGTTTCACATATGTACGGTACATTAAAAACCAAAAACAAAGAAAAAAAAAAATAATAATACAGTATCTTTTCTTGTTGCTGTTTCTCCCCCCTCCCCTTTTTTTTCTTGTTTTGGTGGTTGAGGGTGAGTGGGTGGGCTGTGTTGGTGATGGTGTGAAAGCAGGAGGTCACAGCCAGACCAAAGGAGACACATCTGCAGCCTGAGATACCATCATCCCCCCTCCCCACCCCTCAAAACCAACAAACAACAAATGAAGGAATCTGCCACCGTATTCTTTCCCCAATGGCCAACTTATACCTTACCAGGGGTGACCGCATCAACCTCCGCACACGCACGCTCACACACAATCGCACACTGCGGCCAGTCAGTCTCTCTGTCCAGGAGAAGAGTTTTTTTTTTCCTTTTTTGTCTTTTTTCTCTCTTCTGGGGTTCTCTTCTTTTATTGTTGGGGAAGGGGAGGACTTTTTTCATTGTGTGTGGGTTTTTTTTTTTTTGTTTTTGTTTTTTTTTTTTTTTTTAAATGGGAACAGAGAGGGGGAGAGGGTTGATAGTAAGGGAGTGTTGGGAAGGGAGGGGGGTGTTTAGTAAGGGGAATACCACGATGTTGTTCGCCCTCGGCCCCTGGAAAAGAGAGAGAAAAAGAGGGTGAGTTTTTTTCTGGTTGGCTTAAAAAGACGGACACCAATTTCCTGGTGTGATAAAATATAATAGATGTGTATGATTGTGGGCAGAGAAAGGGTCTGCTGAAATTTCAGTCCAAGAAGTAAACTGAAGGGGAAAAAATATATATATATCAAAATGAATGACAATGTTTAGGACAGGGTTCACAAATTACTAAATAGACATACCATCTTAACGGTATTGTGCCTTTGATTATACAAGCTGTTGTGTTACAACAAATCAATCTGGAAGAAGAGACTACAGTGCTGAAAGAAGCTGAAAGCAGCTTTGTCAAGAGAGGAAAAGTGTTTATTCCAGATATTAGAATAATAAGTGTGTGAGTGTGAGGGGACAGCAAAGGCACTCTCTCTCCCTCTTTCTCTCTCTCTCTCTCTGTCTGTCTCTCTCTGCGAGAGCCGCCTCTGGGGTCACTGTGGGGAAAGACCTTGAGGACAAACAGCACCACACATATACCCCCAATAAGACACGATGCATGCGCACGCACACACAACAATTTGGGGGACAGGACTCACAACTGCAGCATTATTATACACCCAAAACACTGCCTGACACATACACAAAAGCCAGGCAGCAGCAAACCTTCCACACATCATCTCCACCATCTCACATACTCACATCAATCAGTGGCAACAAAACACAAAAAGGTCACACTGAGACTGAAACCAAACTGGTTGTTGGGCAAGATGCTGAGGTCAGGCTGCAGTAATGAACCCTCGTTTCTGGGCGTGAATGCTGTAAGGGTGAATCTGAGTTGGACTGTGAGTTGTGTGTATGTGTGTGTGGGGGGGGGGGAATTCATGTACAAGCAATGAAACACACTCCACATAAGCACAGAAAAAACAAAGGTTCTTCCACATCATGAGTACAGTATGAGTGTCTTCTGGCTCACATCAAAATCTTTGCTTTTTACCATGCCAACTCAGGAAGATAACTGATGTTAATGGATGTAATAGCAGAGAAAATATTTTGCAACCAGAGGCCAATTTCTTAAGTGCATGTAAACTTAAATTCTGCCAGATGAGGCTCTACTTTAGCCTGCGCAGACAACACTTGCCGTGGTCTTGTTGAATCTGAACTTCTTATAAAACAAAGCCAATCAACAATTAGATACTTTAATGAAACATAACTCTTGGACTGTGATTGCATGACCATAGCCAAGCACTGTGAAATCTTCCCAAGCACACAATGGGTCAATGCAAAGATTCTGAACTCACCATGTGTTTTTCTTCACCATGAATGTGTTCCCACAACAAGACAAGGCACCAGTGAAAAGTGTTATTTGATTCAGATCTGAGCCTGATTCTGTTCAACTGCAGCATGGTCTCAAGTAGACTAGTGATGAATTCCTGATGTAGCAACCGAACAGCCCTTCTCCTCTCTTCTCCAAGAAGTGATCAAGGCCAGTTAAAGTGGAACAACTCTGCTTCTCTGCATGCTATTCTTTGTGGGTGCTTATTACATATTAACCAATGCTGTTAGATAATAGGAAGATACACTATGTAGCTATCAGTAATACCCTTGAGGGTGTTTTCTATGATTATGAGTACAGCCACTGCAGTCAAATTCCTATTGGCAACAACGAAAACCATTTCATGACCTTCGAACTGCCAGTTTCAAATTTGACTGACTGCAAACAACATATTCAAAACTGTTAAGGTGGGGTATGCAATTCTGGAGAAATCTAATACCATGACAAATACCAGGATATAGAGCGAACAACGACAAAGAAAGTTAACTAACGTTGCTAGGTTGTGGGTTAGCAAACTGTCGCTACAGTTGCTGCTGCGAAGCTAACATGCAGAGAGGACGAGATGCTTTCCCAGTGCCAGCAAACCAGCTCCAGAGACGAATACGCACAACTCAACTGCTGCTATAGCTAACATCACAACAACAGCATATCTTGGCAAACAAGAAAGTAAGCTGAATGTCCGTGGGCAAGTCATTAAACCTTACCCGACACACAAATCATGGCTGGAATAGTGTTGTGTGGCCCGGTCTGAGCCACTGTGTTTATTTCCCATTTACAGAGCCAGGGCTGTGTACAAACACCAGAACAGACAGCCAGCGGACCGTGAAGAGATATTCACTGAATTTGACAAAAAGACATATTGGATTAGAAATGCATACCCCACCTTTAAATGTTAATTTGTATGCTTTTTTTAGCCCAGTCTTTTGAGTTCAATGTACTTCTTTTGTTATTCTGCTGGTCGAGGTGTCAAATCTTACATTCATTTTCTTCACATAACTGCCAGTTAGTCAGACAGAACTTCAACAATCACAATATGTTTTACCTATGCATACACACCAATAAGCTAACTTAGCATTTAAAGTCAAATGCAAATAATGCTTAGTCTTTCAGCTAATATCCCCCCCCCCCAGTCTTTGTGTGCTTTGTCCTGTAGCTCGGGCCAAATCCCAGTGAGAAAACTGGCAGGGTTAGGGTTTCTTGGTATGTGTGGGAGTGGCTGGAGTAAGTACACAGAGTGATTAGAGAGATTCTGACCTTGTGGTTCAGACACTTTCTCACACAAAGGAATGAATAGAGATGTAACCCTTTCTTGTGGTTATCTAAAGGCAGCCTTGCTGAAATGGGAATTCATTGCAAATACTCAAGTCAAGAGCAAGGGCAAAATGAAACAAGATAAAATGGACTAAATAAGGGCTTGTCAGAAGAACTTTGCAAACTGTTTCAACACTGAAACAAAGACCTCTGCATGAAGGGTTTTAGCCTCTTTTCCAAAATAACTGCTGCAGCATCTTTCTTCTGGAAAATGTTCTTTGTTCAACATTAAGTATTAAGCAATAGCCAAGGCCTGAAGGTTCCAGATGCTTTGCAGGGATGATCAAATCAGAATCTCTCAGTCTCAAAGTTCAGTGCATGTGTGGGGAAGTTGGCATGCTGATCAATGCGTTTGGCACCACACCTCTTCTCTCTTGTCTCAACAGAAAAAAAACAAGATGGCTCCAAAGATAGAGCTCCATGGGGCTTATATGGAGTTTCCAGTGAGATTCTTTGTAGTCTTGATTTCTCACTGCCTACCAGGGCTAGCCACAGTTTACATAAGAGCAACGGTAGGTTATGTTGTTGAGTTATGCTCAAAACCTCTGAGATTATTTTTGCAGCTTTAGCACAAAGTTAACTGCCAAGTGTCTTAATCACATGCTGTAAACACTAAGCTTACAGTGACAAACCCCATGTGGCCTTGCAGTAGAAACTAGACTACCAGACCCCACTGCAGAGCTGAAGTAAAGCCCATCAAAACACTGTATGTAGAAAGCCACCAGAATCCCAGTACACAACACTCTGATCAACACCAGCCTTTTTCTGTTGTTCAATATGGATCACAGTAATGGCAGACTATCAAGAAAAACCCACCACAAACACCATCACACAGCTGCAACAGAGTGAAGCAATGCTACCACTGTAGTGAACTTCACACAGACCAAACCTCTCAGCTATGCAAATTGGTTTGCAATCACTACTGCCATAAATAGTCCAATTACAAATAACATCCCAATCTTTCCAGAAGAAATGAAATACCAGCCACCGGAGCTTTGCACCAGTACCTTTCTGTTATCATTATGGTGCAGGAGATTGCATTGGCACTGACCCAAACTTGGTGTATGTACAGCATGGGAAGAACAAAGTGATGTGCACCAAGTCTGTTTGCCTCCATTGAAATGGTTATATGCGATATGGCATGCAATGAGCCCCTCAGTCCCACAACTGACGTGATGTTGATTTCTAACCTCACAACGTGGCATGTTTGTGGGCCTACGTTTCTATTACAGTCTCTAATACAATCTAACAAATGTTAGACCCTACAAGATTTGAGGATGGGAATTGGCTGTAATATTTACACACTACACACAAATTCAGATCTTAAAATTAATGTGTAAAGACCTTTGGAAAGGTTTCCTCCTCTCCATTGACAATACTCAGATTGCTTCTCTGGCCCTTCTGTACTTACCTTCTCGATTATACCCTATCATGAAGAACTTTGTTTTTCCTCACTTCCATTCTCAACTTATTTTCTTGCTCAGTATATCGTCCTTTCAATGTGACCACATTTAAAAACCCCTTTCTTACACTATCCACCCATTTTAGTCTAGAGTGAAAAAGCATAATCTGGACAACAATGTGCACCAAGCCAAGTGACAAATGTCCCTCACTTTCTGAGCTGTCCTCAACCAGTTTGATGGCTAAAAATCAACAATTTTCAACTTATCAAAAAAGCGTCACATACAGGCTTGTGCTGTGGGCATTACCACCAGCAGTATGTGGTACACATGCACAAATTTTTTCACCTGTTTTTTCGAGGGTGTATAAGGTAACTATGCTGGTCATATATATATATATATATATATATATATATATATATATATATATATATATATATATATATATATATATATATATATATATATATATATATATATATATATATATATATATATATATATATATATATAAAATGTATTATTTATTTTAAAGCTGTCAATTTCCCGATTTATGAACCCCATCCCTGTTTCCTTGCGAGTTTTCCCATCAAGTATATGAAATGGAGATGATCAGTGATTTCTTCATTGGGACATTAGCTTTCTTGTCCTGTTCTTCTTGTGGTAAAATACAAGGAGAGGACAGTTTTAAATCTGACTAATTGAGGCAATATTCTAATGTGCTGTGGAATAATTTATTAACAGTGCAATTCTTGTTTCCTCCTTCACTGAATCCCTTGACTGTACAACAAATACCAATAAAATTTCATCATAATTGCAGATTTATATACAGGGTTTCAACAAGTTAAAAGGAGCAGTGTGTAGGATTTACTGGCATCTAGTATAGGATATAAAGGAAAATCGGAGTCCCAGAATTACTTGCTAAGTAAATGAATTTATTCCCATTCAAAAATCCAAATCGCGCCGGACTTTGGTGATGCTCTCGATGTGAATACAGAACAATATTTGGTGATGGCAGGCGTTTGCTGGTGGCTTTTTACAACAGCTTTATGCTTTTCTGACCCCCCCCCCTTGGTTAAACAAGGCTTATAGTGAAGGGGTTTGAACTGTGATTTGCTCATCCTCGCAAAGTTAGAGTGAAGCCACTAACCAGCTGTAGGGGTATCATTAGGATTGTATCGTCATCTTATCAGCCCTGTTATTTATCAATACTCTTACCGGTTCTTTTTCATAACTAAAGAATTAGATTTTTTTAAATGATCATTTTTAACCAAATAAATTCAGAACAGGATTAGAATTGATTTATATTTTAAATAACTAAATATTGTTTCTAGAGCAGCAACAGTAAAGTTTACAACAGCAAAGTGACTATATACACTCAGTATCTCACTGGAAACAAATCTAAAATGTCAGTAAAATAAATAGCTATATTCCTGACATCAAAATAATGAGTGAGTGAGAAACAATGAAGAACACAGACAGTCAGTATCAGTCCTTTCTCCGGTCCTCCTTCCTCTGCTGCGATTCACTGCCTGCAGGTACCGCTTGGAGAGAGAGGAGGGGCTGGTTTATCTCAGCCACTAGCTAAGTTTACAAGAATTTGGCAAATTTTAAGAGTCGTGGCAAACTAAGATAAACACTTACGCTACATACAGACAGCTTTCGTTTTAGCACATTCATAACAATTCGGTATTAGCTTAAGGACGTTGTGGTTGAGTAAAACAACAATTGCGGACAAAGGTGGAAATTTCAGTTTTCTATTTTTTACTCGAGTTGTTGTCGACTGGAGTAAAATGTTACCTTTGTTTCACCTGGTTCTCCGTCTCCACTGCGGCCTCTACTCTGCTGTCCGCTGTGTGTGTGTGTGTGTGTGTGTGTGTGTGTGTGTGTGTGTGTGTGTAGGAGCTGAGCACCGCACGGTCAAACATGCAGAAGAGAGGAGAAGCTAGTGTGACCATAAGTGACAGTAAAACATGGTAGAGAACTCACAGCATAGTTTTTTTCCCCCCTTTTCATTCGGCTAAGGCGCTGTTAAAAACACTTAAATGGGGGACACCAGGCGCAACACACTAGCTGGGTAGTAGTTATTGGTTCCATGTTGGTTTCATTTAAAAGAGACTGAAGGCAACTTTATAAAAGTAACATTAACTTCATAATCCAATACATTTTAAGACCTGTCAAAATAAGACATTTTAAGGCCTAAAATTCAGATTATTCGATTTCAGACTTTTAAAAGGCTTTTTAAGGACCCGTGGAAACCCTGTATATAAATCTTTAACACCCGCTGACTGTCCATGATGGTCTGCCTTGTTTGTCCTGTCCTTTCCTTTCAGTGCAAACAGTGAGTGAGGTGCAGTGCATGCAGGTGCAGTGTTCTCCCACGGTGTCAGAAGTGAGGCGTCTCGGCGTCAGCTCACCTGAAGGCCCGTCCTCTGCCTCTGGGTGGTGTGTAGCCACTGTAGTAGCGTGCACGCGATGAGAAGCTTCCTCCCCGTGACCGGAACCGAGCCCGTGGAAAGCCGCGGTCTGTGGTGCTGATGCCTGGTCTGTTTGTTCTCTTAGCGCCCACCTGAGGAGCGAGAATCAAGCATGGGACAGTTACATAAACTAACATCCAGTCTTGTGGCTCTCCTCTGAACAGCTTTTGTGAAATCTCATTCCATAAATTTTGAATTCAATTTTCCTTTCAGTTTAATATATAAAGATCTATTTAGGTTTCTATGGATAATTTTATATCAGTGGTTCCAATCTTGTACCACAGTGACAAAAGCATGTATAACCTTTCCTTTCATACCCAACTGTGCATCAGCCACTGTCAATATTAGGAAAACTTTCACCAGAGAAAAACAAATAATCATTAAATAAGCTACCATAGAGCCTGGTTGGAAGACAACCCCACTCTACTCTTGGGTCAAGCAACACAAATAAAAGTAAAACACTATAACCATATTTCTATAAGCACAAAGGAGACCGTACCCACTCAGCCAATCAGGATAAACCCACCCAGAACTGGCAGAGTGATAAAAGTAGTCTTTACCACAGTCACTCCAAGCATCAGCTACATTTAACCAACAGTGCTTATTCTGTAACTGTTTTTGCTTGTTTATGCTTCTTAAGAGCAATGAAGCAGTCACATTGCCCACTGTCTTATTTCATCTCACAATGGTATCACTTTTCTTGTCATTCTGACCTACGAATTGAAATCTCAATGTGAGAACCTCCCAGTTGCTCTATGAAAACAGGCAAACTTAAGCTGAAATTAGAAAACCTCTTACCTTTATCTGCCTTCCTCTGAAAAGGGACTCGTCCAAAGCCATGGCTGTCCTAACAGACTCTTTGTCTGCAAACTCAATATAGGCAAATCTGAAGAAAAAACAAAAAAATAAATCACTCACCTACAGAAGTTCTCAAATGCAAACAAAAATCAGCAACATGCAGAGCTTGACAGCACTAGTATCTTGATTTATTATAGACGTAACACTGATGTATTAAGAGGATCACAAACATCTAAATGGTAAATCGATTTGCCTAAAAAGGTGAATGAACTAGTTTGTATAAAGTTAAAAGCCATTTCTGGTGGGATTTAATGCGACTTATTTACCTTTACAGACAATTGTATACTGACTGCAACGGATACCTTTTTTTTTTTTTTTTTAAACAGGAAAAGTGCAACCAGAACTCACAAATTATTTGACAGTGGTCCAAAACTGGTCCCAGGCAACCGTTACTGTTGAACCCTGCGCTTTTTTTTTTTTTTTTTTAACAAAAGCACATTCAACCATCCAGCTCTAGTAAAACTTTATCATTTGTATTGATGCTTAATAAAATCTGCACACCCACAGTGTGATTTTGTGTCTTATTTCTCTGCCAACAGTGTGACTTTGAGATGATATCCACTCCTCCACTAATTCATCCACTGCATAGTGAAAAGGTACAGTATTATGATGGTTTATTACCCCTTGGGATGCCCTGTGTATTTGTCACATAGGATGGTGACTCTGTTTACTGAACCGCAGCCATGAAAATGAGCCTCAAGCTCTTCTGCCGTGGCACCGTAGTCCACCTGAAGAGAGAAAGTATGAAGGTTAGACCTCAAGAGAGCTGCATCACTAATAGTGCATATGCAATTAAAATCAACATTTCTATTATTTTTCATCAGCTTGTGCTTTACATAAGACACTACTACATGAATAATTTATACATATTTATGTATGTTTATGAGTCAGGCTGAAATGAAAAACAATTACCACCTAAGTTTTAAATAAAGAGACTGTGGCATGAAAAAAATATATATTTTATTAAAACAAAACCTTAAATCATGAAAACAAAGGAACATTCAAAATACAAATGTGAGCAAAACGAATATCCTTTAGAGTTCAGTAAGGTTAATCCTAAAAAATATGGGAAGAATATAGCACAGATTTAATTCTGTCTAGAGCAGGCTGTCCTAAAAAAGTGACTGTGTGAGAGGCTACCAAAAGGCAACTCTGAAGAAGCAACAGGGCTCCATGGCTGAGATTGGAGACAAGGCATAAAAACAGCTATAGGCCAGGTGCTTCACCAGTCACAGCTTTATGGCAGAGTAGCAAAGAGAAAGACATTGTTTGCCAGAAGACACAGGAGACTCTGAAAGTGGAAGGCGGTTTAATGTTCTTATGAAATCAAACTTTAGCTCTGTGGTCATCATGCTACATGTTATGTTTGTCATAGCCCAAACAATGCACTTGGGATTCATTTTCCAGTAAGACCACAACACAAACATAATGGCAAAGCTACAAAGTCATGTAAAGCATCTTTAGAGTAACTTGAATAGCGCTCTGAATACTTAAAAAACAACAATATTAAAGTCCTGGAGTGACCAAGACCTAAATCCCATCAAGCATCTGTTGCATGA
Source organism: Siniperca chuatsi (assembly GCF_020085105.1). NCBI lineage: Eukaryota > Metazoa > Chordata > Actinopteri > Centrarchiformes > Sinipercidae > Siniperca > Siniperca chuatsi. The sequence continues at coordinate 10,501,238 of NC_058060.1, forward strand.
CTTGAATATTGCTCTTCACTCACAGTCACCATGTTAGTTCACAGAGCATGAGTGGTTTTGCAAAGAAGCAAATGGGGGGGGGAAACTGCAGTGTCCAGATGCCCACTGATACCCATCCACAGACCTTAGTGGGGTGAGTTTTTATAGGCACTTTAAGTTATGAATCAGTGTCAGATGTTTTCTTAAAGAATTGGATTATTTTCTTTGATGTCATCTCAAAATTTTTAACAAGAAACGTGAAAAAAATAGCGTCTGTATCAGACAAAGAGACGGTTACTCACATTTCCGACATAAATCGATCTGCCATCTGCTTCCATCTTTTCCTCAATGGACATGATGACGGGGCCAACTGCACAGGGGGAGAGAGGGGAGAAAACAAATCTACATGAGCAAATAAATATTTCAATTAAAACCAAAATCTTCAAAACAGTTATTTCTCCAACTACATGTGAAATAAGTTGTGTCTACAACTGGCAAGTCCATCGAATGACAAGAATGGATGGGTGGTGTATCAAGTGCAGGTCTTTAGTGCATTAAAAAAGGGACACCCCAAAATCAAAAACACATATTTTACCTGTAGTGCTATTTATCCATCTAGATTATTTTGGTGTGAGTTGCCAAGTTTTGGAGTTATCGGTAGTAGAGATGTCTGCCTTTTTTGAATATAACGGAACTATATGGCACTCTGCTAACTAATTCCTTTCTACCAATAGTTCCTACATGAAACTGCTCACATCAAAACTGTGGACTATCTTGAGTATATTGGGTCATGATTTCTGGAAAGAGACATTGCTGTTGAGTTTTTCAATGTATTTTTTGGCGCTTTGAGCACCACAAGCCCAGTGCAATATTATATTCAAAAAAGGCAGACATCTCTAAGGCCGATATCTACAAAATGTGACAACTCACACCAAAACAATCTAGATGCATAAATACTCCTACAGGTAAGAGGAAAAATATGCATTTTTGATTTTGGGGTGAACTGTCCCTTAAAGTTCATTAAATTTCCCATTTGAGGATGGGGCTGAGAAAAGTTGCCTGGCTTTTGTATTAGCTGAAATTCGTGTCAGGTTACATAAATTGTCAAATAAAAAATGATAACTGACAACTGTGTTGTTGTGCTTTAAGACTATTACTAACTGTACTGCATAATTACTTTCATTCACCATACTTCTCTCTGTGTCTTGTATTTTTGCGATGTCATTTAGCTCGATAAACCCCACTACTTTAAATTTTAATGAATGTATCAGTCTGAAACAAGCCTTCCAAATGCATACTGCAGTCTCTTGCAGCCATGCTATTACTATATTGTTGGATTGTTAAATTAAGTGTGCAGCCATAACAAACATGCTTTATTAAACTAACTCATGCACCAACTATAGAATTAGATTACTTTTTCTAACTTTAAACAAAACTTTAAAGCAACTTTCTATTCTTGGCACACCAGCACAAGGACTCAGTATTGACAGTGACATGTGGATAGTTTTCTAATAATTCCATGCACTAAACTTATAACCAAGTACTAATCTGAACTCATATTTTAATGTACATTTTAAAAATAAAACTGTTAGTTTGGGGTCACTGGTTGTGGCAATTAATTTTAAAGCAATAGGAAATGTGGACAGATGGAAAGTCAGAATAGCCACACACACACACAAACGTACCTGGCGGGGGGCTGAGATTCATCTGTTTTTCCACCTCGTTCTGTAGCTCCTTCAGCTTCTCTGCCTCTTCCTCCATCTCTCTCACCCGGGCTTTGATTGCCTCCAGCTCCTGCAACAGACACAAATTCCATCAGAGCTGTCAGTCCATCATGAGCACAATACAACTCACTGAAACATTAATCACAAGTGACATAATAACACAGTGTGGATGATTGTTATGCTACGCTAACAAATGCTGACCAACTAACCAAATCTAGCCATGAAAATGTAGTCATGAACAAATGTTGCCATAACACCCCTTTGACAACCACACTGACAAGTGCACACTAGGGAAGATGGTACAGTAGCAAGACGATGCTGAACCTGTGTACGTGATGGTGCTGTCATAACATGACCTTAAGTGTGTGCGTTGTTCAAATCTGAAAATCCACACATTGGGATTGAGTCCATCTAAAAAAAAAAACAAAAACAAACAAACAAACAAAAAAAAAACTGTCTGACTGGTCCTGCACCTTCACTATAGTTGCAATGCCTCTCATCTCCCACATTTTTACAGTGTTTTCTACCACCAAGCCTAAATTTGGCACTATCTGCCTCCCACAATTTGAAAGTTAACCTTAAAAAGGCATTTTTTAAAAAGTGCCTCATCTGGGTCATGATATGCTTGAGTAGCATTCAAAACATAATGGATACAAATAAAATTGATGAATCAGTATGGCGCGCTCAGTTTTCACATTTCCTGTCACTTCTCAATGAGTATAAAGCCAATATTCAGAGATAGCTTTCAAAAAAGATACAACACAGAATCCAAATGACAAGTAAAAACACTTGAGAACACAAAAAGTAATCAATACAAATTTCAACAACATTCATTATTTAAGTAGTTTACCATGTACAAATGCAAACACTCAACTACACTCATAACATTTCTTTCTGTTATAAATACAATATTTCTGGCTGACATCATTTTGGCTTCATGCCCCTGATTATACGCATTTGCTATTATTTCATTTTGACACTGAACTGGTCAATAAATAATTACTATAACAACCAATGAGAAAATTGATTTGTTTCAGGTCTAATACAACTCAAGTTCAATTAAGAGCCATTTTGGAAACAACTGGAAATGTATTTGGGGCAGTGATGATGATCGGGTCTGAGATCAGAAGAAAAACTGAAACCCACAAAACAATCCAAATATTAAATATTCTTATAGTGAACACAGAGATGGCTGTGTCCTCACGTGGGAGCGGACCCTCCTGTCTGACAGTGGTGCACTGCAGTACAGTGGGAGTCATTCCAGCTCCATCCAGGGCTGCTGCCTATGCTGACAGGATTTGTAATGTAAAAGGCTCTTTGTACAACTGGGTGCAGTGACAAAGATAGAGCATATTAAATTCAGGACTTCTCAACAGAGGAGAGCAAAACTGCACGTGATGGTAATGGCACCATCATTTCTCAGCCCTATTGTATCCATGTGCCTGATAATCTGACACATCAAATGTCAACAACCTTTAGCTATATGCATCATAGTGCATGTCGAGATCATGGATGAGGAGGGAATAATCCATATTCACAGCAAGATTGTTAAAGTAAGCCATTTAACAGTGACACGCTGGAGCTCCTATTTTTTGTCGCATATTCAGAGCAAGCTCTTTCTCTCCCCTCCCTTCTCTCATTCTCCTTGCCCTAGCAAAACATTGAAGGATGCAAACCCAGCCCCTCAAATACCGCAACCCCCTATTTCTGCGTTGTATGCCGCGCTCTTACTGCCCGACAGACAGTACTACAACCTCAAAACCCACCTGGACATGCTGCATAGACATTACCAGGGAATATGCACTTGAGTGCAGGTATTGGGAAATGAAAATTAGGCCGACTAACAGTGATTGTACATCTTGGACCATAATACCGGACACAGCTAATCATATGTCCCATTGATGCGCGATACCAACCGTCGTCCAAAATAAATGACAAAAATGGTCAGGTTCATGTCTGCCATCTCCACCCTAGCTTTGTTAAAATCAGCTAGCTTGTTAGCCAGTCAGGGTCCTTTTATCGCACGATAACAAATCTAGCAAGCAGGCCAATAGTTGTTAACGTTAGCCCCCACAGCTTTAGGTGCAAATTCCGCATTTTATCTCGCGACTAGTGATTACGGGTTACAGTTCCTCTGGTCATTTTAGCTGCAGCACTTGATGCTGGTGCTTGCGATAAGCTAACGTTAGCCTGCTGACTCTCGGTCATTTGCAAGTGCACACACCGGTGCTCGAAATGCAGCAGCAGTCAGCATAATGGTGAATGGAATACAAAGATGTCATTACCGTAAGCAGGTCGCCTTCTCGAGCAGGTAGACTCGCACAGCGGCGGCTAATGGCGGCGGCCTGTCCTACCCTCGCCCCTGACTGTCTCCTGCATCTCCGTCTAGCATTTTTTTGAGACGAGGACCCCCCCGCCCCCCAACGGCTCGAGCTGCTCGAGCTGCTCCCTGGCGCAGAGAAACTGGCGCCGCTGTTGCGCCAAGATGGCTGCCGACATCACGCATGTCACCACCCATTTCTACTGCACTGCGTGAACCACAATGGCGGTTAATATCGACCTGGCGATAGCAGCAATGCACACGGCATGTGACCCAAGATTTGTGGGGGGGGAAAAACAACAAATTGGTTGCCTGCTTCCACTTACTACTCCGATTTGACCATAACGTGTACTGGTATTCATGTGGGCCCTCACAGCTGAAACAATGCCCTTCACTTACCGGGTCTTCAATTGCGGCCTCTCCCTCTTCTAACCCCGGTTCTTCGTCACCGACACCCGGGTCTTCCAGCTCTGGATGTCCGGGGTCTGAATCTAGTAGGGATTCCTCCGCCAGTCCGTTACCGAACTCCGCCATCGCCCTGTTCCAACTGTACCGACTCGCCTCGTGGCCAAACCAACGTTGCAGGCCCCTACTCACACACAAGGGTGTAGAGTGAGCGGGGCGGCGAAAAGAAAAAAACGGCGGAAAACGCTGCTTAGTAAAGTTAAAATGGGAATAAAATGCTAGCTACAGTTCCAGCCACTACTCAAACAGCATACCACGATGAACAGGGACTCCTGTTTCACTCACTACCTTTACGCAATGGTCCTGATTTACGATAGAGAACCTAGTTTATTTACTTAAATGTGTATATAAAAAAGGCGAGGACTCTACGCGAGAGCGTCGGCGTCCCTTCGGTTCAGAAATGGAAGCCGGGGGCGGAGTCATGTATCACTGCAGGCGTAAAACTCTCAATCCAATTCGTCAGCGAATTCTTCTAGACAAACCTCTTTGCTGTCTACCGCGTTCCTATTGGATAATCGCACAGGACTTTCCGGTTCCCAAATCGCATGTGTGCCTTTAATTGGATTACGTTTCTGTCGATCATATCTCTGTCAGTCGTAAGTAGACTGGCAAAGCCAAGTGTTCAGCAAATTAATTCCAGGCGCATTTGAGTGTATCATATAAATTGTCTCCCCCAGTGTGACGTCAGTGACCTTTATTTAAATATGCCACTCAGGTAAAACCTCAGATTATAGCGTATATATATATGAGGAATTTAAACCCCTGTCACACACACAAAAAAGAAGAAACAAATGCCCCATTGGCACTGCAATTAGACAGATATGCTTTGTTGTTCAACTGATTTTATTTGTTTTTCTGTATATCAAAGAAAGCATAATGGAGACCAAACACAAAAAGGCAGGTACAAGTGAGGAGGAAAAAATAAGCTTAATCAAAAATCTAACAATTCTTAACAACACTGCCACTATTATTGTTCAATATTCATAGGAATACCATACTGTTTTTGAGCAGATGTGGCATTTAAAACCATTATGGATCAATAATAATAATCAAAAACAGTGATGAGTAGTAATGATAAATCGTATAAGTAGTAGTACAGTTATAACAATAGTGATAATCAAAGTGACAATGAAACATAAGGGAATAAAAAGCAGATCTCCATAAAAACCTATCTAGTTTGGACAGTGCAACACCGTGTCTGTGTGTGTGCGTGTGTAATCCCAGTCTTGAAGTTAAAGCACTCCAGTCCTTGCTTTACACACAAGATACAATTTCCAACAGGAGTACAAATTATTACTCATGAAAGGACAGTTACTCTCCTTGTTTCAAAAACCACACCAAGTGACTCTTAATGTTGTGTTAATGGCTGTGTTCATTTGAAATGTCTGTAGCTTGTGCAAAAATTGTGGACTAGTGCAAGCGTCAAGCCGTGGGATGTCCTTTACAGTTTGCATTTACGAACACCTCTCCTGCTCTCTGTCGACCTCAAGATTGCTTTTTGGTTTTTGAATGACAGAAAGCAAAGGGAGGATTACTTTGGAATATCAGTTATTTTTAATATATTTCTTTACAAAAGTTCATGTTTTAGTTTTGCATTTTGTTAAAACTATCAATAGTAACATTAATATACAACTTAAATTGAAGGAAAACATCTTTAGTATGTTATGTGTCCTTCAACACAGCACCATCTTATTAGCTCTCAGTCAACACATTTAATGTTTCCCAATTTGCTTCCTAGATTTGAGTATCCATTAGTCCCTTAAGGATACTAGTAATACCCAACTTTCTCCCTTGTCATGGTTTCCAGATATGAGATCTCATTTCACAGCACGTACATTACCAGAATTAGTAACTCTGTATCAAAACTGAACAAAACGAGGGGGGAAAAGAAAGTACGGAAAACAGTCCATTTCAAGCCCTATTGTCTTAATTTTTCTAGAGGCTTGGCTTTTGACCTAAATAAAAATCTGTTCCACCAGTTTTTAAATTGCTTCTATTGTCATTTGTATAAATATTTAAGTAAATAAAACGAGTACTTAACTTTCTTGTCTTATGCACAGTATTCATGGCAAAGAAAACCGTAAATTTACGAAATCTGTCTGACCCTCTGTGCCAGGTGAGGATGAAATTAATTCACTAATATTACACAAGGATCACCTGGGTTTGAATATATATGCCTGGTGGGGTTTCTTCTTAAGGCTGTCATATTTCTAACACACCCACAGTTGGTGAGAACATTTATCCCCCCCCCCAACAGGTTTGAAGAGCTGCATTTCAAAATGAGATATACACCATTTGGAGGGAAAGGGAAATCCACAGGATCAAAGAAATGTGTTGTAAAAACAAGATAGCTGATAATTATAGTCCTTGGCCAAGAGAATGCTGACAACTTTACAGGCAGGATTTACTATGTTCTAGATACAGAATATGACATTCAGATATTTCCCCCAAAGATGGATATAAAAGCATTTTGGAACAGAGCTCTTCTTCATTTATATACTCAGGTCTGCTTCTTGCACAATATTATGCTCACACCTAAAGCATATTTCATTAGACTAGCAAAAAACAATTTATTTCACGTGATTTATATTAAGGCATCCAACATGCGTTAATGTATCTTTCCATAAAAAGACACTTGCATTAGAATGCTTAAAAACATTTCAAAAACAATGTAAAATGTGTCAAAGTGCGGTATGCCAAGATTCTACTTTCCTCAGCCTCTCTTTTTGCCCTGTCTATTTGGATTGTCGTGAAAACTATGAACATGTACATGGGGACAATTCAACAGCCCTGTTCTCTCTAAAGTACCTCTTTTAATATCCCAAATGAGTGGACACAACACTCTTCAGATCACACTCCTGTAGCAAATAAAAAGGTGACAGTCAATACCAGTTCTTCCTCTCCCAATGGTTCAGTCCAGTCATATTATATCCAAGCAGTCTTTGCCCTAGAAGTGAAAGTAGACATGAGAAAAACAATTCCACAGGAGCAAACTGGGAGTTATTAATGTGAGTATTTCATGTTATTATCCCAAAAAGTGTTTCCGGGCCTACCGTCAAATGGCCCCTTCCAAAGAGGAAACACTTTTGCATCAGTCTTTAGGGTAGGACAGTTCAAGCATGGAAAATTGAGTGCCTTTACAAACTATAGGAAGGTCATTTAGGTAAGGTAATATATAACCACAGGTTTAGGACCAAAAATGTTTGGATAAAGTGTGTGAGAATTGAGGGAGACTTAAGATGTGTTCATCACTTATCAAACAGCAACTGATAAAGTGTGAAGCAGCATGGAAATAGTCTGCTGTTGCATTGGAATCCAGGTGAACTCTATAGATTAACGGATTTAGAGTCAGTGAAGGTTGAGTGAGGGATAGGGGTTGCAGGGGGAGCCAACTCCAAAAACTAAAGAATATTAGCTTTTGAGGATTAGTGCTCAAATTTGTTTATTAAAATCTGAGGAGCCCAAATGGGTCCAAGAATAGTCAGTGTGCAGACCAATCCTGATCTGAGTCTTTAACTGTTGCTGGTGGCCGTCGGTAGAGGCGACTCAAAGATTTCCCCTCCAGAACCAGCACCAGAACTGGTTAACGGAGTGGAATGAGGGACCTGTGAGCCCGGCACAACGCTGCCAGGTCCGCCGTTACCATTCTTGTTGACGAGCGTTGTCGGCTGGCCAAAGTTAGTGGTTCTCAGGGTTGCCAGATGACGTGGGGAGAAGACGTGGGCCCTCGCTGCAGCCCGGGATTCAAAGGAGATGTTGCAGGCATCACAGCGGCCTGTCAGGTTCTCCTTTGGCACTGGCTGGCCAGCCATTGGGGAAGATGGAGGTTCAGTAATTGTCAGCTGAACAGGTTTGGGCAGGATGGGACGATTGGCTTTCAGAGCGTTGTACTGCAGGTAGCTTCCTGAGCTCATGTCCACCTTCCCACCTGACAGAGGAGACTGGGAATGGGAAGGTGGGGTGGATAGACAGGACCAGTAAGGGAGAATGTCGTTTAATGTCATATCATTTAAAGTCTAAATTTTGTTATAGGCTTGACTGAACCATCTGACTAATATTCAAGCCCTCTATATAACAATTGCTATGTGCACAATTTAGCAATTCTATCTTTTGATTATATTTGTTTTTATAGACAGCAAAATGTGTTCTTGAGCAATTCTTGAAAAACAATCTATACTAATACTATATACTATTGTTATATTAATACCACAAACTATGGTAAAAATGCTGAATGTCAACTGTAGTGTATTGTGGCTCAGACAAATTTAGCCTTCAGAGGAAAAAGAATGAATTGAATAGAGCAGTGCGGGCCACTATAGTCTAAATCAATTTTACAGTATGAATAAGAATATTTTTCTGGCAGAGATTTTTAATCACAATATGGAAAATATATACAAAATTGCTTAAAATAATTAACCATGCTCCACTGCTTTGTATTGCACCAGGAAAAAAACTCTTCAAAATGTGTACAAGAAAAACTTAAATAATTTTTAATTACAATTTGCTTAAAATCATTCCTTTAACTTACATTTTGTAAAATAACATAACATTAATAAAATAACATTAAGTTCACCGCAATACGATTCCATTTAAAGTCAATATATAATAAATTATTGCCCAGCCCTATAATAAAAAGTGCAAAGCAGCAATGTGATGCCAACAAAAAAATAAAGTTTCCTCTTCTCAGTGACCTACCCTGCTGTGAATTTAGTTAGTCTTTCTTACTGTATATACAATAATGTGATTTTGTACCAATGACTTAAAAAAATACTGTAGAGTAAGTCTACTTGCCAGCTTACCATTTTCTCTTGCTGCAGCCTCCAGCGCTTCTCCTTGGCTCTGGTGTTTTGGAACCAGATCTGCACCACCTTTAATGGCAGGTTGAGCTCGGTGCCGATTGCCTCACACTCCATGGCGTTAGGGTGGGCACAGGTCTCGTAACAGGACTGCAGAATGGACAGTTGTAGGCAGGACAAGTGTGTGCGTGGCCTACGGCTGGATGAGTGGGGCAGAAAGCTGCTTTCAGTCGGGCTAGATTTAGCTACTACCGGGGTGGAGGGGCTGGCCACTTTGGCAGAGCTGGGGGTATTTGGGCTGACTGGCGCAATGCTGGGGGTGGGAGGAGGGGGATGGTACGAGGAGGCGTGTGTGTGGGAAGAGCCAGTTGTTCTCTTGATAGAGTGTTGATCTTAATGGGGACTTTGGGGGTCCAGTAGTTGAGCCCATTCTGTTTTTGTGGCACCACTGTTGTGGCAGGAGGCCTGTTGTTGATGGGAGTTGTGGGCAGCTTGGGCACCATGCGGTTAGTGGTTCCTGGTCCAGGACCCATCTCATTTTCATTGTCTTTCTCCTCATCCGTCTTCTCTTCCTCGCTCTCCTCTTCTAGCTTTCGTTTCTGGGCCGGTCGTGGGGCAATGGGGATTGGATCCTTGGGTGGTGCTAAAAGTACAGGGGTGTTGACTTTGGGTGCAACTTTGACCATAGTGACGTTGCTGGTGGTCTCGAGCTTGGTCTTTGGCACAGCAGAAGCACTGCTGCTCACAGGACAAACTGTGGTAGAGGAAACAACCTCCTTGGGCTTGATAGGAACTGGGGTTATTTTTTTCAGAACAGCAGGTTTACCCAGCTCCTTTACAGGCTCTCTCTCGGTCTTCATGAGGGTTCGCACAATTGGAGTAGTTGTGATGCACCCAGTATTATTTGGAGCAGTTTTGTTGGAGAATATGGGTTTGGAAAGAGGCCAGGTAAATTTGATGAGAGGTTTGCCAACCGCTGCCAGAGTCCCGTCACTGATGAATCTGACCTCACCCTTCCGTTCCCTCGCCCTCATGTTCTGGAACCAAATCTGCACAACCTTCTTAGGAAGGTGGACCCACTCTGAAATCTGTTCAAACTCATGTTTCCCAGGATTTGGGTCTTTGAAATAGCAGCCATACAGAATGTCAAGTTGTTCAGCTTGTATGATGGTCCTGGAACGCCGCATATCCCGATACCTTTTTCCTTTGGACTTCCTCTGCTGCTGCTCCCTTTCCTTTTCCTTCTCTCTTTCCTTTTCTCGTTCCCTTTCCAGTAGCGTGGCATTCATTTTCTCTGCTGCCCTCATGTAAATACTAGACTTTGTCATGTTATTGCAGTTGACCAGACTCATACTGCTGTTGGAAGAGGGCATGGCAGTAACAGATTCAGGCTTCACCTGGACGACTACCAGACCTTTGGATGTGGGCCTCAGGCCAAGCCCATCCAGCAACTGTCCCTTCTGTGCTGCAATTTTATCAGCCAAAGATGATGAGGAAGAAGAAGCAGATTTTGAGTTGTTTTTCCCCATGCTGAGATCCAGAGCGGACTCACAATCACCACCATTGGACAGGTAGTGAGAAGTTTGGTTGAGGGAGGAGAGAGACTGTGAGAGAAGAGAGCTGGAGAAGCGCGTGATAGTTGGTGGGTTAGGAAAGACAGGTACCTTGCTTCCATCTCCAACCAGTGAAGGAGTAAGAGAGAGGACATAGGGGCTGAGGAACTGAGTGGAAAAGGGAGCAAGGGACAGGGGAAGTGAGTGGAGAGCACCGGCTGGAATCTCATGGTAGTCCATAGCATGGGACAGTGAACTTGGAGGGTCCCCTTGGGCCTCCAACTCTAGATCCACATCTGGGTCCTGTCTCTCCTTCTTCACCTCCACCTCATCGCGCTCAAACTCCCCCTTTCGTTTTTTCCTCTTGGCCCTTTGACCCCCTCCACCCTCCTCATCTTCATACTCATCCTCTGCATCAGAGAGAAACACAGTTGTGGAGCGCAAGACCTTTCCTCCAACTGACCCCTTGTCACCATGGACCTCCCACTGTGCTTCATCTTTAGCAGGGCTCTCAGGACCCTCCCTCAAAGACTCATTCTGACTTTCCTCATCAGACACAATGACAGAGGTGTATACCTCATTTTCTGAGTCAGAAGTGAGACAGGAATCTCCCTGACCCTCCCTTCCCAAATCTCTCTGTCTGCGTTTCCCTCTTGTATTAGACAAATCTATTGCCTGACTACCTGACGCTTCAGCGTCATCCTCACCTTCTGCTATAATCAGTGAGCTTTCTTCGTCGTCATAGTCATTGTCAGAACTTTGGGCATGCTTTGTAAATCCTGCCATGCCTTGCAGGTGTTCTAACTCTGTCGCCCTTCGCCTCTGTTTTGCATGTCGTGCTTGGCTCAACCATCTACGTACCTCTTCCTCAGAAAGCCCTACCTCTCTGCCTAGTGCCTCACAGTCCTCATGGGGAGGACTTGCAGCATCAGCCTCACTACGTGACTCAAAGAACGCCCAGAGAACCTCCGACTGGAACTCTGACAGCACTGGAAGGTCTGGATAAATGGATCCCATTGTATTACAATGGGGTCGAGTTTGGTTGTTAGTTAAGGCATTTGTAGTCGGGCTGAATTTTGGGGTGCCAAGAGAGCCACAAGGGCTAGTGCCCGATTGCGATTTTTGAGGAGTAGAATCAGGGCTAAGTGTAAGGTTTAAATTTAAAGGACTGAGGCTTGAATTGCTGGGCACAGATGCAGGAGGCGAGAGGTTCTTATTGCGGAGGCTCTTCTCTGTGCCTGCTGGGGAGAGATTGAGGCTAGCTGCTTTATCACCTTCCAGGTCCAACTGATCAGTCGAGCTGTCTCCATCTGTTGTGCTATCTCTGTGTGCCTTCCCATTGTCTTCGTTATTCTCAACCTTCACTTCGCTTTCTATATTAGGACACTGTGCAAATTCTTTACTGTCCTCTTCCTTAAGTTTCTCTGTAGTCCAGTTATTCCTGTCCTTGATCTGATCTGAGACCTTCTCTTCAACTGTCTCATCACTGTTCTGCCTTTCTTGTTCTCTCTCACACTTTATAGTCTGTTTTTGCTCCTCCAGGCAGGGCTGTATGTTTGTTGGGACTCCTGCAGAGGGCCACTGGTTCTGTAAGCTGTTAAGTCTTTGGGTTAGGAGGGCTTGCTGGGATGGGCTGAGACCTACGAATGGCACACACTGGGTAAGGAGCTGGCCTTGCTGGTTCTCTTGGTGCTGCTGGGTTTGGGCTTGGAGCCCATTCAAGATCAAGGGCATGACCATTTGAGGCTGAGGCACGAGCTGAGGTACGGCGGCACCAGGAGCAGCACCAGCCGCGAATAGAGAGGGGAGGAGGGAGTGTGAGAGGGTGCTGGGACTAGATGTGAGAAGGGTGAGAAAGGCTGAGACCGCCTGAGCTGAGGCCACTGGGGAGGTAAGGAGGGAGGGAGCCACTTGTGAAGTTTGAATCTGCTCTCCGTCTTTTGTAGTAGTCACCATCAATGTCCCAGGAGCAGCAGAGTTGGTGGTGGTAACTAACTGACTGGTTCCACTTCCAGATGTGGTCACTATAGCGTTTGGAGCACTGGTGGTGCTACCTCCCAAACTAGCAGTAGCAACTGCGTTTGCAGCATGTGCAACAATTCCAGCATTTCTGCTGCGGGACTGGTGCAAGACAGATTTCATATGGCTCTCAAGGGTGATGGCATGATTGTAAGAGACTCGACATATAGCACACTGGTAGGGTTTGTTTGATATATATGGCCGAGACAGGACAGGAACTGAGAGTGTTTGGGGATCATTTTCCCCAACTTGTTTTGCAAAGCCTGTTGTCATCCTCTGAATGTGGGATGCAGAGTTGTAATGAACGCTCAAGGCAGTTCTGCTGGGAAAGGTTTCCAGGCAGGCATTGCATTTGAACGACCGGGTATTATTTTCAGCTGGCACACCATTTTTACCAACTGACTTTTCACTAGCGTCTGGGACTTCTGTGTTTTCAGTTGCATTTTGCTGTTTGGCTGCTGTGAGTTGATTTCCCTCCTCTTCTGGCTCAGCTTCAACTCCCTCCTGTTCCATTATTCTCTCTTCCTCCATCTCTTTGTCTCCAGGCGTCTGGGTAGCGTCTGAACTCTCACTAGATTGGCAGGGGTCTGAACTGACGTCTTCAGCGTGCTTCAGATGTGAAGATTCAGGATCTGATAAAAATAAATACATACGTTTAACTTTTATGTTCTAGTAAATGGAGTACTAACTGATAACAGAAGTATACATTAGCATACTGAATGTAACAGTTTATCAGCCAATATCAACCTTTTTACCCACCCAACCCACATTAGGGGCAATTTTCCACTGTAAATGCATTTCTTTGATTCTGCTTCAAAACTTTCACAGTTTTTCCATTACAGTTTTCAAATATGTGCACCACCATTTTAGCACCACAAAAAGATCCACATTATACTAATCCATTTAAGTAAATTAGGTTTGGCCGGCTGAAGAAAATTCAGTAATTACACACCTGTTATTATAAGAACAAAGAAAAACAAGTATGTGTTATTACAGTGTTCAATTTTCTTTTCATGATTTAAATAATTTTTTCAAAAGAGTTTTTCACACTTACCTGAAGACTTTTGAGCACCTTTGTCCTCTTCTCCTCCACTGGCACCCTGTTTCAGAACAGCCTGTTAAAAAAAAATGAAAGGAGAGAGTCAGCAAAATTCCCATAGCAAACTTTACTCTGCAACAGCTCCTTTCAGATGAGCTGAATGCTATATCGCTTTTGAGCAGCACAGCATTTGGGCGTGACACATTGATGTGTGGTTACATTACACATAGCAACCCTGGCTAGCCTTTAATTTGCAAATTACTCTGAAAGGCATAAATTAAGTTGTCTTTGATCAATTCATCCACCAATAATATTCCCTCCATTTCTTAACACTTTACATACTAAATTGTCATGGACCCATTACAAATAGTGTGTTCATTGAGGTATTTTTTTCAAATGTGATGTCTACTCAGCAAATTACATGTTCAGTACATGTTCAAAATAAGGAACACTAACACTATGGTGCTGACTGCCAAAAGTGAATTTGAACAAACAAGTCATGAATACACAAAATACCACCCTTAGTCACAATTCAAACTACTAATTACTAATGCATTAACAAATTATGCAGAAATAAGTGTATAATTTCCCTGATTGTGTGTAAACAAACAATCTTATCCAATAAATATTACTTTAAGCTGAGGTTCTTAGAATAAGAATTGTATTAAGAAAGGTATTAGGTCATTTATGTTTAGATAGAATTCTTTTGTATTTTGTTAAATAATGAATAAAACATGAATTTTGATGAGCACTTACCTATGTTATTACCGAGTAATGACATGTGGAAACATGGAAGGATAAACTTTTTTTTTTAAAGTTTAATAAAACTTCCAAATGCATACCTGTAACCTGTCGTACTTGTTTCTTTTTGTATTTTTTATTTTGCATAGCTGACCAAACCAGGGATTATTAAAGTTAGGCCCTATCAATCTAAAGGATCCTTTTATTATTATTATTATTATTATTATTATTATTATTACTTAATGCAAAGTTGCCACATAATTTTGCACTGTTTGTTACAGATGTCCCAGCAGTTCAGGCATCAATTTTCAGGCATTTTTCACCTTGACTGACCCAAAAATAATGATCAAGTTGAACCAACATCTTAGAGTCAAAAGAAAAAAAAAAAAAAAAAAACTTTGTATTTATAGCAGAGCTACAGCATTGCAAGGCGTTTGATATTTTGTTCAACTGCTGTATAATCAGCCAGCAACAAGTGGGCTCATTAAACAATGGTGCACATAATTGATGTACTACCCTAAGTAATCAAGTTCTGCCCTTCAGGGAGTATAACCTGTGTGGGGGGGAAAAAAACAATGTGAACTCAGAAAGAGATTATGACATTGACAATCTTATGATATATTTTGGCCATACTGCCCAGCCATACTTACAATGTCCAGCAGTCTGTCGACACAAGATGGAAGCACGCTGTGTTGCTCAGTGAGATGTGAAGACAGGGAGGATCTGTCTGTTTGTCCTTTTTGGCACAGAGGGCATAGCCACTTTGCCACCCCATTGCTTTCACTGCTCACTGTCTCTCCAGACTCCTCCTAACAAAACAAAAAAAATGGATGTTAGAGAATCCTACCTTTTCTGGAGTTGTTATTATTTATCACAAATGCTGTATAAAGTATTTCATAGAGAATAGAAAGAAAGAAAAATGTGAGGAAGTAATTTCGTGGAAGGGATTTCATGTGACCAAGAATTAAGAGGGGAGCTGAATCCACCAATAGAAAAGTATACTGTTACTTATTGGTTACGCACTACTACTACTACTAAGTCATTTACCGTACTCCTCAATAGGCATGTTGTGTCCTTTTAACAGTAAAACTAATCCTAAATCAGTATCTCATTCTTACAGGTCTTTGAGGTTTTATTCCTGACTTCTTTTCAACATTAACCACGTTTTGCAGGGACGTTCCCATCATTTTGTCTGCAATGGCTGTATCAAATTACACAATAATGCAATTGTTTAAATGACACCTTTGTAATGTAAATTAGTATCCATCTAATGCTTTCAGTAGGTTTTACACTGCACTGTTGTAAACTTCAAGTGGGTTCTAGATAAAAGATCCATTGTTTCATACCTCTTTGCATTCAATCTAACTTTCAAAAAAAAAAAAACTGTGCACATGAAATGTATTAAATTCTGAAATACTGGAGTAACACTCATGCAAATCATAACATGCACTGCTAGACAATTTACAATGAGTATATTGTATCTCGAACCACTAATTCCGTCCCAGTTTTGACCAATATAAAAAGGAACATGTGGCCAATATATTAAATACGATCCGAGATCATACTGCATTTGCTCGACACGCACGATAAAATTACTCTTACTCTCATGTTTTAAATAAATCAAAATAGACCGCTAGTCCGGATATTAGCACACAGCTGTAAACATTCATAATCCAAGATGCAACCAAGACAGCAATTTATGCCCATGAGGAGAAATACCAACACAGCTACAATCCTCACTTCCTCGTCATGTCAATTAGCAAGCTAGCAGGGTTATACGACCAGATAATATTTCGACAAGTCTGTATCTGCAGAGTATATCATATTTAAAAGCTTATCACGAGTTCCATAATTAAAAGCCAAGATATACCTAGATTGACGTATCTCTACTCATAGTTAGCTAATTAATGGACAGTCTAATTAGCTATGCCGACCAGAGATGAATCAATTAGCTAGCAAGCTAGGTTGAGAAGCCCCCCGTAACGTCGCATTATAGTCGTGTTTCTGGAAATGCTGGTTAGCTGTTAGTTTACTGAAAATAATCCTGCAGTGATAACCAGTCACTTCTCTTAAACTGCAAAAGACAGGGCGTCAGCATAATCTCGTTGCTAGCTCTCAGTTACGGCTGGACGGTCCACTAAATTAATAAACAAAAAGGGGTTGAGCTAATAACAGTCGTGTCACTTTGCTAGCTAGCCTGTTAGCAGGCAGAGATAATTAACCGCTCCTCAAACTGTCTCCAACTGGCTAGTCTCCACTCCCTACAAACTCTGCCTGGTCCAGGTGGGAACTGCAGCTTCAATACGCCGACTGAGTTCACCCAGGATAGAAAACACACTCACTAGCCTTTAGATCAAAAACCTCGGCCTCGAGTCATTTCCTTACCCCTCTGATTGTGGGCTGCCAATCGGGCATCTAGTGTTGCACCGCCCGCCGCCTGCTGCTCAACAGCGCAAATTGAGGCCTAGCCGGACTAAAGCCATTTAATTAATGAACGTGGGCTCCGTTTACAGATGTGTTAGAAAACACTCGCACCCCCTCCTCCCTCGCCGCCCAGCAGACTCCGTTTTGACGCGTCCTAGCGCTCAAATCCATACCTTAAATACTTACGGTGCAACACATGGCCATTTAACCTATCATTTTAAAAGCTTCAAGCCGTAATTGGCGAAAGAATTAAACGCTAAAAAGCTACTTGAAGCGGAGTACGTGCGCCGCGGTCGCCTCGACGATGGGGGTGGTGTAGGGAGAGCAGGCGAAAGAGACGAGAGGCAGAAAAAGTTTGGGATTTAATGTTGGATTTCTATAATGGATCGGATTAGTATGAGGCACAATCCGTCGTTTACTCGATCTTCTATCAGTCGCAGGCCACTCTCCCCGTTCATATCAGCACAATTAACCGATCGCGAATGACGTTTAATTAAGTTCAGAGCAATTAGCTAATGCGTTTTTACCTGCATGGTCGCCGCTCCAGCACGCACACACACACACGCTTCCTCTGTGGCTCCTCAGAAGTGAAAAGTTTTCTTGCCTGCCCTCCCCGTCTCTCTCTCTCTCTCTCTCTCCCCTCTCTCCTGTTCTCCCCCTCCCTTCATTCGCCCTATCCCTCTCTCCTTCCCCTCTTCCCTCTAGTAAACACACCACAGCTCCCCCCAAGGCTGATTGCTGACATTCAGAAGGGACAGACAGGGCTATCAAATCCCTTATGTAACCCCGCAGATATAGAGATTATTAATGTATGTTGAAACAGCGATTACTTATTGAGCAATAAAGATAAGACGAGGGGGAAAAAATGCGTGATAGATAATTTTCCAAAAAAGTATGTCGATGCCTAGATTACATGTAATCCCCGTTAATACGAAACCCTTCCTCGTTTTCACATTCAAGGTGAATAAAAAATGAGTCCCCATTCTGCCAACTCGGATTGTCACAAAGAGTGTGACGAGTTAATTAAGGCTGAATAATAGAGATATGACCGCGAAGGCTCTACTCAGCACCACCCGCACGAATTATGACTTGTTTTCAATCAAATGATAGGTGTGGCGCATATCAACAGTCGAGTATGTGGAATAAATATTTATGAAGCAGAGGGGATTAAAACTGCACCGCCTGTATGCCCCTGCGTTACTGGGACAGGGAATGATGTTCCTGAATACCCTGATAGGTGTCTCTAATTGCGCCTGTGCAAAATAAAGTTAGCTGACGTGTAGGGGCTGCTCGGGTTGATCCGTCGCTCAATTTTTGATGCCGAATTATTTGGATTTAACGACTTGACTTGTGAAGGTGTGTGAGAATGCAGTTCGCTACGTCTGTGGGGATTTTTAAAACTCTGTAGTTCAGTTAGCTGATTTTGACTTGTAGTTCATGTATGACTGCGCAGCAGCTTGGGGGCTGAATGAGCCTGATTGTAATGACAGGTGCGGCCACGGGAGCTACTGCTGTATTACTCTATAGAAATATAGTTGGTACAACAATAACAATTCAGTTTTGAGCATTTACTGACAGTTTACAATGGCGCTTGAAAATAAAATGAGACGAAACAGAATAACTATGAAATGTACACAACGCAAAACCAAGCAAGCTAAAAATGTGAGAACCCTGAGGTTAAATGCAGTGGTGGAGACTTAAGCGCATCTTTTACTTAAGTAATAATACAATATGAAAGTACTCTATTACAAGTAAAAGTCATGCATTCAAAATTTTACTTAAGTACAGAAGGAGGTTATATTATTATTGTAATATTAATACATTATTATGATGACGTTGTTGTAGTATTGTAGGATTATTATTACTGGTGCATTACTGTGTAAGCTGCATTTAATGTAGCAGGTTGAAGTAAAGGGAATTTTAAATAATTTATATACTTTTTTGGTAGTTTCATATATAATAATGCATTATATTTTATATTTTGTATGCAATATCTTAATCTGCAGAGTAGTTACTAAAGCTGTTAAATATATCTAGTGGAGTAAAACAGTACAATATTTAAAAAAAAAAAAGATGTACTCAAGTAAATTACAAGTACCTCAAAACTACTTATTGCACAATACTTGAGTAAATGTATTTAGTTCATTTCCACCATTGGTTAATGTATAATACATTTTTAAAATGTCTATAAAAGAGCTT
Source organism: Siniperca chuatsi (assembly GCF_020085105.1). Taxonomy (NCBI): domain Eukaryota; kingdom Metazoa; phylum Chordata; class Actinopteri; order Centrarchiformes; family Sinipercidae; genus Siniperca; species Siniperca chuatsi. Next base: position 10,520,497 of record NC_058060.1, read on the forward strand.
TTAACTTTTGACTTGATGTTGTTATATTGACTCGATGTTAAAATAAGTGATCCCTGTTATTGCTAAAAGTTTTGGTGGAAAACTTTGTAAGGTGTTTCTAAAAAAAAATAACAAAATAACTTTTTTTCCCCATAATATGGCCAATGCCTATTTACTCCTGAAAAAAATGTAAGCCTTGTACAAAACTTGTACCTGCCTATCCGGTTACTTATCATAAAGATTAATATCAGTCTGAAAGCAGGTTAAAGTGAATTTAGCTGGATTTGTAATCATATAGTGTTGTTGGTGTTGATGTCATTTCAGATGAGTGTGGAAGTGGAAAGAAAATTTTTATGCAACGCTGACACTCTGAAAACACTGGAGGAGATCGGGGGTAAGTGTTTAATTTGTCTGCCACACATTTACGCATGGGTAAATTTAGAATTGAGGCACTTAACTGATGTTGTGATCCACACCAACTTACAAATGGTCACTGAAGGACTTTTACAACATTTAATGACACTAATAGCTGTGGTTTGCACTGTAACTGTAGTGACACTTGGCCATCTGTTTCTTGTTAATAATGAAGTTTAATTATCTGTATCAGCCTCGTTAATATTTTTATATTTATTTATCCATTTTTGAAATCTCTCTTCCTCCCGCTTCTTTTACTCAGCAGTGTGTGTTGGTCAGCGCCAGTTTCCTGACCAGTACTTTGACACCCCCAAGTTTGACCTGACTTTGAGAGACGTGTGGCTGCGTAAACGTAAAGGATGCTGGGAGCTCAAGTGCCCAGCAACAGTCGACGGGACAGACGAGACGAGTGGAGAACAATCTAAAGCGGCAGCACTGTGTACTCGCTACAAGGAGATAACCAGTCTGCCTGAAATTCAACTGAGAGTGAAAGAGGTCGTAAAAGACGTTTGTGAGGACAGAGAGACAGAGACGAGCTCCTCACAGGAGGATGAGTCTTGGCTTGGCAAAATGAATCTGGTATGCTTTGCAGAGTTCACAACAGTGCGGCGGTCGTTCACTTTAGAGGAGGAGGGAGTGCAGATAGATCTCGACCACGCTGACTTTGACTACCATGTGGGAGAGATAGAGGTCCTCGTTCCAGAGGGAGGAGATGTGCAGTCTGCCTTGGAGAAGATTGAGAGAACGGCTCGAAAGCTGGGTGAGCTCAAAGCTGTCAAACTGCCCAACCCTCTATATAAATATAACACATTCAGTATCATGTGTTATATTCATCAAGTAGGATATCAGTTGCCATGCTGGGACCTGCTTTCCTTGAAAGTCATAAATATTTTTTCTTATTCTTCTTCACAGGTCTGACTGGAGATCAGCGAGTAGAAGGAAAAATGAATGTTTACCTTAAAAGGAATCACCCAGAGCACTACGCAAAACTACTCAGTGAACATATTTTGTAAGACATATTATACATGATCTGTAAGAGGAACAGCTAAATAGTTTTTAAAATGTACATATTATATCTGTAAAATAGATGTATTATTTATTAGAACATTTGTAAAAATTGAACTCACTGATGCAATCTGTATTCACGTATTGTAAAGACCTGAATCTCAAGACATTTCCTAAAGAAAACAGTAAATTTGCACTTGCAGCAGGCTTTTGTCATCTCCACTTGTCCTGTGCACCACATGCAACAGTTATGTTTTTGTATGGCTGTAATATGGAGAGTGTGAGAGGAACTGTGACCACTGGAAATAAAATGGGGTGCCATACTGTCGATTCACCATTAATGATGATTGTTTTCTACTGTTTTGTATTAAAAAGACAGATGATTAGACACATTAGACACTCGCGGATGAAAAGCTGTGTTTCACCCCCAGCACAGTATGAAGGTCTTAGAGTTTTGCCTGTATTCCTGTCAGAAACTACTGCGTTTTATGCTGAAGTCAGCACCTGGATTGTTGTTGTTGTCTATCAACAGATGATTTAGGTGTGCAAATATGGCTGCCCCTGGTCTTACATCTTCAAGCATCCTGCGTGATCTATTTTTTGCAGCTCCCACTCAGTGCTAGTTTCCAAATTTAAAAATCTTTACATTCATGTTGATGTTTCAATCATTTGCACTATGAAATGGGTTTAGATTGGCCAATATGTCCGCTTTACATTGTACTGTTAAAAACAGGAATTACCGCTCCCTTGAATTATATCGGGTTAGGTTTGAAATCAAATGAAGGTCAGCAAAGAGTTCAATGTACACATGCATGAAGAATAAAATAACATGTTTGACTCTGAATTAACGCTATAATAACTCAAAGGTTTTGGCCAATCGTTACTCTACAAAAATGTTCTAATGGACATTTTTTATGTAATGATTTCTAAATCTGAAGAACATAATAACTAATTAATTAATTAAATTAATTCATTAAAGTCATTTCCCATGCCTTGTAAGTTAGGCACAGCATTTCACAAATAACCTGTTGATATCTATTCATGTGTTTGCATGAATCACCTACTGTTACTCATCTGTCAGTGCAGGTTAGTCATTGAAGGTGTAGTGTTAGTTTGTGAATTCCAGGTCCATTTAAAGCTATGGAACTTTAATTTCTTAAATATTAAATTGAACTATTAATTCAATGTGTTTTGACATCTTTCGTTAAAACCTAAGCCCAAAATTGGGGGTTTGTAAAACAGGGTTTGCAGGGCAGAGTGAGTACCTAATCCCTCTGACAGAACGAGCTATGCCATAAGAAATAATGCAACATCTCGTGTTACTACAGTTGACCAAAGTGGCTCTATCGCAGTGTTCTTTCACAAAGTTGACTCCAACATAGTGTCTGCATGACGGCAGTCTCATGCATGTTACTTAATTACAAGAGCTACATTTCACTGTCTGCCCTAAAATACAGCAGCACAGAAAAGAAAAAGATTCTAATGTCTTTTGTTTCTACAACAAGAGATGTTTCCTGTTATCATGACAAAGCATCTAGTTATAATGAGAAAACTTATGTTTTCTGATTAGAATGAGATCAGTTAAAAGCAGTGTTGCCACTGGTATACTGCAGAGATAGATGAGCGGAAGCACTAAATGAACTGATCAAGTCTCTTTTTTTTTGCAGCAGTATCTTGTTAAGCAAGATACATTAAATTGTAATTAGTATGCAGACACCGCAGGCATTAGTCTACCACACATTCTCTGTCCGACATTTCTGCAGTACTGTGGTGACAGCAATACTTGATTCCTCCATGAGAGAGAGAGACTTGTAACAAAAGATGAGTTACCACCGTCACGCATCGGTCATCATCTTCACTTTCAGGCTGTGACCAATCAGTCAGAGGTTTCTGAGAGGTTGAAATTAGCCCTCCGATGGATTGTTCTGCTGGTCTCGTCTTTACTTTACCATCAGCAGCATCTGTTGTGGGCAGCTTTGCCTGGACACCTGGGATCCAAACACACAATAACAGATTGTATACAATATAGAAGAACGTGATACAGCATTTTTACACAGAGAGCAATCATCAGTCGTTTGAGAGACACACACCCAGGCTTCTCCTGTATATCAGTCTTCGTTCTGACAGCTGGGTCCCCACAGTCCTGGTCCTGTTCGCAGGAAGACTACACTGGAGGCCAACTTCATGCACGACCACTGAGTTACACTGACAGGCCGCATCTGCTCTTCTTAAACAGAATGCAGCCCCCTTCATCAAAGACAAAAACAAAACTATATTGTTCAATTTTGCATGAACTTTACAGGAAAAGTACAGTAAATACAAGTAATAAACATAAAGCATAGATGCTACAAAATAGATATTTTAACAATTTGAACCTTTTAAACCAAGCCTAGCCCTGCGACGAGTTGGCCACTGTCCAGGGTGTACCCTGCCTAAGGCCCAAAGTCACTGGGATAGGCTCCAGTCACCCGCGACCCCTAACGGGACCAAGCGGTAGAAAATGGATGGATGGATGGATAAACCAAGCCTATGATTACCTATTCAACCCACCTTTACTTTAAACAGACACAGCATGTCTGATTTTGAAAGCAATACAGTGCAGCCTTCATATAAAACTTCTACTACACACACTGTTTACAAATAATTAACGTAGCACAGCCAGACCAATAAAAATAGATGAGACAAATTGTGTCTGTGTGTTCACGGTTCAATATGCCTTGTAGCTTTTTTTTTAACAACTTTATCAGGCAAAGTCAACATAAAGATAACGGGGGTAAACAACCAGACAAATAAGAAACACATCATACATATCACATAGGTACATTAAAAGAGAAAGAATAAAACAATAAATAAAAATAGCAATAGAAAATAAAAAGTTCAGGATTATTCAAAGATACGACTTGTTGCAGGAGCGTGTTATTCAATACGTATCACGTCACAACCAACGGGCTTGCGTCAGAGCTACGTCTTACGCTCCTGCTGCAGTTTACGGTTCCAAAGTATGCAGCGACAGCCCCGTGCGTCCACAGCTCACTCCAAAACAATAACTTGACAGAAGCAAGTTATTGCAATAAAAGTATTATCAATTAAATCAAAAGAGACGAACGTTCAGTTGCGGGTTTATGCACCGAGCGTTAAATACACAGTAGTTGACCTCACCAGCCAGGTAGCTGCTGTTAGCTAACACCTTGAAAAGCCACCCCACCTCAGGCAGTGAGTTGCTCGGAGAAAAGCGTTTCTTTGTAAACTTCGGACAGTAAAATAAATACTTACATGCTTAAGCCATGTTGGGTTCCCAGGATAAATGGATGGAACCGCGTCAGGCTTCAGAATAAACTTTTTGGCAAAACCCATGGACCTTTGAAAGAAATTCACGAAACAGTCGTTACTAAAATGTGCGCCGCAAATACGGATTCCCACTACATTTGAAGGTCTGCTGAAGCGTTGTCTATAAATAAAGTCCATCCATTTCTGTTTCAGCACAGGATTCCTTGGTAAATAGTGGATGGAAGCTCCCGGCTCTGTTTTGCATCCTAAAACAGCACAGTCTGACATATTTACAACAATTTCTCGCCACTCCACCAAAGCTCCACTCCAACTGCTTTCACCCAAAGTACCCCAAATTTTCTGTGTGCTGGAAGTTTCAAATTTCCACATTGACACTTGTGTAATATGCATACAGTGTTTGCATGTTGAACCATGATTGGTTTCACGTTTTATGATGTCACAAATATCTGCATGCAGACACCCCAACTTATAAACAGAGAAACTCTTCCTCCATTAGCAATCTTAATGCATCCATGTTATCACTATGTACACTTAATAGTCAAACATCGAAGAGGAGGTAAGGATATAATTTGAGTGGAGAGGGTCTTAAAAGATGTATTGCGCTATGATGGTTGCTGAAGCCACTGTCCATCAACATTCAATAACCGTAATGGTAATAAACACCTAATGTACTGATTTGCAGACTTTAGAGTGTGACCTTTATATGGTTACTTTATCAAACACAAATGTTTCAGTGTACACAGGAGGGATTGGATCAGCTGTCAGAAAATATTAGAGAACAAGTAATCAAGGTTAAAGGGGCATAAAATGTAGGCAACTGTGTTCTCATATGAAATGACATGAAAATGACTACTGTTTTTACAATTATTTCTTTACTGGGTTTTGGCGTCATCAAAAGTACAATTCCCAATAATCATTGCTTGCGTTTACTACATGTTTAGGCAGTAAACAGTTTTAGAAGTAAAACAAATTGCATGGAATCATACAATCATGTGAGATTTTACAGGAAGATCCATGCCAGCTGGGCTGGATTAACCCACTATGGGGGCATGGGGCTTTTGGGCACAGACCCCCTGCTCCTCCTGCTCCTCCTGCTCTTTGTGTATACTGTATAAAAACCCTCATCTCCAAATACCCAATATGCACACTGCAGACGACACATGACAACATTATAATGTTATATATTATAACATTATTAGAATAATATTCCCAGAAACCCAGCAAACTATCTTCCACGAGTTTGCTGTATATTCACTGTTTTTCTGTATTTAAAAAAACCCACATATTTATTTAATACTATCAGAATCAGAATCAGAAATACTTTATTGATCCCCGAAGGGAAACTCTTTGTTACAGCAGCTCGCCTTTACGTCAGTGCACACAGGAGAAACTACTAGCAAAAAATATAATACAATACACTATAAAACAGGTCAGAAAATAAATTAAGTACCAGGTGGGTATAAGTACAAGATAAAATAAGTGTGAGGTACCAAGTGGGTTTGCCGGTTGATGATGATAATATAGTATAATAATACAATGTAATAATTTAAGTAATAAGTAGTGGTGCAAGTACTGTCGAGTTAAGTGTAGCTTATTGAGATTATTAAGATATTGCACAGCAGTAATGGAGGTATATAATATCAATATCCATAAATAGGAAAAACTAACATAGGAACACTAAATATTGCACAATTATTCAAGTATGGCAGAGATGTAATGATCAATGTTCAGTTTAGTGACCTAGGGTCATACAGACTAACCCTTAGAGGGAGGAGTTAAAGGAGGAGTTGTGGTGCTTTTTGGTGGGATGGCCAGCGGTGGTGTCAGAGAGGAGGATGCTGGCCAAACTACACGCCATCTTGGACAGTGTCTCCCACCCGCTCCATGACGTGCTGGTCAAGCATAGGAGCACCTTCAGCGGAAGACTCATCCCACCAAAAAGCACCACAGAGCGCCACAGTACCATGTACAGACATTATCACCACAAAAATAAATTGCTTAAAACCAGATTTTGGCTCAGGGCCCCTCTGCAAGTCAGAGCCAGGATGAGGTAATAATGCAGGATGTGTCATGAAGCCATTCACATTTCAATTGTTACTATGCTGTAGTGATGCATATTCTAAAATTTGGAGGAAAAAAATGAATTATTTAAATCACTACAAACAAAATGACACAGTGAATCTGGGGCTCAGGCCCCGGGGCCCTGGTAATCCAGCCTGGCATGTCAGAGGAAAGAGATCGTTTTGTAGCTAAATAATGGAGGTATATGTCAAACATGTATGCAGTAGGAGATTATGGACCCCTGGGCACAGATGCCTCAAACTCCACCTGTACTACCAAGCGCAACCCCAGACACACACAATTCATGAAATAATCATGATGGCCCCTTAGTTGTGACATCTTCAAAGTAAAGATGTTTTCCAGAAGGACTTTTGACTGAATCCTTTGAGTTGCCATCACACAGGGCCCCTTGGGCCACTGGGCTTGTGCCCTGTAGGTTCATTTTGTAAGCCATCCATAATGTCAAACGAACACCAAGCACAATATTCTTACACTGTCAAGTAAAGCAATGAGCAGGACAGATGTTTATTGAACAAATAAAGATAATTAAGGAAAATAAAACTATACATTTTGCTGTACATCCTATATTTTATATCTTGTGTCTGTTTTACTGGTTTCTGCCTGTAGTTTCTTTTACTCTGAGTACATTGGTTTTAGTTTCGTTTTTGTCCGGGACCATGTACACGTTGTATATACAGTATACTGGGTTATATATATATATATATATATATATATATATATATATATATATATATTTTTTTTTTTTTTTTTTTTTTTTTATTGGCTGCTATATGTAGCCAGTACGTGGTCAGTAGAGCTGGCAGCCACAGCGGTGCTCATCACGTGACGGCGAAAGTGCAGGGGCACGCGCAGGGTTTTTTCACACTTTTGTAAACAACATGGCGATTCACGAACTGGCCTTGCTAGCCGACTGAACAAACAATGTGCTGTCAAACCTTCACCTTTTTTTGTGTTATAAACGTTATACGTTAGACCTTGCGGAAGTAAGACGTCGGGCAAATTGTTAAGTTCGCACCGAAACGACAAAGAGCTGGACTGACGAGCTGTCAAGAAGACCGTTTGACAGTCAAACGGTAATGTTACCGTTAACTCGTTAGCATTTTTTAGCTAGTTAGCTCAACAAAATCATTCTCTGCATCTTAATCATGATAGGCTAACGTGCACTACAAATATGCTGATCGATTTCTTTGCAGAACACGTAGCTTGAAGAAGTGGAAGTACAATGGCTTGAGCAAATAACTAGAATTGATGTCAGTTTAGCTAATGCAGGTCTGTGTTTTGCAGCCATTGTTACCCAACTTCTGTTTTCCCAATTCCTCTGTGTCTCTTAACTCAGGCGCACTGTATTTGTGTTCACCCGGCTTCCCCCAGGTGAATCTAAAACTGTCATTTAATTTCTATTTATTCTCCCTGTCAGGCCCTCTTCAGTCTATGGGCTCTCAGTCCAGTTCTGGGATGTCTGGTGGAAGGGGCTCTTCCAGTGGCAACCCAGCTGAGCAGTCTGAAGTAGCAGAGTCAAACCAGAGCAGCAGCAGCAGCAGCCGAGGCCGCAGGACGGCTGACAGGCAGCAAGGAGACAGACAGCCAGCATCAGAGGAGGACGTTGACTTAGCTGAAGTGCTGGCTTACCTACTAAGGAGGTGAATTGGGAGTTTAAAATACTGACCCTGATATTAACACAACAAAAAACATGTGTTCTTTGCACTTCTGGGCCCAGTTTGTTGTTTTGTGGTATATTGTTTTTATCAATGTGGATAATGTCACAATGATTCAGTTACAACATTGCTGCAATTCATAGTAGAAATAATCCAACTGTCTCAGACAATTTTTGTGTCAATGCCAATCCCTGTAGGGATAGATAGAGATACTAACAAGTCATGTTGGCAAAAGCGGGTAATCAGAAGAAGAAATGCTGACCAGAAAAGTAGAAACACCTGTGTGATTCAGTGCAGTGCAATACAATAGCCATGCTGTATATTACCTTATATAAATGTACTGGAATTTTAATTTTTCTGGCCACTTAGCATATATTAGTATCTTGAGTGAGGATCAGGTGAGGTCACATAACATGTACATAACATCAATTCATCACTTTAAATCTTTTGAAATGTACAGATCGTCATGAATTGATTATAAATAATTGAAATTTTTATGGTAGATATTTAAAATATGTAACCATAAACACAGAAAAGAAGAAACACTTGTCACATCTACTTTAACTGCTGTGAAGGTGACGTGTATCTGGTCAGTTTATTAGAACCTCTTCAAATGGTACAAAGTAGAGAGAACAGTGTTTTTACCTCTCTGCCAAGGGAGGAAATAATTGAAACATCACATTACATTCCAGTGCTGCTAAAGCTAAGTGGAGGTTGGGAATTTCCCATCCCCATTCCAGTTTGATTTGAATGCGTTAAAGTGGCTGGGAAATTTTTGAATATTCCTCTGTAAACAACCACTTCTAAAAAAAATTGTTGTCAGCACTTGGAGCTGATCCATGACAGTGGCAGGGGCCTCTAGTAATAACACAGCACAGGAGTCAGACCTAGAAAGTATCAGGATCTGGAAGAGTTGAAGTCAATAAGTAGCACTCTCGTTTCTGACTTCAGTTAGCATTCAACTACCCTGGAGCGAGCCACTGATCCCCCATCTGTTACAGTGGAGCTGCTTAGTGAAAAAACATTACAGGACAAGCTTTACCCACAGCACAGTAGCCTTTGTGCAGGCTGGTGTCTCACCATTGGACTATAGAGCTGCAGCTGGGCTACTTTGTTTTCTGAATGAATATTTCAAGTATTAGTAAATTTAGATTTCTGTTCCACTGTTGCCCGTTATTCCTTGAGATTCTTTTTTATGCGCACTCTTCGATGTAGATGGTTGGATTCATTTGATCATGTATCACCATTTGGATTGATTGGTTGTTGAACTGATGTGGTGTTTGTGTGTGCAGGGGCCAGGTCAGACTGGTCCATGGCAGTGGAGCCACAGGCCTGCAGCTGGTCCAGTCATACTCTGACTCTGATGAGGACAGCGACGGAGCCTGGGAGGGTCGGCTGGGAGACCGCTACAATCCACCAGGTAACCTCCTACTCCTACCTCTTGCTGTGTTTTGGGACAGTGTGTTTCTGGCTGTTTGTATTCTGTGTAGTTGGAATCCACTCAATACCCAGTAGCAGAAACAGGATGAATGCATTCCAGTAATATGCAAGACTTCAATTAAAGATGTAAATTGTGTAATGCAATTGTCTTGTATTCACTAAGATCCAAAATAAATGTTATTTGTGTGAGAGACATTAAGTAAGCAGTATAAAAGGAAGACATTGCTATATTTTGAAATGTTGTTAGCCATTAAGTAAACATGTACAACAACTTAAATAATCTTTAAAGCTCTTTAAACCCAGTTAGCAACTCCTGTGTTTCTTATACCCCCCCCCAGTATCATTTGATATCAGAAAACATCAGAAAAACATGTTTTTGTGTAGTTTATCTAATGGTCATTGAAATATTACAGTGTGTTATCATAAATATGCAGGGCTGTTGGACCAGAATATACTGTATGTAACAAGTAATTAAATACCAATACTTGTTGGGGTTTTTTTTTTTTTTTTTGTTTGGGTTATCTTTCTAGTGGACACCCAACCTGACACACACGAGGTGGACCAGAGTGAGATCCGAACTCAGATCCTGCTGGCTAACGCCTCCTCTGCCCCGAAAGGCCGACGAAGTTTCACCCACATGCTAACAGAGGTCAGACCGCAGAGATACAAACTAAAATCAGTAAAAGTGGTAGCGGAGACCAGACTAGAATGAAATTGGCAAATTTCTAGCACTAAGAATGTAGCAAGATGATGATTAGTTTTCATCAGTTCCATTCACACTTTTACGAGAAATATGTGAAATAATTAAGAGCTCTACTTTAATGTAGATTATTTGCAACTCAGTTTGTCAAAATATTTAAGATGATTTTAGTCACTTATTTGTGTCAGTCAGTTTAATTCCCAATAGATGTTAACCAGTTTGACGTTTTCTTTGCTTTTTAGAGGGAACATGGCAGATGTAGAGGCTCCAGTTTTTCCCATGGAGAGTGCACTCGTATCCGCACACAGTAAGTGTTGTTTAAATTCTACATATTTGCAATATTTCTCAACAAATGTGACACAGAGAAAGAATAAGAATCAATTAGTGGCACATTAAAAACACTTTCGATTAAGCATGAACTTTTGTTGTATTTCATGTGACTGATTGCTGTATATTTTTTTGTGAAAATCTACAATACACCAGACATGATGTTTACAAGAGGACCCATGCTGTTGTCTGTTAAATGATATTGACCCTTGTTCCTTTGCAGTTTTCTGCCAAACTATGTATCCCACAAGGATACATACCAGCAGAAAGCTTTCTGTGGAGTGTACAGCGAGGATGGCAACATGTTCCTCTCTGCATGCCAAGGTAAATAAACCGAGATCCAACATGAGACCCAAAGGAACTGAATCAGATCCGATAATCATTCTTAGTGTTTGTTTGAGGCTGATAAGACCAACAAGTCATCAGGGCCATTTGTGTAGTGCCATATACAGAATGTGGTCAGTCACAGACAAGTATTGTTCACTTTTGAATTCCTTGTTTAACATCTATTGATGCAAACCCCAACTATCAGACATCAAATTTGCGTAAAACAAACAAAAAATTATTAGAGAACACCAAATCTAGTAGCACCATGTCATATTCATTCATGTTCGTTAAGTTTGAACTGATTTGTGACTTATTTTTAAATTGAACTTCTGTTTACTAAGGAAACAATACAGGCAAGGTACAACGGGTCTTACCCAGACGGCACCACCACTTTCCCCGTCATTTGATTACAGCCACCCATTATTTGATAAAAAAAAATTTCTGTTGCTCGCTGCAGACCAGAACATCCGCTTGTACGACACCACCAGAGGGCGCTTTCACCTACGACGAACAGTGAAGGCTCGTGATGTGGGCTGGAGCGTGCTGGACGTCTGCTTCACCCCTGACACAAATCATGTGCTCTACTCCAGCTGGTCTGACTACAGTAAGGCTAGGGGATGTGTAAGATACAGTGTGATGCAATCAGTCAGTGATGCTAATTAGTCTAGTGTTTTGTTTACAAGAGTCATGGCTTGGACAGTTAGTGATCCCCCAAGAACCATCTATGTTATCCATTAGTGAATTTTACTGATGTTCAGTGGCAGCAAAAGAAATCTGACTGTAGTCCCTGTAACTTTACCTTAGCATGTCGTAGTTATTTGATCTATATGTCGCAATATGCCTTATTTAAATGTTTGTACCAATTCAGAAAACATGCTCTATATTACAATCTATCTCCCTCCACCCATACGTTAGTTTGGATTGTGTTCTCATTACTAACAAATTGCACCACACTTCACTTGGCCCCTACACACACAAACACCACATCAGTTCAACAACCAATCAATCCAAATGGTGATACATGATCAAATGAATCCAACCCTCTACATCGAAGAGTGTGCGTAAAAAAAAGTCTCAAGGAATAACGGCAACAATGCAACAGAAATCATAAGTGACACAGATATGCAATTATATGCATCTCAGTTTGGTTCTCTGGAGCCACCTTAACCATTGTTCTAAATGTATGAACAAGAGCTAAAAAGATTAATGGTCAGTTATTTGAATAAACATCTGACCGTGCAGTTGATGTGAATGAACCAAATATTCTCAATAATTGAATTTCTTTTTGAAAATTTCTGCAAATTAGATAATTTATTGTCCTAAATACTAATAATAAATCCTGGGTTAACTATGTTGGGACATAAGGCAGTCTTGAACTCTGCCAAGACCTCATTGACTCCTTTGAGTCAATTTCTGACTACTACAGTCTACTTTCTGCTAACAATGCAATGCATCACATTTTATAGATGCAAAGGTTACTGTTGTGCGACTCTAACATCTGTGAACGATGACCCCAATGGTGATGTTGAGTCATAAATGTCTGAAATCTCAATTTTCAGCTCACTATAGAGTAAACTACTGGGTGTCTATTAGAAGTGAATTAGTGGACAAGGAAGTGATTTCTGATGTAGATTTATATATTTTATTGTAGCCTAGCAGATCAGCTTATTGAACAAAGCTTCAGAAAACACTGCATATCATATTGTTGCTTTTTTTTTTGCAGCGTGACTGTAAATACATGGTTGTGTTCTGCCACCAGTTTACACAATACGTTGTCATACAATATGTTGTTTTATTCATGTGTTCTCTATCTCTGTGTGTCTTCCCCACAGTTCATTTATGCAGTATAGATGGAGACAGTGAAAACCACACCGCCCTGGACCTCAAGTTAGTGTTTCCCTCATAGTAACTTATAACATTATGGAGCAGGTAATCTATCATTTCCTACCAGCCGGCCCTCCTCTCCCTTCATTACCACCTGGATGAATGATGCTGTCAGAGCTTGTCACCTCAACATCCATCCTCTCGCTCTGTGTGTGTTACTTTGTTAATTGGAGAGATCATTAATTCAACAAAGCACTTCCATTAAACTCACAGCACTCCTAACAATAGCATTGTTTAAGGTGATGCGTGCCTTCATCAAGCTGTACAGTAGACAATGTAGTTGTGATTCAATAATGGTGCTATTGCTGTAGTGTCAACCTGCTTGTGTGTGTGTGTGCTGTTGTGCTTTGTAGTCCAGATGAGAGGAGGTTCTGTGTGTTCTCACTGGCTGCGTCCACAGATGGCAATGAGATCCTTGGAGGGTGAGTACAATTTGCTTTTATGTTTCAAGGCAGTGACTGACAGAGTTGAAGTAAGGACTGAAGTCTTTTTCAGAACTATAAATTAAAGCAGCTCTTATTTTTCTGACAGACATGGCATTTGAATAGACTTTTTCTTACTAAAGACAAGACACCTATATCTAATATAAAGCAACCTCCGTTCAGCTCAGTCAGTCACATTTAGACCTTGAATGAGAATGTCTCTCTCCTCTCTCCTTTCAGAGCAAATGATGGCTGCCTTTACGTTTTTGATCTTGAGCAGAATAAACGAACATTGAAGGTTAGTGTGTCTGAGTGCATTTGCTGCTTGGGTTTTGCCTGTGTGCCTGCTTCCTTTCCCGTATGTACCTATTTCTGAGTCATGTCCACCTCTGTCTGTTTGTGCCTCATCCTGCGATCAAGGTGAGCCACATATTAGCAGACCTGAAATAGTGCCAGCTCACATAAAGTTTTATGCCGCCCTGCCATCTATATTGTAGCAGCAGAGAGTCCAGCTGCACCCTGCAGTGGGACAGGTGGGTTAAACCCTCCTCCCACAACCCCCCTCTGCATAGAAGTCAGTAGCTGGCCTCTACCATCTGTTTCACTACTGTCTTATGCTCTTTTTCATTCTGTCCCTCCCATTACCTTTGCGTCAGTGTCTGTGCGTCTGTGCTTGAACTTGTTCCTTTGTCCATTTGTGCTATTTTTTCACTTAAAGGATAAGTCTGGTGGCGGTCTGTATTTTGTTTATTGTTAACAAATCCCATGAAAACGCCAAAACCAACAATAAACCGATCCTACTAACATGTAGTGCCTGTGATCCCCTGTTGTCCACAAACTACTAAAAACACACCAATGAGCCATGAAAGTAGACTGGGTGACATGTTCCTTTATTACAGTAGTCTTTGGCACTGTAGTTTATTTTGAGTTGATCCCACATACACAGTTCTGCTGCTGTAAATACTCACTAGAGCACCAAAGTGGTGGGTGAAAATAGTCCCCAACAAATGCTCTATTTACTTTTGCTTGAGTAATGTTTGCTAAAAACTACAGTGCCCAGCTGTTTTAGGGAATTATTTTGCCTTTTAAAAATGAAAGTATATATTTTTGCCCTGTTAAAGATTCATGTGTTCAGTAGGGCCAAATTGATCTCTATAAACAGATATCTGCCTATGAATGCAGAATCTGTAGGCAAGGGACAAGATTTTGGTATCGGAAGCGTTCTGGTTTCCGTTTGTAGTCCGAGTAGTATTGACCAATCACATTGGAGCGGTCTTTGGTTGCATGCAGGTAAACGGTTCTCGTGGAGAGCAAAAGAGGCAGAACACATTGGCCAAAATGCAATCTCTGAACCCATCGGCTATCGTCAGATGACGATTTAGCTTTTTATCAATCTCAGAACCCTAGAGATAGTTTTTTATCATTGTCAGACGATAGCCGTTGGGTTCCAAGATTGCTAATCGGAGTGTAAACAATGACCAGCGCACAGAAGAGGAAGTCTTGGCCTGGATATCCATTATCCGGATATCCGTTGGCTACACCGGAAGCCCCAAAACATTAGCCGTTGCCCCCAGAGGCTAAATCGTTGTCAGACAATAGCCAATGGGTTCCGAGATTGGGGAAAAATGGCTTGGGGGCTGAAAGCCATAGACAATAAGAGAGTATTGAGAGTGGGACTAACCCTTTGTTGGTTTTGGTCTTTTCATAGGATTTGTTGACAATAACAGAACAAGACTAAGAGTTTACAGCCATGCTATCAGCTCTGTCAGGCTGTGGAAGTGAAGCTGTTATTTTTATGGGCTAGCTTACTTATCCTACTATGTTCTACACTTTTCATCCTTATTTTTTCTCTGTCACAGCATTAACGTACACACACACAGACATGCACAAGCACACAGACAAAGACACTTTCACAGAAGCATGTACAGTATATTGCATTCCGTCTCTCACAAAGGAAATCACACAATCTTACACACGCGCTCACTGGCTTGCACACCCTCCGCACAGAAACACTGACTCTCTTTCTTTTGCGTCTCTGTTTGTCAGATTGATGCCCACGAGGACGACGTGAATGCGGTGGCGTTCGCCGACAGCTCGTCCCAGCTGCTCTTCTCTGGCAGCGACGACGCGCTGTGCAAGGTGTGGGACAGACGGACACTGCGGGAGGACAGACCGCAGCCTGTCGGACAGCTGGCCGGCCACCGAGACGGCATCACCTTCATCCACAGCAAGGTGGGGGGCGAAGAGAGGAATGCTGCTGGTATTTTATCATTCTGTCAATGACATGTTCCCCAAATCATTGTGGGTAGTTCGATTTGACTGATGATTGGTTGGAAGTTAATTCATTAAATGCCATTATTAGCCCAATATATTGGTCTAACCCTGAGGTTTGTTTTGTTTTCATTTAAAAATGTGGTCCTCCTCACCTGTGTCCTGACTCTGCCAGGGTGACGCACGCTACTTGATCAGCAACTCAAAGGACCAGTCCATCAAGCTCTGGGACGTCAGGAAGTTCTCGCCCAAAGAGGGGTTGGCAGCTTCCCGCCTGGCTGTCACCCAACAAAACTGGGATTACCGCTGGCAGCAGGTTCCCCAGAGAGGTGAGAGGGAGGGGAGAGGGAGCTAGTGCTAGTGAATAAGTCAGGAGGAGAGGAGAAGGGATGTTAGAGGACAAGAGGAGGAGAGGTCACATGGAGGAAGAACAGAGGAGGAGAAGATGAAATGACATTATAAAAGAAAAGAGAGAGGGCCAATGACAGAAAGGTGAAACATGGGTGTGATTGGGTGGGGGAGGGCAAACATTTTATTAAAAATCTTAAAGGTGATTTCTGAAAATATTTACCTGTTGTCTCTCTCAGCCCTGAAGAGACATAAGCTGACGGGCGACACCTCAGTGATGACCTACCGTGGTCACGGCGTTCTGCACACGCTCATCCGCTGCCGTTTCTCTCCAGAGTTCAGCACTGGACAGCGATTCATCTACTCTGGCTGCTCCACTGGCAAAATCATCAGTGAGTGTCACCATGTGCCCCTGTGTGTCTGCAATGAGTAGTCGTGTTATTTCCCACCAGTTAACCCAGTCTAACTCTTTGTGTAGTCATTTTTGCATGGAAAATCAATGCAGTTCTGATGTGTATGAGAGTGTTTAAAAGGACATGATATACACTACAAGTTGAATTCTTTGTGTTTCTGTCCAGTTTATGACGTCCTGACGGGCGCCGTGGTCTCCAGACTGTCAGGCCATGACGCGTGTGTGAGGGACGTCAGTTGGCACCCGTACGAGGACAACATCATCAGCAGCTCTGTGAGTGCTGTTCAGTTGGATGTGTAAAAGCTTGTGATCACAAATATTACATTAAATCGAAAGAAAGCACTGTAAAAAAACTGTAAAAATGTTTTTATTGAGGAGAATTAAACCAGACAGTGTTGGAATACCATGGAATTAAGCGATGGAAGAGAATTTGATGTTTGTTCAGAGAATCAAATGGACCATTTACAGAAATATGAGTGCATGTTATATCGTGTTTCTAATGTATATTGCATTAAATTGTACTTTTTAGCAGTTTCTCTCTCAGCTGAAGAGAAAACCAGACTATTTACTGGAAAAAACATTAAATCTGAAATCTGAAAAAGTTTCCTAATGTTGTCGCCCTCTACTGCAGAAAAACATAAGTTGTTGTTGAAAGTTATTGCAACAAAGTTGGCAGGGTGTACTGAGATGCTCTTGCGACATTGTCTTCTTGACCAGTTTAGTAAATTCAAACTATTGATGTAGATACATGGCTAATGCAAAATACTTTACCCTTCCATTCAGTGTCCAAAAAAGATGTGCTAGCAAAAGGCCCGTATGAAGTGGCCAGCTCTTTGCTTGCCTTAAAACAATCTTTTTTTAACATCTAGTGCAGAAGATTAAATAAAAGCCTTCTGTTTATATGAGTCAGCTGGTGCAAAATTTGTTCATCCACTACTTAATTCATTTTGTTGATGATTTCAATGGATGAAAGTAAAACAATGGAGAAAAGGAATTTTCAGCCGGAAAATAAGTGAGGTTCTACCCAGAGCAAAGTGCCTGAATAGTGGCGCAAAGTCAGGAAGTTTAACCTTGGTGAAAGTTTTAATGTGAAACTAAAATAAGTTACAGAATTCACCTGTAATAAATCCAGAAGAAATAACTATTTTAAGTAATTGAGACAGTCTAACTAAGTTTAGAAAAGTCACAGAAAAATTGTGAACTTCAAATCAGAGCTACTGTGGGAAGCCAGCTGCATTTTAGCTCTGATCCCTCACCTCATCCTCCTTTGTTTCTCCACAGTGGGACGGAGCGGTGCGAATGTGGGAGCACAGACAGACCCATCCTCTAGAGGAGGAGAGAGACAGGGAGAGAGACTGACAGCAGGAGAAAGACCTTTGAGACAGCGAGAGAAGAAGAGAGAACAAAGGAAAAGATGTCAGAGGAAGTGACATCACCACAGAAGGGGCGAGGCTGGCCCTAACAGAGGACGGCAATAAGCTCAAAAGGACTTTGAGAGACTTAAATATCTTTTAAATTCAACGCTGGATATTAATGATTACAATTATAGTGTGGTTGTGAAGTGGTCATTTGGAAGGCATTATAGCCTTACATTGTCAAGTGCAGATTAGGGCACAGTGGGGCGGCCCACTCCTGATTTTCTTTTGTTTTTGCCTCACTGTCTTGCGCCAAGTCAACAGGCCAAAGCTTTTTAAATTGGCCTGAAACACGCAAATGTGCTGGAGCTCAAAACGCTAAGCACTGCACTTACTTAATGAGCTATTGAAATTTAACGGTAAGTTAGTCATATAAAAATCAATGTTGGATATTGCAGGGAGAAACTGAGGTGATAATTCTGTATAAATGTATAGTATTTTAATGGTTCAGGGAGTGGATTTAGATAGTTGTCAGTGTGCTGATTTGGACTCGCTGTTATGTATAACACGAGCTGTGTCCTATTTGAGGGGCCGTCACGTTCAAAGTCCACATTTAAAGACCCAATATATTATAATAATCCAGTACATTATTTGCCAGTTGCCCAGTTTACCATTGGTCCACCACTTGGTCAGCTGTTAAGGAACAACTGTCTGGTGGTCAACTTGTTATGTCGGACATTTCCAGCATACCAAGTTGACAGGACGCCCAAACGTAGTTAGTGTTACCGTCAAACTCACAATGATTTTATGCTAAATCCTCTTTAGACCGCCTCAAGTCTAAAGGCAACCCTTGTATTTATACACAGCAATAGTCAGAGGTCTTCTTATTGATCCTGGATCAGCACTCAACTCTGTAAACACAAGCCCTGAGTCGATTTAAAAAAAAAAAAAAAAAAAAAAAAAAAAAAAAAAAAAAGAAAAGAAGAGTAATCTTGTTGGCCAATATAAACCTGTGATCTGTTTAAAAGATTTGAATCTGTGCGATAATATGTTGAGGTCAAAGACTTGGTGAAGGGACTGGGGATGTGTGCGTGGATCAAAACGTACACACTGATCTGTATATGCAATTTTCAGGTGTTTATATCAAAGCCCATATTTCACTCTCAGACCGTTGTTTTACAGTAACAATAAAACCTCTCTTTAAATGTATCGCCATGAAGCTTTTTACTGCGTATTTGCTGCTGTTGATGTCAAGTCCGGTTATTGAGGAGAAATTACTTTGTCAGTCGTTTTTAATCAAGCTTTAAACATGCAAAAGTGGGGCACAGAGAAAATGCAATACTTTCATATCCTGTTAAAAGTGGCGATAAGTCCATTTGCACTTTTATATGAAATGTCTTCACACTGAACAAACATCACATGAAACTCAGTGGAAAATATGTTTCCTTTTTCAGTTAGTTTCTTTGGCCTGAAATTTTCATTTGGCTGAATATAACTGCCATATGTGCATTTGCTAGCAGCACATAACAGACAACTGACAATTAGCTGCTACAGGAACCATAGCAAAGTTGCTTGAAGGTCATTGTAATGACAGCAATGCAGTACATGGTCTAAAATTAGACAGAGATTCTTTGGCATGTCTGGTTTCATTTACACTTAGTGTTCCTACTTAATTCAAATTAGATTCTTATAACAACCCACCAACACAGTTGTGACAATAATTTATCTCAGCTACAGTTTCAGTGAAAGAAAGAGGTCTTAAGATAATTTATTAGGGAGAGGAGGTCACAATTCAGGAAAACTGAGCTGGATCCAGAAAGTAAAGCCATCAACAATGCTTGTCCTATAACTAGACACTTTGGGATTTTGCATTTGAATAATAACAGAAATCAAATGGAAGAAAGTAACAGAAGTTAAGCTAAGTTCGATGTTGAAGCTACTCCCCTTTTTTAACACAGAATATCCTTAAGCTGTAAGAACTGTCACTTAAAGAAAACAAATATACCAACCTTTCACACATGGACTTTAGCAGTAGTATGGGTTTGGAGTCTATATTAGTAGTGGGACTGGATGTCCTGGCTTGTGAAAACAGTTCTAGTCTGTTTTATTGAGCATAAATCCCATGGAAATACTAGATTTACTCAATTTGGCTCAGGGAGTTGAAAAGGTTTAAGAGGGTCTGGCCTGAGGAGTTGGTCTGGAAATAAGACTGAAAGTGCTGAGAGAAATGCAGCTGTTCATGGCACCAAATGCAGGCTGGCAACAGTTTATAATTTAAATTAGTTTTGGCTCCAACAGCTGATTCTAAGAATGGAGAGACTAAAGGAGAACCAAAGAAGGAGCCAAACAATCCATTTCATGTCAGAATGATTCTTTTTGTGGGAAAAGACAAGATGTTTTGATGCTAAATGTAACTGAACAATGTTGCATCACATCAGTAAGTCTGATTGCAATGTAGTTGTTTTTAGCCATCATGCACAATTTGGGGTTTATTTTCAAGCCACAGATATTTTTTTTTTTTTTTTCAAATCAGCTGCCATCTAATGGGATCAAATTCACAATGCCTTGGATCATTGTTTTATGAGTAATGGGGTCAGTTACAGCAGCAGCCATTACCATGTCCACACACTGAGTCTATGTTGTGGAGGGGGAGGGCTTTTGAGGGTGAAGGGAACAGAGGGGTTGTATTTTTAAAAACCATGTGCTCTCTTGCAAGCCTGACAGTGATTAAGTAGAAAGGCTCCCAGAGTAGAACTGGTGTGCCTTTCAAAGACGAAAGAAAGTAAGGCAGACTCCACCACAGAGCTCTAATTGACACAAAGAGAAAAGAAGAGGAGAACATTGTAATCAATCTAAAACTACAAAAGGTAGAGTGGATAAACATGGATCTAAAGACTGAAAGCTCCTCAAATGGCTTCCCATCAGAGATCAACTTGGAGAAGTTACACAAGATGGCTGCAGAGCTGACACTGCCGGGAAAATTCATCCTCAGGCTCCTGAATGCTGCTCTGGTGTTTGTAACAAACTTACTGGCCAGAATTTTAGGAAGCAACCTTGTCAGAGGACATTTCCACCTGATGCTGTCTGGTTTGGTTCTGTTTGGTCCTGTGCTGAGTTTTTGGGTGTCAAAGTACAGCATCTTCGCAAACAGCAACCACTACCTGTACAGGTAAGAGCTCTGACAAACTACAGTTTGTGTTTCTGCTTTTAAATGGAAATCTCATATTTCAGTTGGACCTGCATGCTCCTTTAAAATCTGTCCTGAATGGGTGTCAATATGAGCCCAAAGATCATTAAACTCACCTGGCACATTAAATACCAGTTCGTTTTAAAAGTTACATTTAAAATTGCGCTTTCACACCAAATATAGATAAGCAGGATTCCTTTATCATTATTAAAGTGAGATTATGTAACTTTTGAAAAAAGATTCAACACATTACTAGTCTTACAAATGGAGAGTTGAATTTATGAGCAATAATATATATATTACACACGAGCGCACGTACCTACAAGCATACCGTGCATACACACATACCCACATAGATTTATAACCATTTCTCACACGCATGTTTAAACCAAGACTGACTGACTTGATTTTATCTCTACTGGAAGTCTATTCCACTCTAGTGTCTTAAATCTACATGGCACAATGTATGTGGCTCTGCCTCTAGTTAAATATCCATGCGAGTCCCTAACTAGCATAAAATAATTCTTAAAATACCATAGCCAATTCCCTTACAAGATCTTACGTGTAAGTCAATTTCAGCTGCCTTACACTATCTTCTACCGTCAACCATTTTAATTCCTTGAATTAGGAAGGGCCAATGTGAGACATGGGGCTAAGGTTCAAGACCACCCTGACTAGTTTACTACATTTGTGATGGCTAATGCTAACTAATGTTAGCTAACTTTGACTCACTCCTCTCTCACACTGTGATGTACCATTTAGCATTATCCTGTCACTTGTGGCCACTGTTCAGTTAAAGTTCAAAGGTTTGAATAATTAATCAAGGTTACTATTATAATGTTAGTAAATGATTAATAATTGATTTTCTTTTGCTGCCAGATTAGCCTGGCACCCCCCAAAAAATGTTTAAATCTATGCATTGTAACAACATGAATAATTTCCTGGCAATTTATAAATCCATCAAACGTTGTATATTAATATTGTATGTTAATCGACTGAGCCCAGAACTTTTAATTCAACCTCAGACTCATACATGCGTCAGTAAGCTGGTCCTATGGCAGCAGTTATACCCACGGTTACAGTCTTTCTGACTGATTTCTGCTTCAACTCTCTCTCACAGGAAGTTCCTTAAGTCCACTTGGGGTTGGACCTGCATCTTCACAGGTTCCTTCATCCTTCTCCTCTCCATCTCAGCCCGTCACTCCCCGTCTCTCCTCCTCCGCCACCTCTCTCGAGTAGGGGTAGTCGGGTTGCTCTGGTGGGGCTGTCAGCGTCTCCTGGCCCTGCTGGAGGATGCAGCAGGAACCTGTTATGAACCTATGACCCCTGCCCAGGATATCCAAGGCACTGCCTCCTCAGTACAGCCCCTGCTGCTCCTGCACGAAGACCAGACCAAGGCCTCCTGCCTCAAAGCCAACATGGTGTGGAGAGGTTACGAAGTATCCCAGGACGTGCTCATCCTGTGCTTGTGTTGCCTGCTGCTTGTGGAGGAAATGTCTGTCTTTGGCCCTCACCTGGCCCGAGCGAAGCCTCTGCAGAGGTTGCCTGGTGCCCCTTTAAGGTTCATCTTCCTCCTGTGTGTAGTTCTACTTGCTGTTTGGATGTTCCTGCTGCTGTGTTTGCTCGCACACTTCCCCCAGTTCCCCTCCCAGCAGCTGGGAGGAGCTCTGGGCTACCTGGGATGGAGAGGACTCTATCAGGGATGGTACAGACTCAAACCGAGCTGGGGCTGTCCTGGTCTGCCAGGAGAGGGACTTTTTACCAACACGGACATCGACAAACAGCCTGAGTAGTATGAAACCCTCAGTAGATGATGTTTTGGAGATGTGATTGTGACCTTGAAAGCTCGGGCTCAAGTTTTGCAAAGTCAAAATGACATCCCATTAGGGTTGTGAAGAGACTCTAGGTATAGTATATTACCTGTAAACACCATTGACAACACTACATAACTCTGGCAATATGCAGGTTACTTTCATTGTAGGTCAATATTAGTCTAAAACCAGATTTGAAATTCCCATTTGGGGAAAAAAAAAGAAGCGCAGACAGAATTATTGGAATCATGCTGCTTTATTTTGTAATCTGAACCAAAATGAATGCACAACAAGAAAAAGAAGACATTTTTGTCAGAGCAGGTGTATTGTTACTTGTTGAGTGTCATACTACACTAGTTGTATCTTGTTAAGAGTGCTGAAGTCAGTCTCAGTAGATGAGAGCTTTGTCTCCTCTGGGCTTCTTAATCTTGTCATAGTTCTTGTTAATGATGTCAAACAGCACAGCCTGGAGAGAGAAATACAGAGAGAGACATCAGTGGAATTGTAGTGTGAGAAAGATAGAAGAAAGATATAGGCAGCATGTGAGAGAGACAGAAAGGTTAGAGGCAGTAATAAAAGAGAGAGACGCCCAGATCCAGAGCCGTAATGGTGTCACACGGCTCCTTTCATCATCACCTGTACTGCCTTGTTCATTAACAGCATCAAACACAGGAGGACAATAGCCAGAGGAAGGAGACAAACAGTGATTAATGGATGGGAAAGAGAGCACCAATCAATTTAACACAAGCACAGCAATTAGTTTAATTACCCTCCTATTAAGAAGGAATGGATTCCATTTAGCCACCATCCCTGCTGTTGGAACACGGCTAGAATATTTTATAGATGCGTGGGTAGTTTTATTCAAAATGCAGTGTGTGATTACAACAGATGGTATATTACGTTTGATACTTTTCATATTCAGAAGACAGTCTTTAATGCAGTCAAATGGTCATTGTCAGTTGTGTGTTGAAAGGTTTTATACAATTTTCAGATTTGTCTACACAAATACATATAAGAAATACAACCTCTTTGCAAAGCAACCTAACAGTAAACAACAGGGTGTAGGTGTCTTACATATGTGTTGCGGATGTCCAGGACCACAAGGCGGAGCTCACAGTACTGATACTGGTCCAGCTCATGAACCAGCTGTCTGTAGTCTCCCTGCAGCAGAAAGCACACAACAGAGTTTATATGCAAAAACATACAGTAGATGACACATCCAGTATGTACCCAATTTGAGCAGAGCAGAACATTGTAGTTTTTATTTTACACAAAAACAGAGGATACAGTCTGCAGGTGGCACACAGTGCACGTCCATATCTTTAATCTTAATTTATTCTATCACTGAGTGTGTGACCATTAAACCACAGAAACACAAATACATGCATTACAATGTACCACTCTGATCAAGATACACAACGTGAGATACTAACCACATGGGATTGTTTGGAGGCTTTGGCCACAGCATCACCTCTCTCGCTGTAATATCTGACAAACAGAAGAAAGAGAAGTTACTTGTCATTCAGCAGGATACATTACTACATCATCTTTCAAATCACCCTGAGTGTCTCACTAAATGTCCAAATTTCTGTTATAATTGTGATATCTAAGCAACACAGTCCAATTTTGATTAAAGCGAGCTAAAATGCTAAGCTATTGTAGCGTAATGAACTCAGTAAACTTACTCTGTAATGTCTGTTACACAGCAATATTTACACTACGTTTTCTAACATTAGTCACCATAAACTATTGGTCATACCAGAACAAGTATAGTGTAGTAGTGTATTAAACTGAGCAACGGTGTGTTTTATTGCTTATGAATTTTAATTTGAGAGGGGAAGATTGTATTGTTTGCTTTAAAATGAAGAGGTTCTTGCGTTTCCCACTGAGTGCACCGATGCATAAACTCATTACACAGAAGGGAGCTGTAAATAATAGACGAAAAATTCTGAAAGGCCCTGTAGCCCTTAATAAAAAGTGTGTTCAGTTATTAAGACTACTTCTCTCTCTTCTCAGGACTGCATGTGTACAGTCCATGCCTGTCTAACACCTTTGCACCTGTTTAGGCTGAACAACTAACATATTTATGGTGATCTCCGCAAATTACTAGCATGAGTGTGCAAACTGCAAGCTGAAAAGAGCTATATATAACCAGCCAAAATAACTGACAACACCTGTGTGGGTGGATGAAGGGGGAGACAGGGACATGAGCAACTACATCAGCACTGATGAAAGTGATGATGCAGCTTGTTAGTGTGACTGCATCTTTTGTTTAGCATTCAAATAAAAACAATCCACCACAAGCTAGCTGCATTGGTGTGGGCTCTTACTTTGAAATCTGGGTTTGGAATCCCTCTATCTTGGTGCGCGTGTTGGTCAGCAGCTCGAACACTTTCTCCTGTTGCACAGGAACAAAGATATTAAACCTAACTAGATACATTTCACACGAGAGAGTAACAACACATGAGGTAAACCTCTTTTCAAGACACAGAACAAGAGAGCCATTCTACTGCTTCACCAAATGATCATCAGTTACCAACCTGCACAGCCACTCCAAAGTTGTTACCATCTTCAATTTTAGGGATTTGGAGTTGCACCCACATTGACACCTGCCAGGAAAATCTGAATTTATTAATCTCTAGTGGAATATATGAGTTTCGTCATAGTGTTCACAGTTATTCCTGTTATTAAAATTCCAACACAGCCCCATTTAAAACAAGCCTAAACACACTCAAACAGGAGAAGATCCTTTGTCATAATTACGTAACCACTTGGCATGTGAGCCTGTCTTTGCTACTTAAAAGCACTCAATCATATGCACTCAAAGGCATATTCCTTACATATGTTGTGCACTAGATAAGAAAAGGTAATAACCACATTTAAACTGATTTTCTTGGTACAAAACGTAGCTGAGACTGACTGACTGACCGTGTTGAGCTTCTCCTTCAGTGTCTGGATCTGAGGCTTGACCTCCTGCAGGAGACTCTCCACTCGCTCGTTGGTGCAGATGGGACCGCAGGGAGGCCCTGAAGGACAAAATATCCCCAAACATTGCTTCCCTTAGTCACAATATCAGAAAATTCTGGTTCAGTTGGGCTTCTTTCTAAGAGGGTTTCCTTTTTAATTTAGAACATGCACATAAAAATGGTTCACTTGCTCCCCAGTTACTACTAATCAATCCCGGAGAATCAATGGGTAAACCATGCCTTAACTGGCTTTGTTTTCTCATTTTATAGTTGGACTCCTCCATTTCAATATTATTGGTTAGGGAACAGGTAGAAAAGCAATAATGCCTTGCAGGGATTGGTTTGTCGTGAGAATGTTTTTAATAAATATTTTTTGAATAAATATAGCTGCCCAATCATAGTCAATCTACGACCATCACCTGATAAACATGTTCTTGTACAGACTGCAATCACACAGGACTCCAAAAAACAGGGATATCCTTGTTTCATAAAGTGACTGTGTTGTACAGTATTTCACATCCACTGCATGGGATCATCATATTTCTTCCACATTCGGTCAGCACGTTGCTTTGTCACTTGTCATCATCATCATCATCATCTCTGTCTTCTCATTTACCTGAATCTTCCTCCTCTTTATCGCTGTCCTTGTCTTTCTTCCCCTCCTTCGCCTCCTTCTGCAGCATAAGAACAGAAGGCAGCAGGTCAAAGAGTTTTCACTGACTATTAATCTCTTAAGACAGCTCTCACACGTTTTTTTCAGTGGCTGGCTAAATGAAGATGTCAAATGTAGGATTTTTTGTATAATATATATTTATATATTTTTGTATAAGAAATGTAACCTAGTTCCAGCAGCCCTTGCTCCTTGCCCCCAGCTTCTGAATGCACTCCAACAGCCTCAAGTTTGTTCCCAAGAGTTGCTGTTTGATCCCAAATCCTCAACCCATTTCTCCCCACATGAAACTAATGACACTGGCATTGTTCCGTTACGTTATATATGTTATATATATATGATTTAATGCCAAATAAACGCTTAACTCACAGCTTTAGATTTTCTAAAGATCACCCAAAATAAAAGGCCCACTCACTGCCAATTTGTAAAACAGTCCTTGGAAATTGCACAGCGATTGGTTGCCATGGTAACAAAGGACTCAGTTTCAGTGTTGTATCTTGATATTTTATGAAACGCTAAATATAAACCCTTGGCTAAGGATCCCAGTTGAGAGGCTTTATGTAGTGCTCCTGAAGAAATTCAGTGGTTAGGAAAATAAAATACTTAACAAAGACTCCTTATTGGGAAAACCTGTCACATTTATATAATAAGACACTGGTGTTTAGTTTCCATTCAACCTCTTAACCCCCTGAGGTGTTTTCTTAATTTGGCAATTACCTCTTAACAAATTAACAAAATTAAACCTGGAGTCAATTACTGTACTCAAAGACATGTCTTAACCCTCCAATGCTTAGATATATTTAAAGGGCATGCTCCCTTCATTGGAGTTCTATCAAACTTTTAGACAATAAAGTGTGGGACCTGCCTCCTCTTTCTTCTTGCGTTTGGCCTCCTCTTTAGCTGGGTCTGGTATCGGGATGTCCAGTGGAGCTTTCAGGGATGCCAGGTCATCGCAGCTGAAAGACGTCTGATAGAAAACACAAGTCATAAATGTCCTGTTACTTCTGATACATTTTCAGGGATTGACATACACTTTTACATGTCAAGGACTCAAATGCATGTATCTTAGATTACAGACCATGATTTGAAGACATTTTGTCTCGAGAAACATCCTTATAAAAGAGTGTTGTTGCTAAGGAAAGGAACAGGAAGTCTCCTTGTTTTTCTGGTGACCCCTGCAGGACCCCAGTATGGCTGACACAGTCACAGATTAATACCTTCAACAACATCTGCAGCTCTTCAATCTTCTGAGGGAAGAATTTTGAAACCAGCTCTTCTGCCTGTTAAAAAAAGTTGCAACACCGTTCATATAAATGTGACAAACTTAAATTTACGGGGCAGTTGTGGAAAGATTTGTAACAATTGGATAAATTACCTCCTTGGTGAGCTTTTGGCTGAAGTCATCCACCTGCAATGAAGAGATTATATGATTTAGTTATAATCTTTTATATATTTTGACACTGTCTCTATATGAAGGATATTTAGTAAAAACTATTCACACAACTTCACAGGCCGTAGCTAATTACCTGATAACTACCTGCTCACCTCGTATGACCCCTGCTAGTTTTCAAAACAAACACTTATCTGAGCACCTGCTCACCTGTTAGCGTCACTGACACACAAACCAAGTGTTTGAAGGGAAAGTGGGTTTAAAATGTTGGAATACAACACTTTTAAATCATGCTAGCAGACGCTCGTGCTCACCTGTTTCTTCGACTCGACGCGAATACCCAGAGAAGCCATGTCGTCTGTGTAGATGAAAAGTTATTGGAATAAGTTTAGAAAAGCGTTTACGCTTCAAGAAAGCGGTGAGAAAGAACAGTAATAAGCTCTTTAACTGTGTAATTCAATGCCGTGCACGACACGGAAAAATACTCACAGTTACTCAGCATAAAAAGCGAAAATGAAAGTAACGCGCAGACATTTCCGTACTTTCCCAATTTTAAAGTCGAATGCTCACGTTGTATTATGGGACTTGTAGTTTTTAGGAAGCTTTGGTATTTCATTTCCCATAACAAAAGCCACTGATGAGAAATATTCTAGATAGCCTCAAAGCACAAACTTACTCACGGAAATGGCATGTAATTACTCTAACTGTCGACTGTTATTATCTATTTTATGTTGAAAACGTGCGTTATATTATACTATAATTCTACATGATATCTATAACAATTCATATTCAGTATTATTATATATATATATAGATTATTTTGTATTAATACTCATTATTCTTACTCACTAAGCTATACCATGAAGAAATTATTGGGCCTCATAACTCATAAATTAAAAAAACAATTAAAAATTCTAATTAGTTTCCTTTAGGTGCAGTCTTATAAAATCAGGTTATTTATTTAAGAGAATCAGTGGCACTGTGTTAAAATCTAAATAATAAAAAATATGAACTAAATCAGACTTTATTCTTTGTACTCAGATTAATCTTGAAATGATCCTCTGAAACTAAGAATTCAAATTTAAAATTAAAATGTCACTATTCTGTTCTTTAATTATATTAATGTGACACTGCAACAAATGGCTTGTTCCAGAATAAGGGTCACTTTAAAAAAAATACAAATTGTGAATTTAAATCTTTAAAATAAATAAATACTTTTTTATTAAAGTCCAAAGAAAGGGAAAAATCAGCATCAACTGCAAAAACTTATGTAAAAAAAACACTAACATAATTGTATATATGTAAAAAAACAAAAACAAAAAAAAACACATTATCACATAAAGCCCTTTCCACAAGTAATCTCATATATTGCAGTGGTTTAAATTAACATTTTGTAAATGAAGACATCAACCATATTCCAACTTGTTCTGTAATTTCTCACTGTGTCCACTAGATGATGATGCTGTTCTGAGTGGAGTAAATGAAAGTGCTCTGTGGCAAACCATTGTAAAATAATAAAAAACAGCACCAGAGTAAACCTGTGAAGGTATATGTTATTTGTTATCAAAATCACATGCTTATATCAAAGGGTTTATGAACCAGATAGCTTCAATGACACAAATTTTCTCCTGTAAAATATAGAAAATGTATTAAACTATAAAAGGGTAAAACTTATTCCAAGTACAATATGGATTTAATACAAAAAGACACATGACATAAACAGCCTACTCGAGGTTATATAAAGACACATCTCCACAATCAAACAATCCCAGCAGCAGGAGAGCACCACTTTAGCTCAGTATTGATCACTATAAACCTGAGGCCAAAATGTGTCTGCTACTGCGACCAGCATTACAGGGATCTGCTGTCGTACATCTGCTGTCACATGGGCTCTTTCATCAGGAGCTGTGTGTCTAAAGCCAAAACAAATACAGGATCCTGAGTGGACAGAAAGGATGTCAGAGCCTCCCACTGTAAACATTATCCTGGTCATCTGCACTGTTACATGCTATCATTATGCCAACATGCTCGGCGTTACATTAAGACGGATAACTTGCTGTTAAATAAATAAATTGGGTAGAATTGTAGTTTCCTTTTCCTTTTAAAGAGTGCTGCATAAATCTTCTTCATATCTGGCTGAACATCTGTAGTGTGTGGTATCATACAGTGAAGCACAATAATGCATCACTCATCAGGCAAGAGTCGTTACTTGAAGTTGGATCCAAAGGGCAAAGGGTGCACTTGTTTACAGTGTGAGCACCATTAATTTGTTGATTCTTTGATTTGATTGAGTGGGAGGTTAAAACTCAGTGCAGTGTGTTATTCAGGTCAGGGAGGCTGTTGAGAAATACTGCGGACAAAGGTCATGTATCTGAGCAAAAGCAGGGGAGGGGGAATGGAAGGAGGTAGAGAGATGAGAACTTTAGGATTTGTGACCATGTCAGTAAATTATGTTTGTACAGTGTTCATGTGTTACAGGATTGCATCATCCCCCTCCACAGTTACACACTAACCATATTAACTCAATGCATTGTGACTGAATGGACATAGTATGTATGAGTGATGCAGTATGTATGGTATACATACTGTATTTTCCATATTTCCATTTTGCCTCTTGATCTTTTATTTATTCATTATGGGTCAAAAATCTATTGTAAGTTGCTTCAGACAAAAGCGGCGACTAAATGAATGTAATATAATGCTACAATATAAAGTTTCTGCGCTGCTGTTTCATCTTTCTGAAACACAGCAAGAAAACTTCAAATATAAAAATATTCCTCATTAAGACCTAAATGGTTACAGCAAGCCACCGTCTAGCTTGTTAGGAATGAACAGCTTGGATTGCACATCACTCAGAATTGCTAATAAAGCTAACGTGCCCTATTAAAACAGCTGATGGAAAAATGTTAAGACTTTCAAAAAAATAATGTGCCACATTGGGTAAAGAAACTGAATTCAAGGACACATACAGTCCAGCATTTGATCTTACATAGTGGTCTTAAGAATACTTACGCCTCGGTGGAATCTGTTATTTTACCATGAGCAGAATAACCCCATGCTGATGGAAATAATGCTCTTCAACCTTAAACAGCAGTTAATTCCATGACCAAAGAATAAAAACACTAGTTTCTATTGAATACTTTTCTCTATAGAGTTTTTCTACGACAGCGCTTGGAATCAAATGCATTGCAAACTTGAACTCACATTCTTTGTATCAGTTTATCTTATTGAAATATTGCATGTTGGCTTTCTAATTGCCTGGTACTTTTACCACATTTTATATACATCTCATATGTCCAACATCTTTTGAATGGAAACCATACACTATTCACCTTTTGCATTTCTTGCAAGTCAGTCTTCCTGAAGAAAAAGGAGATATTTATATCCATTAATTTAATTCATATTGTTTCACATTGCAAGTTGTGTGTGTGTGTGTGTGTGTGTGTGTGTGTGTGTGTGTGTCATTTAGATTGGTTTAGACTGTTTAAGTGTGGCTGAAACATCATAAAAGATGGGACTTATCTTTAAACAGGAACAGATGTGTGATCAGCAATTATACAGTCAAACACGATTTTTAAAAGCCACAACTCCCACCTGTGTATGCTACAATCAAATAACAGCACGGCAACTCATTTAGGCCTCACAGTTAAATGGTTAAATATGTCACAGCTTTTAACGGCTTCTTTTAGTTTTTGCCACTTGCTGCATTTTTGAATGTTCCCTTTCATAACCATGTACTGCAGTTGTGGGCGTATAGCATGTATGCATTCCTTCATAGTGAATGTATGTGTGTGTGTGTGTGTGTGTGTGTGTGTGTGTGCAAGCATGTGTGTTGTCCATGTGCTTTGGGAGTCTCTTTGGTCGGCTGCTGACTCTGCAGGCCCTATCAGAGAACACGAGACAGGGGGGCTGAAGTTTAATGTTACACTGCTGTAGCTCTCTTTATCTCGTACAGTATATTCTTCTGCCCAATCCCCACCCCTTTACTTCCCCTCTCTCTCACAGCTTGCATGTATGTGTGTGACCCCCTCCCTCAGTTCCCAGAGAGAGAAACATTAACAGGAAACTCACTATTTAAAACCACACACAGACACACTTGATTGCCCTGTACTGTTAGAATAAAGTGTAAGCCTCTTGCTGGCTCACATCTGAAAGTCAAAACTGTTTCACTCATATATGATCAGTGCTGTAAAAGTGATAATCACAACAATATTCATAATAATTCATACTCAGTGGGAAACTTCACGGCCTCTGGCGGCAGCTCTGAAGAACTGTTTGAAAGTTGAGCTCCAGTACTTAAAAGTTATGTAACATGATGTCAAAAATTGCAAAGTCCTAGATTTACATTTCTTTTGGAGGTGGATATTGTGTTTTTTTTTTTTTTTTTTTTTTTTTTTTTACTAATTGATGAATCATAATCAGTTACTCAAGAAAATAATCAGCAGATTAATAGATAATGGAAATACTCCTTACTTCAGCCCTAAAGCCACACTTATAAGATGACATTCTAGTATAAAAATGGCTTGGAGCAACCTAAAGTCAAAATATGCACTGAAAACAGATCGCAACGTCAGACTAACTTGGGTTATTTTGACACTCACTTGTTGCATAGTTCAAATATAACAAATGGAAAATCCAGTATTTAGAAACTTTAGTATTTCTGCAAGTAAAAGTGAAGATTAATACAATAAAATAAGCTGTTAATAAGTCATCTTGCTTGCATTCGGTCACTTGAAACCTCCATTTTATTCTCCTATTCAATTTTGTGGGAGGTTTCATTTTTGTAACTTTATTAAAAACAATCAGAAACTCAAAATACAATAACATTAATACATGTATAAAAAGAAAAAGACTTAAGGGAGTGCAATTACAACATTACACAAATAAACATTATATATAAGGATAATACAGGGAGCTCTTCGGACTGGGCTCAGAGATCTACGCTTTTAACAGTCTGTGTTACAGATCTAGTATGGAGTTAAAAGTCTGAATATCTCGGCGTCTGCTGCTCCAATTTTGGCCATTCCTTTTTTAATCTGTCTCCAGTAAGTCCACCAACTTTATGAAAGTTCAAATCACTGGAGGGCCCCTTTAAATTATACACTAAAAACAGACTGCGATGTCCAACTAACACAGAACAAACAACAATACAGAAAGCAATACATTTCAGTAATAATAAGAAACATATCTAAACAATAATAATAGTAATAGGAATAAATACAAATAATAACATAAAAATACATAGTGCAGAATTTATATAGAAAAACAATCATCAAAACCTTTTATGAAGTTAGGTCCTTTTGTTTTCAGTAGATCTTGTATTTGCGATTTGAGGTCTACTAATAAAACAAGCTGCAGTACAGCTTTAGGAAAAAATTGTATGATAATAAAAGTAATAGAAAAAAACTCTTCCTACAACAAACAACTTGGATAATTTTGACACTCACTTGTTTCATAGTGTAGCTGAATTAACAAATAAAAAAAAGCATGTATCTGGAAACTTTAGCAAAAAAAAAAAAAGAAAAAAGAAAAGTAGCCTAAAGGTTTTGACATTGCTGTCATTCTGAAACCCCTTTCCCCCCATTAGGCTTTTGAGGGGGGACTTTCATGTGAACACCCCTCTCCAGTAGCCTAGCTGTGTCCCTGGCGAGATCTATTTCCGTTCCATTGCTCGTATTTCCGGGTTGTGGCTCCAAGCACGTTTGTAGCGTCTGTGTTTGTGCTAATGTGCTCCGCGGTGCAGGAGTTGTAGAAACTTGCATCAGCCGGGAGGGACAGCCAACCAACCAACCAACCAACCAGCCGGTCGGTCGGTCGGTCGGTCGGTCCGCGGTTTGGAGGAGAGGAAGCACAACAGTGTGGCCACAACCTGCGAGGAAGTAAACTACATGATATTTAAAAGTTAAGGCACCTCCTCACTGCTGAGCTGAGCCGGTGCCCACTGTTAAAACTTCACTTTGTAAAGCAGTAAACAGTGTGAAGTTTGTGGACTCTGTACGCTGTGGTCGTGTTGCAACAACAGGACACAGGTTACATCAGGTGTGTCTGTGTGAATGTACGCGCTGAGCAAAGTGCAAGGTCCCCTCAGAGCACTGATATGAGCTGCGACAAGCTCTCCTCACGTTACCTCTTCAGCTAACTTAAATGAGCCTTTTTACACGTTTATATCTTATAAGCTAGTTTTAGTTTTGCACCGAAGATGTCGTGCCTGTTGCTGGGAGTTATACGAAGGTGAGTAATTGTTACTTTTTTGTGTGTTTTTTGGGGGGATTTAAATCGTGTTTTAGCTTCGTGAACAAAATATTTCATTGTATACAAGTTCATGTTTAGAGAGTATATATACTTAAGTATCAACAAAATGGCTAAATGGTTTTGCCATTCATTCAAAATGTGCAATTCAAATGTATGTTTGCCTGCTTAAGTTAAGCCAATTTCATTTAGCCTGTTTATTTTATTTTAAAATGTATTGTGGACATCTTCCTTTCCTGCCTATTTAATGTGAACCTCGTTGTGATAATGTTCACCACTTTTTCTGAAGCGAAAATTAATTTTTTTCAGGGAATACATCATTAATAGATACTTTTCCAATGAGATAAGACCGGTGGCACTATTCCACCGTCCATCCAGTATTCATTTATAGTAAAACAGTCACATATTTTAAGCTTTTTTTTCAGGAGTTTCTCTTAAAAAGTCTAATCTTGTTGTTAAGACTTAACAACAACATTTTCTGTCAACATGTATGCTGCCTGCTGCCAGAAACTTGTCAGACTTGATCTCAGAGGACATTGAGCAAAAACGTGTAGGTGTCTTTATAGATTAAACAACACGTCACAGTAGTGTGTGCTTCTTTAAAAAAAAAAAAAAAAGGGTCATCTTTCTGCGTTCCTTCTCTTCACCACTTTCCCCCTCCAGGTTTTGTGATGACACCACATCACACAGGGACTCTGGAGTCAATGTGAGCGCTCCATGGCATTGTGTGTTTGCTTTTATTTTGCCATTAAGGATGCATGTGAGTGAGTGAGCCCAGGTTAGGGGCATGTACAGTAAGTTCGTGACAGGGGATGCCTGTGTTCCTGTGCGTTGTGTTTGTATTTCTGCTTGAGAGATTGTTAATGGCTCCTCTTATTTGCCTGAATGTCCTGGAGCATGTTCCGTGTGTTTTTCCCCATGTAGTCGTTGTACCATGTGTGAGGCTAATGTATGCAGCACGTGTGCATGTTTTATCTAAGTGATACTCTGTGTGCAGACTCTGCCCTAAAGAGACTATTGACCAGGATCCATGTGTAGGGGGAGTGTAGGCATGTCTGGCTGTGGTGTGTGAGGATTGGTTTGCTGATTTTTGGAGGTGTGTTTGGAGGAAAAGTTGACAGCCAGGGGAATGGATACCATATCAGAGTTATCTGTTCCTTGACATTCCTCCTTTCCCCTCTGCGCAACAGCGCTTATTTCCAAATGTACACACTTAAAAAAATAGAGAATGATCTTCCCTGTTTCAGTGCTGCAGAATAGTCACGTTTAAAAGGGTTTCTTCAAAGCTGATGTCAGGATAAATCTATGCTGAATTTGTCAAATGGAGGCATGCTGGTTCTCATCAGGTATGGGGGATGGGTTGAGGAATGGTGAGGCAGAGACCAAGGCAAAAGGGAATGACTGCGGGGGAAATGGGGAGCAAAGGTCATCAGAGTCCGTTTAGGATTTCAAATCTTGCAGCTTTTTTTGATGTAAAGAAGGGATTAGCAGCTGCGTTCTTCCATCAGGCTTCTTTTACCTTTTCTCTTCTGTCTCAAGTCAGCCACCGCCCGAGCTATAGCAAGCAAATTAATAATCAAACAAATGCTTAGTTTCTGTTAATTAATTGCAAATCCAGTCATGTCCTTTCCTAATCACACTGGAGATAATACTCAGCACCACCCGAATGGTTACAGTAATTAGTGGCATGACAGGATGGATGATTGGAAGCATAGGTAATTGATTTACTGTGTGGTGGGGAGAGACTAAAGTACTGTAGAGATGATTAAATGAGACTGCTTCATCTAATCACAGATAAGACTGAAAAAGTGCCTTTATGTTTTGGTCTTCTTGGGCTAAAGGTCACAGATATAACAATCCGCTGACATTTGCTCTAGCACCACCAAAAGGTTGATATTTGTGGTTTTGAGTAAAATGTCTCAACAGCTATTGGGTGGATTGCACTTTGAAATTTGGCACATGTTAGCATACTGATGCGAACACCAACATGCCTAACATAGCCGCTTGCATGTCTGTAGACTCTAGTCCTGTTGTCCAATAAAAGCCCACCATCCAAAACTGGTAGGCATGTCACAAAGTCTCATTTTGTGTGTGAAAATCCAAATGACATTGCATTTTTTACATGACATTTATTTGGCAGACATTTTTGTCCAAAGAGATGACACATCACTTGCAATTTGGGGTTCAGTGTATTACTATGCTGTATTAATGCTTTAACCCTACTTAAATTCAGTTTTTGTTTTCCTTTACCCTGTAATCTCTGATAGATAATGTTGTAGGTCCAGCTTTACTATAAAGGGCACTGCCCTCTACTTGCTTATCTTTGACTGATATTTAATTCTAGTAGCATTTTAGGAGAATATTAATAATATTATTATTTTTAAAATCTGAAAACACAGTTGGGAGTAGCATTCTTTTTTTTCATCCCTGAGTAATGTCTGCAGGTATTCCTTTCAGGCTGCATACATTTAAACAACCTACATAATAAGGTAGGGTAGCCTAGGGTAGAGGCAAAACCCAGAGGGGAGAAAAAAAAAGTCCACTAAGCACCTGTCGATCCACTCAATTTTGTTTATTCAGCTCATGGCTTTGCACGCGGGGTAATAACTGAGCATGTCAACATTTCTATCCATTCAGATCTTCTCTTATCTGGAGTATGGTGGCTGAACAGTGAATACAGTCCTGAGAGGCTTTAGTAAGAAAATCAATCTGAAAATTTGGTCTGAAAGTGAGGGGGACATCTTTCCCCTATCCCCAGTGGACGTTACGTCCTTGATGCCTACTACCTAAGCTACAGCCATCCCCAAATTGTGGTTGTGAAATCCACATTATTGTCAAGATTGCAAAATTCAAGATAGACGTTAAAAAATTATAAAATTAAGCTGCCAATCGTGTCTCGCTGTATGTCCAGCCTGCATTTTCAGCCCAAACTGGAGTCTGTTCATGATTAATTGCTCCCACATCAATGGTTAAACAACTGACATGGCACAGGTCACCTGTTCAGAGGGAGTTTGAACCCTGAGGCTGGCATCAGACTGTTCTCAGCTCTTTGCCCTCTCACTGTCAAGTTATGTGCTATCTTCTTTCTTGCTGTGAACCTCTCGGCATGCCTGCTGCACGTGCCCTTTGGGTGCTCCGACCAGATTTGCGTGTATGTCTGCATGCACAAGTAGAAGTGTGTGTGTGCTGCACACTCATTGGAGCCAATTGTTAGCCGGAACTGATTTTTTTTTATTGGAGGGAAAATGTTGGTCAATTTATGATTGACACTAGTTTTAGAGCACTAAGC
This sequence comes from Siniperca chuatsi, assembly GCF_020085105.1. Lineage (NCBI taxonomy): Eukaryota > Metazoa > Chordata > Actinopteri > Centrarchiformes > Sinipercidae > Siniperca > Siniperca chuatsi. Next base: position 10,557,968 of record NC_058060.1, read on the forward strand.
CTAAAATGTTTTACAGAATTTCACATTTTTCTAAAGAGGTCATCTGGGGTCATCCACACTGCCCACAGCCAACAAAGCAGATACACACATTGTCTATTCCATTGTCAGACCATTGCTATGGATAGATAGGTTACACACACACACACACGCACACACAGGTTTGTGTTTTAACAGCTTGCATAGCTGCAGCCCACTCAGTGGCTTGTGTTTGTGGATACCATGCTGCTAATAAACAAAAGGCCAGCCCCCCGCATGCCTCTCTTTATGTGGAGAAGTCTATTTGAGGGCTCTCAGGATGTACTAATAACTGCCCCAGGGCAGCAAAGGCATCCATTTATCACTGCTGTCACATGAAAATCACACAACTCCAATTTGGGACCTTATGTAAACCTGTTAAAAGTGTTTGTGCTCCCTCGTGCTCTTCCGTGGCTGTTAAAACTGTACTAGTACAAAAAATTAATTTGCATCAATGCCAAAGTCTAGCTTTTTGCTCATTTCCTCACACATTTGTCACACTGTGAGGTTTTAGTCATATTTGTGTTTGTAAAACACATAACACTCAGTTAAACAGCTAATTAGACAGCAGTAAATAGATCAGAACAATCTCAAAGATAATGCAGACAAAACATGTCATATCTGGAGAGAAATTAACCGAGTAAGAGACTGAACTTGTCTTAACTGACTAAACCAAGTGTGTCCACTTGAGCCAATAAGGACACACTCTGCAGAGTCAGGTCATCCAGTTAAACTGCAGTCGTGTATCTCCTGACTTTGGTAATGTCAGCATCCCATAAATTATTGAATAAGATCAGACAGAAGGCTATGTGTTCTCTAGTCTGGATGTTTCTGTTGACTCATGGTAGATTGATGAAGTCTGTTTGTAAATTCAGCAAAGCATACAAGGGAAATGAATAGCGATGTCTGTTGAGGGAAAATTAGAAATGTTCTAGGAGGCCGCTGTAGCATTACATAAATGATAGATCACAGGACTGTATTTGGGAAGAACCTTGCATGGCAGGTCTTGCAGGAAACTATCTTTGCACAGGAATGCACTCCACACAAATGGAAAGAAGATTTCATTAGTTGATCTGGGTTGTCTGCATTATTAGATGTGTTAGTCAGTTGTATTTTTGTGTGTGTGTTTGAGTTGCACCTAACTCAGCCCCAGGGCATTGTTAATGTACATTGCCTCACTGGTCTGCCACAAAACAAAATCAAGTACTCACTCTAGTGACGACTGCTTCAATATCAGTTCACTGATTTTGTGTAATCCTTTGGGCATATTAAGATGGTTTTGTTTGTGGAAGAAAGCACTATAGTGATTCCAGTACCCTACACTTGACGAATCCAATGAATTATGTTGTTCATCCACTTGTCATCTCAAAAAAAGACACCTGATTTATGTATAGGAGTTACTGTACGTTCAATCAGTGTAGTTGGAATTTCTTCTGGTCGTAAGGAAAGGGTCAAAAAAGTAATTCATTGCTTAAATGCCCGTTCTCTTTCAGGCATGGTGGGGTTGGGGCGAATGTCGGGGTTCGGTCCCTGGCCTCCATCCCCTCGCTGCCCCCGGCGGTGGCTGAGTTTGTGAAGAGAGCGGCGGATGAGTGTAAGCCCACCGGTGTGCATGTGGTGACGGGGACGCCGGAGGAAACAGCCAACATCCTGGCAGGACTGGAGAAGGACGGGATGGTCAAGAAGCTTCCCAAATATGAGAACTGGTAAGGGCTTTAGATTTGTATACTTGCCTACATACATGCATTCACTGGTGTAAGGCTTTTAGGCCACTAAGTGCCTCTTCACTCAGTTTCTCTTCACCATGCTCTGATTCCTGCTCTGTCTTTCAGTTGGTTGGCACGCACAGACCCAAAGGACGTCGCTCGGGTGGAAAGCAAGACTGTGATTGTGACCAAGAACCAGAGAGACACCATCCCCATCCCTGCTGGAGGAGCGAAGAGCCAGCTGGGCAGCTGGATGAGCGAGTCTGACTGGCAGAAAGCCAGAGAGGAGCGCTTCCCCGGCTGCATGGCAGGTATGTTGTTGGATGGAAATAAAATGTTTGTCCCTTGCTATCAGGAGATGTGTGTTTTCAACTTCCCTTTGAAACTTTGACGGTTGAAAGTTTTGAATGGTAGTATTTTAATCTGAACATTAACCAACAATCAAGAATAAAATAGGAGTTTTATCTTCAAACTTAACATCAGGCTTAAAAACAGTGGTTACTTCCCTCTTCGGTTGAAAGTTTCAAGCCTGTTTCACCTCTAGCCACACCCAGTATCGCTCATTAGTCGTTCTTTCGCGTCTTTGTGCGTGTTACAAACAAAACCGGGATCCGCTTGTAAAAACAATGCTCCATAGCACTACTAGTGGTCAAAAACTCCACAGGGTACCATGATATCTCCAGCCTAATACAACCTCATTTTCAACATTTGTGAATATCAAAATAATGTTGCCTGTAGTGGAAAAATAAACTGCATTAATGTGTTGTTTATATTTCTGTGTGTCCTATCTGTAGGTCGGACCATGTATGTGATTCCCTTCAGTATGGGTCCTGTAGGCTCCACTCTGAGTAAATACGGTGTCCAGGTACTGACTGTGCTCCTCAACACTTGATACTCAAATATTCAAAAAGCATTCAATAAAGCAATAAGTCTGTTGTATTGTACCTAACAATGCTTTGCTGTAAATTGCTGTAATTTAATGTAGTCATTTATCATACAGTATATTCTAATAAATTGCTGTAGCACTTTATGGTTATCACTCACTGAACATTTTAGGTTGTAAATCAGGTTGATAAACATTATGTTCTCCTTCAAGGTGACGGACTCACCATACGTTGTGGCCAGTATGGGGATCATGACGCGCATGGGCACTCCTGTCCTGAAGAAACTGGCTGAAGGGGTGGACTTTGTCCGCTGTCAGCACTCTGTGGGACGACCTTTACCGCTCAAAGGTACCAATTCCAAGAGCCTGAAACAAGTTATTTTAGTCCATTGTATTACTTAAGATCTTACAAATTCCCCCTCTCTGGTCTGTCCTTACTGTTTATTCTTCCCACCTATCCATCCTATCCTACCCCCATCGCTCCATCCATCTCCCTCCCTGTCATCTCTGGCTCTTTCCTCAACTCCTTCATTATTTACTTCATCATCCCTATTTCATTTCACCAACACTAACTATCCTTCTCATCTCTATTACCTCTGTCTGTCTCCTCTCCAGCCCCTCTGGTCAACTCGTGGCCCTGTAACCCAGACAAGGTGCTGATATCTCACCTGCCAGACATCAGGCAGATCATGTCCTTCGGCAGTGGCTATGGAGGAAACTCTCTCTTGGGGAAAAAGTGCTTCGCCCTCCGCATAGCCTCCCGCATCGCCAAGGATGAAGGCTGGCTGGCTGAACACATGCTGGTGAGTGAACATTGCTGCCTAAAGCCTGCCCCAAATACTTTACACATAATTCTCCATGGTAGGGAACTTAGGAAGATGCTCATTTGTTGCTGTCAAAATTTGAGATGAATTTTTTTGTGTATGGTGTCCCTGGAAAAAAAAACATTAAATAGAAAATAATATAGCAGGGTTTATTTTGTAGACGACTGTAGAACAGTGGTCGTTCATTCAAAAGTGTCTGGCCGTGATGCTCCTTCAGTGCTTTTGAGTGATGACTGTCCATGAAAGGTTGAGTAACCTTATAGAATGATTTGTCCTTGTAACATTTTTATTCACCGCCCTCTCCTCAGATCCTGGGTATTACCAACCCTCAGGGAGTGAAGCGCTACGTAGCGGCGGCCTTCCCCAGTGCCTGTGGTAAAACCAACTTGGCCATGATGAAACCAACTCTGCCAGGCTGGAGGGTTGAGTGTGTGGGCGACGACATTGCATGGATGAAGTTCGACAGCCAAGGTGAGAGGGAGGAGGATGGCTCACACACTCACTTTGTTACTCCATAGGTACTGTAGATTTATATGACACATCTGTCTCTGCAGGTAAACTGAGAGCCATCAACCCAGAGAACGGTTTCTTCGGTGTGGCTCCCGGCACCTCAAACAAGACCAACCCCTATGCCATGGCCACCATTGCCAAAAACACAGTGTTCACCAACGTTGGCGAGACCAGCGATGGAGGAGTGTGGTGGGAGGGCCTTGATCCCCCTGCAGCCGGGGTCACGCTCACAGACTGGCACGGCAAAACCTGGAAGCAAGGTAACATCAATCTAAAGTGTCCTGCTTGTAGTTCAGCAGTTCTAGAGAAGACGATTTGTTTTTACCACTTAGTTTCTAATGAACAGTCATGAGTATCCAACACTTTTACCACCAGTTCTGATTTTTAAGAACTAGACCAAAAAAACTCACTGCAGTATCACACAGAGCAGGCCTGGCTCATATAAAACTTTAAGAACTAGTCAAAGACACACCATAGTGTATATTGCTATCCCTTTTATCACAGACATTCTGCTTTCTGAATAAATCAAACTAAACTGAACAGCCATAGTGTATACAGTGCCATTTAGAGGTATACCCAAAGATCAGACACAATATGAACCATGATATTCAGATGTGTGTTTACAAAGCATTGAAGGTAGAATAAACTGTTGTTTCCTCTCTGTAAAAAGGAAGCTCCACTCCGTGTGCTCACCCCAATTCCCGCTTCTGTGCCCCGGCGGCTCAGTGTCCTATCATTGACCCCCAGTGGGAGAGTGAGGAAGGCGTTCCTATCGACGCCATTATCTTCGGTGGCAGGAGGCCGGAAGGTTGGCGCTGCTTTCATTTAATACACATCAAGAGTTTTTCTTTCAATAGTCACAGACATTATTTGATGAGCATAACATTTTCACATACATTTCTATCATTTCACATTTTAAGCATTTAGTTGTTAGTCTTCTAGCAACCAAAAAAGGAAACCTAGATGCACCAAGTAAAAGAGAGATAAAGGGAAAAGAAGTGAAAAAGCTAATGTAATATGTAACGTGATTTAGTTGTGTTGTTGTCTTGCACAGCAGTGCAATGACAGTTTCTTGAGTTGACTTGAATGAGGCAAATGATTAGGCCTTTTTTATTTATTGCATGTAAAAAATAATGTAAACACAAAAAAGAACAGGTTATAGTGCTTTTTAACTGGACTGTAGGTAGAAAATCCTTTGTTTTCTGACAAAAGTCATTTAGAAATATAAAATATTCCTAGATGAATTTTTTCATTTTGTTCAAACAAAGCTTAAGCTATATTAGTCATGAGTCATCATTGTCCTGCTGAAGTCTCATTCAGACTCTCACTCACAATATAGCCACTGTAATAAAATAATACAGCAGAGGGTTGAACACATTAAGTATACTGAGCATGGCTTGCCTCACACAGCAGTGCTTGTGTCAACTTCTTCTCTAACATATTACATGTTTGCGTCATTACAGCTACAATTTGAATATCGAATCAAGCAACATTTAAACATGCTAAAATGTTGATGTTTTCAGGAGTCCCTCTGGTCTACGAGTCTTTCAACTGGCAACATGGAGTCTTTGTTGGAGCCTCCATGAGGTCTGAGGCCACAGCAGCTGCTGAGCATAAAGGTACAAACTCACAACCTAATTTCCCTATGGTCTAAATTCCTGTAAATACATTTATACTGATTTACAGTTTGTAAAAAAAAAAAAAAAGTCTTAATTGTTTTAGGGTTGCTTGTCATCACTTGTAATATATCAGACATTACAGAGTTATTAAGATAATGTGATGATGAGGAAGTTATTCTTACTATTACTAAAGCCAATTCTTTAACACAATTAAAAAACGTTTGTTTTCCTTCAGGAAAGGTGATTATGCACGACCCCTTTGCCATGCGGCCGTTCTTCGGTTACAATTTTGGCGACTACCTCGCTCACTGGCTGAGCATGGAAAACCGAAAGGCCCCCACTCATCTGCCCAAGATCTTCCATGTTAACTGGTTCAGAAAGGACTCTGCGACTGGCTCCTTCCTCTGGCCCGGCTTCGGCGAAAACGCCCGCGTACTGGAGTGGATCTTCAAGCGCTGCAGCCGGGAGAGGGAGGATGAGGCGGCCAAGAAGAGCATTATCGGCTGGCTGCCAGAAGATGGCGCCATCGACACTAAAGGTCTGGGCAGCAAGGTGGATATGGGTGCTCTGTTCGATGTGCCCACGCCTTTCTGGCAGAAGGAGACAAAGGAGTTGAGAGGCTACTTCACTCAGCAAGTTGGAGCTGATCTGCCAGCTCAGGTGGAGGCTGAGCTGAAGGCCCTGGAGGACAGAGTGCACAATTAAAACCCTACTGACAGGAAGTTCCTCCAGAAACAGGGAGCTAGTCACTGATGACACAGGATTCAGATCATTAGGGTGCAACCAGAGTCACTGGCTGGGTTTACATACACAGAGAATTTAGTACCAGGTTAGCTAAAAGCACAGTTTTGGTTTTATCCATGTAATCATAAAAACTGAGACTGGATAACCAGGTTGTGATGCCTGGCTGACATCCGACTCTTTGGTTTTCACAACATAGGATATGCACAAATAAAACCCCATGGCAGTGGCTAGTATGAGAGATTATTAGTACTTGCTGCTCAGTCAAAGATGGTTTAAGGCAGCCACATTTTAATAATAGACTTAAAAGCCAGGCCAGTAGTGAACTTTCTCTGTGCATTAAAACACAGTCAGTGACTCTTGGCTTTCTCTTTTGATGAAGAGAAATGTGTTAGGAATCACATATCAGAGATTGAATCAGTGGAGAAGCAAATAATCTACAATGCAATACCTACCTTTTGGACACTTCACACTAATGCTGCAACACTGAGGGACTGGTGCTGGGTTGGAAGTAGGAGGGAGATTTCACTGTCAACATGAAGGTTAGATTTCTGTGCATCATGTAGGGAAGCTAATGTCACTACCTCCATTCACTCAGATAACCTGGCATGGTACTAAATCAACATGACCCTGTAGTGCCTTTTTGAGACATTTAACATTTAGTGTCTAGGCTGCTAATGTTTACAAGCTAAAGCCCAAAGATCTTTTTTGACAACATTCTGACAGTGATAAAGTTTTAACATTTTTTCATCATAAAAAGGTTTTAAGTGAATTTTAGCGACAGCTATTTTAATACACTATTGACTGAGTCTTATGAAATGCCCTTTATTTTAAATTGAGCTTGATGAAAAATATATCAGAAGTCCATTAACTACTTAAAATATTGTAGCAGATTTCCAGTGGGGCCGAGAATTACTATGCATAATTCATCTTGCCACTTTTGTAATGTTAGTGATTAAATTGTATGATTTAAGGTGATGTTTACACACTATGTGAGATGTTGGACCAATAACAGATTATTAGGTATTTTTAGAAGTTGTATGCCAAGGTTTTTATTACAGTGCAATGAATAAATATCTTCAACTGCAGAGATGACACCTCATGTTTATTTTTAAAGTGATTAAGATACAAATGAAAACGTGGGATACAAAATATGTAAGACACACAATAGATAAGAAAATATGAGTTTGAAAATGCCTTGGTAAAAAAATTTTGTAAAATATCACAAAATTCAATTACACAAACATTTCAAAATTAAATATAATCTTGTACAACACTGGTAATGTGTGTACAGAACTGACTCTGGTGTAAAGTTCCCTATAATTCATTCTCATGTCATTTAGAAAAGATATTTAGAGCTTTGGGACTTTCATTTGCACATATCTGACATGTAGATTACTTATCGCACAGCAACTCCTGTATGAGGTCAGTACATAATTTGAGCTATGACAATGTGTTAACTGCCAAAACAGTCTAAGCTGCAGGCTGTGGAGGTTTTGAGTTTCCCTTTATTTAACTGTAGCCAGTGAAGACGGTTTTTTCCTGTCCAGTCAGACATAAAGCAAATTGTATAAGCAAAAAATAAAGGTATATTATGAATCCAAAACAAATGTGATCACAAAACAATACTCATTTTTCTTCACTTGAGCGTAGAGATCCTCTGGGCCGTCATCAGTCTGTGTTAAGCTGTTTGCTGGCTGGGACACTTTGACCTGTGCATACAGCGTATCCTGCTGCTGTCCACTGTCCTGCGCTGAGTCAGAGTATGGAGCAGGTCTCCGCTTGGAGAAGAAGATATCTTCATAATGGATGTTATCTTCTGTTTTGCTGGCTGGCATTTGAAGAGCCATCTCGTCACCTGTTTGAGTCTGTGAAAAATCAATCAAACAAGAAATGTGAGCTGGACCTCTATTATTCAACCTCTACAGTACTGTATGTGCTTCCACTAGGCCAAAACATAAAACAACGAGATCCAAATATCTGTGGTCCCTTAGACTCGCTGTGTCAGTGCTTAGTGAAAGTAAATAAATCGATAAAACTTATAAAGACTAAAGGTAAGAGCCAGGATTGGGTTGTACTGGCTATTTGTAAATCTATTACTATGTTTGTGTTTGTAAATGTGTGCAGGACTTTAGCATACTTGGAGAATGTGTGTTTCAGTGAGTATTCAAACTGTTTAAAATGAGTTGGAAATATTTGATTAACCTTTAACAAAACTGACGTTATTTGGTAATTTAGTTTGGCTTCACACTACATATCACACACTGATAGCAGGTGCCAACTACTTATCAGTACAAAGAAGCTCATTCTCACACACACACACACACACACACAGGAGCAATCTGGAGTTCAGATTGTACATGCCCCTGATGTGTAGACTAGTAGACTAGCTGTCCCTCTCAGCTGTTACTCTTCACTCTTAACCGGTCATATGTTAGCAAGCTAACATTAGCTTGGTCATTTGGTTCACTCAATTACTTAACAGTTACACCTGGCAGGTATAAATATTTAGTAGCAACTAATCTCCATGTCCGACATTGTTAGTATGAGTTCAAACCCTTTTAAAGTTAGGGTAGGTAACGTTGGAGAAACTAGCAAGAGACAGCTAGATTTTGAAAGTATCCAACCCAAAAAAATCCCACCCCTCAGTTCACGCCTCCAAAGCCACGCCCCCAAATCGCACTTTCATGCGCAATGAGTGCATGGGCAGAGTGCGCAGGTAGGCAGGGCAGCCAGTCATTAGACGTGCTTATTAGATACCGGATTTTTTTCATTTTTGTGTCAGAGCATTTGATTTAGTGATTGCTGTCAGGATATAAATAGAATAAAATATAACAAGAAATTCTTCTGAAATAAATTGCCTACCCTAGTTGAATGAGTTAGGCCAAGTTTGAACTTCAGAACAGCTGGTTTGCATTCCTCCTGCTCTTAAACTTTACACTGGCTTTCAGTTAGCTACAGAATAGATTAAAGTGAAATAAAAAAATTTAATAAAAATATGCTTCAGATATGAATGAACAGCTAATGCCTCGAGTCAGAACCAAACTCGCTGCAGCTGCTTTTAGCTAGAATGCTGTAAAAACATTAAACTAAATTGCTGATAATATCAAATGTGCTCAAACTTTAGCCACTTTAAAAATTTCTACAGAGGCTGCCTCTAATATCTTTAGGTAGACTATTCCATAGTTTTGGAAAAGTGCAGTGAGATAACTTCTGCTTTGAATTGGCGCTATATAAATACAATTTAATTGAATTTTGGAGCATAGATGAAAAAAGCTGCATCTTCAATTTTCTTTTTGGTGGGGTTTTGAATAACTAAAAAGCCAGCAGTAGAGGATCTAAAGGCTCATGAAGGCATATAAAACCACAGGGAATCTGTGATGTAGGCTGGTCCTAAGCCATTGAGAGCTCCGTACACAAGTAGAAGGATTTTAAAATCAATTGAAGCTACAGGGAGCCAGTGCAGTGTAGCTAAGACTGGAGTAATACGTTCTCTCTAATTTGTTTTTGTTAGTATTCTAGCAGCAGACTTCTGGATAAGTTGCGGCCTCTCAATGGACTTTTTAGGAAGACCAGTAAAAAGTGCATTGCAGTAGCTAGTCTACTTGAGATAAAAGCATGAATACATTTTGAATACAGCATCTTGCATCAGGAATGGCCTTACTTTGGCAATGTTTCTGAGATGAAAGAATGCCATCTTGGTCACTTTGTTTATATGGGACATAAAACTTAAGTCGGAGTCTAAAATAACACTCAGACTTGCTACTTCAGGTTTGATCCGGGTAGTTAGATTTCCAAGTGTTTAAAGCATCTCCCTTTTGGATTTGGGGCCAACTAATAGAATTTCTGTCTTGTCCTCATTTAGTTTAACAAAGTTAATAATCGTCCATTTATTTATTGCTGACAGGCAGGCAGTGAGGGAGCTTTGAAGGTGGGGTATGCGATTCTAATCCAGTACACGTCATTTTGTCAAATGCAGCGAATAAGTCCGCCAGGTCCGAGCCACACAACACTATTACATTCATTCCAGCCATGATGTGTGTGTCAGGTAACATTAAATTACTTGCCCACGGACATTCAGCTTACTTTCTAGTTTGCCAAGATATGCTGTTGTTGTGATGTTAACTATAGGAGCAGAGAGTTGTGAGTATCGCTGTCTGGAGCTGGTGTGCTGGCTCTGGGAAACCGTCTCGTCTCAGTATTGGATTTCTCCAGAATTGCATACCCCCCCTTTAAGGCATCTACATCACTTGGCTCAACAGATATATATAATTGTGTTTCATCAGCATAGCTATGACAGCTAATATTATGTTCGCTGATGATATCACCTAGAGGAAGCATGTAAATTGAGAACAACAGCAGGGCAAGGCAGTTCCCTTGTGCAGCACCAAAGGTTATTTCATGTTTCTTTGACACACAATCCCCAAGACCATGATAAAATGTTCGTCCTGTAATGTATGTTCTGAGCCAATTTAGAACACAGTCGGAAAGGCCAAGTTCTCAAGGCGGTTTAAGATCATTTCAAGGTCTACTGTGTCAAACGCTGCACTTAAATCTAAGAGAACCAGAACCGAAACCTTACTGGCATCAGCACTAAGTCTCAGATCACTTACTATCTTTGTGAGAGCAGTGTTTGTGCTATGATTAGCTCTGAAACTTGATTGAAATTTCTCTAGAATATTCTTTTTATTTAGGAAGTTATTTATCTGGTAGAAAACAACTTTTTCAAGTATCTATAGTTCTGGGGTTGAGATGCTGGTCAATTTGCTCAAGGTTGCCTGCCTTTCACAAGGTTGAATACAGGGGTCGCCAGGAGTTTTAGCTGTGCCAGGCTTGGCTTAGAAGGTCAGGGTCGGGGGCAGGATTTAACAGTCTGTCAACAGTAGAAAACAGTATTCTAGTTATTTTTGTTTTCTGTGATGATCTTAGAAAAGTAAGCCCTTCTGGCACTGCGTATAGTATTATTGTTGGTGGCTATGTATTCTTTGTAGATACTATGGTGGACTTTGAGTCCTGTTCTCCATTTTGTTTCCGTTGCTATACATGATCTCTTTTGCTCATGGACAGTGTTGTCTATCCATGGAGACGATTTATTGCATGACTTCCTTTTAACCTTGAGTGGGGCAACTTTGTTCAGTGTGTTATTATTGGATGGGTAGAGTTTGGTGATTAAACTAAAGCACGACATTAAGTCACAGAACAGGTGGTCTGAACAACAACTTGGATCATACTTTTGTTCCCTTTTATCAGTTTTAGAGTCAACCACTTTAATCAGTACAAAAAATTAAATGAGAGGAATCTGTTGTGCAGAAATGAACAAAACTCATAGATCACATGCCATCACCATGAACATAGGTTTAGTTGAAACGTCAGTACCAGAAACGGCTTTGTGTCAGGTGCTTTATTTGTCATACTTACCAAACACAGATAGCAGATGAGTATGATCAATGATCCCTCCAAGAGCTGAACCCCATTGTAGAGAGCTATCAGAGTTCTCTGTATGTATAGAATCATTTAATACAAATGCAATAAAAAAGGGCTTTGCAGGGTACTAAAACAAACAAACAAATAAACAAAGATATACAGCAGCAGAAAAGAGAGGAGAGCAGATGAGATGAAAATAAGCAGATTCAGTACAGTTATTTACCTACCCACGGATGCATTCAATAATGCATTTACCTGCATTATTCAAATGAATCTGTGATAGCATCTGATTACCGAGAATATTTGCGGCATAACATACTTTACCCAGCAATAACTGCCCCTATTTCACCACTGGATGCAGTACAGTTGTTTACCTTTAATAGTCAGATTGATCTCTGATGACATCTGATACCCGAGATCATTTGTGGCCACACAGTAATAAACTCCTCCATCTGTTGCATTAAAGCTGTAAAACTGTCCTTCAGATCACCTAAGATCTCAATTCTTTGGCTCGGAGGAGAATCTGTGGTTTAGAAACAGACTCAGAATCAGCTTTATTGGCCAAGTAATATACTGTATATAGTTTGTTTTGTTTTTAGGTCTGCCTAATTGTCTTGTTTTTTCTTAACTAGAACATTGTAGATGATAAAAATCAAACTAAACTGTCTTACCTGTAACATTTATTTGAAGAGGATCACAAACAGCTGTTGCCCTGAATGCACTGTTCTGAATTCTGAAGTAGAATGTGTCTGCATAATTTGGGTTTAAACTGGAAACCAGAGTGGTGCAGTTTTTCTGACTCAGGTTTCCAGTAATATTCATTGGATAGGTGTTCACCTTGTTTGGATATAAGTTGTCACTCTGTTTAATCCACACTGCAAATTTTCTAATGCCATCAAAAAAAAAAAAAATCTGGTTCAGCTCTAAAGTTACATGGGATTTGCAAACAAGATCCACTCAGTGCTTCCATCTTCTGTGGTGCAGTAATGAAGAAGTTTGACCCTTTAGGACAAACAGCCAAAGCACCTGTAAAACCAGACTCATGATTAACATAATGTGGAACAAATCTCTATGAATAGAAAGACAAAATATACTTCAGCAGCATGCTGCATGTCGTTTTTCATGTGCTGCTAACAAGTCTAGTATAAATCTTCAAGATGTAAAATTAGCTGCACTCTGCACTGATCTCTGATCGTCTTTTTTTAGAAAGACACCCACACACGGACATACGCATAGACACTTTCATTGGTGACGGTTTGCCCTGCCACTACACTTTAGCCACGCCCCCTTTCATGACTCACAAACTTTTTGTTGTAGACTCCTGTGGGAGGCATCATTGCACTCAGCAGAGAGTAGCTTTTACTTCTTCACTTTCTTTGGCCAGATATACAGTACAGAAGGCATTTCACATTCAAACAGAGTACACAGTATTTTGCATCACAACACTAACTGCAACCAGTAGCTCTGTATCTCATTCTGTTGGTCCATCAGTTCATTGGTCCACAAAACTAAGCTGTGCTCATCCGATAGCAAGCACAACTTTCTACCTATGAGGCTGAAATTTGCCATGGAGATCGTGTGTGTGAGAACGCATGCACACTTGGATGCATTAATATACATGGTCGCAGCTACTTATTTAAAACAATGGGATACACAATACGAAACTGAGATTACTTTTGACAATGTCTTGTCAAGAATAAATTCAAAAATACTCTCGTACTAAATGCCCTGCACGTCACTGTAAATGTGTGTGCAGAAATGCTTCTGGTGTAATTTAGACTATTGTTCTCGATTTAGAGCTTTGGGACTTGTATTGACACATATCTGCCATGTAAATATCACATAACAACAGCTGCGTGAGGTCAGCATGCGCATATTAACATGTTGATAAAAAGCTGCACGATGTGGCGGTTTTTGAGTTTCCCTTTATTGAACTGTAGGCAGCAATGACAACATTTTCATGTCCAGGCTCCAGTGTCTTTGTCTACATCGACTGGCATAAAAAAAAGATATAAATAAAAAGAAAGGTCCACTTAATATGAATTCTACACAAATGTAATCCATGTCTTTACACAAACAAAACAGTACTCATTTTTTCTTCACTTGAGCGTAGAGATCCTCTGGGCCGTCAGCAGTCTGCGTTAAGCTGTTTGCTGGCTGGGACACTTTGACCTGTGCATACAGCGTATCCTGCTGCTGTCCACTGTCCTGCGCTGAGTCAGAGGACGGAGCAGGTCTCCGCTTGGAGAAGTCGATCTCTCCATAATGGATGTCTTCTTCCTCTTCTGTTTTTCTTGCTGGCTCTTTAACAGCCAGCTCTTCACCTGCTTGACTCTGCAAAAACATGAAATGTTGTGAGTAGCTGGATATGGACCTTGATCCAGCTTTTACTGAACACAGCGACAAAACATCTTTTATTGTGTCACAAAAGACCTTAAAAATGAAATGTCTACTCGTGTGTCAGTCTCATAGATTGTCCATTTAGTGTTCAGTCCAAGTGCTTTCATATGTCTTACAGTACACAGTCACTGTGAACAGATGCAAAACATTTACAGTGCAGTGCTGTACGCGCTTCGTATTTTCCTACCTGACTCTGTTGAGTTGAATGTGTCGACTTTAACCGCCTCCAACACATGAGAGCGCTGTAAAATAAACCATCAATGAGAAATCTGGATCAGTACGTAGATTGAATGTAGAAAAATTGCTCTTTGAGACGGCGATGCAGAGATGTAAAAACCGACAGATCACACAATCATCTGTGCCTTCACCTTGAATGTGGCTGTAGCTGAAACTTAAGTCCCAGAAACTGAGTCACATTAGCTGCTTTCATTTGTGATACTTACCAAACACAGACAACCAGGCAGATGAGTACGATGATCCCAATGATTCCTCCAAGAACTGCCCCCCATTGTAGCGATCCATCAGGTGGTTCTGCTCATAGAAACACACCAAATATAAGTGACGACTTAAAGAAGACAAAACTGATGTAACCACTGCAGAAGTTCAACTTTTCAAAGATCAAAGTAAGTGGATTCAGTCCAGTATTTACCTTTAATAGTAAGATGAATCTCTGATGATGTTTGTTTACCGAGATCATTTGTGGCCACACAGTAACAAACTCCTCCATCTGTTGCATTAAAGCTGTAAACCTGTCCTTCAGATACAGTCATGGGTCCATCTGTGCTCTTCTTGAACCAGGTGAAGCGGCTGACGGGAGGCTTGGCTCTGCTGGAGCAGGTCAGGTTCACCCAGCTACCTGCTGACACCAAACCTGATGGACTGATGGACCCTGAGGTGTCTTTAGGAGCATCTGAGGAAAATGTGACATTCACTTTATTCATTAAAATCAGCTGATGTCCCATGAATCATCATGTGCTGACAGGATCCAACAACAAACTCTGCTTGTCTTACATGAAACACTGAGAGTCTTTCTCTCCTCTGGTGTCTTGACATCTTCTCCTTCATTCACAGGATATCTGGCAGAACAGGTGATGTTGTCTCCATCATGTTGGTCTGACAGAGTGATGGTGGCCTGGATTTTGGTTGTAAAGGTTCCATCTGTGTTTTCCTCTGTGTAGCTGTGAGAGTCTTGTTGGAGGCTCCAGGTGAGTTTAGGAGGGGAGTGTGGACAGGGAGTGAGAGCTGAGCAGGTTATAGTGACAGACTCCTTCTCCTTCAGATCACCTGAGATCTCAATTCTGGGGCTCGGAGGAGAATCTGTGGTTTCAAATCAAACACAGATTTAACCCCAAAAAATACATAATTACTAAACACTTTAGGTTTTTAAATGCCAAAGCTGACGCAGAAGCTGGCACTTCTGTATTAAAACTGCATGAAGTATAAATTACAGTTTGTTATGCTTATCAGTGTCCCCAAATTTGACCGTTTTGATGTCAAATTCTAACAATAGACTCAGTGTTTAATCAGAATTTAAAATCATGGCAAAGTGAAAAACCTCGAAAAACTGAAAAAGTGTGCTGTTTAGGCCAAAACTGCAACTGATTTCACGTTTTATTCCCAACAATAACATTATAGATATTGATAGATATATACTGAAAAAAACAAAACTCTTACCTTTAACTGTTATTTGAAGAGGATCACAAGAAGCTGTTGCCCTGAATGGCCCGTCAATTCTGAAGAAGTATGTGTCTGTATAACTTGTGAGTAAATTGGAAAATAAAGTGGTGCAGTTTTTCTGACTCAGGTTTCCATTAATATTCATTGGATAGATGTTAACTGTCCCACTACTGTTGAAAATCACATTGTTTGGATTGATGCCAAAATTGGAGTCACTTTTAATCCACACTCCGAAGGTTTCACTGCTGTCAAACTCTTGTCGTGATCCAGCTCTAAAGTTACATGGGATTTGCAAACAAGATCCACTCAGTGCTTCCATCTTCTGTGGTGCAGTAATGAAGAGGCCTGCCTTTTGAGGACAATCAGCCAAAACTCCTGTAAAACCAGACTCATTATTAACAAAATGTGTAAAAACGTTTATGATAAACAAAGCAGCAGTATATGTTGCATGCTGGTCTTTTTCCCTGTCCTTTTAACAATGTCAGTATAAAACATTTCACTTTGCAGTCAGGACATGAACAGTTGGAAAAAGGAAGTGTATCTGCGCTGGCCTTTCTGCTTTGTTTCTAAATGAAGTCCAAACTGTAAATGATGAACGTCTCCAAATAAAAGTGACTGAACAAACAGCTCACCTGAAAGAAAGAAGACACTCAGTAACATGTTGGCTGTCACCATATTCACAGACAGGACTGCAATGACACTCATCACCTGGATTTGAAAACAAAAGTTTCTTTTCAAGATTATAATCAAATCATCTTTTAAACAAAGCATTCATGTTCTTTTAAAGCAACCTCAAATTCACACATTCAAACCAGGAACTTGCCGTGTACAACCAGATGTTACTGTTATACGTAGCGATTAATAATATCTGCAGAGTTGCACAGAAAACAGTTTCAATATAAAATCAAAATGATCCAGCCTGAGTCTGTGATATTATAGTTCAAATAAAATGTTGCTGAAGCAGCAACAAATAAAATCCATCATGTCTTTTTCAGTGGAGTTCATGAAAAGCAGCAAAATAAAAAGGTCTCTGGGATCAAAAGTTCAAACATAAAAAGCAGCAACATTTTACCTTTACCAAACGAGCCTGCAGTTAAAACGGAGAAACTATTCGTTTTAAAATCAGGCGATTTGTGAATTTCAGCAGAACTGCAACAGACCCAGTAACCGACTTCCCTGCTAAGCCGTTGTAATGTAAAAGCACACAGAGTTGCTGTTTCAAGCTACATATCACACAACTAAAATACTGCAGAAATACAAGAAGTCTTGACACTTCCTTCTCACACCCTGTCAGTGAGGAAGTCAGCTTTTGTTGCATCTTAAACTCATCAGGGTGAAAATGACTTAATTCATTTTGATCATTTTCTATTAATATTTATTCAAGTTTACACATTAACGTGGTGTTATATTAATTGTAAGCATATATATACATATATGACAATAGTGGCAATAGAATCAAAATGAACGTAATGTAGTGTAAGGAGGACAGTTCCAGGGGATAAAGACTTAGATGATTATGGCAACAGACAGAGCTGGTAAGGCTCCTTCTGCTGGATCAGCTGAGGAATCTCTTGTGGTTTTGTCAACATGCAACCAAACAAATGATTGCTCATCAGAAATAAGATATAAAATAATAAATAATATACACTTTTTGCAGTACACGGCTGTAAAAAGTGTATCGTGTTCATGTCAAAACATAAAGAAGGTGAGTAGAAACATTATATGTCTAAGTCGTCTATTTTACACGGACATTTGATTTTTAGGATATATAGAACTACAGTAAAAGTTTAATCGATGCCCTTACTGACATTGAAATATGAACTAAAACTAAATTGGGGACTTAACGATGAAGCACTTTTGCCAAATGACCAACTTCCTCTGTAAACTTAAAGTTCTCAGCATTGTCTCAGCGCTTTGTACATGACATCCTCAGTTTACCCTCCACCACTTCTTTTTTACACACTTAAATTCATCAACCACACCCTGATAAGCCTTATGCTTTTAACACTTATATTTCAGTGCATTTGCAGCAGCATCTTCAGCATCAAAACATCATCAAGTACTGTGGGAAACTAGACAGTGACAAGTCAACTAGACGCCACAGGGTGTACATGTGATGTGTCTTGCAATGAATGTGGTGTTCTCTGGAAGGACTTGCACCTCACTGCTGACTGCGTTGTAATGTGTGTAATGTCTGCCACTGTCAGTTCATGTACAGATAATTCAACAGCTGAATTTGATTCAGGAATTAAACCTTATGCACTGAATGTATACCACAAATATAAAACCAAATGCTTTCAAGGGGAAAGTAGGAAACATGTTGCAGGCTACTTTCCTTGCCCTGCATACTCACAAGCTTTTCACATGATGAAATAACTACTTACTTATAACAGATCAGTTAACAACTAACCCCGCAAAAGGAGCCAATCAAAAGGCAAATAGCAAACTGTTTCACAAAAAGCCTCAGTTACTTTTTTATTACATAACGGAAAACAAACCATGATAAAAACCTTAAAAAACACATTAAAACACCTTATTTCACTTTATATTTCTACATACAAAGAAAACACAGTTGAGGAAAAGAAAAAGAATTACAATAATGATCTCATACAAACTAATGATGAAGCTACAGTATATTATATTTGTATCTTCTGTTATCTTCCATAAAATAAAACATCCATCCTGTTTGCACTCCATCCTTTGTTCATCTTACCAATCTTCTGCAAAGTAAAACCATTTAATATTAAAGAATTAGAGGAATAAGAAACAGAGAAATATTCCATTTATGGTGAACATGACATCATCCCTCTGTTGACACCGTCTGCTTCTACTGCGTCCTGTGGAAATGAAACAACACAGAGAGAGAGGTGTTGGTGCTCTACGAGTCTTTCAACTGGCAACACAGAGTCTTTGTTGGAGCCGCCATGAGGTCTGAGGCCACGGCAGCAGCTGAGCATAAAGGTACAAACTCACAACCTGATTTCCCTATGGTCTAAATTCCTGTAAAGTTATTCTTATTATGACTGAAGCCAATTCTTTCCCACAATTACTGAGCGTTTCATGTCCCCCCAACACACACAGCGAAACACCAACACCCACACAACCCAAGCCACACAAGACTTTTATATATGAAACTATATCATATTGAGTAATATGCTAATATAATACTATAATTTTACATTAATTATATAATGTTAGTATATTCATATAATTTCAAATAATAGTATGCCTACGCTATATACCGCTAGTATAATAGGCTATTAATTCCAATTGGACAATACAGCAGTTTAATTTTTGTAGGTTTTGTTCCTTCATTAAATCCTTGTGCAAGAAAAATGGTCTACATTGGTGGTCAGTCTCCAATTTGTTAATGCTAAGTACTGACTTGTCTATAATCATAACCATTCATGCATAACAATGAGTTCAACACTTGAAAGTTGGCTCAACCTTTTTTTAATGACCCGCCCCATCCAGGCTGCGATTGGTCGGTTCACGAAAAGTGGCAATGACGACTTTATGAAAAGTTGAACATGTTTCAACAAAAGGCACACGATATAGCTAAATAGCCAGCTAGCCAAACCCAAACCTTATCTTATCCCTAGTGTCTTCTGTCTTACCGCTACAGTTGCTGAACCTTGACTAGCAGTTGAACTGGCATCGCTGGGCTCACTGGTAGGGTTGCCAACCGGCCCGTAAAATACGGAATCGTCCCGTAACTGGAAACTAAAAGACGTGTTGCGTATTGAACCGATACGGGCTTTTGTTCCGTATTTCTGAGAATCAATTCAGTGCAATTCTATGGGAGAGAACTATTACAGGTTAAGACAGGGCGATTTGAATGAGATGCTCTGTTGTCCCTCAGCCTGTCTGTCCTGTTATGTTCCACTACCCAAACAGAGAAGCCGGGGAGGCGCGTAGAAACAGCTGTTTGCGACGCTCTGTCTCTCTCTCGCTCTCCCTAGATGACTGTCCCTTCACTTTGTCGAGTCTAAGTGTTGTTTTGTTGGCAATCAGCCATGCCGAATTTACCCTCTTTAACATCTAAACGTGAGTGCCTTTGTACATCAACAGCAAACGAAACTGTAGGATTTATGAATGAAGTTTGGCCGAAAACACTGCTCTTACATACATACACTCCCCTCCTGGAGTCAGGAAGTTGGCAATCCTACTCAGCACCTTATTTACATCATGACTGGTTATAATTCAGAAGCCAACAGTCAGTTTTCATTCAGTGATGGCCACTTTAATTACAGAACATAATTCTGGTTCACAGCAGTATGTTACTACGTTGTTGGCAGGATTCCAACCTAAGCAGGGAGACCCCAATGGATTTCTAGTCCATCGCCTTAACCACTCAGCCACAACAACAACCTGCTGTCCTCTGACTTCTCCACCGGAGATCAGAACTTTAGCAGCCATTCAGCTGAAAGTCAAAACATCTTCAACTCTCCATGGCTTCCATTTTATGCGACAGTTAGAACTAAAGAAAAGCAAGTCTCAGGACTAGTTATAAATGGGCGTATCATGATATATAAATGATACCAGGCTACACATGGTCACTGAATTATTGTATTTTCTCAAATAAAAGCCCGCAATAAAATTAAGCAATATTTTACATTTTAATTCACTGATGAACAAGATTGATGAAGCAGCTCAAGATGCTATTATTTACAGAATCTATGCCTAGAACTATAGTATCTATAGATTGACTACAACATTATTTTCTGAGATATATATAAAATGAAACATAAGTATATGGAAAAGAATCTCTCAGAGTGGTCACTTTATTAGGCTCTGCCATAAAGTCGACTTATACAAAGTTTATAATGTTCAGTTTTTGTTGACATTGTTTTGTTGACTGGACTATATTATACCGAGAGGTGTTTAAATTTGTTTGTCCACCTATTTACATAAATGAGAGGTCAGAATATCAGAAACACCTCTACCCGTCTGTTAGACATGGCCCCCTTTTAAAATCAGTGACCTTCACCTCACCTGAATGTTCTGTCAGAGGGGTGTGGTAGGGTAGTGGTGGTGTCCAAAGCTTTTTCCTCTGGACAGGGCCAATTTGTCAATTCAGTGGCCCCACAAGACCGCTGTGTAGCACCAGAAGGTGTAACCGCTTGTGGTGGTACACCCTCGGGTGTAGCAGCCTGCTGTGGAGCATCCTCAGGTTGCCTTTGGAGGATGCGAAAGTTGTACTCTGTCTAAGACTGCTTGCAGATAGTTGTCGATGCCATTAGTGGAGTCGTCAGAGTGACAAGATACGAATTGTAAATGTGTGTCAGGCTCTTTTCCTACATGAAAGAGGAACTGTACTTGTGTTATAAACATTGCCCTCGGAAGCAAACATGTGCGATGGCCGGGAATCGAACCCGGGTCAACTGCTTGGAAGGCAGCTATGCTCACCACTATACCACCATCGCTGTTGAAAACCTGTGAATTCCACCTGTTGAATCTTGTTTGATAAGTCAATGAAGGTACAAGGACTGTCATGTTGCTGTATGTCTCAGGGCTGGGGATTGAAGGAGCTTGATTACATGTGACATGTCACTACAGTTTGGTGTCCTGCACAGCAATGGTCAACATTAAAACATAATGGAGATGCTGTGGCTTGAAAGCAGGGCCTCATACATGCAATACCGCTGTATTACTAACTGCACATGAAGGCTTTCGTATGACGTGACTTGTTTAGTTCTAGTCACTATCGTGTATCTACTTGCTACAACTACGACTGTAGTTGTTTTTGCCCAGGTTTAGAGATTTCCACTTCACCTCAATACAAAGGAGATGAATTGAGGTGAATTTTGTTTGGGGTGCTCACGGCACTGAAATTTCTACATCAACAAACAATTCCCTGGATAATGCACAGACCACACTGTGACCATTCTTTAATGGAAATACTTTCTATCAAATAAACCCAATAACAAGACCAGTGAATGGCTTCCATTTTATGTGACAGAATTAAAGAAAAGGAAGTAGTAATAAATGAGCATATCATGATATATAAATAATAACAAGATTCACACAAGTATGTGATAATGATGAGTACCAGGCTTCACATGGTCATTGAATTACTATATATATTCTCAAATAATGGTCTGGGGCGTGGTTGCCATGAAACAATAAAAGACAAAAGACAAAGGTGGATAAACTCCAGGTGTCTGTCATATAATGTGCATGCCAACCAAGCATAATGTTGACTTTGTTCTGGATTACTCATCTTATTATTGTCGAATTTGCAAACCGTATGTTGTAGTAACACATAAGTGCAACAAGATGGCAGTAGCTGCATTTCAAGTACTGTACAGGACCCGTGCAAGTCACAGTGGGCACACAAGGACTGCACACCTGGACTGCCAGTGTATATCTGTCAGAACTGTGTCTCTGATAGTGACTGACTGATATAAGGATGAGTTGGGTATTATTGTTCTTTATATTGTTATATAAGGATACAAAATACACTTCTAGGAATGATTTTTCCTGTTTATGTTATCTCAAAGCAGGAGATGTGTTAGGTTGTTGCATTTCAAAGAAATTAAACTTTTTAAATTTATTTTACCTTTAAAATAACACAGGGACAACCAACCCCATGAAGGGGATGGCTGTCATAAGTGCACAAGACGTATTTGACAGTCCATATCTTTTGAACAGAATAAGCTTAAGGAGCGTAAGCTCACTCCAGTCCTAGCGTACACTCGAGGCTGCCATTACACATTAAAAGGGAATCTATTAAGGATACAGTTTTTGAGGGATTCAAATGAAACTAAAAAGTGTGACGACAAAAAAACCCTTTATCTCCTATATAACCTTTTTACTGTGTTCTTTTTATCGTCTATCAATTCATTTTTTATAGCCTTTTCTTTTACCTATTAGCTTTAAGCCTTTACATCATCCCAAAATTATTCTTCTACTTTCTGCACAGTTTGTACTTTGTTTGTAAAAATACACTTCCTTCTGGAACCCAGTCAGTGATGTCACAGTGTTCTATGAGCTTTGTGACATCACCTGGGTTCACAGAAGTTCTTGCTTATTGTAAGTCAGTCAGTCAGTCTTCATTTGGTGTATTTAACGCCAACGTGAACTTAGAGACGTCTTAAATTTCTTACGGAAACCACAAAAACCAAAAAGAACATGAAGGGAGTGCAGAAGAGCATGAAGTTAACCTTCATGCCAGTTCCTTTGACGGCAGGAGAGAAGAGAAGGATCTACAGGAGGCTCAGTGAAAGGGAGACGGTGGTTTTTGTGGATTCAGTCTCCTCCAAAGAGCAACCAGACGTCAAGGTTGCTTTTGGATTTTCATCCACCCAGAGGAGGATGAAACAGAGAGAGCCTGCTGTTTCACAAGACTGTCCAGCCTCCTCCAAAAACAGGGCTTCTGATCATCCCACCAACAACAGGAGGATGAAGAAGGGGCCCGAACAGAGGGAGTGTAAAGGTAAAGCTCCCTCTGAAGAACCTGCAGCTCTGCCCTGTGGAGCAGAGAAAGACCAGCAGGTCAAGCCCAAAGAGCTCTTCAGCTGTGTGAAAAGCATCATAAATAGGCTGACTCCTGAAACATTTCAGGATTTGATGACACAGCTGAAAGAGCTGACAGTGGAGACAGAGGAGAGGTTGGAGACAGTTATCAACCTCATCTTTGAGAGGGCCATGTTGAGACCAAAGTCAACCGTGCTGTATGCTAACATGTGCCGCTGTCTCACAAAGGTAAGTTATTCATCTGTGACTGGGTGCAAATTTTGTTCTTTTTCTTATCGCTTAACTTTCAAAATCGTGGCCGCGTTTTTGCACTTTCTGACCTTTATTTGCTCCAGTTAAGAACTCATTTTGAGTCTTAAAATCTCATGAGAAGATTTAGGAAACAAAGCAGCACAGTTAATTCTTTTTTTCAGTTTTTTCTGATAAGCATTTCTTTCCTGAATGTGAGTCCTAACAAGGCTTCCTTGTGGTTTTCCTCTCTTCAGGTCAAAGTCCCAACCACAGCTGACTCAACAGTCAGTGTCAGCTTCCAAACTTTGCTCATGAGACGCTGCCAGGCTGAGTTTCAACGAAACCACCTCAGGGATGATGTTTTCGAGGAGAGGCAGAGACGGCTGGAAGCTGCCAAGAATGTAAGAAATATAACAGCGGTTGGGATTTAATTGAAAAAAAAACATTGAGGGGAAAATTTAAATATTTCTACATGAAAATATTCCCAATGGTTCATGTAGACAAAACAAACAGTTAAACGTGTATGTTTCCTTGTAATATGTCAACAGGAAGAAGAGCTGGAGCGACTAAAGAAAAAGCTGGATGATGCCAAAGCTTCTCGTCGCTCAGTCAATAACATCAAGTTTATCGGGGAGCTCTTCAAGTCAAAGATTTTAAGCGAGGCTGTCGTGCACAGCTGTATTCAGAGACTTTTAAAGAACCGTGATGAGGAGTCTCTGGAGTGCCTGTGCGAGCTCTTCGGCATTATAGGCAAGGAGCTGGAGGTGGCCACGGCAAAGCGGGTCTTGGACATCATCCAGGGTTTCCATCGTGATGAAGGACACAGTGGATCTGAGACAGAGAAACTGGTTGCCTGAAAGTAGTGAGATTGATCAGACCTGTGTGAAAGTTAACAGCACAGACAGCTGCTCCTCAGCCCTGCAGCCATCTGATCCTTTAACATCCTCGGGACAAACTGGCTGCAGAGTTCCTCAGACGAAGGATGCAACCTCCAGCTCTGCCGCCCAGACTGAGCTTACACTGGATGAAAAGTCACAGCACATTCCGGACAAGGCTGAGGACAGCGATCGCCAGCTACGGTCGGAGAAAGAAGGCCCCACTCTCTCTTCTGTGAAACCCTCCCTCACAGAGGAGGAGATGGAGACCTTCTCTGAGGTTGTAATTGAGAAATATTTGAACACTGATGACTTAAAGGAGGCCCTGCACTGCGTGGCAGAGCAAAGCAGCCCCTCCGTCCTCCATGTGTTTGTCAGGTTCGCTGCGGACTTGACGTTCGAGTGTAGCAGCAACACTCGGAGGCAGACGGGCCTGTTGCTGCTGGAACTGCACAAGTCGGGGGTGCTGCCAGCAGAGCAGGTCTTTAAAGGTCTGCAAGAGATCTTGGAGGTTGCAGAATACATCGATGCAGACATACCTGAAATCTGGCTCTGCCTTGCTGAACTTATCAGCCCTGTGCTGCATAAAGGAGGCGTCTCCATGGCAGAGCTCTTGTGCCTCTTGAACAGGCTAGTGTGCTGCTGGCACTCTGATGGCCGACAACAGACCATCCCCCACCTCCCCCATTTCCCCCGCCTCGACTCTCTGCTAACCCCCAACCCACTTTTCTTTACAACCCCCACCCTACATGGCCCCTTCTTGGACTCATTATTGTGGCAGCACGGTGGTGCAGTGGTTAGCACTGTCACCCCACAGCCTTTCTGTGCAGAGTTTACATGTTCTCTCCGTGCCTGCGTGGGTTTACTCCGGGTGCTCCGGTTTCCTCCCACAGCCCAAAGACATGCAGGTTAGGTTAATTGGTGACTCTAAATTGCCCGTGTGTGAATGTGAGTGTGTGAATGGTTGTCTGCCTGTATGTGTTAGCCTTTCCCACCTCACACCCTGGTGACCTGTCCAGGGTGTGAGCTGGGATAGGCTCCAAAGTGGAGAATGGATGAAAAATAAATGGAAAAATCTCTGGATCCTCTATCCTCAAAGATTATTTTTCATATCCCATATAACTCATTTTAATACTGCTAAATAAGCTGTGTACTATGAAGTTACATGGTAAAAACAATTGCCGTAAAAGGTAGAGCAACTATTTCAGCAAATATAAAGGTTAGTAAACGGAGTATAGTTCCATTTAGCTGGTGCCTCGTGCTATTGTTGTGACATTTTTTTTCTTCAGTTCTTACAGAATTCAATGTTATAATAATAATAAAACTTTATTTATAGAGATATTATCAAAACAAAGTACAAAGTGCTTCACAACAAGAGAAATAAAATACTACAGTGAATGACAAAATATACTTAAACGAAGACACTGACTCAGACAACCTAATTTCTTGGGCAGGTTGTTCCAGAGCTTTGGGGCCCTGATAACAAAAGCTCTGTCCCCCTTAGTTTTCATTCTGGCCTCAGGAACAGACAGGAGACCCCTGCCCGAAGATCTCAAACTACGTGAAGGTTCATAAGGGATTACAAGGTCTAAAATATAGTCTGGGGCCAGGCCCTGAAGAGCCTTAAAAGTAATCAACAAGATCTTAAAATCAATCCTAAAACAAGGCCCTTCTGGCTTGTTTTAGGATTGATTTTCATCAGTGTGAGCAACATGCAAAGCTTGCAAAGTTTTGGTGACACAAAGACTCAAATAAAAAGGCTCTCCGTCCAGACGAACGTTTCAGCCCTGCTTCCGTCCATACTAACACTTATCACATTACTATTCACGTACACTGGGCAACAGCCATATTAGGTCAGTACATACAGTAATATGAACTATGACAATGTGTTGTTTGTATTCCAAACACCATCTAAGCTGCAGGGTGTGGAGGTTTTGACTTTCCCTTTATTTAACTGTAGCCAGTGAAGATGGCATTTTCCTGTCCAGTCTCCAGTGTCTCTTTCTACATTAACTGACATAAAGCAAATTGTATACGCAAAAAATAAAGCTATATTATGAATCCAACCCAAATGTGATCACAAAACAATACTCATTTGTGTAAGTCCTTCCTAAGTTCTTATCAATATTGTTTCAAACTGATTTACTGATTTACTAACTACTTGTAAATGTAGGACTTTAGCATACTTGGAGAATGTGTTTTTCAGAGAGTATTCATACAGTTTAAAATGAGTGGGAAAATATCTGATTAACGTTAACAAAATGGATGTTATTTGGTAATTTAGTTTGGCTAAAGTTAATGGCATAACCTTTTGTAATTTAATGCCTTTGTGTTATTTTTGTGAAATGTAATTTATAAACTTCCCAGTTCACGTAGTTATTAAATAACATTTTAATCAAGTGTGAGGTCTGATGTGTGGACTAGCTGTCCCTCTCAGCTGTTACTCTTCATTCTAAACCGGTCATATACTAGCAAGCTAACGTTAGCTTGGTCAATGGGTTCACTCAGTTACAGTACAGTAACAGTTCAACGTATCCTCATACAACAGTTCGTACGAAAAGTTATGCACTATTTTTCGTGCATAATCCTACTAATGTCCAGCAACAGGCGTACCAAACCTTGATCGTCATGGTAACAATAAACATGTGGTTAACGTTGTGAAACGGTCGTACTTTGGTTAGGTTTAGGCACCAAAACTACTTTGTTAGGTTTAGGAAAAGCTCACGGTTACAGTTAAAATAATTAAGTTACGTTTGTAACTCACATAAATCACGTGACTTCACTTAAATAGGTTACGTACGAAAATTGAGCTACGTTCATAACTTAAAATAAGTAAGTGTAACGTAACATAAAAAAATTGTCTCCCGGGTGAAACTCTTGTGTTTGACCCGATCCTTCCATCCACCCACCCCGTCCACCTCCCCACATGGACTTTGATGGTCTTTAAATACTTCCTCATCTGACTTCCTCCTTTGCTCCCGTCATTATTACCGAGACCGCTAGAAGTTGTCGCCATGGCTCCAGATTACGTGGGTTTTATACGAAATATAGTGTATTACTATTCGCGGGTATAACTACGAAAAGTGAATGAGAACAGCCTGAACAGTTACACCTGGCAGGTATAAATATTTAGTAACAACTCCAGGCCAGTTCACAGATCCAAAGGAAAAAGGCTGATTGTGGCAACAGACAGAGCTGGTAAGGCTCCTTCTGCTGGATCAGCTGAGGAATCTCTTGTGGTTTTGTCAACATGCAACCAAACAAATGAGTGCTCATCAGAAATAAGATCTGAAAAAAAGGGGGACGATTTGTGCACTTTTTGCAGTACACGGCTGTAAAAAGTGTATCGTGTTCATGTCAAATCATAAAGAAGGTGAGTAGAAACATTATATGTCTAAGCCGTCTATTTTACACGGACATTTGATTTTTAGGATACATAGAACTACAGTAAAAGTTTAATCGATGCCCTTACTGACATTGAAATATGAAAAAAAAAATTGGGGACTTAGTGATCAAGCACTTTAGACAAATGACCAACTTCCTCTGTAAACTTAAAGTTCTCAGCATTGTCTCAGCGCTTTGTACATGACATCCTCAGTTTACCCTCCACCACTTCTCTTTTACACACTTAAATTCATCAACCACACACTGATAAGCCTCATGCTTTTAACACTTATATTTCAGTGCATTTGCAGCAGCATCTTCAGCATCAAAACATCATCAAGTACTGTGGGAAACTAGACAGTGACAAGTCAACTAGACGCCACAGGGTGTACATGTGATGTGTCTTGCAATGAATGTGGTGTTCTCTGGAAGGACTTGCACCTCACTGCTGACTGCGTTGTAATGTGTGTAATGTCTGCCACTGTCAGTTCATGTACAGATAATTCAACAGCTGAATTGGATTCAGGAATTAAACCTTATGCACTGAATGTATACCACAAATATAAAACCAAATGCTTTCAAGGGGAAAGTAGGAAACATGTTGCAGGCTACTTTCCTTGCCCTGCATACTCACAAGCTTTTCACATGATGAAATAACTACTTACTTATAACAGATCAGTTAACAACTAACCCCGCAAAAGGAGCCAATCAAAAGGCAAATAGCAAACTGCTTCACAAAAAGCCTCAGTTACTTTTTTATTGCGGAAACGGAAAACAGACCATGATAAAAACCTTAAAAACACATTAAAACACCTTATTTCACTTTATATTTCTATATACAAAGAAAACATAGTTGAGGCAAAGAAAAAGAATTACAATAATGATCTCATACAAACTAATGATGAAGCTACAGTATATTATATTTGTGTTATCTTCCATAAAATAAAACGTTCATCCTGTTTGCACTCCATCCTTTGTTCATCTTACCAATCTTCTGCAAAGTAAAACCATTTAATATTAAATAATTAGAGGAATAAGAAACAGAGAAATGTTCCATTTATGGTGAACATGACATCATCCCTCTGTTGACACCGTCTGCTTCTACTGCGTCCTGTGGAAATGAAACAACACAGAGAGAGAGGTGTTGGTGCTCCGCAGTGAGTTTAATGCAGCTGAAAGAGAAATGCCAGCAGCACCTTGAGCTTGTCTTGGTAAATCGAAGCCTAATATAAAGTGAGATCAGCTCTCCTTACTGACATTTGGCTCCATTTCATTCTGATCTACTGTCACTGCTGTTTATTGAGGCATGGGTATCTAAACACCATTGTTTCTAAAGGATTTCTTCTGTATGATTGTTGAACATCAACCTTCAAAGACGCCTACAAACAAACCTTTGCTCCTTCATGATAACATGAATAAAAGTTCAACATGAACTTTAAACATTTCAAAGAGACCAATAAGTCTTTAGCTACAAATGATCATATCGAACAGGTTGTCTCACCACTCAAAGATGACGATTGTACTGTAGAGCACTACGATTCCCAGGATCTTCACTGTAACGTAGACAACATCCCCAAACTCTGGATTTTCTGTAACAAGACAGCACGGTCACCTTCTCCTTAATGCAAAATGTTATGGCTCTAAAATATCCTAAACTATAATTCCTTCTGTTAACCTCAAATGTAAACTGATTTATTTATTATTTGTATGGTATCATTTCACACAAAACCAATAAAAAGTACTTTACAGGGTACTAAAACAAACAAACAAAGCAATACAGCAGCAGAAAAGAAGAAAAAAGAAAAGAGACCAGATTAGACGAAAATAAGCAGAATCAGTTCAGTTCTACATTTACCTGCATTATTCAAATGAATCTGTGATGACGTCTGATTCCCGAGATCATTTGTGGCCACACAGTAATAAACTCCTCCATCTGTTGCATTAAAGCTGTAAACCTGTCCTTCAGATACAGTCATGGGTCCATCTGTGCTCTTCTTGAACCAGGTGAAGCGGCTGACGGGAGGCTTGGCTCTGCTGGAGCAGGTCAGGTTCACCCAGCTACCTGCTGACACCAAACCTGATGGACTGATGGACCCTGAGGTGTCTTTAGGAGCATCTGAGGAAAATGTGACATTCACTTCATTCATTAAAATCAGCTGACGTCCCATGAATCATCATGTGCTGACAACAACAAACTCTGCTTGTCTTACATGAAACACTGAGAGTCTTTCTCTCCTCTGCTGTCTTGACATCTTCTCCTTCATTCACAGGATATCTGGCAGAACAGGTGATGTTGTCTCCATCATGTTGGTCTGACAGAGTGATGGTGGCCTGGATTTTAGTTGTAAAGGTTCCATCTGTGTTTTCCTCTGTGTAGCTGTGAGAGTCTTGTTGGAGGCTCCAGGTGAGTTTAGGAGGGGAGTGTGGACAGGGAGTGAGAGCTGAGCAGGTTATAGTGACAGACTCCTTCTCCTTCAGATCACCTGAGATCTCAATTCTGGGGCTCGGAGGAGAATCTGTGGTTTAGAAACAGACTCAGAATCAGCTTTATTGGCCAAGTAATATACTGTATATAGTTTGTTTTGTTTTTAGGTCAAAACTGCACCTAATTGTCTTGTTTTTTCTTAACTATAACATTGTAGATGATAAAAATCAAACCAAACTCTCTTACCTTCAACATTTATTTGAAGAGGATCACAAACAGCTGTTGACCTGAATGCACTGTTCTGAATTCTGAAGTAGAATGTGTCTGCATAATTTGGGTTTAAACTGGAAACCAGAGTGGTGCAGTTTTTCTGACTCAGGTTTCCAGTAATATTCATTGGATAAGTGTTTTCGAAATTCACATCGCTTGGAAATAAGTTGTCACTCTGTTTAATCCATGCTGCAAAGTTTCTGATGCCATCAAATAAAAAAAAATCTGGTTCAGCTCTAAAGTTACATGGGATTTGCAAACAAGATCCACTCAGTGCTTCCATCTTCTGTGGTGCAGTAATGAAGAAGTTTGACACTTTAGGACAAACAGCCAAAGCACCTGTAAAACCAGACTCATGATTAATTTAGACTATAGTTCCCTATTTAGAGCTACAGGGCTTTCATTTGCACATATCTGACATGTAAATAACAAATCACACAGCAGTAGCTGTTTGAGGTTAGCACACAAATATGAACGTGTTGATAACTGACATAAAAAATCTGCAGGATGCGGAGGTTTTGAGTTTCTCTTCATTGAACTGTAGGCAGTAAAGACAACATTTTCCTGTCCAGGCTCCAGTGTCATTAAATAATAAAGCATTAAAGCACAATATGAATTCTACACAAATGTAATCCGTGTCTTTACACAAACAAAACAGTACTCATTTTTTCTTCACTTGAGCGTAGAGATCCTCTGGGCCGTCAGCAGTCTGCGTTAAGCTGTTTGCTGGCTGGGACACTTTGACCTGTGCATACAGCATATCCTGCTGCTGTCCGCTGTCCTGCGCTGAGACAGAGGACGGAGCAGGTCTCCGCTTAGAGAAGTCGATCTCTCCATAATGGATGTCTTCTTCTTTTTCTTTAGTTTTACTTGTTAGGTCTTCAAATGCCAGCTCTTCACCTGTTTGACTCTATAAAAAATAAATCAAACAGGAAGTGGTGTAAGGGGAACCTTCAGCTTGATCCTTCCATATTAAATAATTACAGACTCATTTCAAATGAAATGAGGGGACTTTTAGACAAAATCAGAACTACATTACAGCATAGAGATGGCTCTGATAAAGGTATTACAGTAAATCATTGTCTGAACAGTGAGTCAGGTAGACTACACAGCAAATTCAGATACACACAGTGCAGTACTGTACAGCTAAAGTTTTGTAGTATTTTCCCACCTGAGTCTGTTGTAGAGTTGGACGTGTTGACTTTAAACGCCTGGAAGACATGAGAGGCTGTTAGATGAATTATACTGTACTTTAGGTTAAATATACAGTGGTCCAGTAAAGACTGATGAGAAATGTTCTTGCATGTGCAGCTAAAATGTCAGCACCATTAACTGAGTCAAGTCATCTCCTTTAATTTGTGATACTTACCAAACACAGACAACCAGGCAGATGAGTACAATGATCGTAATGATTCCTCCAAGAGCTGCCTCCCATTGTACAGAGCCAACATCTGCTCAATGAAAAGACAAAACAGATATTAGTGACTAAAATAAGACAGGTGTTGCATGTGCACATGTAACAATACTGATGTCGCCATTGCTGAAGTTCAGCTTTTCATTAACCTTTAATACTTAGTTGGATCTGTGATGACGTCTGATTCCCGAGATCATTTGTGGCCACACAGTAATAAACTCCTCCATGTGTTGCATTAAAGCTGTAAACCTGTCCTTCAGATACAGTCATGGGTCCATCTGTGCTCTTCTTGAACCAGGTGAAGCGGCTGACGGGAGGCTTGGCTCTGCTGGAGCAGGTCAGGTTCACCCAGCTACCTGCTGACACCAAACCTGATGGACTGATGGACCCTGAGGTGTCTTTAGGAGCATCTGAGGAAAATGTGACGTTCACTTTATTCATTAAAATCAGCTGACATGCCATGAATCATCATCTTGTCTTACATGAAACACTGAGAGTCTTTCTCTCCTCTGCTGTCTTGACATCTTCTCCTTCATTCACAGGATATCTGGCAGAACAGGTGATGTTGTCTCCATCATGTTGGTCTGACAGAGTGATGGTGGCCTGGATTTTAGTTGTAAAGGTTCCATCTGTGTTTTCCTCTGTGTAGCTGTGAGAGTCTTGTTGGAGGCTCCAGGTGAGTTTAGGAGGGGAGTGTGGACATGGAGTGAGAGCTGAGCAGGTTATAGTGACAGACTCCTTCTCCTTCAGATCACCTGAGATCTCAATTCTGGGGCTCGGAGGAGAATCTGTGGTTTCAAATCAAACACAGATTTTATGCTGAAAAACTCAGTAAATAATACAGTCACTAAACAGATGTACTGTGGACCAGTATGGGTTTTTGAAGGCAGATGTTTTTGTATATAAATTGCTTCAATGTCCCCAAATTTGTTTTAGGTTTTTTACTGTAGTAACAAAATGTGTGTTTCATTAAAGCCCCTGAAAACTTTGCTCTAAATCTTTAATATTTCTCTATAACATGAAATAATAAATGTTGCTAAATCCTGATTTGTACATGACATCACCATTTCCAAACAGCGCTCCGCCCACTTCAAAACAAGGGAAAGAACAGACAAAAACCAAAATACAGAGACGTCTCATGTCAAATAAACAAAACTTCGGTAGAAAAATGTGTTTATGTAGGACTCCGTCCAGATTTAACCCTAAAACATACATAATTACTAAATTACTGTAATGCAGATTCAGTCAGCTTCATAAATGTGGAAAAACCTCATCATGGGGCATTAGAGTTTCAGGTGTATGTTTATAAATGTATGTAGATTTTCTCCTCCACTGATGATAAATGTGAAGGAGCGACAGAAGATCACCACGAGACTCCCCTTTTTTCGAGTCTGTTCACATGCATGGTTTTTAATAGTAAATATTAAAATATAATATGTAATACAACATTTTGAATGTCCAGACTGATCACAGGCTGGTTTCTGTAACATTTGGCCAACACTGATATTGTAGATCGTCCTGCAGTAGATGTTTAGTTTCACGGTGGAGGTAAGGGTCATGGTGCTTGCTGGTTGAGCTGCAACAATAACATTATAAACTGACCAATAAAAACAAAACTCTTACCTTTAACTGTTATTTGAAGAGGATCACAAGAAGCTGTTGCCCTGAATGGCCAGTTCTCAATTCTGAAGAAGAATGTGTCTGTATAACTTGTGAGTAAATTGGAAAATAAAGTGGTGCAGTTTTTCTGACTCAGGTTTCCAGTAATATTCATTGGATAGATGTTAACTGTCCTACTACTGTTGAAAATCACATTGTTTGGATTGATGCCAAATCTGGGGTCACTTTTAATCCACACTCTGGAGGTTTCACTACTCTTGTTGTGATCCAGCTCTAAAGTTACATGGGATTTGCAAACAAGATCCACTCAGTGCTTCCATCTTCTGTGGTGCAGTAATGAAGAGGCCTGGCTTTTGAGGACACTCAGCCAAAACTCCTGTAAAACCAGACTCATTATTAACAAAATGTGGGAAAACGTTTATGATAAACAAAGCAGCAGTATATGTTGCATGCTGGTCTTTTTTCCCTGTCCTTTTAACAATGTCAGTATAAAACATTTCACTTTGCAGTCAGGACATGAACAGTTGGAAAAAGGAAGTGTATCTGCGCTGGCCTTTCTGCTTTGTTTCTAAATGAAGTCCAAACTGTAAATGATGAACGTCTCCAAATAAAAGTGACTGAACAAACAGCTCACCTGAAAGAAAGAAGACACTCAGTAACATGTTGGCTGTCACCATATTCACAGACAGGACTGCAATGACACTCATCACCTGGATTTGAAAACAAAAGTTACTTTTCAAGATTTTAATCAAAGCATCTTTTAAACAAAGCATTCATGTTCTTTTAAAGCAACCTCAAATTCACACATTCAAACCAGGAACTTGCCGTGTACAACCAGATGTTACTGTTATACGTAGCGATTAATAATATCTGCAGAGTTGCACAGAAAACAGTTTCAATATAAAATCAAAATGATCCAGCCTGAGTCTGTGATATTATAGTTCAAATAAAATGTTGCTGAAGCAACCTCTCATTTCTTTCAGGCTCATTTCTGCTAAACCAAAACCCAACAAATAAAATCCATCATGTCTTTTTCAGTGGAGTTCATGAAAAGCAGCAAAATAAAAAGGTCTCTGGGATCAAAAGTTCAAACATTAAAAGCAGCAACATTTTACCTTTACCAAACGAGCCTGCAGCTAAAGCGGAGAAACTATTTGTTTTAAAATCAGGTGATTTGTGAATTTCGGCAGAACTGCAACAGACCCAGTAACCGACTTCCCGCTAAGCCGTTGTAATGTAAAAGCACACAGACTTGCTGTTTCAAGCTACATATCACACGACTAAAATACTGCAGAAATACAAGAAGTCTTGACACTTCCTGCTCGCACCCTGTCAGTGAGGAAGTCAGCTTTTGTTGCATCTTAAACTCATCAGGGTGAAAATGACTTAATTGATTTTGATCATTTTCTATTAATATTTATTCGAGTTTACACACTAATGTGGTGTTGTATTAATTGTAAGCATATATATACATATATGACAATAGTGACAATAGAAACAAAATGAACGTAATGTAGTGTAAGGAGGACAGTTCCAGGGGATAAGGATTTAGATGATCTGCTCCTGCTGAGTTTCTTATTGTCAAACTTACAACAGTTTAGTGCATTCAGACCAGATCACAGACCCAAAGGAAAAACGCTGATTGTGGCAACAGACAGAGCTGGTAAGGCTCCTTCTGCTGGATCAGCTGAGGAATCTCTTGTGGTTTTGTCAACATGCAACCAAACAAATGAGTGCCCATCAGAAATAAGATCTGAAAAAAGGGGGAAGATTTGTGCACTTTTTGCAGTACACGGCTGTAAAAAGTGTATTGTGTTCATGTCAAATCATAAAGAAGAAGAGTTTAAACACTATATGTCTAAGTCGTCTATTTTACACGGACATTTGATTTTTAGGATACATAGAACTACAGTAAAAGTTTAATCGATGCCCTTACTGACATTGAAATATGAAAAAAAAATTGGGGACTTAGTGATCAAGCACTTTAGACAAATGACCAACTTCCTCTGTAAACTTAAAGTTCTCAGCATTGTCTCAGCGCTTTGTACATGACATCTTCAGTTTACCCTCCACCACTTCTCTTTTACACACTTAAATTCATCAACCATACATTGATAAGCCTCATGCTTTTAACACTTATATTTCAGTGCATTTGCAGCAGCATCTTCAGCATCAAAACATCAAGTACTGTGGGAAACTAGACAGTGACAAGTCAACTAGACGCCACAGGGTGTACATGTGATGTGTCTTGCAATGAATGTGGTGTTCTCTGGAAGGACTTGCACCTCACTGCTGACTGCGTTGTAATGTGTGTAATGTCTGCCACTGTCAGTTCATGTACAGATAATTCAACAACTGAATTGGATTCAGGAATTAAACCTTATGCACTGAATGTATACCACAAATATAAAACCAAATGCTTTCAAGGGGAAAGTAGGAAACATGTTGCAGGCTACTTTCCTTGCCCTGCATACTCACAAGCTTTTCACATGATGAAATAACTACTTACTTATAACAGATCAGTTAACAACTAACCCCGCAAAAGGAGCCAATCAAAAGGCAAATAGCAAACTGCTTCACAAAAAGCCTCAGTTACTTTTTTATTGCGGAAACGGAAAACAGACCATGATAAAAACCTTAAAAACACATTAAAACACCTTATTTCACTTTATATTTCTACATACAAAGAAAACACAGTTGAGGCAAAGAAAAAGAATTACAATAATGATCTCATACAAACTAATGATGAAGCTACAGTATATTATATTTGTGCTATCTTCCATAAAATAAAACATCAGTCCTGTTTGCACTCCATCCTTTGTTCATCTTACCAATCTTCTGCAAAGTAAAACCATTTAATATTAAAGAATTAGAGGAATAAGAAACAGAGAAATATTCCATTTATGGTGAACATGACATCATCCCTCTGTTGACACCGTCTGCTTCTACTGCGTCCTGTGGAAATGAAACAACACAGAGAGAGAGGTGTTGGTGCTCCGCAGTGAGTTTAATGCAGCTGAAAGAGAAATGGCAACACAGAGTCTTTGTTGGAGACGCCATGATGTCTGAGGCCACGGCAACAGCTGAGCAAAGTTATTCTTATTATGACTGAAGCCAATTCTTTCCCACAATTACTGAGCGTTTCATGTCCCCCCAACACACAACACACACAGCGAAACACCAACACCCACACAACCCAAGCCACACAAGACTTTTATATATGAAACTATATCATATTGAGTAATATGTTAATATAATACTATAATTTTACATTCATTATATAATGTTAGTATATTCATATAATTTCAAATAATAGTAGGCTTACGCTATATACCGCTAGTATAATAGGCTATTAATTCCAATTGGACAATACAGCAGTTTAATTTTTGTAGGTTTTGTTCCTTCATTAAATCCTTGTGCAAGAAAAAAGGTCTACATTGGTGGTCAGTCTCTAATTTGTTAATGCTAAGTACTGACTTGTCTATAATCATAACCATTCATGCATAACAATGAGTTCAACACTTGAAAGTTGGCTCAACCTTTTTTTAATGTCCCGCCCCATCCAGGCTGCGATTGGTCGGTTCACGAAAAGTGGCAATGACGAGCGCATCGACTTTATGAAAAGTTGAACATGTTTCAACAAAAGGCACACGATATAGCTAAATAGCCAGCTAGCCAAACCCAAACCTTATCTTATCCCTAGTGTCTTCTGTCTTACCGCTACAGTTGCAGAACCTTGACTAGCAGTTGAACTGGCATCGCTGGGCTCACTGGTAGGGTTGCCAACCGGCCCGTAAAATACGGAATCGTCCCATAACTGGAAACTAAAAGACGTGTTGCGTATTGAACCGATACGGGCTTTTGTTCCGTATTTCTGAGAATCAATTCAGTGCAATTCTATGGGAGAGAACTATTACAGGTTAAGACAGGGCGATTTGAATGAGATGCTCTGTTGTCCCTCAGCCTGTCTGTCCTGTTATGTTCCACTACCCAAACAGAGAAGCCGGGGAGGCGCGTAGAAACAGCTGTTTGCGACGCTCTGTCTCTCTCTCGCTCTCCCTAGATGACTGTCCCTTCACTTTGTCGAGTCTAAGAGTTGTTTTGTTGGCAATCAGCCATGCCGAATTTACCCTCTTTAACATCTAAACGTGAGTGCCTTTGTACATCAACAGCAAACGAAACTGTAGGATTTATGAATGAAGTTTGGCCGAAAACACTGCTCTTACATACATACACACCCCTCCTGGAGTCAGGAAGTTGGCAATCCTACTCAGCACCTTATTTACATCATGACTGGTTATAATTCAGAAGCCAACAGTCAGTTTTCATTCAGTGATGGCCACTTTAATTACAGAACATAATTCTGGTTCACAGCAGTGAAAATGTCACTACGTTGTTGGCAGGATTCCAACCTACGCAGGGAGACCCCAATGGATTTCTAGTCCATCGCCTTAACCACTCAGCCACAACAACCTGCTGTCCTCTGACTTCTCCACTGGAGATCAGAACTTTAGCAGCCATTCAGCTGAAAGTCAAAACATCTTCAACTCTCCATGGCTTCCATTTTATGTGACAGTTAGAACTAAAGAAAAGCAAGTCTCAGGACTAGTTATAAATGGGCGTATCATGATATATAAACGATACCAGGCTACACATGGTCACTGAATTATTGTATTTTCTCAAATAAAAGCCCGCAATAAAATTAAGCAATATTTTACATTTTAATTCACTGATGATCAAGATTGATGAAGCGGCTCAAGATGCAATTATTTACAGAATCTATGCCTAGAACTATAGTATCTATAGATTGACTACAACATTATTTTCTGAGATATATATAAAATGAAACATAAGTATATGGAAAAGAATCTCTCAGAGTGGTCACTTTATTAGGCTCTGCCATAAAGTCGACTTATACAAAGTTTATAATGTTCAGTTTTTGTTGACATTGTTTTGTTGACTGGACTACATTATACCGAGAGGTGTTTAAATTTGTTTGTCCACCTATTTACATAAATGAGAGGTCAGAATATCAGAAACACCTCTACCCGTCTGTTAGACAGGGCCCCCTTTTAAAATCAGTGACCTTCACCTCACCTGAATGTTCTGTCAGAGGGGTGTGGTAGGGTAGTGGTGGTGTCCAAAGCTTTTTCCTCTGGACAGGGCCAATTTGTCAATTCAGTGGCCCCACAAGACCGCACCAGAAGGTGTAACCGCTTGTGGTGGTACACCCTCGGGTGTAGCAGCCTGCTGTGGAGCATCCTCAGGTTGCCTTTGGAGGATGCGAAAGTTGTACTCTGTCTAAGACTGCTTGCAGTTTAGATCCCCTCTCTCTGCCTGGCCCTTTTTGGCGGGATGGGTTTTTTTTCCAAATCCTGCCAACAAAAATGCTCCTCACAAGTTTCAAGAACCCAGAGTGATGTCTCCAAATGGCTTGTTATGTGTACTGCAAAGTCCAAAACCTGAAGATATTCAATTTACAATGAAATCAAACAAAGAGGAGCAGCAGGTCCTCACAGCTAGAAGCAGCCAACGTTTAGCAGTTTGCTCTATAAATGACTTCAGCGATGAATTACTAGATAGTTGTCGATGCCATTAGTGGAGTCGTCAGAGTGACAAGATACGAATTGTAAATGTGTGTCAGGCTCTTTTCCTACATGAAGGAGGAACTGTACTTGTGTTATAAACATTGCCCTCGGAAGCAAACATCTGCGATGGCCGGGAATCGAACCCGGGTCAACTGCTTGGAAGGCAGCTATGCTCACCACTATACCACCATCGCTGTTGAAAACCTGTGAATTCCACCTGTTGAATCTTTTTTGATAAGTCAATAAAGGTACAAGAACTGTCATGTTGCTGTATGTCTCAGGGCTGGGGATTGAAGGAGCTTGATTACATGTGACATGTCACTACAGTTTGGTGTCCTGCACAGCAATGGTCAACATTAAAACATAATGGAGATGCTGTGGCTTGAAAGCAGGGCCTCATACATGCAATACCGCTGTATTACTAACTGCACATGAAGGCTTTCGTATGACGTGACTTGTTTAGTTCTAGTCACTATCGTGTATCTACTTGCTACTACTACGACTGTAGTTGTTTTTGCCCAGGTTTAGAGATTTCCACTTCACCCCAATACAAAGGAGATGAATTGAGGTGAATTTTGTTTGGGGTGCTCACGGCACTGAAATTTCCACATCAACAAACAATTCCCTGGATAATGCACAGACCACACTGTGACCATTCTTTAATGGAAATACTTTCTACCAAATAAACCCAATAACAAGACCAGTGAATGGCTTCTATTTTATGTGACAGAATTAAAGAAAAGGAAGTAGTAATAAATGAGCGTATCATGATATATAAATAATAACAAGATTCACACAAGTATGTGATAATGATGAG
Source organism: Siniperca chuatsi (assembly GCF_020085105.1). Classification (NCBI taxonomy): domain Eukaryota; kingdom Metazoa; phylum Chordata; class Actinopteri; order Centrarchiformes; family Sinipercidae; genus Siniperca; species Siniperca chuatsi. Next base: position 10,597,870 of record NC_058060.1, read on the forward strand.
TACCAGGCTTCACGTGGTCATTGAATTACTATATATATTCTCAAATAATGGTCTGGGGCGTGGTTGCCATGAAACAATAAAAGACAAAAGACAAAGGTGGATAAACTCCAGGTGTCTGTCATATAATGTGCATGCCAACCAAGCATAATGTTGACTTTGTTCTGGATTACTCATCTTATTATTGTCGAATTTGCAAACCGTATGTTGTAGTAACACATAAGTGCAACAAGATGGCAGTAGCTGCATTTCAAGTACTGTACAGGACCCGTGCAAGTCACAGTGGGCACACAAGGACTGCACACCTGGACTGCCAGTGTATATCTGTCAGAACTGTGTCTCTGATAGTGACTAACTGATATAAGGATGAGTTGGGTATTATTGTTCTTTATATTGTTATATAAGGATACAAAATACACTTCTAGGAATGATTTTTCCTGTTTATGTTATCTCAAAGCAGAAAAAAATTAAACTTTTTAAATTTATTTTACCTTTAAAATAACACAGGGACAACCAACCCCATGAAGTGGATGGTTGTCATAAGTGCACAAGACGTATTTGACAGTCCATATCTTTTGAACAGAATAAGCTTAAGGAGCGTAAGCTCACTCCAGTCCTAGCGTACACTCGAGGCTGCCATTACACATTAAAAGGGAATCTATTAAGGATACAGTTTTTGAGGGATTCAAATGAAACTAAAAGTGTGTGTGACAAAAAAACCCTTTATCTCCTATATAACCTTTTACTGTGTTCTTTTTATCGTCTATCAATTCATTTTTATAGCCTTTTCTTTTACCTATTAGCTTTAAGTCTTTACATCATCCCAAAATTATTCTTCTACTTTCTGCACAGTTTGTACTTTGTTTGTAAAAATACACTTCCTTCTGGAACCCAGTCAGTGATGTCACAGTGTTCTATGAGCTTTGTGACATCACCTGGGTTCACAGAAGTTCTTGCTTATTGTAAGTCAGTCAGTCAGTCTTCATTTGGTGTATTTAACGCCAACGTGAACTTAGAGACGTCTTAAATTTCTTACGGAAACCACAAAAACCAAAAAGAACATGAAGGGAGTGCAGAAGAGCATGAAGTTAACCTTCATGCCAGTTCCTTTGACGGCAGGAGAGAAGAGAAGGATCTACAGGAGGCTCAGTGAAAGGGAGACGGTGGTTTTGTGGATTCAGTCTCCTCCAAAGAGCAACCAGACGTCAAGGTTGCTTTTGGATTTTCATCCACCCAGAGGAGGATGAAACAGAGAGAGCCTGCTGTTTCACAAGACTGTCCAGCCTCCTCCAAAAACAGGGCTTCTGATCATCCCACCAACAACAGGAGGATGAAGAAGGGGCCCGAACAGAGGGAGTGTAAAGGTAAAGCTCCCTCTGAAGAACCTGCAGCTCTGCCCTGTGGAGCAGAGAAGGACCAGCAGGTCAAGCCCAAAGAGCTCTTCAGCTGTGTGAAAAGCATCATAAATAGGCTGACTCCTGAAACATTTCAGGATTTGATGACACAGCTGAAAAAGCTGACAGTGGAGACAGAGGAGAGGTTGGAGACAGTTATCAACCTCATCTTTGAGAGGGCCATGTTGAGACCAAAGTCAACCGTGCTGTATGCTAACATGTGCCGCTGTCTCACAAAGGTAAGTTATTCATCTGTGACTGGGTGCAAATTTTGTTCTTTTTCTTATCGCTTAACTTTCAAAATTGTGGCCGCGTTTTTGCACTTTCTGACCTTTATTTGCTCCAGTTAAGAACTCATTTTGAGTCTTAAAATCTCATGAGAAGATTTAGGAAACAAAGCAGCACAGTTAATTCTTTTTTTCAGTTTTTTCTGATAAGCATTTCTTTCCTGAATGTGAGCCCTAACAAGGCTTCCTTGTGGTTTTCCTCTCTTCAGGTCAAAGTCCCAACCACAGCTAACTCAACAGTCAGTGTCAGCTTCCAAACTTTGCTCATGAGACGCTGCCAGGCTGAGTTTCAACGAAACCACCTCAGGGATGACGTTTTCGAGGAGAGGCAGAGACGGCTGGAAGCTGCCAAGAATGTAAGAAATATAACAGCGGTTGGGATTTAATTGAAAAAAAAAAACATTGAGGGGAAAATTTAAATATTTCTACATGAAAATATTCCCAATGGTTCACGTAGACAAAACAAACAGTTAAACGTGTATGTTTCCTTGTAATATGTCAACAGGAAGAAGAGCTGGAGCGACTAAAGGAAAAGCTGGATGATGCCAAAGCTTCTCGTCGCTCAGTCAATAACATCAAGTTTATCGGGGAGCTCTTCAAGTCAAAGATTTTAAGCGAGGCTGTCGTGCACAGCTGTATTCAGAGACTTTTAAAGAACCGTAATGAGGAGTCTCTGGAGTGCCTGTGCGAGCTCTTTGGCATTATAGGCAAGGAGCTGGAGGTGGCCACGGCAAAGCGGGTCTTGGACATCATCCAGGGTTTCCATCGTGATGAAGGACACAGTGGATCTGAGACAGAGAAACTGGTTGCCTGAAAGTAGTGAGATTGATCAGACCTGTGTGAAAGTTAACAGCACAGACAGCTGCTCCTCAGCCCTGCAGCCATCTGATCCTTTAACATCCTCGGGACAAACTGGCTGCAGAGTTCCTCAGACGAAGGATGCAACCTCCAGCTCTGCCGCCCAGACTGAGCTTACACTGGATGAAAAGTCACAGCACATTCCGGACAAGGCTGAGGACAGCGATTGCCAGCTACGGTCGGAGAAAGAAGGCCCCACTCTCTCTTCTGTGAAACCCTCCCTCACAGAGGAGGAGATGGAGACCTTCTCTGAGGTTGTAATTGAGAAATATTTGAACACTGATGACTTAAAGGAGGCCCTGCACTGCGTGGCAGAGCAAAGCAGCCCCTCCGTCCTCCATGTGTTTGTCAGGTTCGCTGTGGACTTGACGTTCGAGTGTAGCAGCAACACTCGGAGGCAGACGGGCCTGTTGCTGCTGGAACTGCACAAGTCGGGGGTGCTGCCAGCAGAGCAGGTCTTTAAAGGTCTGCAAGAGATCTTGGAGGTTGCAGAATACATCGATGCAGACATACCTGAAATCTGGCTCTGCCTTGCTGAACTTATCAGCCCTGTGCTGCATAAAGGAGGCGTCTCCATGGCAGAGCTCTTTGGTAACATCAGGACTCTTGTGCCTCTTGAACAGGCTAGTGTGCTGCTGGCACTCTGATGGCCGACAACAGACCATCCCCCACCTCCCCCATTGCCCCCGCCTCGACTCTCTGCTAACCCCCAACCCACTTTTCTTTGCAACCCCCACCCTACATAGCCCCTTCTTGGACTCATTATTGTGGCAGCACGGTGGTGCAGTGGTTAGCACTGTCACCTCACAGCCTTTCTGTGCAGAGTTTACATGTTCTCTCCGTGCCTGCGTGGGTTTACTCCGGGTGCTCCGGTTTCCTCCCACAGCCCAAAGACATGCAGGTTAGGTTAATTGGTGACTCTAAATTGCCCGTGTGTGAATGTGAGTGTGTGAATGGTTGTCCGCCTGTATGTGTTAGCCTTTCCCACCTCACACCCTGGTGACCTGTCCAGGGTGTGAGCTGGGATAGGCTCCAAAGTGGAGAATGGATGAAAAATAAATGGAAAAATCTCTGGATCCTCTATCCTCAAAGATTATTTTTCATATCCCATATAACTCATTTTAATACTGCTAAATAAGCTGTGTACTATGAAGTTACATGGTAAAAACAATTGCCGTAAAAGGTAGAGCAACTATTTCAGCAAATATAAAGGTTAGTAAACGGAGTATAGTTCCATTTAGCTGGTGCCTCGTGCTATTGTTGTGACATTTTATTTCTTCAGTTCTTACAGAATTCAATGTTATAATAATAATCAAACTTTATTTATAGAGCGCTTATCAAAACAAAATACAAAGTGCTTCACAACAAGAGAAATAAAATACTACAGTGAATGACAAAATATACTTAAACGAAGACACTGACTCAGACAACCTAATTTCTTCGGGCAGGTTGTTCCAGAGCTTTGGGGCCCTGATAACAAAAGCACTGTGCCCCTTAGTTTTCATTCTGGCCTCAGGAACAGACAGGAGACCCCCTGCCCGAAGATCTCAAACTACGTGAAGGTTCATAAGGGATTACAAGGTCTAAAATATAGTCTGGGGCCAGGCCCTGAAGAGTCCACCTCCCCACATGGACTTTGATGGTCTTTAAATACTTCCTCATCTGACTTCCTCCTTTGCTCCCGTCATTATTACTGAGGCCGCTAGAAGTTGTCGCCGTGGCTCCAGATTACGTGGGTTTTATACGAAATATAGTGTATTACTATTCGCGGGTATAACTACGAAAAGTGAATGAGAACAGCCTGAACAGTTACACCTGGCAGGTATAAATATTTAGTAACAACTCCAGGCCAGTTCACAGATCCAAAGGAAAAAGGCTGATTGTGGCAACAGACAGAGCTGGTAAGGCTCCTTCTGCTGGATCAGCTGAGGAATCTCTTGTGGTTTTGTCAACATGCAACCAAACAAATGAGTGCACATCAGAAATAAGATCTGAAAAAAGGGGGAAGATTTGTGCACTTTTTGCAGTACACGGCTGTAAAAAGTGTATCGTGTTCATGTCAAATCATAAAGAAGGTGAGTAGAAACATTATATGTCTAAGCCGTCTATTTTATACTCACATTTGATTTTTAGGATACATAGAACTACAGTAAAAGTTGCCCTCGATGCCCTTACTGACATTGAAATATGAAAAAAAAAATTGGGGACTTAGTGATCAAGCACTTTAGACAAATGACCAACTTCCTCTGTAAACTTAAAGTTCTCAGCATTGTCTCAGCGCTTTGTACATGACATCCTCAGTTTACCCTCCACCACTTCTCTTTTACACACTTAAATTCATCAACCACACCCTGATAAGCCTTGTGCTTTTAACACTTATATTTCAGTGCATTTGCAGCAGCATCTTCAGCATCAAAACATCATCAAGTACTGTGGGAAACTAGACAGTGACAAGTCAACTAGACGCCACAGGGTGTACATGTGATGTGTCTTGCAATGAATGTGGTGTTCTCTGGAAGGACTTGCACCTCACTGCTGACTGCGTTGTAATGTGTGTAATGTCTGCCACTGTCAGTTCATGTACAGATAATTCAACAGCTGAATTGGATTCAGGAATTAAACCTTATGCACTGAATGTATACCACAAATATAAAACCAAATGCTTTCAAGGGTGAAAGTAGGAAACATGTTGCAGGCTACTTTCCTTGCCCTGCATACTCACAAGCTTTTCACATGATGAAATAACTACTTACTTATAACAGATCAGTTAACAACTAACCCCGCAAAAGGAGCCAATCAAAAGGCAAATAGCAAACTGCTTCACAAAAAGCCTCAGTTACTTTTTTATTACATAACGGAAAACAGACCATGATAAAAACCTTAAAAACACATTAAAACACCTTATTTCACTTTATATTTCTACATACAAAGAAAACATAGTTGAGGCAAAGAAAAAGAATTACAATAATGATCTCATACAAACTAATGATGAAGCTACAGTATATTATATTTGTGTTATCTTCCATAAAATAAAACATCCATCCTGTTTGCACTCCATCCTTTGTTCATCTTACCAATCTTCTGCAAAGTAAAACCATTTAATATTAAAGAATTAGAGGAATAAGAAACAGAGAAATATTCCATTTATGGTGAACATGACATCATCCCTCTGTTGACACCGTCTGCTTCTACTGCGTCCTGTGGAAATGAAACAACACAGAGAGAGAGGTGTTGGTGCTCTGCAGTGAGTTTAATGCAGCTGAAATGCCAGCAGCACCTTGAGATTGTCTTGGTAAATCGAAGCCTAATATAAAGTGAGATCAGCTCTCCTTACTGACATTTGGCTCCATTGCATTCTGATCTACTGTCACTGCTGTTTATGGAGGCATGGATATCTAAACACCATTGTCTCTAAAGGATTTCTTCTGTATGATTGTTGAACATCAACCTTCAAAGACGCCTACAAACAAACCTTTGCTCCTTCATGATAGCAGCTTTTCTCCCTTTTTTCTTCCAAGACAATTTCTTGTTGAAAGAATAATGCGCCTGTCCTCGTCTAGCAGCTTACCTTCACTGGTTTGTTGTAGCATCTTGATCCAAACCACCTGAAAGAAAAGGAGATGGAATGAATAAACATGAATAAAAGTTCAACATGAACTTTAAACATTTCAAAGAGACCAATAAGTCTTCAGCTCATATCGAACAGGTTGTCTCACCACTCAAAGATGACGATTGTACTGTAGAGCACTACGATTCCCAGGATCTTCACTGTAACGTAGACAACAACCCCAAACTCTGGATTGTCTGTAACAAGACAGCACGGTCACCTTCTCCTTAATGGAAAATGTTATGGCTCTAAAATATCCTAAACTATAATTCCTTCTGTTAACCTCAAATGTAAACTGATTTATTTATTATTTGTATGGTATCATTTCACACAAATCCAATAAAAAGTACTTTACAGGGTACTAAAACAAACAAACAAAGCAATACAGCAGCAGAAAAGAAGAAAAACAGAATAATAGCAAATTCAGTTCAGTTCTACATTTACCTGCATTATTCAAATGAATCTGTGATGACGTCTGATTCCCGAGATCATTTGTGGCCACACAGTAATAAACTCCTCCATCTGTTGCATTAAAGCTGTAAACCTGTCCTTCAGATACAGTCATGGGTCCATCTGTGCTCTTCTTGAACCAGGTGAAGCGGCTGACGGGAGGCTTGGCTCTGCTGGAGCAGGTCAGGTTCACCCAGCTACCTGCTGACACCAAACCTGATGGACTGATGGACCCTGAGGTGTCTTTAGGAGCATCTGAGGAAAATGTGACATTCACTTTATTCATTAAAATCAGGTGACGTCCCATGAATCATCATGTGCTGACAGGATCCAACAACAAACTCTGCTTGTCTTACATGAAACACTGAGAGTCTTTCTCTCCTCTGCTGTCTTGACATCTTTTCCTTCATTCACAGGATATCTGGCAGAACAGGTGATGTTGTCTCCATCATGTTGGTCTGACAGAGTGATGGTGGCCTGGATTTTAGTTGTAAAGGTTCCATCTGTGTTTTCCTCTGTGTAGCTGTGAGAGTCTTGTTGGAGGCTCCAGGTGAGTTTAGGAGGGGAGTGTGGACAGGGAGTGAAAGCTGAGCAGGTTATAGTGACAGACTCCTTCTCCTTCAGATCACCTGAGATCTCAATTCTGGGGCTCGGAGGAGAATCTGTGGTTTAGAAACAGACTCAGAATCAGCTTTATTGGCCAAGTAATATACTGTATATAGTTTGTTTTGTTTTTAGGTCAAAACTGCACCTAATTGTCTTGTTTTTTCTTAACTATAACATTGTAGATGATAAAAATCAAACCAAACTCTCTTACCTTACTCTGTTGACCTGAATGCACTGTTCTGAATTCTGAAGTAGAATGTGTCTGCATAATTTGGGTTTAAACTGGAAACCAGAGTGGTGCAGCTGTTGTGACTCAGGTTTCCAGTAATATTCATTGGATAGGTGCTTTCGAAATTCACATCGCTTGGATATAAGTTGTCACTCTGTTTAATCCACACTGCAAAGTTTCTGATGCCATCAAATTTTTTTTCTGGTTCAGCTCTAAAGTTACATGGGATTTGCAAACAAGATCCACTCAGTGCTTCCATCTTCTGTGGTGCAGTAATGAAGAAGTTTGACACTTTAGGACAAACAGCCAAAGCACCTGTAAAACCAGACTCATGATTAACATAATGTGGAACAAATCTCTATGAATAGAAAGACAAAATATACTTCAGCAGCAGGATGCTGCATGTCGTTTTTCATGTGCTGCTAACAAGTCCAGTATAAATCTTCAAGATGTAAAATTAGCTGCACTCTGCACTGATCTCTGACTCTAAATGAAGTTCAAACTGCAAACAATTCAAGTAATGTGTCCAAATAATGAACAAACAGCTCACCTGAAAGAAAGAGGACGTGGAGTAATGTGTTGCATGTTGCAGTATTCATAAACAGGACTGCCATGTAACCCATTGCCTAGATTTGCAAACACAATAATGTAGTTACTTTATAAACATGTTTTTTGAGCTGTTACAAAGAATGTAAGTAAATCTGCACTTAAAATGAACACATTCACACCAGAAACTTGCACTTTACAACCAGGATTCACTTTGTTGTAAGTAGTGATCAATTAACATCTTCAGAACTGCAGTTTGAAACACAATATTTAAAGTAAATTCTGAATAATATCACACTAGTGAAATGCTGCTGAAGCAACTTTTTAGGGCTTAGTTCTGCTAAACAAAAGCCATCAAATAAAATATTAGCTCATGTATTTTTGTGGAGTTCATGAAGAGTAAGAAAATAATATGATTGTTTTGGCTAAAAAGTCAAATCAGTAAAACATCTTGTCTTACCAGACAAGCCCACATCAGAAAGAGAGCAGCAATGAGATCCTGAGTTGAGTGATTTTAAATAGGAAATACTTCACTTTATGAATTTCAGCTGAAGTGCATCACATCAAATAACTAACTTCCCTGTTTATCTGTTGTTATTTAAAACTCGACTTAAGTCGACTTCCCGTGTTTCGAGCCTACAGAGTAGTGTAAATCCAGTTGGTTTTGTTGTGCAACTGCTAAATATAATCTGGCCTGAGTGACTACTTGTAAATATTAGAGAAATACAACAAATTCTCACATTTACTTCTCATAAATGAGTGTTTCAAATCCCATGACTCACTGCAAGCTTAGATGCTATGTCTTCTTTGAAATATGATGAAAATATTAACTTGCAAACAATAAAGGAGCATACTGCAGAAAAAAACATCTGTCGTAGTGCTGCCCTCCAGGTTGAAAGAAACATTTTATATTAAGAAAACTTTGATTAAAATGTAATTCACAGAATGTAATTCACAGATGTCAATGTAAAAACCCTTCATTGCTTTTATAATAAATAATAATAATACAACTTTATTTATAGAGCACTTATCAAAACAGAGTACAAAGTGCTTCACAATATGAGAAATAAAATACCACCGTGAATGGCGAAATATAAAGAAATAAAATACACAGAAACAGTATTCTATTCTATTCTTTTTTATTCCTTAAACACACCTTGAAAACCCCTCACATTCTCATTAAAGTACTCTGAGCTTCTGTTTCTTCTTTGCCGATTGTTTAATCTGTGGTTCAAAAGAACAGCAAATGAGTTCAGCATTCAGAAAAATACAAACATTACTGAATATATCTGAACATATCAGTGACTAAGCGACATCATACAGACTGGATTATGGTGAAATCAAAAAGGAGAATATTTCACTGAAATCATAATAAATTAGCCTGCTAAACACCTCAGCTCACTCATTAGTGTTATAAAAAAACAGAGAGACTCAGACATGGGGTACCACACATGAGGTTAAATCAATAAATGATCAACTAGTCTAATCAACCATTAAAGAACCATTGGTTCACTCTAACATGTACAGTGAACCTCATCCTGCCATTTCAGGAAAGATATGGATTTATAAAAAGCGTGTGCAGTTAAAGGTCCACTGTGTAGAATTTAATGGCATCTTGTGGTGAAATTGCAGATTGCTCGCCTCATCCTCCCTTTTCAAGCGTGTAGAAGAAATTACGGTGGCTGAGAAAAACACGAATGGCCTTATCTACAGCCAGTGATTGGTTTGTCCTTTCTGGGCTACTTTAGAAACATGGCAACCTTCGTGGAAGGGGACCCGCTCCCTATGTATAAAACAGCTTATTCTAAGGTAATGAAAACACAACGATTCTTATTTTCAGGTGATTATACACTAACGAAAACATACTTGTAAATAATATATTCCATTTCTGCCAATAGCTCCTCCTAAATGTTACACACTGGACCTTTAAGTGACGCCAAAACCATAAACTCTGCCTCTATGTGACCAACAGTGCAGCCTAGTGGTCAAATGTTGCCTAACAGGTTGGTCTCACCGTACAACACACAGACTGTATATACAGTATAGATGGATGACGCGCTCCACTTCCTCCCCATAGACTGTAATGAAGCCAAAATATCCTGTATACGGGAGCAGCCATCTTGTGCTTTTGATGTCATCTGGAGCCAGAGTCTGCGCAGTAGTGTGTGCAGTAGTGTGCGCAGTTGTAGCCACGGTCTCGAGATCCCACCCATAAACCCGGCCGACTCAATCGCGAGCAGAGCTCAGCTGTCAATCATGACGTGAAACCCCATTTTCATAGCGTCAGATAACTAATAACTAGAACCAAGCTTATCAGAAAAACAAACACTACAGACATCAGCATGATAAGAACTACCTAAACTGACAGAAACCATGTTTGGGAAAAATGTATTTGACGTGTACTTTGAGTTTTTAGGTTGGCCCATGTCGCATCCGATATCCATGACCTATACTGCAAGCAGCCGCCAAGCGGTGATCAAGATGTTTTGGCTTCACTTTTAGGGAGCTGAAATGTCGTCCATCTTTATATACAGTCTATAATACAACACTGCAACAACAACCCATGTCATGTCCAACATCATGAGTCCGGTCCAGGTGTCTGTCAGCAAGAAGCTGAACGCTGTATGTGCTTCTGTTGCATTCATTATTAGCACAGGACTTAAAGCAAAATGCAAACAGGAAACTCAAAAAGCAAAGCAGATGAATCCAACATGCAGTACTCAAAATCCATCTTGGTCTCAAAACCACTTTTTGAAGGTCTTGGTCTCATCTCGGAATCGATCGCATTTTTACTTGGCCTTGTCTCGGTCTCAGACAATGAGGACTCTGGATTTTATTTCAAGACCAGTCAAGACCAAAACTGCTGGGATCTCACTAAACTGTATCTGTGCATTGTCTGATTTATTTGCTTATTTGCTGATTTATCATTACTGTGATTGGATGTAAAACTTGCTGCTTTAAATGCTGTCGAGTTGACTCATTTCTAATTTGAAATCTTTGTTACCCCTCCCCTTCACACGCATTCCAAGACAGTGAATACTAGAGACAAGAGAAAAAGCTGCGGCTGTCTGGGAAAAAATGTCAGCCAAATCTTCTGTAAACCACAAAGATTTCATCTGCAAAGCACCGTCCAAAACACACAGCAGTATGTCAATTCTGCAATGCAACACTTACTGAGACAGCTGGGACCACGGGACTTAGAAAAGAAGCATAAAGAAAAGTGAGCTGAGTGTAAGTGATGCTAGCAAAGCTAGCTAGCTAATGTTAGCAATCTGCCTCTGCACCAAAACTCTTCAGAAATCTCTTCATCCCTCACCCAAAGAGATTTAGTGAATATTAGCTATACATATTAGCTATCTACCATAAAACTTCAATTAAAAACAAAGCTCGAGACGCTGACCCCTTTTATTGGCCGGGTGCGGCTACACGTTTTGACAAATAAATGCAGGTCTCAATTAGACACCGGGTTTTGTTTTGTATAGAAGTTCTTTGAATGCGTAAAACCTCTTAAAGCCCACTGGGTCGCCCGCTTGAGTTAGTTCTAAGCTGCTTAGATCACACTTACAAATGTTTAAACTTTTGTCAATATGAACGTGCTACACATCGTTAAATTGGTTAGATTCCCCACAATTTAGTCGTTCAGTTCATTTTACGGACACCATGAGCACCAAAGTATAATTCATTCAGAATTACTGGCATGGTAAACAAGAGAGACAGGGGGGAAAAGTGTTGCCTCCCTACCTTTGAAGCTGTCATGGTTTTGGGTTTGTGTTAAGTTATTTCCTGTTTTATTTTGGTAATAGTCTCCTTCCCTCATGTGTCTTGTGATTTCACTTCCTGCTTCTGATTGTTTTGTTCTGCCCTCATCAGTTTCACCTGTGTCTCATTGTCTCCCCTAGCTGAGTGTATTTAAGTCTGTATGTGTCCTTTGTCAGTGTCAGATCATAGCTGTACCATGTGTTAAGCATTCTGGCTTCTTTGAGTACTTTGTGGCTTCATTTTATGGTTTGGACTCTCTACCTGATTTCTTAGACTTTGGACTCTGCCTGCTCCTTGTTTACCTGTGTTGGACTCATTCTTTGATTTTTGACCTCTGCCTGCCAGTATCACGTGTAAACTTTCATTGATGTAATGCTAGCTAATGTAGTGTTAGCTTACAGTGTTTTTGCTTGGTCTTGATTACAACACTGCCACACACTACCTCATTTAGGCTGATGTTTATTATAGTGCAGTACCGTTTAGCATAAATCCAATTGTAGGCTGCATTTTTATATATGAGTTTATTATTCTATTCAACAATATATATTCAAGTTCAAGATTACTTTGTAAATGTATTGTTATACTTGATATTGTTTATATCCCATGGGTGGGATTTTGATCAGTTTTGATTGAGTAGTGATGAAACAAGCACATCAAGTCATCAGACTGTGATTCAAATGTTGCTCAACCTGATTGATGCACATAAGTAGGTGACATCACTTTTTCCTAACTGAGCCCCGCCCACTTCAGTTCAGTGAAAACCAACCAACCAACATAAAGAGAAAAACTGAGAAATCTCTCTTGTGAAATAATTGTTCAATTACTGTTCAAACTTGAGCAGAAAATGTTGTTTCATGTAAGACCTCATCGCTACGATTACTGGACTGAGAGATCTGTGATGAAAATGTCTTCTTCACTTCAAATGCTTTTATTTGTGTATTACAACTTTATCGTTAAATAAATGACATGAGTGTTCTGGATGTATACATACTGTATATAATGTAAATGAGAGAATAAGCTGGCAAAGAATTAATTTTATTTTTAAAAAAGGAAACATGAAAATGTGCCAAATCAGCCCAGTCTTACATAGTTTGTTGATGCTGTAGCTGTTTTTTGTTTTCCTTCATAAAGGAACATGCGGGGGGAGAAGAAATTAAAAAAAACATCTGCCCTTTTTGCTCTCCAGGCAGAAGGAAGCAAGACAAGTGGTTGCCACAACATGCACGCAATATTATCTACTTGGGGTAGATGAAACGCTGTGGCCGGACAGGATTATTTCTACAATGGTCCCTAACTGACATGAATTTGTATTATGAAGATATTTGTCATAACAGCACAATGTACCTTCCATGAAGGTGTAGCAGGTGGAAAACTGCACATACAAGAGAAGAAGGAGGGACAACCCAATTATTGGTTTGGCTTGCATTATAAAAGTATTTTAAATAAAGAAATGACACATTTAGCGTCATAATAATGAGCAATGAGATGAGACTTATTTGGCTTGACTGGTTTAAATTGAAGATAGCTTGCTTGTGCCACAGTGTGATTGTCTGCAGTGTGTTGATAGCAGAGGAAGTGTTTCTTGAATTGAATCCCAAACCATAAAAAAGGCACCACTCTCCTTGTTTATTACATGCAAATGGACCAAGTGAATGCCACTCGCCTCATCCTCCCCTTCCAAACATGAAGGAGAAGCCATGGTGGCTCTGCGAAACTCAACAGGCCCTATCTAGAGCCAGTGTTAGAAACATGGTGGAAGAGGATGTATAATAAGATGTGGATAACAGTGGCCACTCTTGTTATTGCAATGAGTGCCTCACCATTATGAATATTTCAGGATACCTTAAACTGCAAAGAAGGTCAATTATGAATATTTCTATTGTGAATTTTTGATCCATGGAGGTTTTATATATGTACAGCATTTTAAAAATCTGACATCACAAAGAAAGGTCTATGGGTCGAGCGAGAACACACGGGCGGGACCTGTTGATTGGTCGGTCCACAAAAGTTTGTGTTTGTGTTCATGGCAAATAACTTCTAAATGGATTCACAGACTTGCACAAGATTTTGCAGAAAGGTTGGTCATGAGCCAAAGGTCAGCTGATTAATTGTGTGGGGTGGGAGTGGCCTGTAACAAAAAGGCACAAAGCTTCTAAACAGAGTCAGGTAAAATGGCCAGACTTTTTAGAAAGACACCCACACACAGACATACACATAGATACTTCCTTTCATGACTCACAAACTTTTTGTCGTAGACTCCTGTGGGAGGCATCATTGCACTCAGCAGAGAGTAGCTTTTACTTCTTCACTTTCTTTGGCCAGATATACAGTACAGAAGGCATTTCACATTCAAACTACACAGAAGTACACAGTATTTTGCATCACAACACTAACTGCAACCAGTAGCTCTGTATCTCATTCTGTTGGACCATCAGTTCATTGGTCCACAAAACGAAGTTGTGCTCATCCGATAGCAAGCACAACTTTCTACCTATGAGGCTGAATCCTGCATAATCCTACTAATGTCCAGCAACCAGCAACAGACCTTCCAGATCTTCGTCGTCATGGTAACAATAAACATGTGGTTAACATTATGAAACAGTCGTACTTTGTTTAGGTTTAGGCACCAAAACTACTTGGTTAGGTTTAGGAAAAGCTCACGGTTACAGTTAAAATAATTAAGTTACGTTTGTAACTCACGTAAATCACGTAACTTCACTTAAATCGATTACGTACGAAACTTAAGCTACGTACATAACTTCAAATAAGTAAGCGTAACATAAAATAAGTCAGTGTTGACTTTCGGTTTCACACGGGACACGAGCGCCTATCTCCGGGTGAAAGTCATGTGCTTGACCCCGATCCTTCCATCCACCCATCCACCCATCCATCCACCCCGTCCACCTCCCCACATGGACTTTGATGGTCTTTATACTTCCTCATGTGACTTCCTCCTTTGCTCCCGTCATTATTACTGAGGCCGCTAGAAGTTGTCGCCGTGGCTCCAGATTACGTGGGTTATATACGAAATATAGTGTATTTCTGTTCGCAGGTATAACTACGAAAAGTGAATGAGAACAGCCTGAACAGTTACACCTGGCAGGTATAAATATTTAGTAACAACTCATCTCCATGTCAGAAATTGTTAGTGTGGTGCAAACTGAAGAATACATAGTCTCAGCGGGTGATTGCTTACAGTTTCCAACCACATGTGTTGCTGACAGGTCGTTTTGTCACAGTTGTTGTGTTTCTTAATATTTAACCTACAGTAACCTCTCAAAGATTGTCTAGTTACTGTTAAGAGTGATGCTTTCACATATCTTAAGGACATAGTCACTGTGAACAGATCACACAACACACAGTTCAGTACTGTACAATGAAGTTTAGTATTTTCCCCCCTGAATCTGTTTTGTATAATAATAATTATATTGTGTTTCAGGTTAAATATTGTAGACAGTGTGGTGCCAATAGAGAGTTCTGATGGGAAACAGACATTATATGATGTGCAGAAGTGAAAAAAATATCCAGATTAAAATCCCCTTGGTAGAGTTTGATGATGAAACCAATAGAGGATGTTAAGTCACAGAACAAGTGGTTAGACAAAAACTTGAATCATATTGTTGTTCTCTTTTAGCAGTTTTAGAGTCAACCACTATAATCAGTACAAAAAATGCAAAAGTGAGGAATCTGTTGTGCAAAAATGAACAAAACTCACAGATCACATCCATGCCCTCACCATGACCATAGGTTTAGTGGAAACTTCAGTACCAGAAACAGTCAGAAGCTTTAATTTGTGATACTTACCAAACACAGACAGCAACGCAGATGAGTATGATGACAATGATCCCTCCAAGAGCTGAACCCCATTGTAGAGAAGAAAAACAAAGGTTGAATGTAGATATTCGCACCCTGTCAGTGGGGAAGTCAGCTTTTGTTCCATCTTAAACTCATCAGGGTGAAAATGACTTGATTGATTTTGAGCATTTTCTATTAATATTTATTCAACTTTACACACTAACGTGGTGTTGTATTAATTGTAAGCATTTATATACATATATGACAATAGTAACAATAGAAACAAAATGAACGTAATGTAGTGTAAGGAGGACAGTTCCAGGGGAAAAAGATTGAGATGATCCGCTCCTGCTGAGTTTCTTATTGTCAAACTTACAATTGTTTAGTGCGTTCAGACCAGATCACAGACCCAAAGGAAAAACGCTGATTGTGGCAACAGACAGAGCTGGTAAGGCTCCTTCTGCTGGATCAGCTGAGGAATCTCTTGTGGTTTTGTCAACATGCAACCAAACAAATGAGTGCCCATCAGAAATAAGATCTGAAAAAAGGGGGAAGATTTGTGCACTTTTTGCAGTACACGGCTGTAAAAAGTGTATCGTGTTCATGTCAAATCATAAAGAAGGTGAGTAGAAACATTATATGTCTAAGCCGTCTATTTTATACTCACATTTGATTTTTAGGATACATAGAACTACAGTAAAAGTTTAATCGATGCCCTTACTGACATTGAAATATGAAAAAAAAAATTGGGGACTTAGTGATCAAGCACTTTAGACAAATGACCAACTTCCTCTGTAAACTTAAAGTTCTCAGCATTGTCTCAGCGCTTTGTACATGACATCCTCAGTTTACCCTCCACCACTTCTCTTTTACACACTTAAATTCATCAACCACACCCTGATAAGCCTTGTGCTTTTAACACTTATATTTCAGTGCATTTGCAGCAGCATCTTCAGCATCAAAACATCATCAAGTACTGTGGGAAACTAGACAGTGACAAGTCAACTAGACGCCACAGGGTGTACATGTGATGTGTCTTGCAATGAATGTGGTGTTCTCTGGAAGGACTTGCACCTCACTGCTGACTGCGTTGTAATGTGTGTAATGTCTGCCACTGTCAGTTCATGTACAGATAATTCAACAGCTGAATTGGATTCAGGAATTAAACCTTATGCACTGAATGTATACCACAAATATAAAACCAAATGCTTTCAAGGGGAAAGTAGGAAACATGTTGCAGGCTACTTTCCTTGCCCTGCATACTCACAAGCTTTTCACATGATGAAATAACTACTTACTTATAACAGATCAGTTAACAACTAACCCCGCAAAAGGAGCCAATCAAAAGGCAAATAGCAAACTGCTTCACAAAAAGCCTCAGTTACTTTTTTATTACATAACGGAAAACAGACCATGATAAAAACCTTAAACACCTTATTTCTTTTTCTCTTTCTACATACAAAGAAAACATAGTTGAGGCAAAGACAAAGAATTACAATAATGATCTCATACAAATTAATGATGAAGCTACAGTATATTATATTTGTGCTATCTTCCATAAAATAAAACATCCGTCCTGTTTGCACTCCATCCTTTGTTCATCTTACCAATCTTCTGCAAAGTAAAACCATTTAATATTAAAGAATTAGAGGAATAAGAAACAGAGAAATATTCCATTTATGGTGAACATGACATCATCCCTCTGTTGACACCGTCTGCTTCTACTGCGTCCTGTGGAAATGAAACAACACAGAGAGAGAGGTGTTGGTGCTCTGCAGTGAGTTTAATGCAGCTGAAAGAGAAATGCCAGCAGCACCTTGAGCTTGAGCTCTCCTTACTGACATTTGGCTCCATTTCATTCTGATCTACTGTCACTGCTGTTTATGGAGGCATGGATATCTAAACACCATTGTCTCTAAAGGATTTCTTCTGTATGATTGTTGAACATCAACCTTCAAAGACGCCTACAAACAAACCTTTGCTCCTTCATGATAGCAGCTTTTCTCCCTTTTTTCTTCCAAGACAATTTCTTGTTGAAAGAATAATGCGCCTGTCCTCGTCTAGCAGCTTACCTTCACTGGTTTGTTGTAGCATCTTGATCCAAACCACCTGAAAGAAAAGGAGATGGAATGAATAAACATGAATAAAAGTTCAACATGAACTTTAAACATTTCAAAGAGACCAATAAGTCTTCAGCTCATATCGAACAGGTTGTCTCACCACTCAAAGATGACGATTGTACTGTAGAGCACTACGATTCCCAGGATCTTCACTGTAACGTAGACAACAACCCCAAACTCTGGATTGTCTGTAACAAGACAGCACGGTCACCTTCTCCTTAATGGAAAATGTTATGGCTCTAAAATATCCTAAACTATAATTCCTTCTGTTAACCTCAAATGTAAACTGATTTATTTATTATTTGTATGGTATCATTTCACACAAATCCAATAAAAAGTACTTTACAGGGTACTAAAACAAACAAACAAAGCAATACAGCAGCAGAAAAGAAGAAAAACAGAATAATAGCAAATTCAGTTCAGTTCTACATTTACCTGCATTATTCAAATGAATCTGTGATGACGTCTGATTCCCGAGATCATTTGTGGCCACACAGTAATAAACTCCTCCATCTGTTGCATTAAAGCTGTAAACCTGTCCTTCAGATACAGTCATGGGTCCATCTGTGCTCTTCTTGAACCAGGTGAAGCAGCTGACAGGAGGCTTGGCTCTGCTGGAGCAGGTCAGGTT
This sequence comes from Siniperca chuatsi, assembly GCF_020085105.1. NCBI lineage: Eukaryota > Metazoa > Chordata > Actinopteri > Centrarchiformes > Sinipercidae > Siniperca > Siniperca chuatsi. The sequence goes on from NC_058060.1 coordinate 10,616,149, forward strand.
CACCCAGCTACCTGCTGACACCAAACCTGATGGACTGATGGACCCTGAGGTGTCTTTAGGAGCATCTGAGGAAAATGTGACATTCACTTCATTCATTAAAATCAGCTGACGTCCCATGAATCATCATGTGCTGACAACAACAAACTCTGCTTGTCTTACATGAAACACTGAGAGTCTTTCTCTCCTCTGCTGTCTTGACATCTTCTCCTTCATTCACAGGATATCTGGCAGAACAGGTGATGTTGTCTCCATCATGTTGGTCTGACAGAGTGATGGTGGCCTGGATTTTAGTTGTAAAGGTTCCATCTGTGTTTTCCTCTGTGTAGCTGTGAGAGTCTTGTTGGAGGCTCCAGGTGAGTTTAGGAGGGGAGTGTGGACAGGGAGTGAAAGCTGAGCAGGTTATAGTGACAGACTCCTTCTCCTTCAGATCACCTGAGATCTCAATTCTGGGGCTCGGAGGAGAATCTGTGGTTTAGAAACAGACTCAGAATCAGCTTTATTGGCCAAGTAATATACTGTATATAGTTTGTTTTGTTTTTAGGTCAAAACTGCACCTAATTGTCTTGTTTTTTCTTAACTATAACATTGTAGATGATAAAAATCAAACCAAACTCTCTTACCTTTAACATTTATTTGAAGAGGATCACAAACAGCTGTTGACCTGAATGCACTGTTCTGAATTCTGAAGTAGAATGTGTCTGCATAATTTGGGTTTAAACTGGAAACCAGAGTGGTGCAGCTGTTGTGACTCAGGTTTCCAGTAATATTCATTGGATAGGTGTTTTCGAAATTCACATCGCTTGGAAATAAGTTGTCACTCTGTTTAATCAACACTGCAAAGTTTCTGATGCCATCAAAAAAAATAAAAATCTGGTTCAGCTCTAAAGTTATATGGGATTTGCAAACAAGATCCACTCAGTGCTTCCATCTTCTGTGGTGCAGTAATGAAGAAGTTTGACACTTTAGGACAAACAGCCAAAGCACCTGTAAAACCAGACTCATGATTAACATAATGTGGAACAAATTTCTATGAATAGAAAGACAAAATATACTTCAGCAGCAGCATGCTGCATGTCGTTTTTCATGTGCTGCTAACAAGTCCAGTATAAATCTTCAAGATGTAAAATTAGTTGCACTCTGCACTGATCTCTGACTGTTTTTTTTTAGAAAGACACCCACACACGGACATACGCATAGACACTTTCATTGGTGACGGTTTGCCCTGCCACTACACTTTAGCCACGCCCCCTTTCATGACTCACAAACTTTTTGTCGTAGACTCCTGTGGGAGGCATCATTGCACTCAGCAGAGAGTAGCTTTTACTTCTTCACTTTCTTTGGCCAGATATCCAGTACAGAAGGAATTTCACATTCAAACACAGAAGTACACAGTATTTTGCATCACCACACTAACTGCAACCAGTAGCTCTGTATCTCATTCTGTTGGTCCATCAGTTCGTTGGTCCACAAAACAAAGCTGTGCTCATCCGATAGCAAGCACAACTTTCTACCTATGATCGTGTGTATGAAAATGCATGCACACTTGGATGCATTAATATACATGGTCGCAACTACTTATTTAAAACAATGGGATACACAATACAAAACTGAGATTACTTTTGACAATGTCTTGTCAAGATTAATTCAAAAATACTCTCATACTAAATGCCCTGCACGTCACTGTAAATGTGTGTGCAGAAATGCTTCTGGTGTAATTTAGACTATTGTTCTCGATTTAGAGCTTTGGGACTTGTATTGACACATATCTGCCATGTAAATATCACATAACAACAGCTGCGTGAGGTCAGCATGCACATATTAACATGTTGATAACTGACATGAAAAAGCTGCACGATGTGGCGGTTTTTGAGTTTCCCTTCATTGAACTGTAGGCAGCAAACACAACATTTTCATGTCCAGGCTCCAGTGTCTTTGTCTACATCGACTGGCATAAAAAAAAGATATAAATAAAAAGAAAGGTCCACTTAATATGAATTCTACACAAATTTAATCCGTGTCTTTACACAAACAAAACAGTACTCATTTTTTCTTCACTTGAGCGTAGAGATCCTCTGGGCCGTCAGCAGTCTGCGTTAAGCTGTTTGCTGGCTGGGACACTTTGACCTGTGCATACAGCGTATCCTGCTGCTGTCCACTGTCCTGCGCTGAGTCAGAGGACGGAGCAGGTCTCCGCTTGGAGAAGTCGATCTCTCCATAATGGATGTCTTCTTCCTCTTCTGTTTTTCTTGCTGGCTCTTTAACAGCCAGCTCTTCACCTGCTTGACTCTGCAAAAACATGAAATGTTGTGAGTAGCTGGATATGGACCTTGATCCATTACTGGACACAGCGACAAAACATCTTTTATTGTGTCACAAAAGACCTTAAAAATGAAATGTCTACTCGTGTGTCAGTCTCATAGATTGTCCATTTAGTGTTCAGTCCAAGTGCTTTCATATATCTTACAGTACACAGTCACTGTGAACAGATGCAAAACATTTAGAGTGCAGTGCTGTGCGTGCTTCGTATTTTCCTACCTGACTCTGTTGAGTTGAATGCGTCGACTTTAACCGCCTCCAAGACATGAGAGTGCTGTAAAATAAACCATCAATGAGAAATCTGGATCAGTACGTAGATTGAATGTAGAAAAATTGCTCTTTGAGACGGCGATGCAGAGATGTAAAAACCGACAGATCACGCAATCATCTGTGCCTTCACCTTGAATGTGGCTGTAGCTGAAACTTAAGTCCCAGAAACTGAGTCACATTAGCTGCTTTCATTTGTGATACTTACCAAACACAGACAACCAGGCAGATGAGTACGATGATCCCAATGATTCCTCCAAGAACTGTCCCCCATTGTAGCGATCCATCAGGTGGTTCTGCTCATAGAAACACACCAAATATAAGTGACGACTTAAAGAAGACAAAACTGATGTAACCACTGCAGAAGTTCCACTTTTCAAAGATCAAAGTAAGTGGATTCAGTCCAGCTCAGTATTTACCTTTAATAGTAAGATGAATCTCTGATGACGTCTGATTCCCAAGATCATTTGTGGCCACACAGTAACAAACTCCTCCATCTGTTGCATTAAAGCTGTAAACCTGTCCTTCAGATACAGTCATGGATCCATCTGTGCTCTTCTTGAACCAGGTGAAGCGGCTGACGGGAGGCTTGGCTCTGCTGGAGCAGGTCAGGTTCACCCAGCTACCTGCTGACACCAAACCTGATGGACTGATGGACCCTGAGGTGTCTTTAGGAGCATCTGAGGAAAATGTGACATTCACTTTATTCATTAAAATCAGGTGACGTCCCATGAATCATCATGTGCTGACAGGATCCAACAACAAACTCTGCTTGTCTTACATGAAACACTGAGAGTCTTTCTCTCCTCTGCTGTCTTGACATCTTTTCCTTCATTCACAGGATATCTGGCAGAACAGGTGATGTTGTCTCCATCATGTTGGTCTGACAGAGTGATGGTGGCCTGGATTTTAGTTGTAAAGGTTCCATTTGTGTTTTCCTCTGTGTAGCTGTGAGAGTCTTGTTGGAGGCTCCAGGTGAGTTTAGGAGGGGAGTGTGGACAGGGAGTGAGAGCTGAGCAGGTTATAGTGACAGACTCCTTCTCCTTCAGATCACCTGAGATCTCAATTCTGGGGCTCGGAGGAGAATCTGTGGTTTAGAAACAGACTCAGAATCAGCTTTATTGGCCAAGTAATATACTGTATATAGTTTGTTTTGTTTTTAGGTCAAAACTTTTTCTTAACTATAACATTGTAGATGATAAAAATCAAACCAAACTCTCTTACCTGTAACATTTATTTGAAGAGGATCACAAACAGCTGTTGCCCTGAATGCACTGTTCTGAATTCTGAAGTAGAATGTGTCTGCATAATTTGGGTTTAAACTGGAAACCAGAGTGGTGCAGCTGTTGTGACTCAGGTTTCCAGTAATATTCATTGGATAGGTGCTTTCGAAATTCACATCGCTTGGATATAAGTTGTCACTCTGTTTAATCCACACTGCAAAGTTTCTGATGCCATCAAATTTTTTTTCTGGTTCAGCTCTAAAGTTACATGGGATTTGCAAACAAGATCCACTCAGTGCTTCCATCTTCTGTGGTGCAGTAATGAAGAGGTTTGCCTTTTGAGGACAAACAGCCAAAGCACCTGTAAAACCAGACTCATGATTAACACAATGTGGAACAAATCTCTATGAATAGAAAGACAAAATATACTTCAGGTACTAATAAAATTAGCTGCACTCTGCACTGATCTCTGACTCTAAATGAAGTTCAAACTGCAAATAATTCAAGTAATGTGTCCAAATAATGAACAAACAGCTCACCTGAAAGAAAGAGGACATGGAGTAATGTGTTGCATGTTGCAGTATTCACAGACAGGACTGCCATGTAACCCATCGCCTACATTTGCAAACACAATAATGCAGTTACTTTACAAACATGTTTTTTTGAGCTGTTACAAAGAATGTAAGTAAATCTGCACTTAAAATGAACACATTCACACCAGAAACTTGCACTTTACAACCAGGATTCACTTTGTTGTAAGTAGCGATCAATTAACATCTTCAGTACTGCAGTTTGAAACACAATATTTAAAGTAAATTCTGAATAATATCACACTAGTGAAATGCTGCTGAAGCAACTTCTTAGGGCTTAGTTCTGCTAAACAAAAGCCATCAAATAAAATATTAGCTCATGTATTTTTGTGGAGTTCATGAAGAGTAAGAAAATAATATGATTGTTTTGGCTAAAAAGTCAAATCAGTAAAACATCTTTTCTTACCAGTCAAGCCCACATCAGAAAGAGAGCAGCAATGAGATCCTGAGTTGAGTGATTTAAAATAGGAAATACTTCACTTCATGAATTTCAGCTGAAGTGCATCACATCAAATAACCAACTTCCCTATTTATCTGTTGTTATTTAAAACCAAGTCGGCTTCCCGTGTTTCGAGCCTACAGAGTAGTGTAAGTCCAGTTGGTTTTGTTGTGCAACTGCTAAATATAATCTGGCCTGAGTGACTACTTGTAAATATTAGAGAAATACAACAAATTCTCACATTTACTTCTCATAAATGAGTGTTTCAAATCACATGACTCACTGCAAGCTTAGTCTTCTTTGCAATATGATGAAAATATTAACTTTCAAACAATAAAGGAGCATACTGCAGAAAAAAACATCTGTCGTAGTGCTGCCCTCCAGGCTGAAAGAAACATTTTATATTAAAACTTTGATTAAAATGTAATTCACAGAATGTAATTCACAGATGTCAATGTAAAAACCCTTCATTGCTTTTATTCCTTAAACACACCTTGAAAACTCCTCAAATTCTCATTAAAGTACTCTGAGATGTATTTTTTGCGTTTAAAAAAATCAAGTTTGTTCATGTACAATACACAGCTAATTATTTCACACAACCTCCCATTGGTGCAGCTTCCTCCCACATCGCCTGGAGCCCTATGTTCAGTATATTTGCTCTTCCTAAATTTTTAATATCAAGCGTCTGCTTCTTCTTTGCCGATTGTTTAATCTGTGGTAACAAGAACAGCAAATGAGTTCAGCATTCAGAAAAAAAGGAGAATATTTCACTGAAATCATAATAAATCAGCCTGCTAAACACCTCAGCTCACTTATTAGTGTTATAAAAAAACAGAGAGACTCAGACATGGGGTACCACACATGAGGTTAAATCAATAAATGGCCAACTAGTCTAATCAATGATTAAAGAACCATTGGTTCACTCTAACATGTACAGTGAACCTCATCCTGCCATTTCAGGAAAGCTATTTAAAAAGCTTGTGCGGTTAACCAAAACCATCATCTCTGCCTCTATGCGACCAACAGTGCCGCCTAGTGGTCAAATGTTGTGTAACAGGTTGCTCTCACTGTACAACACTGCAACAACAACCCATGTCATGTCCAACTTCATGAGTCCGGCCAAGGTGTCTTTCAGCAAGAAGCTGAACGCTGTATGTGCTTCTGTTGCATTCATTATTAGCACAGGACTTAAAGCAAAATGCAAACAGGAAACTCCAAAAGCAATGCAGATGAATCCAACATGCAGCACACAGTGCTGAAGAGAGCCTGCTGATGGTTCACATGAAGTAGCTGAACTGTCTCTCATATGAAGATAAATTAATACATACACCACACACTACTTCATTTAGGCTAATGTTTATTATAGTTCAGTATCGTTTGGCATAAATCCTCCTTAACTCAACTAATCTGCTTCATGGATGGGATTCGTTCAGTTTTGATTGACTAGTGACGAAACAACCCCATCAACTGTCATCAGATTGTGATTCAAATAAATCCTGAATGACTTTTTCCCAACTGAGCCCCGCCCACTTCAAACCAGTGAGAACCAACATAGAGAAAAAATAAACAGAGAAATCTCTCATGTGAAATAACAAAAACTGTTCAAACTTTTGCAGAAAATAGTGTTTTCTTGTACGACCTCATCACTCACACTGTAGAAAGAAAATGATTGAGAAAATAAGTTTTCAGGGCCTTTAAGGGATCCTTATAAAATGTTTCTGTTTGTGTTATGTTTCTGTTTAAAAGAAATATCAGCCCATATATCAGTAACAGCAAATACGGATATTGGATTCATTTCAAACTAATTCTTTAGAATACGAAGCCTATTTGTGAATCATACCTCAAGTGCCTTGTAGCTGATGCAACCCTTCTGTCTGAGCAGTTCCTCAGAATACTTTTTGTAAATCTAAAAGAGTAAGTTAGAAACAGTCATAGTTACAGTTAAATCTGGAAATAGCACAGTTGCACCGTCCCTTAATGTATTAGATGCTCCTCATTAAACAGGCTTAACTGCCCACAGTGCAGTGGGAGACTAAAATGGCAGAGTTTGTCATTTATTTCTGGATTTCCTCTGTTGCTGACAACAGCCTCCCACAACAAAATATGAAGAAAGATAGATGTGCACCTTGACTACTTTTCAGATAACTGGTTTGGATTGCATTATGACACTACTTCAAACACAGTCATAATAATGAGACTGTTTGTACCATAGGTGTGATAGTGTGCAGGGTGCAAAACCAGTGTGTTAATAGCAGAGTAAGTGGTCATTTAATACCAGATCATAAAAAAGACACCATTCTCCTTCTTTATTACATGTAAAAGGAACATATTGTGGATACAGATGAAAAAGCCACACAAGCCTCAAGTTCAAATTGTAAATGATTCAAGTTATGAATACTAAACACTAATGATAATTCACAGACAGGGCTGCCATGATACCCAACTACATAATACAGTTACTTAGTTTTTTCAACATATTAGTTATTAGTTGTTTTAAAAAAAAACTCCCCATCTTAAAATTCACACCTGGATATTGCACTCTACTGTACTGTAGGTTTCCTCTGTTCCATGTAGTGACACATCAACATCTGCAGTGCTGCACTTTAAAATTATATTTATTGTAAAATCAACAAAGTGCCACAGAAGTGAATTTGCGATATTTCAACCTAATGATTACTTATTAAATTCCAGTTGGTTAATATTGTAAATCAGATAGATAGCTTATGACCTTCAGACAGAAAGTTGCCAAAATACAACCAGTTTCTCAGTTACTGATCGTATCTTGTGAGACAGGAAGAGAAGGGAGGGAACATAAAGTCAACCAAATGAGATAATGCAAATATGTCCTGGTTTTACTGCCTGTTTTATTTGTCATCATCTTCTTTATAGAATAAGAAATGTCACAATTTGTTTGTAGAGTATTTCGTGCTACTATCGTTCCTCCTGAGCTTGCTATGAAAAACATTTGTCAGAGGTCAAGTAACTATTCCTCTTACTTTATTTTTTAATTTCTTGTGATTTAATGGTATGATTTTGGTCATGTTGAAAAAAATATAATAAGTAAAATGTCAAAAAAATGCTGTTTTTTTTTTATTAAAATGCAAAAAATAAAAAGCTTCACATGCAGAAACAGTTACTGTACTTCATCTTCAGTTTAGTTGTAATTAAAACACAAATCCAGTTATGATAAACAGATATGATGCATGTTACGTGAGCAAATCAGCATTGTGTGGTGAAAAGGAATTTTGAGGTCTATAAAAAATGTCACACACACAAATATATTGCAAGAAACTGCAGGCAGTAAAGAAAACATTTCCTTGTAATAAGAAGAATAAAATAATATTTTTAATATATTATGTTTAATAAGAAATACGTCCATATATTAATTTTTTCTTCACTTGAGCGTAGAGATCCTCTGGGCCGTCAGCAGTCTGCGTTAAGCTGTTTGCTGGCTGGGACACTTTGACCTGTGCATACAGCGTATCCTGCTGCTGTCCACTGTCCTGCGCTGAGTCAGAGGACGGAGCAGGTCTCAGCTTGGAGAAGTCGATCTCTCCATAATGGATGTCTTCTTTTTCTGTTGCTCTGGCTGCTTCTTCAGCTGTTAGGCTCTGTGAAAAATGCACCAAACGAGAAATGCTGTGAAGAGCAGAAGGTGAGCCTCCTTCAGTTTAGTTTATATTTTCTCATTTTGTCCCTCACTCAGCTCCCACTGCTATAATAAAGTGATAATCGTCAGAATAATCAGCTTTTATTGAACACAGCAATGGAATAATCTTATGTACTTGTAGATACATTAGTTAATGTGAGTTTGCAAACAGGATGTTTCATAACATTTCCTGTGTTTCTCCACATTTACTCACTAATGAGTAACCTGTTCAGTCCAGTCTAGAGCTTATGAGTGCAGTCAGTATGAATGGTTAGAAACATATTCATAACACACAATTCTGTAGCGTACATTGAAGTATTTTCCAACCTGTGTCTGTTGTGAAGTTGGATGTTTTGACTTTAACCACCTGGAAGACATAAGAGGATTGTCAGCTTAATTGTTTTGTGTACTAGTAATAATAATGATTTATATCATTATTATTACTATTACACAAATACACAACATTTTGTGCATTTAACAAGTTTAAATTCATCAGTTACAAAGTGATTTAAATGCAATTTAAGAATAATCAATAAAATACATAAAAAGACAACAATTAATAATACAATAACAATAAATACATAAAAGCAAGACCTTTCACAGCTTAGAGGATTTGAATGCAAACCCTTAATCCCCCTCAATCTTTCTCCCATTGTTTGAGATCATGACAATGTTCCTGCTTGTAAAACACACATTTGGTGATTTAAAAAACAACAACATTTAAAATCTAAAACCCAGAGTTTGCCACAGCAATGACACTAAATTAGCTTGAATTGTTCAGTCATTCTGGATCTAGTGAGAAGTCGGGCTGTGAAATTTTGTACTAACTGACTTCTAGACAGTTCTAATGGATCAGACAGGTACACATTGTGCTACGGTAGTCAATGCGAGATGTGACAGATGCATAAGGATAATTATAAGGATAATTAAATCATAGATATTTTATGTAACTGAAAGAAACAGGATTGTGTAACTGCAGTGGTATGCTTTGTTAGATTTAGTTCACCATAAAAGACAATGCCTGGTTTCTGCAGTGCAAAAGGTTTCTTACATTGATTTGTTAACATTTGGTTCCAAAATATTTATTGACATCCAATCATTAATGAGTCAACTCGCTTGATATTGAGAGACTCAAGAAAAAAGAATTGTGTCATAAAAATGAATATCTGTGTTCTGTAAGTGTGTATTGTGACCTTGTGGCTGCATGTAGACAACAGTAATGGCCCAAGTATAGAACCATGAGAAACTCCACAAATGCACCTTTGACTTGTGTGTTGAAGATATGAATTTAAAACAGATCCTGAGATTTCAACCCATTGTTGAAGACATTGAGTCAAAATAGAAAAGTCAGCAGTATCAAAATGTAGACCTGAGCTAGAAACTAATACTAAGGAAAAACCAATGTAATTAACAAGCTAATCACACATTAAAAATAAGAAGAAAATATGTACAGAAATACAATTGTTTTGGGTGGATAAATCTGGATATGAAATTGATTTGAGATACTTACCAAACGGCAACAACCACACAGATTAGTACAATGATCCCAATGATCCCTCCAGCAACTGCCCCCCATGGCGAAGAGCTATCAGGCTGTTTTGCTCCTACAGAAACAAAAACATTATAAGTGGCTAAGTCAAGTTAATCTGAATCATGGCTGTCACCCAGCTTTCATGTGATGCTCAGCTTTACTTTATACAGTAGTTTGCAAACGTTTTGCACCAGTTGCAAAAATGCTGTCTGTCACTTCTGTTTGCAGACATGGTGTGGAATTAGTTTTACACTGAACAATAATATAAGAAAAAGTGAAAATCAGTGTCAACAGAGATTGTGATAAGGAAATTCTGTTCCTAATTTTACACTTTTGTCTCACTTTCGCTCCTTTTTTCTTCTGTTGCTGAAATTCTCTCCTTTCCTCTCTTCTCATTGTCAATTTTCATTCATACATTTCTTCATTTCTACTTTCCCATACTGTGAAGGCTCCTCTCGTTCACAAATCTCTGTCCTATCTCCAAATTTCTTGGCCCTACATTTTATGCAGATGCTAAGTTTTCATGTACTATCGACATCACTTTTCTCTCTAAATATTGTTTTTAACTTCCCCCTCAATCTCTCCTTACTGAATTTAAACACATTATTGGCAACTCTGCATATATTTACATTGATGTATTTTATCCAACATTAACTGCTCCTATTTCACCACTGGGTGCAGTACAGTTCCATGTTTACCTTCAATAGTCAGATGGATCTCTGATGATGTTTGTTTACCGAGATCATTTGTGGCCACACAGTAATAAACTCCTCCATCTGTTGCATTAAAGCTGTAAACCTGTCCTTCAGATACAGTCATGGGTCCATCTGTACTCTTCTTGAACCAGGCGAAGCGGCTGACGGGAGGCTTGGCTCTGCTGGAGCAGGTCAGGTTCACCCAGCTACCTGCTGACACCAAACCTGATGGACTGATGGACCCTGAGGTGTCCTTAGGAGCATCTGAGGAAAATGTGACATTCACTTTATTCATTAAAATCAGCTGATGTCCCATGAATCATCATGTGCTGACAGGATCCAACAACAAACTCTGCTTGTCTTACATGAAACACTGAGAGTCTTTCTCTCCTCTGCTGTCTTGACATCTTTTCCTTCATTCACAGGATATCTGGCAGAACAGGTGATGTTGTCTCCATCATGTTGGTCTGACAGAGTGATGGTGGCCTGGATTTTAGTTGTAAAGGTTCCATCTGTGTTTTCCTCTGTGTAGCTGTGAGAGTCTTGTTGGAGGCTCCAGGTGAGTTTAGGAGGGGAGTGTGGACAGGGAGTGAAAGCTGAGCAGGTTATAGTGACAGACTCCTTCTCCTTCAGATCACCTGAGATCTCAATTCTGGGGCTCGGAGGAGAATCTGTGGTTTCAAATCAAACACAGATTTTATGCTGAAAAACTCTGTAAATAATACAGTCACTAAACAGATGTACGGTAGACCAGTATGGGCTTTTGAAGGCAGATGTTTTTGTATATAAATTGCTTCAATGTCCCCAAATTTGTTTTAGTTTTTTTTACAAAATGTGTGTTTCATTAAAGCCCCTGAAAACTTTGCTCTAAATCTTTAATATTTCTCTAGAACATGAAATAACAAGAACTAAATAAGCAGCAATCAAAGTTGAAAATATAGGGGGAAAATCCTTAAATATTATTTATTAGGAGTTTAACAGTCAAAAAGTCAGCTAACCTGCTTCATCAGGACTGTGTGGGTGTGGTTTGATTAGATTTGACAGACAACTTAAGCAAAAAAAACACCAACTGTCGTCACATTTTGGTGCAAATGTTGCAAAATCCTGATTCGTACATGACAACACCTTTTCCCAACTGCGCTCCGCCCACTTCATAAGGGAAAGAACAGACAAAAACCAAAATACAGAGCTGTCTTAAGTCAAATAAACAAAACTCTTCTAGCTTTGGTAGAAAAACGTGTTTATGTAGGACTCCGTCCAGATTTAACCCTAAAACATACATAATTACTAAATTACTGTAATGCAAATTCAGTCAGCTTCATAAATGTGGAAAAACCTCATCATGGGGCATTAGAGTCTGTTCCAAATTCAGGTGTATGTTTAAAAATGTATGTAGATTTTCTTCACACATACACTTACCGCGTGTTTTTGCTGACTTCTGCACTGTAAAAGTCACATTATATCAGCAGTCATCGACACACGTGTGTAACACAAATGATAGAACAAGTGATAAACGTGCTTTCCTCCTAAATGCTTTCTGCTGCATGAAAAGCTTCATTTTATTTCATTTAACACACTTTACATGCATCCAATGGAAACACCAGTTAATCAATAAAAATGAATTACATAGTCTCAATATCTTTTTTGCTATCTTAAGAACAAAAGAAAGACAAGTGCCATGAATCACTTCAACATGAGATAAATCATTAAAGAAGATGTTTTCACTTTTGTGTTACGCTCACTTTAACAAAGAAACACAGAGCAGAAAAAAACATCACATACAAATATTATTCACCCAAGTCTGGGGTCATCTTTAAAGAAAGTAGTGCCATGTAGTATTTACCGGCTTGGAGAAAATGTTACACGTTATTGTAAGTGGCACACTAAGACTGAGAAATGAATACAGAAAAGACAAAACAGTATGTTGTTCCATTTATAGTGAACATGACATCTTCCTCCTCTCCTTGTGACTCATGATGACATGTTGCTGTTGACATAGTCTGCTTCTACTGTGTTCTGTGGAAATGAAACAAGAGAAAGTGGTGTTAGTACTCTGCCGTGAATTTGCTGCAGCTCACTGGTGGTCTCAGGGGTGCCCCGATGTTCGAAGAAAAAAACAAATGCCGCAAAAGAGCCCTCTTGGATATCCCCATTGGTAGATAAAACATGATAAAGTGACCTCTACGGTGGCCCAATGTGCAAGAAAACTTGATGCAGTGCCCTCTAGGGTGCCTGTTACATGCCGTTTGTGCAGCACTTAGTCACTTGTGTTACAGTTGTGTTAAGTGTCACAGAGCTTTACAACCTCCACATTATAGAACAGCAGGTGGAGCAATCAACCACCAAAATTAGACCCTCAAAGAACAAGTTAAAATTCACACACACACACACACACACACAAAATCAGGATGAAATCACAAACCTGCCTGACTACTAAGTCTCACACATGACCATTAGATGATGGTCGCCATATGATAATATGTCAGTGTTGTGTTTACAGCTTGTTGGGCTGCCCCCAAAAGGCTGAAAATCAATGAATGCAGGTTTAAAGCTGGTTTGCCTTAATTGCTATTTTAAAATTGTGGAATGTAGTTTTATGTTGTTTTTAATCGCTGATTTTGTTTTATGGGTATTTAATTCTGATCTTCTCTAATCAGCAATCAGTATGTTTATGGATGAATGAAGTGAACCTTCAACCATTTTACAAAGGTGTTTGCAAAAAATTGCCTATTCACACACCAGCAGATACAGAGTAACATTCGTATTCGTTTGGAGTCATGTTTCTGGCCATCTGGCGTATGTAAGTCCAATATCCACTGTTCTTTTAGCTGCTAAATGCTCTATATGTTCGCCAGCGGCTAACCTCACCAGTCTGCAATGTCAAGTGTCATAAATTGCTTTTTTGTTCCTTTCATTCCCTCAACGTACCTTCCTTTCAAAATCAATAGTGAACTTTCCTGAATTACTGCATTCAGCTCTGATTTATCAAGAAAAAGAGAGATCAGGTTACTCTAATGTGCTGCATTGCATTGTGGTCTGGTGTCACTGCTGATGGTGCAGACACGGGCCTTTAAACATTATTGCCTTTGAAGGATTATTCCTGTACAAACAAATAAACCCTTGCAAAGTGATTCTTAAGAGCTGAATGAGGAGCTATTTTATTTTCCTTCCACCTGACACTTGCAGACAGTTAAGTTGATCGATAACGATACACAGCAACTCTCCTCGTCTAGTAGCTTACCTTCGCTGGTTTGGTGGAGCGTCTTGATCTAAACCAGCTGGAAGAAAAAGATGATGTAATTAAGGCTTTTTTTGTGTTCATGCTGAAATGGTGCTGATCTTTCTCATACAGCCAAACCACATTAAAAAAGGAACAAATTATCATATAAGAAAAGTTTGTCTCACCACTCAAAGATGACCAACGTACTGACAAGCGTTAGGATTCCCAGGGTCTTCACTATAACTTGGACACCAACCAGTTCAGACTGTTGATCACCTGTAACACAACAGCATGGCCACCTTCTAAAATGTTTTTACTCTAAAACATCTGAAAAGATAAATCCACCATGGCGTCTTTGGGAGAGTCTGGATAATTTGGCATATGAAGAGATTTTGGATTGATCAAAAAACATTTGTAGTGAGAGAACGAAGAATATTTCCTGGTAAAATAAGACCCTTTGAGGTGAATCAATAACCAAGGAAACCATAATTTATAAATTTCAGTGCTCTCTCGAAAGATGGGTCATTTAAAAAAATGTTTTCTCTGCAACTTCAACACTGGATCTAGTACAGTTCCATGTTTACCTTCAATAATCAGATGGATCTCTGATGATGTTTGTTTACCGAGATCATTTGTGGCCACACAGTAATAAACTCCTCCATCTGTTGCATTAAAGCTGTAAACCTGTCCTTCAGATACAGTCATGGGTCCATCTGTGCTCTTCTTGAACCAGGTGAAGCGGCTGACGGGAGGCTTGGCTCTGCTGGAGCAGGTCAGGTTCACCCAGCTACCTGCTGACACCAAACCTGATGGACTGATGGACCCTGAGGTGTCTTTAGGAGCATCTGAGGAAAATGTGACATTCACTTTATTCATTAAAATCAGCTGACGTCACATGAATCATCATGTGCTGACAAGATCCAACAACAAACTCTGCTTGTCTTACATGAAACACTGAGAGTCTTTCTCTCCTCTGCTGTCTTGACATCTTCTTCATTCACAGGATATCGGGCAGAACAGGTGATGTTGTCTCCATCATGTTGGTCTGACAGAGTGATGGTGGCCTGGATTTTAGTTGTAAAGGTTCCATCTGTGTTTTCCTCTGTGTAGCTGTGAGAGTCTTGTTGGAGGCTCCAGGTGAGTTTAGGAGGGGAGTGTGGACAGGGAGTGAAAGCTGAGCAGGTTATAGTGACAGACTCCTTCTCCTTCAGATCACCTGAGATCTCAATTCTGGGGCTCAGAGGAGAATCTGTGGTTTCAAATCAAACACAGATTTTATGCTGAAAAACTCAGTAAATAATACAGTCACTAAACAGATGTACTGTAGACCAGTATGGGTTTTTGAAGGCAGATGTTTTTGTATATAAACTGCTTCAATGTCCCCAAATTTGTTTTAGTTTTTTTACTGTAGTAACAAAATGTGTGTTTCATTAAAGCCCCTGAAAACTTTGCTCTAAATCTTTAATATATCTCTAGAACATGAAATAACAAGAACTAAATTAGCAGCAATCAAAGTTGAAAATATAGGGGGAAAATCCTTAAATATTATTTATTAGGAGTCTAACAGTCAAAAAGTCAGCTACCCTGCTTCATTAGGACTGTGTGGGTGTGGTTTGATCAGATTTGACAGACAACTTAAGCAAAAAAAAAACAAAACACCAACTGTCGTCACATTTAGTTGCAAATGTTGCTAAATCCTGATTCATACATTACATCACCTTTTCCAAACTGCGCTCCGCCCACTTCAAAACAAGGGAAAGAACAGACAAAAACCAAAATACAGAGATGTCTTAAGTCAAATAAACAAAACTCTTCTAGCTTTGGTAGAAAAACATGTTTATGTAGGATTCCGTACAGATTTAACCCTAAAACATACATAATTACTAAATTACTGTAATGCAAATTCAGTCAGCTTCATAAATGTGGAAAAACCTCATCATGGGGCATTAGAGTCTGTTCCAAATTCAGGTGTATGTTTATGAATGTATGTAGATTTTCTCCTTCACTGATGATAAATGTGAAGGAGCGACAGAAGATCACCACGAGACTCCCCTTTTTTCGAGTCTGTTCACATGCATGGTTTTTAATAGTAAATATTAAAATATAATATGTAATACAACATTTTGAATGTCCAGACTGATCACAGGCTGGTTTCTGTAACATTTGGCCAACACTGATATTGTAGATCGTCCTGCAGTAGATGTTTAGTTTCACGGTGGAGGTAAGGGTCATGGTGCTTGCTGGTTGAGCTGCAACAATAACATTATAAACTGACCAATAAAAACAAAACTCTTACCTTTAACTGTTATTTGAAGAGGATCACAAGAAGCTGTTGCCCTGAATGGCCCGTTCTCAATTCTGAAGAAGTATGTGTCTGTATAACTTGTGAGTAAATTGGAAAATAAAGTGGTGCAGTTTTTCTGACTCAGGTTTCCAGTAATATTCATTGGATAGATGTTAGCTGTCCTACTACTGTTGAAAATCACATTGTTTGGATTGATGCTAAATCTGTAGTCACTTTTAATCCACACTCTGGAGGTTTCTCTTCTGCTGTCAAACTTTTGTTGTGATCCAGCACTAAAGTTACATGGGATTTGCAAACAAGATCCACTCAGTGCTTCCATCTTCTGTGGTGCAGTAATGAAGAGGCCTGGCTTTTGAGGACACTCAGCCAAAACTCCTGTAAAACCAGACTCATTATTAACAAAATGTGGGAAAACGTTTATGATAAACAAAGCAGCAGTATATGTTGCATGCTGGTGTTTTTTCCCTGTCCTTTTAACAATGTCAGTATAAAACATTTCACTTTGCAGTCAGGACATGAACAGTTGGAAAAAGGAAGTGTATCTGCGCTGGCCTTTCTGCTTTGTTTCTAAATGAAGTCCAAACTGTAAATGATGAACGTCTCCAAATAAAAGTGACTGAACAAACAGCTCACCTGAAAGAAAGAAGACACTCAGTAACATGTTGGCTGTCACCATATTCACAGACAGGACTGCAATGACACTCATCACCTGGATTTGAAAACAAAAGTTACTTTTCAAGATTTTAATCAAAGCATCTTTTAAACAAAGCATTCATGTTCTTTTAAAGCAACTTCAAATTCACACATTCAAACCAGGAACTTGCCGTGTACAACCAGATGTTACTGTTATACGTAGCGATTAATAATATCTGCAGAGTTGCACAGAAAACAGTTTCAATATAAAATCAAAATGATCCAGCCTGAGTCTGTGATATTATAGTTCAAATATAATGTTGCTGAAGCAACAACAAATAAAATCCATCATGTCTTTTTCAGTGGAGTTCATGAAAAGCAGCAAAATAAAAAGGTCTCTGGGATCAAAAGTTCAAACATTAAAAGCAGCAATATTTTACCTTTACCAAACGAGCCTGCAGTTAAAATGGAGAAACTATTCGTTTTAAAATCAGGCGATTTGTGAATTTCAGCAGAACTGCAACAGACCCAGTAACTGACTTCCCTGCTAAGCCGTTGTAATGTGAAAGCACACAAACTTGCTGTTTCAAGCTGCATATCACACAACTAAAAAACTGCAGAAATACAAGAAGTCTTGACACTTCCTTCTCACACCCTGTCAGTGAGGAAGTCAGCTTTTGTTGCATCTTAAACTCATCAGGGCGAAAATGACTTCATTGATTTTGAGCATTTTTGAGCATTATTTATTCGAGTTTACACACTAATGTGGTGTTGTATTAATTGTAAGCATATTTATACATACAGTATATGACAATAGTGACAATAGAAACAAAATGAACGTAATGTAGTGTAAGGAGGACAGTTCCAGGGGATAAAGACTTAGATGATTGTGGCAACAGACAGAGCCTGTAAGGCTCCTTCTGCTGGATCAGCTGAGGAATCTCTTGTGGTTTTGTCAACATGCAACCAAACAAAAGAGTGCACATCAGAAATAAGATCTGAAAAAAGGGGGAAGATTTGTGCACTTTTTGCAGCACACGGCTGTAAAAAGTGGATCGTGTTCATGTCAAAACATAAAGAAGGTGAGTAGAAACATTATATGTCTAAGTCGTCTATTTTACACGGACATTTGATTTTTAGGATACATAGAACTACAGTAAAAGTTTAATCGATGCCCTTACTGACATTGAAATATGAACTAAAACTAAATTGGGGACTTAACGATGAAGTACTTTTGCCAAATGACCAACTTCCTCTGTAAACTTAAAGTTCTCAGCATTGTCTCAGCGCTTTGTACATGACATCCTCAGTTTACCCTCCACCCTGATAAGTCTTGTGCTTTTAACACTTATATTTCAGTGCATTTGCAGCAGCATCTTCAGCATCAAAACATCATCAAGTACTGTGGGAAACTAGACAGTGACAAGTCAACTAGACGCCACAGGGTGTACATGTGATGTGTCTTGCAATGAATGTGGTGTTCTCTGGAAGGACTTGCACCTCACTGCTGACTGCGTTGTAATGTGTGTAATGTCTGCCACTGTCAGTTCATGTACAGATAATTCAACAGCTGAATTGGATTCAGGAATTAAACCTTATGCACTGAATGTATACCACAAATATAAAACCAAATGCTTTCAAGGGGAAAGTAGGAAACATGTTGCAGGCTACTTTCCTTGCCCTGCATACTCACAAGCTTTTCACATGATGAAATAACTACTTACTTATAACAGATCAGTTAACAACTAACCCCGCAAAAGGAGCCAATCAAAAGGCAAATAGCAAACTGCTTCACAAAAAGCCTCAGTTACTTTTTTATTACATAACGGAAAACAGACCATGATAAAAACCTTAAAAACACATTAAAACACCTTATTTCACTTTATATTTCTACATACAAAGAAAACACAGTTGAGGCAAAGAAAAAGAATTACAATAATGATCTCATACAAACTAATGATGAAGCTACAGTATATTATATTTGTGCTATCTTCCATAAAATAAAACATCCGTCCTGTTTGCACTCCATCCTTTGTTCATCTTACCAATCTTCTGCAAAGTAAAACCATTTAATATTAAAGAATTAGAGGAATAAGAAACAGAGAAATATTCCATTTATGGTGAACATGACATCATCCCTCTGTTGACACCGTCTGCTTCTACTGCGTCCTGTGGAAATGAAACAACACAGAGAGAGAGGTGTTGGTGCTCTGCAGTGAGTTTAATGCAGCTGAAAGAGAAATGCCAGCAGCACCTTGAGCTTGTCTTGGTAAATCGAAGCCTAATATAAAGTGAGATCAGCTCTCCTTACTGACATTTGGCTCCATTTCATTCTGGTCTACTGTCACTGCTGTTTATAGAGGCATGGATATCTTTTTCTAATTGGAAATTGAAGGGGTGATGTTCAATGTTGTGAGTGGTTATGCCCCACAGGTAGGATGTGAGTTAGAAGAGAAGGAGAAATTCTGGAGTGAGTTAGATGAAGTGATGCAGAGCATCCCCAGAGGTGAGAGAGTGGTGATTGGTGCAGATTTCAACGGGCATGTAGGTGAAGGGAACAGAGGTGATGAGAATGTGATGGGCAGGTTTGGTCTTCAGGCCAGGAACGCAGAAGGACAGATGGTGGTAGACTTTGCAAAGAGGATGGAAATGGCTGTAGTGAACACTTTCTTCCAGAAGTTGTAATCTGAAAGAGACCAGTGTAAAGTAGTGGTAGGGGAGAATGTAGCCAGACAACACAGGATGGTGGTGTGTAAAATGACTCTGGTGGTGAGGAAGATGAAGAGGACAAAGGCAGAGCAGAGGACGAAGTGGTGGAAGTTGAAAAAGGAAGAATGTCGTGTAGTTTTCAGGGAGGAGCTGAGACAGACTCTGGGTGGTCAGGAAGCGCTCACAGATGACTGGACCACTACAGCTAATGTGATCAGGGAGACAGGTAGGAGGGTACTTGGTGTGTCATCTGGTAAGAGGAAAGCGGACAAGGAGACTCTGTGGTGGAACGAGGAAGTTCAGGAGTGTATACAGAGAAAGAGGTTAGCTAAGAAGAAGTGGGACACTGAGAGGACTGAAGAGAGTAAACAGGAGTACAGGGAGATGCAGCGTAAGGTGAAGGTAGAGGTGGCAAAGGCCAAACAAATTGTTAGGTAGGCCTGATTAACAATAGGCCTGATTACTGATTACTGGGCCATCTTGGAAACAATTAGGTCAGTATCAGGTGAAACTAGCTAACTAACAGATACTCAGGTAGATTCCTTCCTAAGGGCAGGGCTTATGTGACACAGAGTAGCTTAAAGTTCTAGTTCCTGTCCCATTTTTTCACAATTGAGAATGACTTCCGGATGGGAGCTGAAACGTCTTAATTCTGAAAACAGTGTACAGATGACTACTACTGAAACCTTTTCTACGACAGGGAGTGAAAGCTGAGCAGGTTATAGTGACAAACTCCTTCTCCTTCAGATCACCTGAGATCTCAATTCTGGGGCTTGGAGGAGAATCTGTGGTTTAGAAACAGACTCAGAATCAGCTTTATTGGCCAAGTAATATACTGTATATAGTTTGTTTTGTTTTTAGGTCAAAACTTTTTCTTAACTATAACATTGTAGATGATAAAAATCAAACCAAACTCTCTTACCTTTAACATTTTTTTGAAGAGGATCACAAACAGCTGTTGACCTGAATGCACTGTTCTGAATTCTGAAGTAGAATGTGTCTGCATAGTTTGGGTTTAAACTGGAAACCAGAGTGGTGCAGTTGTTGTGACTCAGGTTTCCAGTAATATTCATTGGATAGGTGCTTTCGAAATTCACATCGCTTGGATATAAGTTGTCACTCTGTTTAATCCACGCTGCAAAGTTTCTGATGCCATCAAAAAAAAATAAATCTGGTTCAGCTCTAAAGTTACATGGGATTTGCAAACAAGATCCACTCAGTGCTTCCATCTTCTGTGGTGCAGTAATGAAGAAGTTTGACCCTTTAGGACAAACAGCCAAAGCACCTGTAAAACCAGACTCATGATTAACATAATATGGAACAAATCTCTATGAATAGAAAGACAAAATATACTTCAGCAGCAGCATGCTGCATGTCGTTTTTCATGTGCTGCTAACAAGTTCAGTATAAATCTTCAAGATGTAAAATTAGCTGCACTCTGCACTGATCTCTGACTCTAAATGACGTGCAAACGATTCAAGTAATGTGTCCAAATAATGAACAAACAGCTCACCTGAAAGAAAGAGGACATGGAGTAATGTGTTGCATGTTGCAGTATTCACAGACAGGACTGCCATGTAACCCATCGCCTACATTTGCAAACATAATAATGCAGTTACTTTATATACATGTTTTTTTGAGCTGTTACAAAGAATGTAAGTAAATCTGCACTTAAAATGAACACATTCACACCAGAAACTTGCACTTTACAACCAGGATTCACTTTGTTGTAAGTAGTGATCAATTAACATCTTCAGAACTGCAGTTTGAAAAAAAAAATCAAGTTTTTTCATGTACAATACACAGCTAATTATTTCACACAACCTCCCATTGTTGCAGCTTCCTGCCACATCGCCTTCTGCTTCTTCTTTGCCGATTGTTTAATCTGTGGTTCAAAAGAACAGCAAATGAGTTCAGCATTCAGAAAAATACAAACATTACTGAATATATCTGAACATATCAGTGACTAAGCGACATCATACAGACTGGATTATGGTGAAATCAAAACGGAGAATATTTCACTGAAATCATAATAAATCAGCCAGCTAAACACCTCAGCTCACTCATTAGTGTTATAAAAAAACAGAGAGACTCAGACATGGGGTACCACACGTGAGGTTAAATCAATAAATGGCCAACTAGTCTAATCAACCATTAAAGAACCATTGGTTCACTCTAACATGTACAGTCAACCTCATCCTGCCATTTCAGGAAAGATATGGATTTATAAAAAGCGTGTGCAGTTAAAGGTCCACTGTGTAGGATTTAGTGGCATCTTGTGGTGAAATTGCAGATTGCAACCACTTGAATACCGCTCGCCTCATCCTCCCTTTTCAAGCGTGTAGAAGAAATTACGGTGGCTGAGAAAAACACGAATGGCCTTATCTACAGCCAGTGATTGGTTTGTCCTTTCTGGGCTACTATAGAAACCTTCGTGGAAGGGGACCCGCTCCCTATGTATAAAACAGCTTATTCTAAGGTAATGAAAACACAACGATTCTTATTTTCAGGTGATTATACACTAACGAAAACATACTTATAAATATTATATTCCATTTCTGCCAATAGCTCCTCCTAAATGTTACACACTGGACCTTTAAGTGACGCCAAAACCATAAACTCTGCCTCTATGTGACCAATAGTGCAGCCTAGTGGTCAAATGTTGCCTAACAGGTTGGTCTCACCGTACAACACACAGACTGTATATACAGTATAGATGGACGACGCGCTCCTCTTCCTCCCCATAGACTGTAATGAAGCCAAAATATCCTGTATACGGGAGCAGCCATCTTTTGCTTTTGATGTCATCTGGAGCCAGAGTCTGCGCAGTAGTGTGCAGAGTTGAAGCCACGGTCTCGAGATCCCACCCATAAACCCGGCCGACTCAATCACAAGCAGAGCTCAGCTGTCAATCATGACGTGAAACCCCATTTTCATAGCGTCAGATAACTAATAACTAGAACCCAGATTATCAGAAAAACAAACATTACAGACATCAGCATGATAAGAACTACCTAAACTGACAGAAACCATGTTTGGGAAAAATGTATTTGACATGTACTTTGAGTTTTTAGGTTGGCCCATGTCTGACATCCATCTGACATCCATGACCTATACTGCAAGCAGCCGCCAGGCGGTGATCAAGATGTTTTGGCTTTACTTTTAGGGAGCTGAAATGTCGTCCATCTTTATATACAGTCTATAATACAACACTGCAACAACAACCCATGTCATGTCCAACATCATGAGTCCGGTCCAGGTGTCTGTCAGCAAGAAGTTGAACACTGTATGTGCTTCTTTTGCATTCATTAACAAAGTAAAAAGATTGTTGAGTTACCATTACCACCCCCTGTTAAAAATGAACAAATCGCCTACTGGGTTTAACCGCTGGCATTCGTATTTCCATTTCAGGAAGTTGGCAACCCTAGTCCCTACAGTTTGCCTGGTGATGTTTGGTTAAATGGTCCTCACAAATGGCCACCAGTTGACTTAGGAAACATTTACCTCATCAACACTCCTGGTTAGTACATATCAAATGTATTTATAGAAATCTCGAAATATGTCCTTATTTGATCATGCTATGGGTGGCTGATATATTGGTTACTCATAATGGCGTTGCCTAGAATTTGAAAATGATAATATTGGTGTGAATATACTACATTGTAACGTGTTTGATACTTACACCTGTTTTAGACCGAGTGCACTTGAATTGCATTTATTGCAAACTGTCCTGAAACTATTGATCAAGCTGTTTCTTCTGGGTTTTTTTCACTTATGAATTTGTGTCCTAAAAGGGGCACATTTAACAGATGACTACTTTCTAAATAGAAATATTTCAGTGATAACCTGAATGATGCAACGAGGCAATCTCAACGATGACCTGTTTGTTTGCACCTCCAACAACATGGCGGATTAGTGACCGCCCCCAAATTCCAGTATGTGTGTATGAAAGAATAAAGTAGCTGAATTATCTCTCATATGAAGATAAATAAATACATATACACACACTAGTGTTGTAGTACTCAAAATCCATCTTGGTCTCAAAACCACTTTTTGAAGGTCTTGGTCTCGTCTCGGAATCGACCGTATTTTTACTTGGCCTTGTCTTGGTCTCAGACAAAGAGGACTCTGGATTTTATTTCAAGACCAGACAAGACCAAAACTGCTGGAATCTCACTAAACTGTATCTGTGCATTGTCTGATTTATTTGTTAACATCAGTACTGTGATTGGATGTAAAACTTCAAATGCAATCAATAACTTGACTCATTTCTAATTTGAAATCTTGAATACTAGAGACAGGAGAAAAAGCTGCGGCTGTCTGGTAAAAGATGTCAGCCAAATCTTCTGTAAACCACAAAGATTGCATCTGCAAAGCACCGTCCAAAACACACAACAGTATGTCAATTCTGCAATGCAACACTTACTGAGACAGCTGGGACCACGGGACTTAGAAAAGAAGCATAAAGAAAAGTGAGCTGAGTGTAAGTGATGCTAGCAAAGCTAGCTAGCTAATGTTAGCAATCTGCCTCTGCACCAAAACTCTTCAGAAATCTCTTCATTCCTCACCCAAAGAGATTTAGTGAATATTAGCTATACATATTAGCTATGTACCATAAACGCGAGACGCTGACCCCTTTTACTGGCCCGGTGCGGCTACACATTTTGACAAATAAATGCAGGTCTCAATTAGACACCGGGTTTTGTTTTGTATAGAAGTTCTTTGAATGCGTAAAACCTCTTAAAGCCCACTGGGTCGCCCGCTTGAGCTAGTTCTAAGCTGCTTAGATCACACTTACAAATGTTTTGTCATTATGAACATGTTACACATCGTTAAATCGGTTAGATTCTCCACAATTCAGTCGTTCATTTTACGGACACCATGAGCACCAAAGTATGATTCATTCAGAATTACTGGCATGGTAAACAAGGGAGACGGGGAAAAAAGTGTTGCCTCCCTACCTTTGAAGCTGTCATGGTTTTGGGTTTGTGTTAAGTTCTTTCCTGTTTTATTTTGGTAATAGTCTCCTTCCCTCATGTGTCTTGTAGTTTTACTTCCTTCTTCTGATTGATTGTTTTGTTCTGCCCTCATCAGTTTCACCTGTGTCTCGTGGTCTCCCCTAGCTGAGTGTATTTAAGTCTGCATGTGTCCTTTGTCAGTGTCAGATCATAGTTGTACCATGTGTACCATTCTGGCTTCTTTGAGTACTTTGTGGCTTTACTTTATGGTTTGGACTCTCTACCTGTTTTTCTTAGACTCTGCCTGCTCGCTGTTATACCTGTTTACCTGTGTTGGACTCATTCTTTGGTTTTGATCTCTGCCTGCCAGTATCCTGTGTAAACTTTCATTAAAACTCACTGAACTGCAGCTGCTCTGACTTAGTGTCTGCATTTTGGGTCCAAAACCTTGTGTTCCTGCTTGACACAGTAACAGAAGTGGTCAAAGTCTGAATGTGTGTCAATTCCTCAATTTATTTACATTCCTTTAGTCCATAAGGGTCCACTAACTTTAAAAAAACAAACAAAACCCAAAACAAACGGTTTTTCATATTAATCTAAGTTGAAATAATTATGGTAACCTTCAGCTTTTATCTTTTAAGGTCGGCTACTGGTATTTGTATACGTCTGTCTGTCTGTGCATCAGAGCTAGATCAAATGAATGTTACTCAGTAACCTAACTAAAATTATTGTAATATTGTAGTGCGCATGCGCCAACGTGCATCCTGTTGCCGTTGCTCCATCTCGTTGTCTGATTCTGAAAAGCCCTGGCTATTACAGTTTTTCTCATTTGCTAAAACACTAAAACCCATCGGCTGAACAAAGTTCTCAGTTGCCTGACCTCATTTAGCTAATTGTGCAGTCTATTGTCAATGCCTTAAACCATTTCACATGGTAAAACACAATTTGCAGATCTCACTTAGACTTTTCAGCAAAACTCTAAACACATTCTCATTCTCAAAACACATTCTGCACTCTAATGCACGTCATCCATACTGGTAAACACAAGTGGCAACAATCAAATACAGATAGAGAACGCATATCATTGATTGAACACAACCACTCAAAATTGATCTAACCTGTTTCAAATGATGTGACACAACCAATATAAGCCAGTTCAGAGAGCAAACAGGTTGTTGAAGGTGGAAAGGAGAAAGTCTGAGAATGGATAGAAGAAACAATGTGAGAGGACAAGGACGAGTGCGTATGCGAGGTGGGCGATGAGGAGGAGGAAGAGGAAGATGAAGACGAAGACAAAGAGTGGAAATATCTGATGAAATTCGAGCAACAGTAATAGACCATGTTCTTGTCCATGGACTGACAATGAGGAAAGCAGGATTTAGAGTGCGACCCAATTTGAGCCGAAGTTCTCTGGCCTGACCCAGCCCAAAGAAGAAGCCCCTTGATCACATGTTTACGCCTTTGATTTTTGTCCTTTTTAGTATTGTATACTGTAGTACAGTGCATTGTAGGCTGTATACTGTACAATGAACACATTGTATGGCCCTGAACATTGTGCTTTCCATCTGTTAACAGTACTGACTGCTCGAGATTTTGACTGGTTGCAGGTTCATATCAACAAAGAACAAGAATTACAGTATCACAGAGACGAAGGACGTTTGTGAGATGCAGAGTACAGTACTGTAAAAATAGGGGTGAAAGGAGGAGGAAGAACAACAAAAAATTGCAAAGAGCAAAGCAGAGTAGTAATTTCTGATGAATTTTGAGCTACTATGATGGACAATGACAGAGAAATATTACATTTGTTTTGAGATTAAAAATGTACTTCTCCCTGGGAACTATGTTTTGAACAATGTGTTTTCTGTTTTTTGGTGTATTGTTTACTGACTGCTTGATAGTGTACATCATTTTGATCACTTTGTTTGATTTGAAAGCAGTGCTTGATTTTGAACACAGGTAAAACTGTTTCATTTTGCGAGATGAGTCAGGTTTTGTAAATAGTGCTTTAAGATGAGATTTTGTTTAATGGTTTCAGAAAATGGAGCAAGGTTTCAAAAATCACACAAGCCCCAAGTTTAAATTGTAAATGATTCATGTTATAAACACTAATACAGTTTTTCTCATTTGCTAAAACACAATTTCTGAAACTTTGTTCCAAAACTTGCGCCAAAATACAACCAGTTTCTCAGTTACTGATCGTATCTTGTCAGACAGGAAGATGTTACCGACAGAAGGGCAGGAGACACTGATATGGAAGCAGATGGTAGTTTATTTGAGAACAGCATGGTAAACACAGTAATGTTGGTAAGTGGGTAGGTGAGGGAGTCTTAATGGAATGCAGATCATGGATGGGTAGATGGTTGTTGACAGGTCGAACACCAGAGGAATGTAGGTAAACTCACACACATGCACAGAAGCACAGAGACAGGGGAAAACACACTGGAGTAGATCAGGTAAGTCTTTCGAAATCCTGGAGACCAACCTGAAGCATCCCTGATAATAACAAGACCAAACAACTGACTGAGGTGAGTGGTGTGCTTTTATATCTGCTGTGATGAGGCGCTGATGGGGAACAGGTGTGTGTACGAAGTACTCTAGTGAGGGAGTGCACTGTGATTGGTTAACGATGGAGCCTGGCATGTCTGTGACAGAAGAGAAGGGAGGCAACATAAAGTCAACCAAATGAGATAAAGCAAATATGTCCTGGTTTTACTGCCTGTTTTATTTGTCATCATCTTCTTTATAGAATGAGAAATGTCACAATTTGTTTGTAGAGTATTTCGTGCTACTATCGCTCCTCCTGAGCTTGCTATGAAAAACATTTGTCAGAGGTCAAGTAACTATTCCTCTTACTTTATTTTTTAATTTCTTGTGATTTAATGGTATGATTTTGGTCATGTTGAAAAATATAATAAGTACAATGTTAGGTCAAAAAATGCTGTTTTTTTTTTTTTGCTTTCCAAGTCTTTTATTAAAGTGCAATAAATATAAAGCTTCACATGCAGAAACAGTTACTGTACTTCATCTTCAGTTTAGTTGTAATTAAAACACAAATCCAGTTATGATAAACAGATATGATGCATGTTACGTGAGCAAATCAGCATTGTGTGGTGAAAAGGAATTTTGAGGTCTATAAACACCATACGTACTGATAAAAATGTCACACACACAAATCTATTGCAAGAAACTACAGGCAGTGAAGAAAACATTTCCTTGTAATAATAAGAATAAAATAATATTTTAATATATTATGTTTAATAAGAAATACGTCCATATATTCATTTTTTCTTCACTTGAGCGTAGAGATCCTCTGGGCCGTCAGCAGTCTGCGTTAAGCTGTTTGCTGGCTGGGACACTTTGACCTGTGCATACAGCGTATCCTGCTGCTGTCCACTGTCCTGCGCTGAGTCAGAGGACGGAGCAGGTCTCAGCTTGGAGAAGTCGATCTCTCCATAATGGATGTCTTCTTTTTCTGTTGCTCTGGCTGCTTCTTCAGCTGTTAGGCTCTGTGAAAAATGCACCAAACGAGAAATGCTGTGAAGAGCAGAAGGTGAGCCTCCTTCAGTTTAGTTTATATTTTCTCATTTTGTCCCTCACTCAGCTCCCACTGCTATAATAAAGTGATAATCGTCAGAATAATCAGCTTTTATTGAACACAGCAATGGAATAATCTTATGTACTTGTAGATACATTAGTTAATGTGAGTTTGCAAACAGGATGTTTCATAACATTTCCTGTGTTTCTCCACATTTACTCACTAATGAGTAACCTGTTCAGTCCAGTCTAGAGCTTATGAGTGCAGTCAGTATGAATGGTTAGAAACATATTCATAACACACAATTCTGTAGTGTACATTGAAGTATTTTCCAACCTGTGTCTGTTGTGAAGTTGGATGTTTTGACTTTAACCACCTGGAAGACATAAGAGGGTTGTCAGCTTAATTGTTTTGTGTACTAGTAATAATAATAATGATTTATATCATTATTATTATTACTATTACACAAATACACAATTGCACATTATTATTATTATTACACAAAACACAAACTTTTGTTCATTTAACAAGTTTAAATTCATCAGTTACAAAGTGATTTAAATGCAATTTAAGAATAATCAATAAAATACAGAAAAAGACAACAATTAATAATGCAATAACAATATATACATAAAAGCAAGACCTTTCACAGCTTAGAGGATTTGAATGCAAACCCTTAATCCCCCTCAATCTTTCTCCCATTGTTTGAGATCATGACAATGTTCCTGCTTGTAAAACACACATTTGGTGATTTTAAAAAAACAACAACATTTAAAATCTAAAACTCAGAGTTTGCCAGAGCAATGACAGTAAATTAGCTTGAATTGTTCAGTCATTCTGGATCTAGTGAGAAGTCGGGCTGTGAAAGTTTGTACGAACTGACGTCTAGACAGTTCTAATGGATCAGACAGGTACACATTGTGTTACGGTAGTCAATGCGAGATGTGACAGATACATAAGGATAATTATAAGGATAATTAAATCATAGATATTTTATGTAACTGAAAGAAACAGGATTGTGTAACTGCAGTGGTATGCTTTGTTAGATTCAGTTCATCATAAAAGACAATGCCTGGTTTCTGCAGTGCAAAAGGTTTCTTACATTGATTTGTTAACATTTGGTTCCAAAATATTTTTTGACATCCAATCATTAACAGGTCAACTCGCTTGATATTGAGAGACTCAAGAAAAAAGAATTGTGTCATAAAAATGAATATCTGTGTTCTGTAAGTGTGTATTGTGACCTTGTGGCTGCATGTAGACAACAGTAATGGCCCAAGTATAGAACCATGAGAAACTCCACAAATGCACCTTTGACTTGTGTGTTGAAGATATGAATTTAAAACAGACCCTGAGATTTCAACCCATTGTTGAAGACATTGAGTCAAAATAGAAAAGTCAGCAGTATCAAAATGTAGACCTGAGCTAGAAACTAATACTAAGGAAAAACCAATGTAATTAACAAGCTAATCGCACATTAAAATAAGAAGAAAATATGTACAGAAATACAATTGTTTTGGGTGGATAAATCTGGATATGAAATTGATTTGAGATACTTACCAAACAGCAACAACCACACAGATTAGTACAATGATCCCAATGATCCCTCCAGCAACTGCCCCCCATGGCGAAGAGCTATCAGGCTGTTTTGCTCCTACAGAAACAAAAACATTACAAGTGGCTAAGTCAATTTAATAAGAATCATGGCTGTCACCCAGCTTTCATGTGATGCTCAGCTTTACGTTATACAGTAGTTTGCAAACGTTTTGCACCAGATGCAAAAATGCTGTCTGTCACTTCTGTTTGCAGACATGGTGTGGAATTAGTTTTACACTGAACAATAATATAAGAAAAAGTGAAAATCAGTGTCAACAGAGATTGAGATAAGGAAATTCTGTACTGAATTTTACACTTTTGTCTCACTTTCACTCCTTTTTTCTTCTGTTGCTGAAATTCTCTCCTTTCCTCGCTTCTCATTGTCAATTTTCATTCATACATTTCTTCATTTCTACTTTCCCATACTGTGAAGGCTCCTCTCGTTCACAAATCTCTGTCCTATCCCCAAATTTCTTGGCCCTACATTTTATGCAGATGCTAAGTTTTCATGTACTATCGACAACACTTTTCTCTCTAAATATTGTTTTTAACTTCCCCCTCAATCTTTCCTTACTGAATTTAAACACATTATTGGCAACTCTGCATATATTTACATTGATGTATTTTATCCAACATTAACTGCTCCTATTTCACCACTGGGTGCAGTACAGTTCCATGTTTACCTTCAATAGTCAGATGGATCTCTGATGATGTTTGTTTACCGAGATCATTTGTGGCCACACAGTAATAAACTCCTCCATCTGTTGCATTAAAGCTGTAAACCTGTCCTTTAGATACAGTCATGGGTCCATCTGTGCTCTTCTTGAACCAGGTGAAGTGGCTGACAGGAGGCTTGGCTCTGCTGGAGCAGGTCAGGTTCACCCAGCTACCTGCTGACACCAAACCTGATGGACTGATGGACCCTGAGGTGTCTTTAGGAGCATCTGAGGAAAATGTGACATTCACTTTATTCATTAAAATCAGCTCACGTCACATAAATCATCATATGCTGACAGGATCCAACAACAAACTCTGCTTGTCTTACATGAAACACTGAGAGTCTTTCTCTCCTCTGCTGTCTTGACATCTTCTCCTTCATTCACAGGATATCTGGCAGAACAGGTGATGTTGTCTCCATCATGTTGGTCTGACAGAGTGATGGTGCCCTGGATTTTAGTTGTAAAGGTTCCATCTGTGTTTCCCTCTGTGTAGCTGTGAGAGTCTTGTTGGAGGCTCCAGGTGAGTTTAGGAGGGGAGTGTGGACAGGGAGTGAGAGCTGAGCAGGTTATAGTGACAGACTCCTTCTCCTTCAGATCACCTGAGATCTCAATTCTGGGGCTCGGAGGAGAATCTGTGGTTTCAAATCAAACACAGATTTTATGCTGAAAAACTCTGTAAATAATACAGTCACTAAACAGATGTACTGTAGACCAGTATGGGTTTTTGAAGGCAGATGCTTTTGTATATAAATTGCTTCAATGCCCCCAAATTTGTTTTAGTTTTTTTACTGTAGTAACAAAATGTGTGTTTCATTAAAGCCCCTGAAACCGTTGCTCTAAATCTTTAACATTTCTCTATAACATGAAATAATAATAACTAAATAAGCAGCAATCAAAGTTGAAAATATAGGGGGAAAATCCTTAAATATTATTTTTTAAGAGTCTAACAGTCAAAAAGTCAGCTACCCTGCTTCATTAGGACTGTGTGGGTGTTGTTTTACCAGATTTGACAGACAACTTAAGCAAAAAAAAACACCAACTGTCGTCACATTTAGTTGCAAATGTTGCTAAATCCCGATTTATACATTACATCACCTTTTCTCAACTGCGCTCCGCCCACTTCAAAACAAGGGAAAGAACAGACAAAAACCAAAATACAGAGATGTCTTAAGTCAAATAAACAAAACTCTTCTAGCTTTGGTAGAAAAACATGTTTATGTAGGATTCCGTACAGATTTAACCCTAAAACATACATAATTACTAAATTACTGTAATGCAAATTCAGTCAGCTTCATAAATGTGGAAAAACCTCATCATGGGGCATTAGAGTCTGTTCCAAATTTAGGTGTATGTTTATGAATGTATGTAGATTTTCTCCTCCACTGATGATAAATGTGAAGGAGCGACAGAAGATCACCACGAGACTCCCCTTTTTTCAAGTCTGTTCACATGCATGGTTTTTAATAGTAATGCAAAAAATAAAATATAATATGTAATACAATATGTATACATGTCAATATGTAATAAGGAAACATTTCTTAAAATATAAACATCCCAGCAGTTTTCAACTATTAGGACATTTTGAATGTCCAGACTGATCACAGGCTGGTTTCTGTAACATTTGGCCAACACTGATATTGTAGATCATCCTACAGTAGATGTTTAGTTTCACGGTGGACGTAAGGGTCATGGTGCTTGCTGGTTGAGCTGCAACAATAACATTATAAACTGACCAATAAAAACAAAACTCTTACCTTTAACTGTTATTTGAAGAGGATCACAAGAAGCTGTTGCCCTGAATGGCCCGTTCTCAATTCTGAAGAAGAATGTGTCTGTATAATTTGTGAGTAAATTGGAAAATAATGTGGTGCAGTTTTTCTGACTCAGGTTTCCAGTAATATTCATTGGATAGATGTTAGCTGTCATACTACTGTTGAAAATCACATTGTTTGGATTGTAGCGAAAATTGGAGTCACTTTTAATCCACACTCCGAAGATTTCTCTTTTACTGTCAAACTCTTCCTGTGATCCAGCACTAAAGTTACATGGGATTTGCAAACAAGATCCACTCAGTGCTTCCATCTTCTGTGGTGCAGTAATGAAGAGGTGTGCCTCTTGAGGGCAATCAGCCAAAACTCCTGTAAAATCAGACTTATTAACAAAATGTGGAAAAACTTTTATGATAAACAAAGCAGCAGTATATGCTGCATGCTGGTGTTTTTTCCCTGTCCTTTTAACAATGTCAGTATAAAACATTTCACTTTGCAGTCAGGACATGAACAGTTGGAAAAAGGAAGTGTATCTGCGCTGGCCTTTCTGCTTTGTTTCTAAATGAAGTCCAAACTGTAACTCCAAATAAAAGTGACTGAACAAACAGCTCACCTGAAAGAAAGAAGACACTCAGTAACATGTTGGCTGTCACCATATTCACAGACAGGACTGCAATGACACTCATCACCTGGATTTGAAAACAAAAGTTACTTTTCAAGATTTTAATCAAAGCATCTTTTAAACAAAGCCTTCATGTTCTTTTAAAGCAACCTCAAATTCACACATTCAAACCAGGAACTTGCCGTGTACAACCAGATGTTACTGTTATACGTAGCGATTAATAATATCTGCAGAGTTGCACAGAAAACAGTTTCAATATAAAATCAAAATGATCCAGCCTGAGTCTGTGATATTAGAGTTAATATAAACTGTTGCTGATGCAACAACAAATAAAATCCATCATGCCTTTTTCAGTGGAGTTCATGAAAAGCAGCAAAATAAAAAGGTCTCTGGGATCAAAAGTTCAAACATTAAAAGCAGCAATATTTTACCTTTACCAAACGAGCCTGCAGCTAAAATGGAGAAACTATTCGTTTTAAAATCAGGCGATTTGTGAATTTCAGCAGAACTGCAACAGACCCAGTATCCGACTTCCCTGCTAAGCCGTTGTAATGTAAAAGCACACAAACTTGCTGTTTCAAGCTACATATCACACAACTAAAATACTGCAGAAATACAAGAAGTCTTGACACTTCCTTCTCACACCCTGTCAGTGAGGAAGTCAGCTTTTGTTGCATCTTAAACTCATCAGGGTGAAAATGACTTCATTGATTTTGAGCATTTTCTATTAATATTTATTCGAGTTTACACACTAATGTGGTGTTGTATTAATTGTAAGCATATATATACATATATGACAATAGTGACAATTGAAACAAAAAGAACGTAATGTATTGTAAGGAGGACAGTTCCAGGGGATAAAGACTTAGATGATTGTGGCACCAGACAGAGCTGGTAAGGCTCCTTCTGCTGGATCAGCTGAGGAATCTCTTATGGTTTTGTCAACATGCAACCAAACAAATGAGTGCTCATCAGAAATAAGATCTGAAAAAAGGTGGGAAGATTTGTGCACTTTTGCAGTACACAACTGTAAAAAGTTTATCGTGTATATGTCAAATCATAGAAACATTATATGTCTAAGTCTTCTATTTTACGCTGACATTTGATTTTTAGGATATATAGAACTACGGTAAAAGTTTAATCGATGCCCTTACTGTGTCACGGATACGCCAGGCTACACAACCCTGCACACACAACGCACTCCCTCACCAGAATACTAATTAGAAACACCTGTCACTAATCACACACCTGCATTTCATCTGCACTTCATCACCCCAGTATATAACCACCATTAGTACCATCAACTCTCTGTCTGTTTCCATCGTGTGCAATAAAAACTATCTGTGTCTCATCTTGGTGTCTCCAGCCTGCGCTGTCCGTAACAGAAGACCGGACCACAACACGACAACAGCATGTGTGCCACGGATCCGTTCCAGGAGTTGGTGGACATCCTGCGCCGTGGCCTCATCGCTCCACCACCAGTCGCCTCATCACCCACCACTTCCGCTTCCGCTCCAGTCACACCACCCGCTCCTACATGTGCCAGTCCCATGGCCAAACCACCGCCCTTCTCTGGCTCGGCGGAGGACTGCAACGGCTTCATCTTGCAGTGTTCTCTGGTCCTAGAGATGCAATCTTCCCTGTACCCAACCGAGCTTTTGCCATTTCTTAACTCAAGGGGCAAGCGCTGCAGTGAGCAGAGTCCATCTGGACCCAGGATGGACCAGTCACCCAATCCCTGACCAGCTTCCTAGCCCATTTCAGAGAGGTGTTTGGAAGGCCAGCAGGAGATACCACCACCGGCGAGCGGCTGTATCAGCTTAAGCAGGGTCCGCGCTCCGTCCAGGACTACGTCTTGGAGTTCTGAACCCTCACTGCAGCTAGTGGCTGGAATGAACAATCCATCATCACCACCTTCCATCAGGGATTGGAGCCCAGGGTAAGATTGCATCTCGCTGCATACGAGGATACCATCGGCCTCGAATGTTTCATCCAGTTAGCCATCCGAGTAGCTACCCATATGCAGACGTGTTTAGCGGAACACCAGTACCAGCAACCCTACACACCCTCCATCCGTCAGCCAGAGAAGCACCGCTCTCAAGAGCCAGACCAAGAGCCCATGCAACTAGACATCAACAGGCTATCTCCAGCTGAGCGGCAGAGACGGCTGACCCAGGGGTTGTGCTTGTACTGTGGAACAGCTGGACACAACATATCCACCTGCCCAGTAAGACTGCTCCGACCCATGGTGAGTGCCATCCTTCCTATTATTCCAAACAGTAAACCACTCGCTACTGAAATAACCTTGGTCACCTCCAACCTGTCCCTCCCAGTACAAGCCCTCATCGACTCCGGGTCAGCTGGCAATTTCATCTCCAGCTCCCTCTGCCTCCAGCTCCGCCTTAAGACCACACTCACGCCTACCAGCTACCAGGACCATGCCATAACTGGGAGACCCATCAGCCGCGGGCCCCGTTACCATCAGAGTTGGAGTGCTGCAAGAGGAGCAACAACACCTGCTGGTTCTGGAGGGCTCGACTGCAGAGGTTATCTTAGGGCGTTCCTGGCTAGAGCAACACAACCCCATCATCTCCTGGTCCACAGGTGAGGTACTGCGGTGGGGTAGTTCCTGTTTCCCAGGCTGTTTCCCTTGCTTGCCCTCTCCATCTCCTCCTTGTCCGAAGCAACTCCCAGTCTACTCCACATCCATCGAAAGCCCGCAAGAGAAACAGTCTGTGGATATTCCTCCCTGCTACGCCGCCTACAGGGATGTGTTCTGCCCTAAGAGAGCCTCCCGGTTACCACCACACCGGCCATGGGACTGTGCCATAGATCTCATACCAGGTGAACCAGTGCCCCGTGGAAAGATATACCCATTGTCCATTCCCGAACAGAAAGCCATGGGGGAGTACATTGAGGAGGCCTTGGCCCAAGGTTACATCAGACCCTCTACATCTCCGGCAGCATCCAGCTTTTTCTTCGCGGCCAAAAAGGACGGAGGCTTGTGGCCTTGTGTAGAGTACAGAGGACTCAACCGCATCACTGTTAAGTTCCGGTATCCACTCCCCCTTGTCCCTGCAGCTCTGGAACAACTACGCGGTGCCACTGTCTACACAAAGCTGGACCTCCGCAGTGCGTATAATCTCATCCGGATACGCGAGGGGGACGAATGGAAAACAGCCTTTGTGACACCCACCGGCCACTACGAGTATTTGGTGATGCCTTACGGCTTGGCCAACGCCCCCTCCGTATTCCAGGACTTCATACATGAGGTGCTCCGGGAGTTCCTTCACAAGTCTGTGATCGTCTACATCGATGACATCCTGATATACTCCCGGAGCATGGCCGAACATTGCCAGCATGTTGCAGAGGTCCTGGAACGCCTGAGAGACTATCAACTCTTCCTCAAAGCTGAGAAATGTGTGTTCCATCATTCCTCAGTGCAGTCCCTAGGCTACAACATAAGTAGCAGTGGCATCCAAATGGACGAGGGGAAAGTGGACGCCATCCGGAACTGGCCAACACCCACCTCCATCAAGGAACTGCGACGATTCCTCGGATTTGCTAACTTTTACTGCCGCTTTATCAGAGACTACAGCACAATAGTACACCCCCTGACCAACTTGCTCCATAACAAGCCCAAGTCTCTGTCCTGGCCACTCGCCGCACAAGAAGATTTCACCTTCCTCAAAGAGACCTTCACCAGTGCACCGCTCCTAGCTCATCCGGATCCAGAATTTACTGTAGAGGTAGA
This sequence comes from Siniperca chuatsi, assembly GCF_020085105.1. Classification (NCBI taxonomy): domain Eukaryota; kingdom Metazoa; phylum Chordata; class Actinopteri; order Centrarchiformes; family Sinipercidae; genus Siniperca; species Siniperca chuatsi. The sequence continues at coordinate 10,652,679 of NC_058060.1, forward strand.
CGCCTCTACTACTGGAATAGGAGCGGTGCTATCTCAACTCAAACCAAATGGCTCAATCCTCGCCAGGCTTGCTGGGCTTTATTCTTCACCCGGTTCCAGTTTAACATCTCATACCGTCCCGGCGCCAAGAACATCAAGGCAGATGTCCTATCCCGACTGCATGCTCCCGACAACACCATCGACGAACCCGAACCCATTCTTTCCCAAAATCTCCGTGAATCCCATCCAGTGGACAGAAACATCCATTCCCTCCTCCAATGCCTTCACCAGCACTCCGCCGGGTTGCCCTCCGAATCATCGGATCATGTCCCAAGAACCCAACGCAATCTTCTAATCCATGCCTCCCACACATCTCTGGGCACTGGTCACCCAGGGGCCAATGAAACCCTCTCGTTGCTATGGGAACGCTTCTGGTGACCTAACATGGCTAGGGATGTGAGAAGGTACGTACAAGGATGTCAAGATTGCGCCATTTCCAAAAGCCCACGCCATCTTCCAGCAGGCAAACTGTGCCCTCTACCCACGGCCAACAGACCCTGGTCACACCTAGGAGTTGATTTCATCACTGATTTACCACCCTCCAACAATAATACATGCATTCTAGTGGTCGTGGACAGATTCTCTAAGTCATGCCGACTTATTCCTCTCCGAGGACTACCCATGGCCATGGAAACAGTGGAATGCCTGTTCAACAATATCTTTAGGTACTATGGGATCCCAGAAGACATCGTGTCCGACAGAGGCCCCCAGTTCATATCCCGGGTATGGAAGGCTGTCATCTCGCTCCTAGGTGTGACCGTCAGCCTTTCCTCTGGATTCCACCCACAAACCAACGACCAGACGGAGAGGAAAATCCAGGAAATTGGGCGCTTCCTACATACCTTCTGCCATGGCCACCAGGACTCTTGGAACCAGTTCCTGGGTTGGGCCGAGTATGCCCAGAACTCTCTGCATCAACCAACCACCTGACTCACTCCCTTCCAGTGCGTACTCGGCTAACAACCCCCTCTCTTCCCGTGGTCTGGAGAGCCCTCGGAGGTTCCCGCGGTAGATTACTGGTTCCGAGAGAGCGAGAGGGTCTGGGATGCAGCGCACCACCAGCTGCAAAGAGCACTCTGCAGGCGTGGGTTGACAGCCGACCAAAGAAGATCTACCACTCCAGAATATCGACCTGGTCAAAAGGTCTGGCTGTCCACGCGTGACATCAAGATGCGCCTGCCCTGCAGAAAAGGATGAGGATGAAGAGGATGGCCGCCACGACGTCAGGGTCCCCAGCCCTCTGGAGCAGGCCATGGGGGGTACTGTCACAGATACGCCAGGCTCCACAACTCCACACACACAACGCACTCCCTCACCAGAATACTAATCAGAAACACCTGTCACTAATCACACACCTGCATTTCATCTGCACTTCATCAATCACCCCAGTATATAACCACCTCAGTCACCTCAGTCAGTGTCCGGTCTCGTTTGTAATAGGACAGATCTCTGCATACAGCCATCACAACGTCTCAGACTCCTACCTCGCATCTCCTGAGCTCCCGATTCCTGTCCCGTGTGTGTCACTACAACCCCAGATCTCCATCTAGGCAACCAAAGGATGGTATCAGTACCATCAACACTCTGTCTGTTTACATCGTGTGCAATAAAAACTATCTGGCTCATCTTGGTGTCTTCGGCCTGCTCTGTCCGTAACATACTGACATTGAAATATGAACTAAAACTAAATTGGGGACTTAACGATGAAGTACTTTTGCCAAATGACCAACTTCTTCTGTAAACTTAAAGTTCTCAGCATTGTCTCAGCGCTTTGTACATGACATCCTCAGTTTACCCTCCACCACTTCTCTTTTACACACTTAAATTCATCAACCATACACTGATCAGCCTTGTGCTTTTAACACTTATATTTCAGTGCATTTGCAGCAGCATCTTCAGCATCAAAACATCATCAAGTACTGTGGGAAACTAGACAGTGACAAGTCAACTAGACGCCACAGGGTGTACATGTGATGTGTCTTGCAATGAATGTGGTGTTCTCTGGAAGGACTTGCACCTCACTGCTGTCTGTGTTGTAATGTGTGTAATGTCTGCAACTGTCAGTTCATGTACAGTTAATTCAACAGCTGAATTGGATTCAGGAATTAAACCTTATGCACTGAATGTATACCACAAATATAAAACCAAATGCTTTCAAGGGGAAAGTAGGAAACATGTTGCAGGCTACTTTCCTTGCCCTGCATACTCACAAGCTTTCTCATGATGAAATAACTACTTACTTATAACAGATCAGTTAACAACTAACCCCGCAAAAGGAGCCAATCAAAAGGCAAATAGCAAACCGCTTCACAAAAAGCCTCAGTTACTTTTTTATTACATAACGGAAAACAGACCTTGATAAAAACCTTAAAAAACACATTAAACACCTTATTTCTATTTCTATTTCTACATACAAAGAAAACACAGCTGAGGCAAAGAAAAAGAATTACAATAATGATCTCATACAAACTAATGATGAAGCTACAGTATATTATATTTGTGTTATCTTCCATAAAGAAAAACATCCGTCCTGTTTGCACTCCATCCTTTGTTATATAATTCCTTCTGTTAACCTCAAATGTAAACTGTTTTATTAATTATTTCTATGGTATCATTTCACACAAATCCAATAAAAAGTACTTTGAAGGGTACTAAAACAAACAAACAAAGCAATACAGCAGCAGAAAAGAAGAAATAGAAAAGAGAGCAGATTACATGAAAATAAGCAAATTCAGTTCAGTTCTACATTTACCTGCATTATTCAAATGAATCTGTGATGACGTCTGATTCCTGAGATCATTTGTGGCCATGCAGTAATAAACTCCTCCATCTGTTGCATTAAAGCTGTAAACCTGTCCTTCAGATACAGTCATGGGTCCATCTGTGCTCTTCTTGAACCAGGTGAAGCGGCTGACGGGAGGCTTGGCTCTGCTGGAGCAGGTCAGGTTCACCCAGCTACCTGCTGACACCAAACCTGATGGACTGATGGACCCTGAGGTGTCTTTAGGAGCATCTGAGGAAAATGTGACGTTCACTTCATTCATTAAAATCAGCTGACGTCACATGAATCATCATGTGCTGACAGGATCCAACAACAAACTCTGCTTGTCTTACATGAAACACTAAGAGTCTTTCTCTCCTCTGCTGTCTTGACATCTTCTCCTTCATTCACAGGATATCGGGCAGAACAGGTGATGTTGTCTCCATCATGTTGGTCTGACAGAGTGATGGTGGCCTGGATTTTAGTTGTAAAGGTTCCATCTGTGTTTTCCTCTGTGTAGCTGTGAGAGTCTTGTTGGAGGCTCCAGGTGAGTTTAGGAGGGGAGTGTGGACAGGGAGTGAAAGCTGAGCAGGTTATAGTGACAGACTCCTTCTCCTTCAGATCACCTGAGATCTCAATTCTGGGGCTCGGAGGAGAATCTGTGGTTTAGAAACAGACTCAGAATCAGCTTTATTGGCCAAGTAATATACTGTATATAGTTTGTTTTGTTTTTAGGTCAAAACTGCACCTAATTGTCTTGTTTTTTCTTAACTATAACATTGTAGATGATAAAAATCTCTCTTACCTGTAACATTTATTTGAAGAGGATTACAAACAGCTGTTGCCCTGAATGCACTGTTCTGAATTCTGAAGTAGAATGTGTCTGCATAGTTTGGGTTTAAACTGGAAACCAGAGTCGTCAATCTGTTGTGACTCAGGTTTCCAGTAATATTCATTGGATAAGTGTTTTCGAAATTCACATCGCTTGGATATAAATTGTCACTCTGTTTAATCCACGCTGCAAAGTTTCTGATGCCATCAAATTTTTTTTCTGGTTCAGCTCTAAAGTTACATGGGATTTGCAAACAAGATCCACTCAGTGCTTCCATCTTCTGTGGTGCAGTAATGAAGAGGTTTGACACTTTAGGACAAACAGCCAAAGCACCTGTAAAACCAGACTCATGATTAACATAATGTGGAACAAATCTCTATGAATAGAAAGACAAAATATACTTCAGCAGCAGGATGCTGCATGTCGTTTTTCATGTGCTGCTAACAAGTCCAGTATAAATCTTCAAGATGTAAAATTAGCTGCACTCTGCACTGATCTCTGACTCTAAATGAAGTTCAAACTGCAAACAATTCAAGTAATGTGTCCAAATAATGAACAAACAGCTCACCTGAAAGAAAGAGGACGTGGAGTAATGTGTTGCATGTTGCAGTATTCATAAACAGGACTGCCATGTAACCCATTGCCTAGATTTGCAAACACAATAATGTAGTTACTTTATAAACATGTTTTTTGAGCTGTTACAAAGAATGTAAGTAAATCTGCACTTAAAATGAACACATTCACACCAGAAACTTGCACTTTACAACCAGGATTCACTTTGTTGTAAGTAGTGATCAATTAACATCTTCAGAACTGCAGTTTGAAACACAATATTTAAAGTAAATTCTGAATAATGTCACACTAGTGAAATGCTGCTGAAGCAGCTTCTTAGGGCTTAGTTCTGCTAAACAAAAGCCATCAAATAAAATATTAGCTCATGTATTTTTGTGGAGTTCATGAAGAGTAAGAAAATAATAAGATTGTTTTGGCTAAAAAGTCAAATCAGTAAAACATCTTGTCTTACCAGACAAGCCCACATCAGAAAGAGAGCAGCAATGAGATCCTGAGTTGAGTGATTTTAAATAGGAAATACTTCACTTTATGAATTTCAGCTGAAGTGCATCACATCAAATAACTAACTTCCCTGTTTATCTGTTGTTATTTAAAACTCGACTTAAGTCGACTTCCCGTGTTTCGAGCCTACAGAGTAGTGTAAATCCAGTTGGTTTTGTTGTGCAACTGCTAAATATAATCTGGCCTGAGTGACTACTTGTAAATATTAGAGAAATACAACAAATTCTCACATTTACTTCTCATAAATGAGTGTTTCAAATCCCATGACTCACTGCAAGCTTAGATGCTATATCTTCTTTGCAATATGATGAAAATATTAACTTGCAAACAATAAAGGAACATTCTGCAGAAAAAAACATCTGTCGTAGTGCTGCCCTCCAGGCTGAAAGAAACATTTTATATTAAGAAAACTTTGATTAAAATGTAATTCACAGAATGTAATTCACAGATGTCAATGCAAAAATCCTTCATTGCATTTATTCCTTAAACACACCTTGAAAACCCCTCAAATTCTCATTAAAGTACTCTGAGATGTATTTTTTGCGTTTAAAAAAATCAAGTTTGTTCATGTACAATACACAGCTAATTATTTCACACAACCTCCCATTGGTGCAGCTTCCTCCCACATCGCCTGGAGCCCTATGTTCAGTATATTTGCTCTTCCTAAATTTTTAATATCAAGCGTCTGCTTCTTCTTTGCCGATTGTTTAATCTGTGGTAACAAGAACAGCAAATGAGTTCAGCATTCAGAAAAAAAGGAGAATATTTCACTGAAATCATAATAAATCAGCCAGCTAAACACCTCAGCTCACTTATTAGTGTTATAAAAAAACAGAGAGACTCAGACATGGGGTACCACACATGAGGTTAAATCAATAAATGGCCAACTAGTCTAATCAACCATTAAAGAACCATTGGTTCACTCTAACATGTACAGTGAACCTCATCCTGCCATTTCAGGAAAGCTATTTAAAAAGCTTGTGCGGTTAACCAAAACCATCATCTCTGCCTCTATGCGACCAACAGTGCCGCCTAGTGGTCAAATGTTGTGTAACAGGTTGCTCTCACTGTACAACACTGCAACAACAACCCATGTCATGTCCAACTTCATGAGTCCGGCCAAGGTGTCTTTCAGCAAGAAGCTGAACGCTGTATGTGCTTCTGTTGCATTCATTATTAGCACAGGACTTAAAGCAAAATGCAAACAGGAAACTCCAAAAGCAATGCAGATGAATCCAACATGCAGCACACAGTGCTGAAGAGAGCCTGCTGATGGTTCACATGAAGTAGCTGAACTGTCTCTCATATGAAGATAAATTAATACATACACCACACACTACTTCATTTAGGCTAATGTTTATTATAGTTCAGTACCGTTTGGCATAAATCCTCCTTAACTCAACTAATCTGCTTCATGGATGGGATTCGTTCAGTTTTGATTGACTAGTGACGAAACAACCCCATCAACTGTCATCAGATTGTGATTCAAATAAATCCTGAATGACTTTTTCCCAACTGAGCCCCGCCCACTTCAAACCAGTGAGAACCAACATAGAGAAAAAATAAACAGAGAAATCTCTCATGTGAAATAACAAAAACTGTTCAAACTTTTGCAGAAAATAGTGTTTTCTTGTACGACCTCATCACTCACACTGTAGAAAGAAAATGATTGAGAAAATAAGTTTTCAGGGCCTTTAAGGGATCCTTATAAAATGTTTCTGTTTGTGTTATGTTTCTGTTTAAAAGAAATATCAGCCCATATATCAGTAACAGCAAATACGGATATTGGATTCATTTCAAACTAATTCTTTAGAATACGAAGCCTATTTGTGAATCATACCTCAAGTGCCTTGTAGCTGATGCAACCCTTCTGTCTGAGCAGTTCCTCAGAATACTTTTTGTAAATCTTAAAGAGTAAGTTAGAAACAGTCATAGTTACAGTTAAATCTGGAAATAGCACAGTTGCACCGTCCCTTAATGTATTAGATGCTCCTCATTAAACAGGCTTAACTGCCCACAGTGCAGTGGGAGACTAAAATGGCAGAGTTTGTCATTTATTTCTGGATTTCCTCTGTTGCTGACAACAGCCTCCCACAACAAAATATGAAGAAAGATAGATGTGCACCTTGACTACTTTTCAGATAACTGGTTTGGATTGCATTATGACACTACTTCAAACACAGTCATAATAATGAGACTGTTTGTACCATAGGTGTGATAGTGTGCAGGGTGCAAAACCAGTGTGTTAATAGCAGAGTAAGTGGTCACTTAATACCAGATCATAAAAAAGACACCACTCTCCTTCTTTATTACATGTAAAAGGAACATATTGTGGATACAGATGAAAAAAACACACAAGCCTCAAGTTCAAATTGTAAATGATTCAAGTTATGAATACTAAACACTAATGATAATTCACAGACAGGGCTGCCATGATACCCAACTACATAATACAGTTACTTAGTTTTTTCAACATATTAGTTATTAGTTGTTTCCTCTGTTGCATGTAGTGACACATCAACATCTGCAGTGCTGCACTTTAAAATTATATTTATTGTAAAATCAACAAAGTGCCACAGAAGTGAATTTGCGATATTTCAGCTAAATTTCAACTTAATGATTACTTATTAAATTCCAGTTGGTTAATGTTGTAAATCAGCTAGATAGCTTATGACCTTCAGACAGAAAGTTGCCAAAATACAACCAGTTTCTCAGTTATTGATTTGTCATCATCTTTATAGAATAAGAAATGTCACAATTTGTTTGTACAGTATTTCGTGCTACTATCGTTCCTCCTGAGCTTGATATGAAAAACATTTGTCAGAGGTCAAGTAACTATTCCTCTTACTTTATTTTTTAATTTCTTGTGATTTAATGGTATGATTTTGGTCATGTTGAAAAATATAACAAGTACAATGTTAGGTCAAAAAATGCAGGGGTTTTTTTTGCTTTCCAAATCTTTTATTAAAGTGCAATAAATATAAAGCTTCACATGCAGAAACTATGACTGAACTTCATCTTCAGTTTAGTTGTAATTAAAACACAAATCCAGTTATGATAAACAGATATGATGCATGTTACGTGAGCAAATCAGCATTGTGTGGTGAAAAGGAATTTTGAGGTCTATAAACACCATACGTACTGATAAAAAATGTCCCACACACAAATATATTGCAAGAAACTACAGGCAGTGAAGAAGACATTTCCTTGTAATAATAAGAATAAAATAATATTTTAATATATTATGTTTAATAAGAGATACGTCCATATATTCATTTTTTCTTCACTTGAGCGTAGAGATCCTCTGGGCCGTCAGCAGTCTGCGTTAAGCTGTTTGCTGGCTGGGACACTTTGACCTGTGCATACAGCGTATCCTGCTGCTGTCCACTGTCCTGCGCTGAGTCAGAGGACGGAGCAGGTCTCAGCTTGGAGAAGTCGATCTCTCCATAATGGATGTCTTCTTTTTCTGTTGCTCTGGCTGCTTCTTCAGCTGTTAGGCTCTGTGAAAAATGCACCAAACGAGAAATGCTGTGAAGAGCAGAAGGTGAGCCTCCTTCAGTTTAGTTTATATTTTCTCATTTTGTCCCTCACTCAGCTCCCACTGCTATAATAAAGTGATAATCGTCAGAATAATCAGCTTTTATTGAACACAGCAATGGAATAATCTTATGTACTTGTAGATACATTAGTTAATGTGAGTTTGCAAACAGGATGTTTCATAACATTTCCTGTGTTTCTCCACATTTACTCACTAATGAGTAACCTGTTCAGTCCAGTCTAGAGCTTATGAGTGCAGTCAGTATGAATGGTTAGAAACATATTCATAACACACAATTCTGTAGCGTACATTGAAGTATTTTCCAACCTGTGTCTGTTGTGAAGTTGGATGTTTTGACTTTAACCACCTGGAAGACATAAGAGGATTGTCAGCTTAATTGTTTTGTGTACTAGTAATAATAATGATTTATATCATTATTATTATTACTACTATTACACAAAACACAAAATTTTGTGCATTTAACAAGTTTCACTTCATCAGTTACAAAGTGATTTAAATGCAATTTAATCAATAAAATACAGAAAAAGACAACAATTAATAATACAATAACAATATATACATAAAAGCAAGACCTTTCACAGCTTAGAGGATTTGAATGCAAACCCTTAATCCCCCTCAATCTTTCACCCATTGTTTGAGATCATGACAATGTTCCTGCTTGTAAAACACACATTTGGTGATTTTAAAAAAACAACAACATTTAAAATCTAAAACTCAGAGTTTGCCAGAGCAATGACAGTAAATTAGCTTGAATTGTTCACTCATTCTGGATCTAGTGAGAAGTCGGGTTGCAAAATTTTGTACTAACTGACTTCTAGACTGTTCTAATGGATCAGACAGGTACACATTGTGTACCTGTCTGATCCATTAGTCAATGCGAGATGTGACAGATGCATAAGGATAATTATAAGGATAATTAAATCATAGATATTTTATGTAACTGAAAGAAACAGGATTGTGTAACTGCAGTGGTATGCTTTGTTAGATTCAGTTCACCATAAAAGACAATGCCTGGTTTCTGCAGCGCGAAAGGTTTCTTACATTGATTTGTTAACATTTGGTTCCAAAATATTTATTGACATCCAATCATTAATGAGTCAACTCGCTTGATATTGAGAGACTCAAGAAAAAAGAATTGTGTCATAAAAATGAATATCTGTGTTCTGTAAGTGTGTATTGTGACCTTGTGGCTGCATGTAGACAACAGTAATGGCCCAAGTATAGAACCATGAGAAACTCCACAAATGCACCTTTGACTTGTGTGTTGAAGATATGAATTTAAAACAGATCCTGAGATTTCAACCCATTGTTGAAGACATTGAGTCAAAATAGAAAAGTCAGCAGTATCAAAATGTAGACCTGAGCTAGAAACTAATACTAAGGAAAAACCAATGTAATTAACAAGCTAATCACACATTAAAAATAAGAAGAAAATATGTACAGAATTACAATTGTTTTGGGTGGATAAATCTGTATATGAAATGGATTTGAGATACTTACCAAACGGCAACAACCACACAGATTAGTACAATGATCCCAATGATCCCTCCAGCAACTGCCCCCCATGGTGAAGAGCTATCAGGCTGTTTTGCTCCTACAGAAACAAAAACATAAGTGGCTAAGTCAAGTTAATAAAAATCATGGCTGTCACCCAGCTTTCATGTGATGCTCAGCTTTACTTTATACAGTAGTTTGCAAACATTTTGTACCAGATGCAAAAATGCTGTCTGTCACTTCTGTTTGCAGACATGGTGTGGAATTACAGTGGGTACGAAAAGTATTCAGACTCCTTTAAATTATTCACTCTGTTTAATTGCAGCCATTTGCTAAAATCAAAAAAGTTCATTTTATTTCTCATTAATGTACACTCAGCACCCCATCTTGACCGAAAAAAGATGGAAATGTAGAAATGTATGCAAATGTATTAAAAAAGAAAAACTGAAATAGCACATGGTCATAAGTATTCAGACCCTTTGCTCAGTATTGAGTAGAAGCACCCTTTTGAGCTAATACAGCCATGAGTCTTCTTGGGAATGATGCAACAAGTTTTTCACACCTAGATTTGGGGATCCTCTATCCTGGAAGAGGTTTTCTTCCAGGATATCTCTGTACTTGGCTGCATTCATCTTTCCTTCAATTGCAACCAGTCGTCCTGTCCCTGCAGCTGGTCTCATCAGACCAGAGGATCATATTTCTCATAGTCTGGGAGTCCTTTGTGTGTTTTTTGGCATTTGCAGGTTTTCAGGACGAGAGGCTTCTGTCGGGCCACTCTGCCATAAAGCTCCGACTGGTGGAGGGCTGCAGTTATAGTTGACTTTCTGGAACTTTCTCCCATCTCCCTGCTGCATCTCTGGAGCTCAGCTACAGTGATCTTTGGGTTCTTCTTTACCTCTTTCACCAAGGCTCTTCTCCCACGATTACTCAGTAATCTCAGTTTGGCTAGACAGCCAGGTCTAGGAAGAGTTCTGGTCATCCCAAACTTCTTCCATTTAAGTATTATGGAGGCCACTGTGCTCTTAGGAACCTTGAGTGCTGCAGAAACTCTTTTGTAACCTTGGCCAGATCCGTGCCTTGCCACAATTCTATCTCTGAGCTCCTTGGGCAGTTCCTTCGACCTCATGATTCTCATTTGCTCTGACATGGACTGTGAGCTGTAAGGTCTTATATAGACAGGTGTGTGCCTTTTCTAATCAAGTCCAATCACTTTAATTAAACACAGCTGGACTCCAATGAAGGAATAGAACCATCTCAAGGAGGATCAGAAGAAATGGACAGCATGTGAGTTAAATATAAATGTCACAGCAAAGGATCCTGAAATAGCACATGGTCATAAGAGTACTTATGGTCATAAGAGTACTTATGACCATGTGCTATTTCAGTTTTTCTTTTTTAATAAATTTGCAAAAATTTCTACATTTCTGTTTTTTTCTGTCAAGATGGGGTGCTGAGTGTACATTAATGAGAAATAAAATGAACTTTTTTGATTTTAGCAAATGGCTGCAATGAAACAAAGAGTGAAAAATTTAAAGGGGTCTGAATACTTTCCGTACCCACTGTAATTTTACACTGAACAATAATATAAGAAAAAGTGAAAATCAGTGTCAGAGAGATTGTGATAAGGATATTCTGTACTGAATTTTACACTTTTGTCTCACTCCTTTCCTCTCTCATTATCAATTTTCATTCATACATTTCTTCATTTCTACTTTCCCATACTGTGGAGACTCCTCTCGTTCACAAATCTCTGTCCTATCCCCAAATTTCTTGGCCCTACATTTTATGCAGATGCTAAGTTTTCATGTACTATCGACAACACTTTTGTCTCTAAATATTGTTTTTAACTTCCCCCTCAATCTCTCCTTACTGAATTTAAACACATTATTGGCAACTCTGCATATATTTACATTGATGTATTTTATCCAACATTAACTGCTCCTATTTCACCACTGGGTGCAGTACAGTTCCATGTTTACCTTCAATAGTCAGATGGATCTCTGATGATGTTTGTTTACCGAGATCATTTGTGGCCACACAGTAATAAACTCCTCCATCTGTTGCATTAAAGCTGTAAACCTGTCCTTCAGATACAGTCATGGGTCCATCTGTGCTCTTCTTGAACCAGGTGAAGCGGCTGACGGGAGGCTTGGCTCTGCTGGAGCAGGTCAGGTTCACCCAGCTACCTGCTGACACCAAACCTGATGGACTGATGGACCCTGAGGTGTCTTTAGGAGCATCTGAGGAAAATGTGACATTCACTTTATTCATTAAAATCAGCTGATGTCCCATGAATCATCATGTGCTGACAAGATCCAACAACAAACTCTGCTTGTCTTACATGAAACACTGAGAGTCTTTCTCTCCTCTGCTGTCTTGACATCTTTTCCTTCATTCACAGGATATCTGGCAGAACAGGTGATGTTGTCTCCATCATGTTGGTCTGACAGAGTGATGGTGGCCTGGATTTTAGTTGTAAAGGTTCCATCTGTGTTTTCCTCTGTGTAGCTGTGAGAGTCTTGTTGGAGGCTCCAGGTGAGTTTAGGAGGGGAGTGTGGACAGGGAGTGAAAGCTGAGCAGGTTATAGTGACAGACTCCTTCTCCTTCAGATCACCTGAGATCTCAATTCTGGGGCTCGGAGGAGAATCTGTGGTTTCAAATCAAACACAGATTTTATGCTGAAAAACTCAGTAAATAATACAGTCACTAAACAGATGTCAATGTCCCCAAATTTGTTTTAGTTTTTTTTTTACTGTAGTAACAAAATGTGTGTTTCATTAAAGCCCCTGAAACCGTTGCTCTAAATCTTTAATATTTCTCTAGAACATGAAATAATAATAACTAAATAAGCAGCAATCAAAGATGAAAATATAGGGGAAAATCCTTAAATATTATTTATTAAGAGATTAACAGTCAAAAAGTCAGCTAACCTGCTTCATCAGGACTGTGAGGGTGTGGTTTGCAAATTCAGTCAGCTTCATAAATGTGGAAAAACCTCATCATGGGGCATTAGAGTCTGTTCCAAATTTAGGTGTATGTTTATGAATGTATGTAGATTTTCTCCTCCACTGATGATAAATGTGAAGGAGCGACAGAAGATCACCACGAGACTCCCCTTTTTTCAAGTCTGTTCACATGCATGGTTTTTAATAGTAATGCAAAAAATAAAATATAATATGTAATACAATATGTATACATGTCAATATGTAACAAGGAAACATTTCTTAAAATATTAACATCCCAGCAGTTTTCAACTATCAGGACATTTTGAATGTCCAGACTGATCACAGGCTGGTTTCTGTAACATTTGGCCAACACTGATATTGTAGATCGTCCTGCAGTAGATGTTTAGTTTCACGGTGGAGGTAAGGGTCATGGTGCTTGTTGGTTGAGCTGCAACAATAACATTATAAACTGACCAATAAAAACAAAACTCTTACCTTTAACTGTTATTTGAAGAGGATCACAAGAAGCTGTTGCGCTGAATGGCCCGTTCTCAATTCTGAAGAAGTATTTGTCTGTATAATTTGTGAGTAAATTGGAAAATAAAGTGGTGCAGTTTTTCTGACTCAGGTTTCCAGTAATTTTCATTGGATAGATGTTAACTGTCCTACTACTGTTGAAAATCACATTGTTTGAATTGATGCCAAATCTGGAGTCACTTTTAATCCACACTCCAAAGGTTTCACTTCTGCTGTCAAACTCTTGTCGTGATCCAGCACTAAAGTTACATGGGATTTGCAAACAAGATCCACTCAGTGCTTCCATCTTCTGTGGTGCAGTAATGAAGAGGCCTGGCTTTTGAGGACAATCAGCCAAAACTCCTGTAAAACCAGACTCATTATTCAGATTGTAAATGATTCAAGTAATATCTCCAAATTACTGAACCAACAGCTCACCTGAAACAAAGAGGACACTCAGTAACATGTTGTTTGTCACCATATTCACAGACAGAAACCTGGACACAATAAGACTGTTAGTTGTCAGTTGTAATAATCATAAGACTTATTAAGTTTTTACAACACATTCATTGTCTTTTAAAGAAACTTCACTACAGTAGTAATGGTTAACAATGTCTGCAGAGCTGTGGTTTGAAATCAGTTAAAATATAGAGTTCATGTTTTTTTCAGTTAAAGTAAAAAATAATAGTACATGAAGAATGACTAAATTAAAGTTTTAGTTTACGAAGCAGAGAAGTAAAAGCAGTAAAATGTTTCCTTACCAAACAAGCCCACAGCTACAAAATAAGACAAGTGTTATGGTTTTAGAGTGAAATGAGGCAATTTGTCAATTTTATCAGAACTGCAACAAACCACCTAACCTAACTGTTGTAATATGACTGAAAGAGGATTTGCTGTTTAAGAAATGCAGTTCACTTTGTTTTGTTGCAAAGCTGCTAGATATCACATGACCCCCATGTCTAAAATATTGAAGAAATACAGGGAGTTTTGTTCTTACTTCTCATATCCTGTGAGGAAGTCAGATATTACGACATCTTAAAATCTTTAGGTTTCAAATGACAAATTCATCCACAAGGACTTTTATTTTTAACACGACTCATAGTGAGCTTTTATATGTATATATTATGTAACTGACAATAATAATGACATATTTGAGCAGGTGAAAGTATTAACATTATGTAATTCACACATACAGTTACCGCGTGTTTTTGCTGACTTCTGCACTGTAAAAGTCACATTATATCAGCAGTCATCGACACACATGTGTAACACAAATGATAGAATAAGTGATAAACGTGCTTTCCTCCTAAACACTTTCTGCTGCATGAAAAGCTTCATTTTTATTTCATTTAACACACTTTACATGCATCCAATGGAAACACCAGTTAATCAATAAAAATGAATTACATAGTCTCAATATCTTTTTTGCTATCTTAAGAACAAAAGAAAGACAAGTGCCATGAATCACTTCAACATGAGATAAATCATTAAAGAAGATGTTTTCACTTTTGTGTTACGCTCACTTTAACAAAGAAACACAGAGCAGAAAAAACATCACATACAAATATTATTCACCCAAGTCTGGGGTCATCTTTAAAGAAAGTAGTGCCATGTAGTATTTACCGGCTTGGAGAAAATGTTACACGTTATTGTAAGTGGCACACTAAGACTGAGAAATGAATACAGAAAAGACAAAACAGTATGTTGTTCCATTTATAGTGAACATGACATCTTCCTCCTCTCCTTGTGACTCATGATGACATGTTGCTGTTGACATAGTCTGCTTCTACTGTGTTCTGTGGAAATGAAACGAGAGAAAGTGGTGTTAGTACTCTGCAGTGAATTTGCTGCAGCTCACTGGTGGTCTCAGGGGTGCCCCCATGTTCGAAGAAAAAAACAAATGCCGCAAAAGAGCCCTCTTGGATATCCCCATTGGTAGATAAAACATGATAAAGTTGTGGTAGTTTAGGTGTATCACTTCCTGTTTTATTTTGGTAATATTCTTCTTCCCTTGTGTGTCTTGTGATTTTACTTCCTGTCTGTGTTTTCCCTCCAGTTTTGATTGTTGGTCCTCCCTTGATTGTTGGCACCTGTGTCTTGTTATCTCACCTCCCCTTGGGTATTTAGTCTTGGTCTTTTCTTTGTTCTGTGTCGGATCATTGTTGTACACATGGTGTTGTTCCTTGCCGAGCCCTTGACTATTGGATTCTTTGTTCTCCGGTGAACCTTGTTTGGATTTGTGGATTTGGCCTGCTCTTCTGTGAACTGTGTTCCCCCCTTGGACTCACTCCCCTGCTTTCATCCATGCTATCCGGTACTCATCTGCATTTTGTCTGCTCATTACCTGTCTGCTCACCTCTGCCTGTTCTTGCCTGCATTCCACCCCACAATAAACACGGTAGTCATCCGGCTACTTCACCCTGAGACCGCTTCCTCGTCATCTGCTTTTGGGTCCGCATACCTCCATATAGCACCTCGCCTTACGACAAAAGTGACCTCTACGGTGGCCCAATGTGCAAGAAAACGTGATGCAGTGCCCTCTAGGGTGCCTGTTACATGCCGTTTGTGCAGCACTTAGTCACTTGTGTTACAGTTGCGTTAAGTGTCACAGAGCTTTACAACCTCCACATTATAGAACAGCAGGTGGAGCAATCAACCACCAAAATTAGACCCTCAAATAACAAGTTAAAATTCACACACACACACAAAAAAAATCAGGATGAAATCACAAACCTGCCTGACTAGTAAGTCTCACACATGACCATTAGATGATGGTCGCCATATGATAATATGTCAGTGTTGTGTTTACAGCTTGTTGGGCTGCCCCCAAAAGGCTGAAAATCAATGAATGCAGGTTTAAAGCTGGTTTGCCTTAATTGCTATTTTAAAATTGTGGAATGTAGTTTTATGTTGTTTTTAATCGCTGATTTTGTTTTATGGGTATTTTATGGGTAATTCTGATCTTCTCTAATCAGCAATCCGTGTATTTATGGATGAATGAAGTGAACCTTGAACCATTGTACAAAGGTATTTGCAAAGAATTGCCTATTCACACACCAGCAGATACGGAGTAACATTCGTATTCATTTGGAGTCGTGTTTCTGGCCATCTGGCGTATGTAAGTCCAATATTCACTGTTCTTTTAGCTGCTAAATGCTCTATATGTTTGCCAGCCAGCTGCTAACCTCACCAGTCTGCAATGTCAAGTGTCACAATTAGCTTTTTTGTTCTTTTCATTCCCTCAACGTACCTTCCTTTCAAAATCAATAGTGAACATTCCTGAATTACTGCATTCAGCTCTGATTTATCAAGAAAAAGAGAGATCAGGTTACTCTAATGTGCTGCATTGCATTGTGGTCTGGTGTCACTGCTGATGGTGCAGACACGGGCCTTTAAACATTATCGCCTTTGAAGGATTATTCCTGTACAAACAAATAAACCCTTGCTAAGTGATTCTTAAGAGCTGAATGAGGAGCTATTTTATTTTCCTTCCACCTGACACTTGCAGACAGTTAAGTTGATCGATAACGATACACAGCAACTCTCCTCGTCTAGTAGCTTACCTTCGCTGGTTTGGTGGAGCGTCTTGATCTAAACCAGCTGGAAGAAAAAGATGATGTAATTAAGGCTTTTTTTATGTTTATGCTGTAATGGTGCTGATCTTTCTCATACAGCCAAACCACATTTAAAATGTACAAATTATCATATGAGAAAAGTTTGTCTCACCACTCAAAGATGACCAACGTACTGACAAGCGTTAGGATTCCCAGGGTCTTCACTATAACTTGGACACCAACCAGTTCAGACTGTTGATCACCTGTAACACAACAGCATGGCCACCTTCTAAAATGTTTTTACTCTAAAACATCTGAAACCATAATTCCTGCAGTTACCTTCAAATATCAACTGACATCCTGTTGATAGTTGAATGTCCAGGTCATTTCTGCACCCACAATAGTACAATCTGCCTCGATCGCTGCTGGTCACTTCGAAGCCATAAACCTGTGTATCAACTCTGATCTGTTCCAGTCTGCCATCACTGATCATGAACCAGACAAAGTGGACAACAGGAGGGTTTCCTCTGCAGGAGCAAGTCAGGTTCACCACGCTGCCAACTGACACTGGATCAGTGGGACTGATGATCACCATGGCGTCATTGGGAGAGTCTGGAAGATTTGGCATATGGAGAGATTTTGGATTGATCAAAAAACATTTGTAAAGTGAGAGAACAAAGAATATTTCCTGGTAAAATAAGACCCTTTGAGGTGAATCAATAACCAAGGAAACCATAATTTATAAACCTCAGTGCTCTCTCGAAAGATGGGTCATTTAAAAAAAAATTTCTCTGCAACTGCAACACTGGATCTAGTACAGTTCCATGTTTACCTTCAAGAATCAGATGGATCTCTGATGATGTTTGTTTACCGAGATCATTTGTGGCCACACAGTAATAAACTCCTCCATCTGTTGCATTAAAGCTGTAAACCTGTCCTTCAGATACAGTCATGGGTCCATCTGTGCTCTTCTTGAACCAGGTGAAGCGGCTGACGGGAGGCTTGGCTCTGCTGGAGCAGGTCAGGTTCACCCAGCTACCTGCTGACACCAAACCTGATGGACTGATGGACCCTGAGGTGTCTTTAGGAGCATCTGAGGAAAATGTGACATTCACTTTATTCATTAAAATCAGCTGACGTCACATGAATCATCATGTGCTGACAGGATCCAACAACAAACTCTGCTTGTCTTACATGAAACACTAAGAGTCTTTCTCTCCTCTGCTGTCTTGACATCTTCTCCTTCATTCACAGGATATCTGGCAGAACAGGTGATGTTGTCTCCATCATGTTGGTCTGACAGAGTGATGGTGGCCTGGATTTTAGTTGTAAAGGTTCCATCTGTGTTTTCCTCTGTGTAGCTGTGAGAGTCTTGTTGGAGGCTCCAGGTGAGTTTAGGAGGGGAGTGTGGACAGGGAGTGAGAGCTGAGCAGGTTATAGTGACAGACTCCTTCTCCTTCAGATCACCTGAGATCTCAATTCTGGGGCTCGGAGGAGAATCTGTGGTTTCAAATCAAACACAGATTATATGCTGAAAAACTCAGTAAATAATACAGTCACTAAACAGATGTACTGTGGACCAGTATGGGTTTTTGAAGGCAGATGCTTTTGTATATAAATTGCTTCAATGTCCCCAAATTTGTTTTAGTTTTTTTTTTACTGTAGTAACAAAATGTGTGTTTCATTAAAGCCCCTGAAACCGTTGCTCTAAATCTTTAATATTTCTCTAGAACATGAAATAATAATAACTAAATAAGCAGCAATCAAAGATGAAAATATAGGGGAAAATCCTTAAATATTATTTATTAAGAGATTAACAGTCAAAAAGTCAGCTACCCTGCTTCATCAGGACTGTGTGGGTGTGGTTTGATCAGATTTGACAGACGACTTAAGCAAAAAAAACACCAACTGTCGTCACATTTTGGTGCAAATGTTGCTAAATCCTGATTCGTACATGACAACACTTTTTCCCAACTGCGCTCCGCCCACTTCAAAAGGGAAAGAACAGACAAAAACCAAAATACAGAGCTGTCTCAAATAAACAAAACTGTTCTAGCTTTGGTAGAAAAACGTGTTTATGTAGGACTCCGTCAGTCATAGTGAGAAGCTGACTGAGAAATTCGAGGCCTTTAAGATTTTGATTTGTGGTAATGTGGATAACCATCATCATGGGACACTGAAACTCTCTGGGGTTGTTGAGTGAACATCAATGAATCCAAATAATGTCAAATGTCAGTCCTAAAACTGAAGCAAACTAAAACAAAGTCATGAGATTAATAACAAATATTAAGGAGTAATAATAACTCAATACATGAGATTTCCTTTTTTCAAATGTCAAAAACATTTTTATGTATGACAGTGGACACAACATAGGATGCTATTTAAGTATTTATTTTTAATATCCAAAAGAATTTAGCTGGTTTCTCCACTTACACAGTTTTTAATCCTGCAGTAGATAGTTTCATAATTAAGGTTTGGGTCATGGAATTTGTTGTTTAGGCCAAAGCTGCAACTGATTTCACTTTTTAGCCAAGCTAGCGATGTAGCTCTAGAGGTGGCAAAGTCGGTTGGTCCACCAATTTGGTCCAGATATATACGAAATATGTCAGCAGCTACTGGATGGTTCGCCATGAAATTCATTTTCCCCAGAGGATGAAGCCTAGTAGCTAGCACCACCAGCAGGTTGACATTTTTTGGCTTTTAGTGAAATATCATCATAACTATGATTGCCATGAAATTTTCATGTGCTCATCGGGATGAATTGTAATCACTTTGGTGATCCTCTGACTTTTCATCTAGCATCATCATCAGGTCAAAATCTTAATTTGTCCAATACTTTAGTTTATGACCAAATGCCTTCAAAATGAATGACATTCAGCCTCAGCTGTACTTTGTGTTTAATGCTAATTAGCAAATGTTAGCATGCTAAAAGGCTAAACTAACATGGTGAACATGGTCAACATTATATCTGCTAAACACCAGCATGTTAGCATAGTAACTGTGAGCATGTTAGCATGCTGACATTAGCATTTCGCTCAAAGCACCGCTGTGCCAACGTACAGCTTCACAGAGACGCCAGTGTTATTAGTCTTAGTCTTATTATTTTAAACAATAACATTATAGACTGACTGAAAAAAACAAAAAAACTCTTACCTTTAACTGTTATTTGAAGAGGATCACAAGAAGCTGTTGCCCTGAATGGCCCATTCTCAATTCTGAAGAAGTATTTGTCTGTATAACTTGTGAGTAAACTGGAAAATAAAGTGGTGCAGTTTTTCTGACTCAGGTTTCCAGTAATATTCATTGGATAGATGTTAACTGTCCCACTACTGTTGAAAATCACATTGCTTTTAAATATCCAAAGTCTGGTGTCATTTTTAATCCACACTCCGAAGGCAGATCTTGTGCTGTTGAGTTCCTTTTCTGCTCCAGCTCTAAAGTTACATGGGATTTGCAAACAAGATCCACTCAGTGCGTCCATCTTCTGTGGAGCAGTAATGAAGAGGGCTGAATCCTGAGGACAAACAGCCAAAGCACCTGTAAACCAGACTCATTATTAACATAATGTGGGAAAAAAATTTTTTTGTATTATGGCCTTTTTTTCACTGTAAAGTTTTTTTAATGATTCGTTTTTTATTGGTTTGCAACAAGAAGATAACAACCTCCCCTTAACCCCCTTCGAGGCTGACCCCATCTATGCCCACCAAATAGCTCCAGATAACTTAAGTCAGTATTGTCACAGTGACAAAAGAATTCAGGCAGAAAATACAGATCATAATATTCACATAAATTTAAGGGAAACAAACGATGTGCTTTGTTTCTAAATTAAGTTCAAACTGTAATTGATTCAAGTAATGTTTTTAAATAAAACCGACTGAACAAACAGCTCACCTGAAAGAAAGAAGACGCTCAGTAACATGTTGGTTGTCACCATATTCACAGACAGGACTGCAATGACACTCATAAACCTGGATTTGAAAACAACAGTGCAGTTACTTTCCAGTATTCTTGGTCATGTTATTTATGTCGATTTTACTAAGCATTAATGCTCTCATGAAGTAACTTCCCTACTTAAATTTGTACAACAGTTCACTGTGTTTTAAGCAGTGATTAACATCTGCAGAGGAAAATATTGACATATGACATTAATTACCTGAATACCTGAAAACCTGAAAAAGGAAATATTGTCTTTTTTCAATGCCAAGCATAAGGCAAATAATATAACTCTGTGGCCTAAAAGGGTAACAAGTAAAATCAGTGGAAGCAGTACAATTCATCGCCTTACCAAACAAGCCTACAGCAAAAAGGGGAAACAATGAGGTCTTCTAATTCTGGAATTGCAGCTGTTAGGAAATGTGTGCAACCACCCTATTTACCCATCGTAATACAAAAGCAGCAGTTGGTTTTGCTGTATAGCAATTGTACAGAAAAGTAAGCAGTTCTCATCCTTACTGCTCTTAATATTTTTTATCATGTGACTCACTGCAAGCCTGTATGCCATGTCTTCTGTATGTGAAATATATTAAACACAATGACATATGTGACATAGGTGACATATGAAAGGCACACGCCACAGTGACAGATAAAAATACTGACTCCATGTTTTGCATACATGTAGTTTCCGCAGTGTTTTTTGATGACATGCTTTCTTCACTTCAGTCACTTGTGTTTGTGTTGTTACACATCATTAAATACTGTATTCCGTTGTAATTACTGTGTGCAGTGACAATAAAACAAAAAAAATAAGTGACAAGTTATTTTATAGAGTTGTTGCAACAGTGTGCTGGATGTTATATTAAGTGGCAGCCACAGACAGTTACACAGCTATCATAAACCTATGTGTATATGCTGTATATACAAAAACAAATGATCAAATATATAAATAAAAATGCTTTCCTCCTTCAGATTTTCTTCTTCCTCATCATTTGACACTTCTAATTTCAGCCATGTTTTTTTGTTTTTAAAAAAAGATAGGAAAACAGGTGAGGCGAGGTAAAGAAAACAAATGACAGTCAAACCAACAATCCACGCTGACAGCACTTGAGTAAAAATAGCTGAAGAAAACATGAAAAGTGCCCAACCTGAGACAAATTATTAAAAAAAGATGTATTTACTTTTGTGTTATCCTGATTTTCACAACTAAACACTGCAAAAAAAAATAAAAAAATAAATACATCTGTCCTTGCACTCTAGGCAGAAGTAATATTAATTTACATTAAAATAACATTCACCCAAATCTGGGGCCATCGTGTTCGTATTTACGAGATTATATAAAGTAATATTTACTGGCCTGGAAAAAACTAATGTGATCCACTTACTCGTATGTGGTATACTGACACATAGAAACAGGGGTTAAGACAAAATAATATATCATTTCATTGATAGTTAACATGACATCTTCCTCCTCACCTTCTGGCTCATGGTGCTTGAATCTCAGTCACTCTGTTGACAGCGTCTGCTTCCCCTGCGTCCTGTGGAAACGAACCCACAGGACGAGTGGTGTTCGTAAATGGTTGCAATATGTCAAGTCATTTCTGTAGCACCTGTGTTACAGTTGGCTTACAGTGGGATAGTGTCAAATATATCACAATAAATGCAAATGTTTAACACAATTGTAGTTGTAAGAAGCCACTTACAACAACGGTGGCTTCTTTACAACTACAATTTTGTACTTGTTGTACTCAAGTACCAGAGCTCTTTTTCATGTAATTTAACGTCATTAAATTAGAGGCTTTGTTTTTATTTTCAAAAAAAAAAAAAGCCCTTAGCTGTTGCTCAGCAGTGAACTGCATCTTACAATTGATAGAATCGCTACTTGTTTCCTGCCTCTTCCTGTAACACAGAGGTGGTTGTAAGGTCAGCTTTGTTACAACAGATTAATGTGAGTGACAAAGATAAACGGCGTGTTGTTTAAGAAAACAAATGTTTGAGAAAGAAGAAAATGTCATTCATTACCTGATTTCCAGCAACTTCTTAAACTCACGTAAGCCACAGATTTTTGGAAAAAGCACTCCTTTGATTTCACAGTGCCTGTACTCCATTGCAGGAAACTAGCATAGTAATATTACTGTAAGAGATGTATAAGAGATGACAAGCCCAGTCACAATCTAACAATATTCTAAAGTATTGCAAAGGAAAAATCCATCCACTGTCAAAAATACAGTACAGTATTTTTTATCATCAGTCTAATGAATTGTTATTTTGAAAATACAGTAATTGTTATAATTTGCTACAGTGATCATGAACCAGACAAAGTGGACAACAGGAGGGTTTCCTCTGCAGGAGCAAGTCAGGTTCACCACACTGCCAACTGACACTTGATCAGTGGGACTGATGACCACCATGGCGTCTTTGGGAGAGTCTGGAAGATTTGGCATATGGAGAGATTTCGTAGCGATCAGAAAAGATTTGTTAAGTAGGAGTAAGATTAGAATGTTTAATGGCAAATTAAAACCTAGAAACTAGAAAAGCAATATCAGTATATTTATACACCACATTGTTCTTGTGTAAGAAGAGAAGATGGATTACTTTTTATTTACAACTGCAGCATTTTAACAACATATAAATTACACCAACGTGACTCCTTATCTTCTCCACTCCTTTTCTCCTGCAAGGTCGAGCTCAGGGATCATCATCTTCGGGTTGGTAGGGACCGAGTGACATGCTTAAGAACACTTCAGCAGTGCCAGGGGTTTTAAGGAGGAAGTGTGAAATTAATTAAATCAGGTCTTACATAAAACAACAAGCATCAGAGTCTTCTCTTCTGTTATTGTGTCCCTTCCTTCATTCACAGGGTAGCTGGCAGAACAGGTGATGTTCAATCCATCATGTTGGTCTGACAGAGTGATGTTCTCCTGGATTTTAGTTGTGAAGGTTCGATTTCCATTTTCCTCCAGTTGGTTCTGAGAGTCTTGTTGGAGATTCCACTTTAGTGTAGGAGCGGGGCTTCCAGCGGGAGTGATGGCTGAGCAGGTTATTGTGACAACTCCACCCTCAACTGGCTCACCTGAGGCTTCAATTGTGGGGACTGATGGTGTGACTGTGGTGAGAAGAAAAGTGACATTAAGTTTTTTTTAACTGGAGAGATGACACTTTTTTAAATGATTATTTTCACCTTCATTTTGTCAGGTAATCTCTTTTAGAGAGAGAGAGAGAGAGAGAGAGAGAGAGAGAGAGAGAGACCTGAGTACAGCAATGTATGCAATGAAATGAAACAATCACAAACATCTCAAAATAGGTTCATAGTTAAAAGTTTAAAATTGCCCAGTGGGATGAAACATTCAGGTTTGAGAATTCTTTGCAATTCAGTATAGTTTTATGATGCAAAGAGGTCTTTTCAAATTCTGTATTTACTCGTGGAAGGTGGACTAGATTTACTCTAGTGACCTGTGGCTTTAACATTGAGGAGATGTTATATTTTTAGATGTTTTAGTATGAAACCCTTTTAAAGGAAAATGATTTGGTGGAATGGTTTGTTATTCTAAAGAGGCACTAAGTCGCAGGAGATACAAATCTAGACTCTCTACTCCAGCTGATTGTCTTAAACCTGCAAGTTCATACTGCATTGCATTCTTCAGAGTAGGTGACGAGCCTGAGGCTCCTTGTGCTGGATCAAGGGAGGAATTTGTCGTAGTTTGGTCAACATGCAACCAATCGAGGATGTGTCCATCAGAAATGTTTGGAAAGAAAGGGGGAGGAGTTGTACAATTGTTTTCCTTTTTTTTAATACGAGTGCAGCATATTGTATATACATAGAGCAGGTGAGTGTGAAACACAAGCTCGTGTTTGATTGTCCGACTCACAGTCACTTCTCTACGTTACTTCCAGATACCGGGTGAGGAAAGAGTTATGGAGCGGATGAAGATTAAAGGGATTAACATGGTGTAACTTTTGTTTAGTGTTATTTGAATATTGATAGAGTTATGTTTTAATATCTGGATTTCTTGAGTGTAAAGGGTTATTACGATGCTTCATCTCTAGCATTATCTCATCACTATAATGCTTATTGGGTATTTATGCAATAATCAAATTGAAGGTATGGTGGTGCAGTTTTCCTGTGACATATTTTAGATGTGAAATGCTTATTTTAGGGAGGATTTACTTGCATGAGTATTTAAAAGGCACATGGTCAGGGTTACGACAAACAAGTTTGTTATTTTCTTTCCTTAAGCTCTTGCACTGCTCAGTTGATCTTTAAAGTGACACACTTACATTCACTTTCCGTCACTTTTAAAATGATTATTTTTTTGCCTCTGAATTAATTTTGGCCAGTAAATTACACAAATATATATGTAGCAAATAAAACAACACACGGAAAACTCACCTGATAAAAATAAGACTGTCAACATGATGTTCTGTCAGGCCTTTCAATTCTCTGATGAATTTGTTTAACAGACAATACACATGTAGGGCCTTTCACTGTTTAACAAAATATGGTTTAAATGAACAAATAATTTGTATCAGACAATTTAATCAAAGTGAAAATATTCAGAAAACATGTTTCTTAGTGTTTAGTGCGGCAGCATTATCTAGCATCTAATTTTACTCTGATATTTGGATATATATGATTCACATAACTTCTACTTTAAAACAATGCCGCCACTAACACTAGAATTTAAAATAAAATCTTACTTATCAATAAATATATTTTGCTGTACATCGACAGTCGCTGTGAGAATCATGCAGTAACCAGCTTCCCTTGTGATCTTAACTCCTCCACCACAGCTTTATCACTCTGGTCACACAGATAAACCTACATTTTTTCAGAACTCATATTTCATCACGTTCAGAACCACACACACTAACTAAACCGTGTGTGGGGAAACTAGAGAGCGACAAGACAAGTGACTGCCACGATAAGTACATTTTAGTTGTCCTGCAGTGAATGCGATGTCCTCCTTGCATCACACTGCTGGTTCACTGGACTCCTGAGCATGTGGATTTATGTATTCTTTTCAATAGTCTTTAAAACAAGTGTTTTACATATGTTTGTAATGTCTGCCATTGTCAGTACATGTATTGACAGTTACTGCAAGTGCAATCAGTGACTATTATTTAGGACTTAAACTGTATGCATATGTCTACCCCAAATATAAATCCAAATGCTTTCTATTTCACATTATGAAATAACTAGCTATTTATAAGTTTTTCGTCAGTCATAAATATAACTCATGATTGAGTTACCAGTTGTCAGTTAACCCTAAATGATTAAAATCAAAAGGCTAATAACAAATTGCTCTAGAAAAAGACATTACTTTTATTCAATAACAGAAAACACACTTTGATAACAGGCTTAAACAATTGTTTTTTTTTTTTTTTTTTTTACATCAACAAAATCATGTTTGGTCATGTACATACACACTTGTTTGCTCAACTAATCATTAAACACAACCTCTTATTGTGTTGCATCTTCTTCCTGCCTCATCTGGAGCTGTATGCTCTTTTTAATACTCTATTTAGTAGGTGTTATACATTACAATAATTACTTCCCAAAGGAATCAGTGGAGCCCTGTGTTCAGTCTATTTTCCCTTCCTAAATTTGCCCGGCGTGGCTCCAGTCTTTTGCTTCTTTTTTGCTGATCCTTTAATCTCGGGTTCCTAAGTAAGGCAAAAGAAATAGAACAAAAAGAGTCCAACATTCAGAAG
This sequence comes from Siniperca chuatsi, assembly GCF_020085105.1. Taxonomy (NCBI): domain Eukaryota; kingdom Metazoa; phylum Chordata; class Actinopteri; order Centrarchiformes; family Sinipercidae; genus Siniperca; species Siniperca chuatsi. Next base: position 10,679,098 of record NC_058060.1, read on the forward strand.
ATAACTGAACATGTACAACAGCAACTTGCTGCAAGAAAAAGAAAAACAGGGATTGGAAAAATTCATAATATACACTGGCATCAAAATAAAGCAGCCTACTGAACACCTCTGCTTACTCTTTACAGTTAAAAAAATGACTAGATAAGGATTCAGACATGGGGTACCGCACTATAGTTACTCTAAATGTACCTTCCGTTTGGAGGACAGAGATCCAGTGACAGTAAAGAAAGAGTCCAGTCGTCCCTGTGTGCTGCCCTGTCGGCTCTTCACAATCTTCTTACAGCCGTTACGGATCCTGTCCTCGCTGCACACAGACACACAAATCAATTCATTAATAAATAAATATTTAAAAATTATCCTATGCACAATGTTCTTTCCAGCTGAACTTTCCATCATTTTTTTTTCTCAGCAACAAAAACAAGCATCCAAAGCAGCATTTATAAAATTGCAAGTAACAAAACGACTGTTTATAACAAGTGACTGCAGTAACGGTAGATCCAACATGAACAGGCTCTGGAACGGACACTAAACCTCATATCATATGTAAAAAGGTTGTGTGCTCAAATGATGCTAGAACAATAAACTCTGCCTCTACATGGCCAGCAGTGCAGCCTAGTGGTCAGATGTTGTATAACCAGTTGGTCTGGTCATATAATCACTGCAGCAACCAATGTCATGATCGTCATCGTCCATCATCAATGAAAGAAAACTCAATAAGCAAACAAAGAAGATGAACCCAACATGTAGCACAGTGGTGAAGAGAGTCTGCTGATGGTTCACCTGAACTGTTTCTCGTTACACATGAACTGGATCAGTCCCTCCTCATCCGGCTCACTCCACTTCAACTCCACTGTGGAACAATCCACCACTTCAGGCTTTAAAAACAAACCCCTGGCCTCTTTGTACAGCCAGTCCTCTGGAGCAGGGTGCTTCTGCATGAAGGAAAGCAAGACACACACAAAGAATCAGAACCAAACCCCCCTTTGTTTAACTGCCTGAACTTCTGGATTGTAGCAGACATCAACTTACGCTGGGGTCAATGTTTTCTAGGATCTCCTCAATGCAGCTGTGCTGTCTGATCAGGTCGATGGCTCTCTTGGGGCCAATCCCCTTGATGGTGGCGCAGTAGTCACAGCCCAGCAGAATGCACAGGTCTACAAACTAGGATGGAAAGAAGACAGAGTTAATGCAAGAGTGTTTACAGTTCCACAGCACATACAGGTCTAATTACCATGAGAGTATTGTGGCATTTCTCTGACAAATTTGCATGGCATGCTGACACTGGACTGTAGGGTGACAGTTTGCAGAGTGCACAACCAGCATGATAAAAGTAATGGTTCTTGAATTTGACCCCAAATGGAAAATGACAGAAAATTTTCTGCACTTTCTCAAAGTCAGAAAAAAACCCTGTTACCTGTTCATTGGTCAAGCCGATGTCCTGCAGGATGCGACTGAAGTGGAATTCTTGAATAGGAAGTTTCCTAAAACAAATAGATTCCTTGATGTATTATCTAGTGCATAAAGAGTACTTTGCAATTCAATTTAATGTGTATAACTTGTGTAATACTCTGCATATTCTAGTCTCCTCTTCCAAGCCTTAAATATACACAATAATCATCTCCATTCTCTGAACATCTCTGCTGCAGAGCCTAAGAGTGGAAAACAATGATGCAGTAACAGTGAGATGCAGGTGTAACATTACTTTGCTTCACTGGCGGTGAGGTGTCTGAGCAGGACATTTGTCCCAAAGGTCAGTCCATCCATGTCCTCTGTTGCTGTGGCAAAGACCTTCCCTGCTTTAACCAGAGCAGCACAGCTGGCCTCCGCCTCACATGGAGCCTACAATACAAAACACGTCAAATTACATTTCACAAAAGTATTCACCCTGTCCTGTTGCAATTGATTTCTCTGACATGGAGAAAAAAACCCTTCGGGTATTTCACTGTACATTAATGTCAAATTTATTTCTCTGATTTCTTGAGGTGTGTGTCAAAGGTGTCAAAGTAACAACAAAAATATACTTGTTATGCCTTTTTGCAAATCATAATTCATAAACATTCCATTCCTTATGGCGAAATGTTACGAATTACAATTAACATGGCATTTTCTGTCTTTTGGGGCTTTTAAAACCTATTCTGACAATAAACACATAACTGGAAAAATTATGATAAAAATGTCAGAAAGAGCACTGAAGATTCCTCAAAACTAGCTGGCAAATCACTGACAATACAAATGTGGAAATATTCTTAAAGCCAGCAAGAGTTGTAGCAAAGTGAGAGTTGATCTAACCTCAATGTAAGGCACTCCCATCAGGGTCAGCAGCTTCTTGCACTCATCATTATGCTGCTTGGTGACTTTTACCAGACGCTTGGAGAATTTGTCAATATTCTCTTGTTCCCCTGGGTTATGACAAAAAAAAAAAACATAACTTTTTACTTTGGTTATGTCTTAAAATGTTATCAAAATGTATTTGCTTGCCTCCATTAACAGGGTCAAGGCCGACATAAAAACAGCACAATAAAGCCAGACTGGCACCATTCATGACTATTGTTAAATAAAGTTGCGAAAAGTATTAACCATACCCATTTCCTGGGCTTGAGCAAGCAGCTTCTCAGCTTCTGCCCTCCTCTCCCCTCTCTTCTCCAGCTGGGGGTGAACAGAAGAGCAAAGACAGAGTAAGAGAAAGAGGACACAAGAGTCAGATGATGTAGGTTACAAAAACACATTTTAATAATAGGAGGGTGAGAGCAAATGTAAGTCTGTAAAAAGTCCATGAAACATATTTTGCCCCTTTTATTGCCAAATAGATGATTTACACATAGCGACAGTTTTAAGATGTTTTTGCATTTACTGATCTATCAAAACAACAGATTACAGAGACTAACACCATGGTTAAACATGGTTAAGTGTGTCACTTTCTGAAACTCGACAATCATCACACAAAAAGTTGATTAATGTCACAGTTCTCACCACACTGTTTGACTTACAGGTGATCAAGACTACAGGTGAAGTGCAAACAACAGCAATACTATACACAGCAATGAAAATAAATAAAGCCAGACCAATCCGATTGCCACTTCCACAATGACAGAATGCAGGGAGAAAAAGCACCGGAGGAAATCAGAGCCCATACTAACCTCTGCTGACTTGAGCTGTGGGGGCTTGCCGTCAAACACGTACACAGGTTTGATGCCGTGTTCAAGCATGCGGATTGTCCGGTAGAACATTCCCATCAGGTGGCTGAGAAAAAGAGCAAGCAGGTGGCAAAAATATTTCAGTCTTGTGCCCAGACTTGAGCTACCTGGTCTAGGATCCATCCAAGCACTACTATATCTTTAACGTGTTTCCTATTATGACTTTTTGCTCTGAAATGCAGCTGTCTGTCTTGTGGGGGTTGTACCTTGTCGTCTCGCCATCCTCATTCTGCAGAACATTCCCGTCCTGTCGCACAGCAATCAGGAACTGGTAGATACACATGGAGGCATCTATAGCAATTTTCCTGCCTGCAAAAATTCAGAAAAGTCCATAGCAAATTATTTGCCATGTTCAAACAGCAGGAGTTATCAAAACAATGGCATCAAGTGTAACAACTTCCTTAACCATGTATAAGCTAGTAAAGTAAAGCTAAAATAAAAGTACATAAGATTCTTTAATTTGCCCATATGTTCAGACCTGCATTAGGTAGAAGAGGCATTGTGTACTGTAGTCTTAATGGAACTTACTGCACAAGGATTTACAGCTGAAGCAGCTGGAGCACTATATGTTACACTTTTAATAAAGGAACATCAAAGGGAAATAAAATAAACATGAGAAATTGTTAATAAAAGACAAAGAAAAGAAAGTTTGTAACCCTCAATTTGAAACTATTACTAACTAGACCTACAATCTGACATCGCTGTCATTTTTGGTGGTGATTATACTCTGTTTTGATTCATCTTCCATCTTTGTCGTATCCCCATACCATCTGATACAGCATTGATCCAATTTACCCAAGGGAGATCATTAAACTTTTATCTGATCTCGTTCCCATGTCTTATGCTGGCCTCATCATCAATATGTAGGGAAAGGGACCTTAAAGGGACAGTTACCAAAGTAGTTCTTGATGTCTTGCTCTTTGATGGCACCAGGGGCCTGGTCAGCAATCAGCTTAGCAAGTCCGTGTATTCCCATTGTGTTGGGCTGAAGCTCAAACGGAAATCACCAAAGTCTGAAAAACAATGAAATGTTTATTGATTCTTTTGTCATATATACATCTATCTTGGCTACACTTTCTAAGCGCCGCAATAACTGGTACACAAGGCTTGAGCTCCCCCAGCGCTGTTAAAAACGGGAGAGCAGTAACGTTAACGTTAAAAGTTTACATTTTGTTTACATGTGTGCTGCTTCGTCGGATGCACGTCGAATTAATGACTATCTACTGTTAATTGTTAACACATAACGTAAGCTATGTTCTATGAGAGTGGGTTTACAGTGAAATACGGCCACATCAGTTTTTTGAAAGAAATTTGGGTTGCACTGACAGAACGTGGTACTGGCAACTACTTTACCGCAGAGAGCTAGCTAAGGCTGCAGACGTGTGGCTAGTTGGGGGCTAAAACATAAATAATGTCACATTTATTCACAATGCACATGCTAATAGCGGATAGTAACAGCTGTCATCTCTATACTTTGAATTAGGTTAAACCGTTTTATTGTTTACAACGGACTCACCAGTTGTCTGTTACACTCGAGTTTGTGCACTTGTCCCGGCGTTTCGAGCGCGAGGAATTGCGTCTCTTTCGCGGGAAATCAAATAGCAGGCATCGCCTATCAATCTATCGAGCACGACATCGTCAAAGACGCTGAAGAACTGCGCATCGACAGTGCAGGTATGATTAAACAGGTCTGAGTTCTAACAAGGAAGTAATGGAAGGGCATTCGATTGGTTCATTGAGGTGGAGGAAATCCGGTCAATACAGCAAAATAATAGAGTCGCTCAGGTAGGGTTTCAAACGGTCTAAATGTTGCCTTTCGGTAGCGTTAAAGCACGAAAATAAACCACGTTCATTTCAAATGGCTTGTGAGGGCGAACTATTACCGGCTGCGAATAACCGGTAACGTCGAAGGTGTATTTGTGTTTCTCCGCCCACTCCGGAAAACTCAACCGAGTCGTCGTTATTTTTATATTTTAAGGTGACGTGGAGTCGGACCCCCTCTTCTACACTGTCTCGTGTCAATACAAGTACTTGGTGTACCCGGATATGAACGTAATGAATGCATAATACGTTGGGACATTGCATCAGGGATTTCCAAGATGTTTAGCGGTAAATCTTTACATTGAGCTCCTGTATCGGCGCATACCGGAGCAGAGAGGAGACTGTCGGGGCCTGGAGTCCGAGGAATCAGGTTTTGTTGGATCTGCAGCATCGGGACTGAAGTGACACAACAGTGATTCTGGTAGTGCAGATTTTTCCAACTTCTTGTCTGCAGTCATTTGCTGTGGGATTGGGACTTCCGTGAGTCGGGGCTCAAAATGAAAATGCAATGTGCCTCTTTGGAATAAAGCAGTGTTGATGATTGTTTTAATCATTGAGGCCCCTCATTATAGTTACGTTTCTTTGCACAGAATCTGCAATATGATGTGCCCTGCGTTTTGTGGCACTTTGATATTGACCTTGCTCTTACTCTTAGTGCAGTAAATTGGGGAATAGTCTTTTTTAGTTATTATTTAAGTCACTAGATGTTAGTACAAAGAGTCTATAAAACATGACTGCTTTGGCTATAGTAGTTAGTCGGTGCTGTTGTTATTTGTCCAGTGGATATAATTTTGTGTTAAATCTTATCTTAAAAACTTGGTTGGTTCTTGGTTTTTAATAGCTGTCCTGGCACTAAAAAGTTGAGCTGTGTTGCTACCCTGAAGAGGCGTAAAAGGAGACAGTTTGACAGAGAATATTATTGACAAGTGATCAGCTTCTTGAGACTTCACCTTTTTGCTGAAACTCAACAGAGAGCTCACCCAGGCCAGCACGGCGTTGTAGGCTTGTTGTTCTGTCGGCGGTTCTGGTCAGAAACCAGCTAAATCTATATATTCACTGTGTTAAAAACCATGCCCACTGTTCATCAAGCACATACATTATCTTTCAGGGGCAGTCACATTTAAACAAAAAAACCCAACAACACAGCATGATGATGCACAGCACTGATAAAACTGATGAAATACATTGTAATTCGTGTTCGTGACAGTACGCAGTGTCTGAGTGTTTCTCAATTTTCTGCTGTGTTTGTTTGAACGTTGAGGGAGTGAAGTTGCATAAAATTCTCCATTTATACCACTTCACATATAAATCATCACATATCAAGTCTAAATGGCATGGACATGAGCTCATTTCTTGACTTGAAATGAGAGGCACACTGTAAGTCTCAGGGCAGATAGTCCAGTCTAAATCACACCTGTCCCTCATGAACTGATGAACTGTCTATCTTTGCAACAGGGGTTATGAAGTGTGGAACAGGACACCTGCCAGGTGGCTGCCAGAGGACGATGGGCCTGCGCTGCGTCTTGATCCTGTGCTTGCTCTCAGGCTGGGCAGTGGGCTACAAGCCGGGGGACAACGTGACTCTCTTTGTCAACAAAGTGGGCCCTTATCATAACCCCCAGGAGACATATCACTACTACACCCTACCTGTTTGCAGCCCAGAGAAGGTCAGTCTTTGTTCTGTTTCACTGTGTATTAGTGGGCTGCTGTAATTCACAAAGGAACTGGGGATTATTTTGTCATGCTAAATGTAGACACTAGTGTTAGGATAACACCAAAGTCTCAACATTTCTTGTAAAACTGCTTTATCTGAAAGGTACTGTATCCCCATCTGGCCATAAAATTAAAATGTTGTCATATAAGATGTTTTAAAAAAGGGTCCAATGAAATGGCTCTAAGGTGGCATTTTTTTCTGTGTCCTGAGGCTTTGGCTGGATTGTCACAAAATCTACGTATACATTTTAATTATTATAGAAAGAAAAAAAAGACCTTTTACAGAAAGAGAAATCACGTTACGGGACATGGTACTTAAACACCAAGCATGCAGCGATGAAGTGTGATTGTAGCCAGCTGCGTTTTTGTTTTCGGTTTTCCTGCTCTGACTACCTCACAGCTGTATGTGTTGTTTTGAAATCACTTGAATTATGACCCACAAATGCTTTGTGCTGCGTTTTGTACACTCTGTTAGTCATATTGTAACACTTCTTCTTCAGGTTCATCACAAGTCCCTGAGTCTGGGAGAAGTGTTGGATGGTGACAGGATGGCAGAGTCGCTATATCACATCCGATTCAGAGAGAACGTGGAGAAAAAAACTCTTTGCAAGCTCACTCTTTCAGAGAAACAGGTATTTATTTACACAAGACCAGGATAGTTTGAACTTAACACTTTGTGTATTGCCACACATTTGGGTTTCAATACTCTGGGCTCAAAGGTGATTTAAATTGTTAATAATTTATTAAGTAACTTGATTTTAAGTTGAAAATGCTGTATGTCATAAATTGTTCACTGGATGGTGGATTTTGCAAAACAACGACTGTTTTATTTTTCCACTTTTTGTATTAATATTGAAAGTACTTTTGATAATTATCATTGCTTAACATTTCGTCAAGTAAATGTTTCTGGAGATTCTGGAGAAAAGGGCGATGTAGCAGAGCAAGTTTATCACAGATGTTAGAACACCAACATGAGGCTCAGTGATAAATAAGGTTCTTTCCACAACTAGTTCACTGAAATAAACACTTAAAATACAGGTTGAACTACAAGCTGTGGTCCTTAAAACACATGGGATGTGATTGAGGATGTGTTTTGTGTGTGCGTCAGGTGGACCAGCTTCGTGAGGCCATCGAGGAGCTGTTCTACTTTGAATTTGTCCTGGATGACATTCCAATCTGGGGGTTTGTGGGATACATAGAGGAGAGCGGCTTCCTTCCTCACAGCCACAAGGTAAACCTATCGTGCTTCTGAGGGTTTGTGGGATATGTGGAGTAGATTGGATCGTGTAAGGGAGACAAAGAGAAACACAGAGGGATTTTGTAAGTTTGTTAAAGGTTTTTATCTTTAAGTTCCTGTTTCAGCTGAACTACACTCACTGTCATTCCTCTTATCTCTCACTCCCTCCTCCTCTCTCTCTTTTTTGGCTCTCTTTTGTTCTGTCTTTGTCTCTCTCCCTGCCCTCATTCATCTCTCACCTCCAACAGGTGGGTTTGTGGACTCACCTAGACTTCAACATCGAATATAACGGCGACTCAGTGATCTTTGCCAATGTCTCAGTAAAAGATGTCAAACCTGTTCCCCTGGAGGAGGGGGCGGGTGCAGCGGTGGGCGGAGTCGGGGTGGGTGGAGGCGGCCTGATGGTCACCCACACCTACAGCGTGCACTGGTTCGAGTCCCCTCTTCCTCACGCCCGGCGAGCCGAGCGCCTCCGAGACTACTCATTCTTCCCCAAAACACTGGAGATCCACTGGCTGTCCATCATTAACTCACTGGTGCTGGTGGTGCTGCTGCTAGGCTTCGTCATCATCATCCTCATGCGGGTCCTTAAGAATGACTTTGCCAGGTTAGTCAGCGAGGGAGCTCAAGTGGTTATTTCTGAGCCAATGTATGTGAAACTTTATGTTTCATGTCTTTAACATGAAAGGTAATACTAAATGAAAGGCTGATCTCAACGCATTGTCAGTACAAACCAGCATTCCTTTGAGTAATAAAAAAAGTCTTAAACAAAAATATAAAGGCTGTAAAGGCTACTAAAATACCTTACATATAGTTATTAGAGGTTTTATTTGTTTAACAATGCAATAACAGATTAGTCAACTGACAAAATGAATCTACAGCAATTATGAAGATTGTCATTTATGAAGCAAAAATGCCAAACATTTGCTTGTTCCAGCTTCTGAAATGTGAGGATTTGCTGCTTTTCTCAATTTAAATCATTGTAACTTGAATTTCTTTGGGTTTTTTACTGTTTGTCCACATATAGGCATTTTCACTATTATTTGTCATTTTAAAGACTAAACAATCAGTTGATTAGTTGAAAAGCTATTAAACACATTGATTAATAATAAAAATAGGAGATAGTTGCAGCCCTAATTGTACTGTCTATTTATACTAGCTGCGATCAGGTAGTAAATACTCTGGTTTTCATAATTTCCGTTTAAAAGGTCTTAAATAGTTTGGCTTTAAACGTACACATTTTGACTTTTAAAAGTTCCATATTCTCTGTTGTACATAATGCTGTGAATTATACATAAGTTTAGATCCTGTATACTTGCAGACATAATGCAATCTTTCCCACCGGCATCTACATTATTGCATACGGTAGGTGTTCTTCTGAAATAGTGCACGGAAATATAAGGTTACATACAGTATCTTGTTTATTCTTAAATACATAAATTGAATTTGAGATGTTTTTAGATTGTTAGCATTTCTTTGTGTACTCTTGACAAATATCCCCGACCCATACAGACCTTAAATCTAATAGATCAACTTTCATCTCAAGGTGAAACTTGTGGACAACTCCTGAGGTCTTTCTGCTCATCAGGTACATGATAACATCTTGGGTGAAAACATTTTCCCCCTCACCTGCAGGTACAATGTGGAGGAGGAGGGCGGCTGTGATGATCTGGACCAGGGAGACAACGGCTGGAAGATTATACACACTGACGTCTTCAGGTTTCCCCCTTATAAAAGCCTGCTGTGCGCCGTGCTGGGAGTGGGGGCTCAGTTCCTTACCCTTGCCACTGGTGAGCGTTCATTCTCAGATACACTCAAACACAGCAGCACACACACACACACACACACACACACACACACACACACACACACACACAGGTCTGTCAAATTCCAAAACACTATCAGGAACTATCATTGGTCTGTTTGAAAATTGAGATGACTAGTTCTGTGCAGCAGTGACCCGTAGCAACAGTCTTTGTACTGAAGCAGAGTGACATAACTAGAACTCTGATAATGGCATACGCACGCAGACCTTAAATGCAGAAGTCTGATCCATCTTAATTGTCTCATCACTGCAATAGGAATCATCTTCATGGCATTGCTGGGAATGTTCAACGTGCACCGCCATGGTGCCATCAACTCTGCAGCTATCGTCCTGTACGCTCTGACCAGCTGTGTGTCAGGCTACGTGTCATGCAGCTTCTACACACAGATCAACGGCCAGCGCTGGGTGTGGAACATCATCCTCACCTCGTCGCTCTTCTCCGGTGAGTCGGATAAGAAGGGTTTGGGATCACTTTACACTTTGGTTGTAAGAGCAGAGTCATATAGCACTCGCACATGTCCAGGTCCTTGTGTCAGCATGCCTGTACTTTGCTTGAGTGTCTTCAAGCAAGGTGGTAACCACAATGTTTAGTGCTGTCGTTCTGTATGTTGATATCCCTCCACCACTCGGTTGAGGAGCAATCAATAAAGTGGCTCAATATATTATACTCATTTTCACATCTATTTACCCTACCTTTTACCTGAAACCTTTTCTAATATAAACCATGTTCATTAACTTATTAGTGTAAACTTACAGTTTATGGAAACTTAATTTGTCTGTAATGGATTCAGATAATCTCCTCTTTGCCAATAGCTTGACTTTTTTTTTTTTTTTACCCATTTATCTCCATCCATCCTCCATCCTTGCTTAGTTTCCTTTTTATTTCCTCCCATTTCTCATCAGGACTCTTATTTTTCCTCTCAGCCTTTTCCTTTTAAGCATTAAAACTGGCTTTGCAAAATTAGGTAATCAAGTTGAAGAAGGATTTTGGAAATTAAAATACATAAAAAATAAATTGAAGATGAATTTTATTATTTAGCACTCTGTTAGTTGTGTCAGGAAACAACCTCTTACAGTGAAGTAATTGTAAAATTATTGAAATATAACTGAGATTCAACTTTCAACATTTTTAAAACTGTAGTTCTGATGATTTTGATCATTTGTCTATATGAAAATGAATAAAACGTTTCCTCAATAATATATTGTTAATACAGATGCTGGCTGTCACTTCTCTTTGCTACTTTTTATTTACAGTACTATTGTTATTCATACTGACTTTTGCTTTGAGCTTTTACGTTAACATTTAGAAGAGAAACTGGAATGATTTCACCCAGGCCTAATGACTCACTTATTTACATAGGGCCATTTCTAAAGAATAAAGCTGGATAGGTAGGGGACCTCTAGTGTATTATGGAATCTCCATTAGTGTTCTGCACAATGTGACAATAATACTCTACTCAGTTAATGCTTTAGTCATTTATCTATAATGCATTCACTACTTTGTCCAGGTACAGGAAGTAATTCGAAAATATTATGCCTTCTGGCACATAAAACTTCCTGGTCTTATAAAGTAATCAAGTAGCCTTATCTCATTATATTTTCATCATTAAAAACACTGATATAATGGGTCATTTTTAGCAATACTCTGTGGCAAAATTATGTGGAATGATTAACAGCAATGCCTGTCCTTTTATTTACTTGGTCATTCATTCCCACAGCCCCTCTGTTCCTGACATGGAGTGTAGTGAACTCGATCCACTGGTGGAGCGGCTCCACTCAGGCTCTGCCGGCCACCACCGTGCTCCTTCTGCTGGGTGCCTGGGTGCTGGTGGGCTTCCCGCTCACCGTCATCGGCGGCATTGTGGGAAAGAACCGAGCTGGCAGCTTCCAGGCGCCCTGTCGCACTCGCAACATCGCCCGGCAGATCCCTACACAGCCCTGGTACAAACACACGGCCGTACACATGGCCATCGGCGGCTTCCTGCCATTCAGGTGAGCTTTCTTCAGGTGTGGAAAACAATCAAAGGGTGAATTTAGTCCTTCCTCTCCATAAAGCAGAGAAGTGAATATGAGAATATTATCACTAAAGGTAAAAAGAGCTTCACTCAACACAAATTGGTTTGAAGTTTAAATTCATGACTCACTACTCAGTAGTCATAATAAAAAAAGTTTTTGCAGCAATTAACAGGATATTCCACAATGAGATGTTATTTTTATGTCAAGAAGTGTAATGTATGAGGATTTATTGTCAAATAATGAAAATATCATTGAAAACTTTGGAATGTATTTCTACACTTTTCGGTGTTCTGTTATTTAGCCTTTGAATCACTTTTTGTTATTTGGGCCCAGAAAGGTTTGGATAATGTGTCAAGTCTACTGTCTAAATGTTTGCAGTGTAAGTGACACTTTTCAGTCATCTTGACTGATCATCGCTATTAATTATTATTCTAAGGATTTATAAATCCCAATGGAAAAATAATAATATAATATAAAGTACAGCATCTTGAATTTCAGTTTCGACAAATTCATTCCCCCTTTCTATCGATTTTCTCCCTCAGTGCCATCTCAGTGGAGCTGTACTACATTTTTGCCACCGTTTGGGGCAGAGAGCACTACACCCTCTATGGCATCCTGCTGTGCGTCTTCGCCATCCTCCTCTCAGTGGGTGCCTGCATCTCTGTGGCGCTCACCTACTTCCTGCTCTCTGGCGAGGACTACCGGTGGTGGTGGCGGAGCGTGCTTAGCACAGGCTCCACTGGCCTCTTCATCTTCGTCTACTCTGTTTTCTACTACCGAAACCGGTCCTCCATGAGCGGCCTGGTGCAGAGCACCGAGTTCTTTGGCTACTCTCTGCTCACAGCGCTGGTCTTCTCACTGATGCTGGGCAGCGTGTCGTTCTGGGCCTCACTGGCATTTATTCGCTACATCTACCGTAGCCTCAAGATGGACTAGTCACGAAATGTGCGTTCACAGACACACCGTTATAAACAAACAATTCCTCATAGCACACATGGACAATCCTCATTCTCTTCTCTTGCTCTTTCATTCACAACACACACACACACCTCCTATTGGGTTAATGGGAGGAAAAATAGGGGCCTTTACCTTGATTTGACAGAAGTTAATAATTGAACTAGAGCTGTCCTTGTTGGAATGAGGGATAGTTGGCTGGCTGGATGGGTGTACAGATGAAGGGTGATCATGTATTTAAGGATAGAATGGGATATTTCGGTACAAAGGGATGATTGTGTCCTATCAGAAGTGAATGGGTTGAATCTCTGTATGATGCAGTGTGGCATTATCTGCTCTGGTTCCTACTTCATGGTCTATCAAGGCTTGGCAGGATCTACATATTTACCACATTACACTGGTTACCCACTGAGACAGCTGACTCATACTGTAGTTTTGATTGATTATGCAGCAGTGCAAGTGTTATTACTTGCACTTATACTCTCCCACACATACAGTAGTGGCAGCCTATTTGAATATAATAGAATATGTTTTGCACTGGCCCTGTCAAGCTCCACATGGCCCTGCAGTGGAAGAGCAATGATGCCTTGTAGATTGAAGAGCTGTTGCAAAATGTTGAGCAATATTGCCATTGTATTCTATTGTCACCATTGACTTTGGTTGTGATGTAAATATAGTCTTTTCAATAAAATGTTTTAATACAATATTGTCCACAAACTCCGGGCTGAGTTTCCCCTATAACTGTATATTCGATTATCTACTATACAACTTCTTTTGTAGCCAAGTGACAGCATAAAGCCTAAAATATGTCAACCAAAACTGCCCCACTAATCTTGATGGCTTGAATATGAAGCCTTTTTCACTTATACTGCTGGCCACAACCCTATCCCAACCCAATTAGCTACCAATACAGTCATCTCAAATACAATTAACTATTCAATCACAAATTACAGGAAAGTAATGCATAAATGTTATGAAGATGTTACCATATTATCACGCACCCAGTAAAACAAAGACAATATTTCAAGTTGCCAGTGAACCTGTATTTATATGGGGAAAAAATGCATTGAAATGTGTGCACATCAGATCTATATCAGTACTTTGCCTTAACAGTTCCAAAAAAACAATGTAATCCAAAGAACGCATCCAACTTGGACACATCTAGTATCACCAAGCGCAAAGAACACACCAACATACATTAAATAGTTGCATATAAAAATAAAACTTCAAGATAAAAAGTAAAATACTTTTGAACAGGAGTATGAACAAGGCATATGTACACCCAGCCTGACCAAAAAAAAAAACAAAACAAAAAACACCTTAATTACAAACTACAGTCAGGAAATTTGAATAGAAGAATATTAACATGGCTGTTGGGTCACATTTACAGAAAAGCGTCTATGCTTATCAGCTCAATCATCAACTACTGGCTGGCATTATGTGCTATGGCTGTGTTTAAGGAGCTGCGGCTGTGGACAGGCTCCCCATCTTTGCTTTCAAAGCTCGTGTCGTGCCCAGTGTTATTTACAGAGGTAACACTGGTTGAGTTGAATGCATTGGGGTTGTATTCATAATGGCTGGCTCCTGGGGGCATGGACCAGCCAGTTGCCTGGGGCCTGGTGGGCACTGCAGTCTGGGGTGAGCCAGAGGACCAGGAAGGGTAGCCAGCAGATCCAGCAGCAGAGCCCATAGCAGCCAGATAGAAGGCCAGGTTCTGTGGAGTAGTCTTCTTGAAGGCTGCCTCCATCATGTGCTGGTTGTAATGCTCCTTGAGCTGGGGCCGGGCCTCTCCCTGATACTGAAAGACAAACAAGTGGTAGTTCGTTAGTAGTAGCATCAAATTTAGTAATGTATCAAATTTATATAGTCAGTATATCATTCGACTGTTTCATCTCGCCTTTAAGGCCATAACCGGACTATGGTTAGGCCTCCTTTATGGACGTTTTTTTCTATGTCCAAGCTGCTGTTTCGCTGTTATCAGTTAACAGGAAACCTGGGCAGGACAATGGTCTGATCCCACTTTTAACTGCCTTCCAACATTTTTGCCTTTACTATTGAGTTCTTGTTCAGAATTATATAAAACATGTAATTTTTGTAAAATCCCCAAAATACGGGATACATTTTAAGAATATAAATATACTGCAACCCCACTGACAAATTATGTTATATGCTGCAAAAGTGGGAGCTACGTACAGGTGGAATATGTGAGGGAATGTTGAAGACTGTTCCACGAATTGCGTTGTCTTTGCTGGTGGTGTAGCGCTCAGACACCCAGCTGGTGTCTTTCTGGTGCCTCCTTAGTTTCATCCTTCGGTTCTGAAACCAAGTCTTAACCTACAAACAAGATCCAACTGATCAGAAAGTGTACATAAATTAAATTTTGCAGTGTGTATGAGCCAACAACCTTAATAAATCCCTCACCTGTTTGTAGGTCAGCCCCGTCAGTTCTGCCAGGTTCTTCATTTCAGCTGGGGTGAGGTACCTCTGCACACTGAAGCGCTGGATAAGAGCATTCATCTGACTCTCTGAGAAGGCGGCCCGGACCTTTCCTTTAGGGTTATTTACAGCAGTAGTGCTTGGCCTCTTTGGGTCAGTTAATGGTACATGTAGATGGGTAGTGTTGTTGGTGCTCTCGTTCCCTGTGACCACAAAGGTCCTTGGCTCCTCCACAAGAGAGGAGGAAACATCCTCGCTGGCATCAGGGCTCCTGGTGCTTGCCTCGTCGTCAAGATCTTTCTTCGCCCAGGTAGCAGGGTCTGCCTGAGGGAGACTTCCTTCTCTACTGCTGCCAGAACTCCATGAATCTGTGGGGGTGAGTGAGGGGGAACAAACTGTGAGCCCAAGTTTACAGGGTTAACATGGACCTCAATCAAGCCGGTCATTTGTCAAAGCAGTTTGTTACTGTAGTGTACAGGAGAGACTGTCCGCTCTTAAGGACTTCAGGATAGACAGTCTCCACTGCGATGCACTGAACATTTTATGTAACAGGAAACCCCAACAAAACACTATCTTGATGAACCTCATACTTTACATTAATGTAAATGTTCTGCCACGTATTTAAGCATAGAGCACAAACCAGTTGGTTTACCCCCCAGCCCCGATATTCCCAAGTTCTATCGCGAGATGTCGCCACTTCGCTTTACCAGGAGCACTCAGTAAAGTCAGTGGCGGGATATTTGGGAAAGCCTTTCAAAATCAAGATGGAACTGAATTGGACTTCGTGGCCAATTCTGGAGGAAGAAATCATCGCTTTTAACAACCAACTGGGGAATGTAAGGGCTGACACGTGACCATAAAAAAGTTAAATGTTGCAAGTTATGACTGCACCTAGGAGGTCCGCTGACTTTCTCTCCTAATCTTAGCTGCTTTGGAAAATGCTAGCTTAGGTTAGAAGCTGCATTACATACCTGGTGAGGTGTGCGCCTCCGAGTCACTGGTTGAATCGCTCCCGGCCCGCCTGGCCTCATGAGGCCGTGCGTCGTATGCCGCCCGGTGTGGTCCGGCCAGGAGCAGACGGCCTGCCTGGGTGTCACCGAGGTAGACAACTCCGGAGCCCTGGTAGTGACAATGGCCGTTCACGGCATGCTGCTCCGGACTGCGAGGCGGGGACTCTTCCCGGGTCCTAGCAGTGGTGGCGTAGTAGGCCTGTGTCACCCCGGCATTGTAGTTGCTCAAGTCCGTGACTCCAGTTTCGCCCCAGCTGGTCAGGTTTGCGTGGTTTTGCTCGGGCCCGGGTTGGTACACGAGACCGTAGGCGTAGGCATGGTAAGAGGGGTTGTAGTTGTAACTTATCTGCGATTTCCAGTCTGCCATTTCTTTGGCAGTTTTGTGTGTTGCGATAAAAATATAAAAACGCTAAGAATACAAGAATAGCTCAAATATTGGTGCTAAAATAGCTTAAAATTCCAGCAGGACAACCCCGTAGATCTGAAGAGGCAAATAAAGACCCGTCCAGATATAACAAGGCGGGGCCAATGAACTTGAAAAATTGCGCGTAGCCTCTCAAAGGCTGTTTATAAAGACGTGTGTGGGTGTGGGCAGGGATGTAGGTGGGTGTTTTGATTTGAGCCAGTCTCTTTGATTCGCCCTTCAGCTCATGGAAGGCAGTAGTGCTATTTCATTGGCCACCTAGGTTAATTATTTGCTTTTAAATTGTATTTTTCAGGTTTGGAGACAAAAAGAAGTTAGAGGAGTTACTAAATACCAACCTTTTTTTTTAAATTAGCCCACTTCTTTAACACTATCACCGAGCTCTACCTATATTACAAATGTTCAAATTATACTTAGATACACTGAATATCTAGAATCACTTTATCTGTCTTTTAGTTAGTGATGTGTTATCATTAACTGATGTCTGACCTGTGTCTGAATACCACATATCAGACAAAGTATATCATCCCATATTGTTACACATGAGTTTTAGTGGATTGGAATGTTGTCATTGCTGGATTACCAAAATAATTACTCCAGATGTCCCAAAAGCCCCACATTCACTGTGTGGCAATTGTTTTTTGGTAATTTATTTCAATAATTGTAATTTTGTTTGGTAATATGCATGATAAGGGCCTTAAGGCGGATCCTGCTTCGTTACCTAATCTTGAGGACCTGTGTTGAAGAGCTTTGTGTGTCAAAATCTAGTTTTAAGACTTTCATTATTTCAGCTTATACTGTGCTTACGTGATGCATATTCCCTAAATGAATTTGTGTTTAATCAAATTATCACACAGCACACCGTGAGCTATGTAATATTCCAGCCTAGGAATACAGTACATAATGCAAGCGGGAGGAACAGAGCACCTAATCTTTGTCTCGTAAAGGCTTCTGAGACTCAATTTGCACTGGTGGTGTTTTGTGATTGTGTTTGTTTAGCGCACCTTCAGCTATCAGAAGCATCTTTTATCTCCTTCAATGAGGAAAGGGCAGTATTGCATCTCACTGATAATACAGTTCAGAAAACCCCCCAGGATATTTTTATGGCATCTTGAGCGTCACAACAAACTTCCCTGCCTTGATGAATACATTGTGCAGCAAGAGATCTACCTAAGCAGGGAAGGGTTTTTGGGTACTAAACAGTTTTACATTTCCGCTCACATCACCCCAACAAAATCAGCATCTGCACATTAAACATAACTTTGTAACAAAAAGGGGCTATCCAAATATATATATTAAATAAAGTTGTAAATAACATGCTGCCTTGTCAGCACATAAGCTTCAGTGCTTTTAAACCTTGGGCATGAGTCTGTTGACTCCCCCATTGGCACAATTAATTATGTTTCCATGAGCTTCAGTCCCAGACCAATAGACTAAATATAGTATCTGGGTCTCTAGCTTGAATAGTTTATGAACCACTAATACTTCTTAGTCAGCATTGTTGTTGATGATTGAGAAATCCAAATATAAATCTAAGGCAGGAGACAAATATATAATTTTGTCCGTCTGTGAGGAATGATACATTTAGCCTCAAACATGATTTAAACCACATATATTTAACTTAATTTTTTGCACTTTGCACATAAGTCGTCAAAGACAGAGCCTATATCTTTAAATCCCAACATCCCCCCATCCTGTACTCTGGGTTGGACCAGGGTTGGACATGTTGATGCAAACTGCTTTCAACCTCCATTTGCAGTCTTTTGCACAAAGATGAATTAGATTAGCCTGAGCGTTACCATCCAAGTGGTTGTTTGTGTTCCCCTCCTTTGGCTGTATTGACGTGGTAATGAGTCAGTTAGTGATGAAATGATGTGAGAACAGTGAGTCTAATGGACACGTTAGCATTTCTACTGATCTCTGCATGGACAGGGTGTGTTTGTCTGATCTTGTATGAGCCAAGACATACAGGAGGGGGGTCGATGGTGTAGGTGTGTATCGGGGTGGGTGAACAGGTGTCCAGTGCATTAGCATTGGTATGTGCTAATGGGGCTACAGAATGGTCTTTGATGACTAGGCATACTGTACTGTATTTTAAGTGTGTTTGTAAGGCACTGCTACAGTGAAGAAAGGGCGTACTAGCTAGAGTAGCCATACATTTGAACATCATCATTTTAATCAATTATGGTTTGTTTTCATATCTTTTTTTTGCTATTACATAAACCGTGGACGATTTTCTTATCCTCCTATAATAAATCTATAACAGTAAATACTGATTACCCAGTAGGCGTCAGTATATCTAAAAACTGATGCTGAATTAGACCTCTTGCTGTCCTCAGACGACAAGTGACATGATGACTTCTTCAGTGTTCCTTTCAGTTACAGTGCAGATTAGTCAGTGAAGTTGTGTTTTCAGTAATGGGTGTTTTGGGCGTGAAGTGTAAGACCATCACTCTCTCTTTTGTTGTCTGAAAAGTGTGCAAATGATCTCTCATGTGGCTACCTTCTCCAGCACATAGTTTATGGAGTCCCTTTTCCCAATTGACCTTGGCCTGCAACAATATGGCCCTTTTCATGCAATCCTTTTCTGTAGTTTAATCAGTAATTATGTTTTGATTTAATCAGTGATGGAAGAAGTACTATTCAGGTCCTTTACTTAAGTAAAAGTAGTAATAACCCAATGGAAAAATACTTTAACACAAATAAAAGTTGTGCATTAAAAATTTGACTTAAGTAAAAGTATAGAAGTATTATCGGCTAAATGTAAGTATCATAAGTAAACTTACCCATCATATAGACTGGTCCATTTCAGTGTTGTATTATCATTACTGATTTGTGTAAGCATCACTTTAATGTGGTAGCTGGTCAAATGAAGACAACTACTTTATATAGTGTAGGGTAGTTTCATAGTTTCATCATATTTTTTTAAGATGATTATTATAGTCTGGCCAATACTGGATTTGGAGTATATAGAGACTGATATTGAATTTTGAGAGTTTAAAAAAAACTGCTAATAATATATTAGTTGATATCCTTTAAAAAAAAAACATAAACACAAACAGACATTTTTGATCAGAACACCTGTAAGAGATTTTATAGTTGAAAATTAAAGTTTTCCATGTTCTCTGGTGAACAAACTATGTAATAGAGTCTCTGTATCTAAATTATCTTCATTATCCATCAAACATCTTTGGCATTTCTGTACCAATGCTGAAACAATTAATCAATTAATCGATTGACAGAAAAGCAACAATTTTGACAATTAATGCCAAATATCCTTTAGCTCCAGCTTCTCAAATGTGAGGATTTGCTGCTTTTCTCTGTATTTCAGTGTAAACTCAATGTCTTTGGGCTTTGGCCTTTTCTTCCAGACAAAACATTTGAGGATGTCACCTTGGACTTGAAATTGTGATTAATCAACAATTCGAAAACATAATCAGCAGATTAACCAATAATGAAAATAATTGTTAATTGCAGCCATCTTCTGTACCGAAAAGTCTTTCTTCTGACACAGCGATACAGATATATCTGCAAAAAGCTAATATTGGCTGCTACATCAGCCTGGCTGATTTATCGGTCTAACTCTTATGATCATATACACATTTATATCAATGAGGGTAGGCAAAATAACAAACACATGGAATACAATTCAACAGCACCAGAAACTACATTTTCCAAAATGACCACACTGTAAAACTGTTTCAATAAAAACCGAAAATTCAAACCTTCATGAAGGTAGGATTTATTGCAGGACTGTTTTATTAGAATGCATTAGTTTTAGCTAGGTGTACCTAAAAAACCAGCAACTGAGTGGATGTTTTGTATGTAAAATGTGCAAAGTGACTAAAATAGTAAATATAGCTGTTAGATAAAAGTAGTGGAATAAAAAGTACAAGTTCCGTCTTAAATGTAGTGGAGTAGAAGTATAAAGTAACTTCAAATTAAAATACTAAGGTAGTGTACAAGTACCTCAACTTCACTAAATATACTTAGTTATTTTCCACCATTGATTTAGAATTGTTGCACCATGCCCTCCTATACGGTTGCAGGCGCTGTTTGTTTCCATGACACTGAAAACAGTGATGGCTGCCGGTCCCTTTAACTCAACTCACATGGAACTCCTGGCCGGTTCTGCCCCGCGTGCTGGCAGTTGAAGCATTAACTGACCAGACCGAGCAGGAGGCTCGAATCTGTCAGGCGCTCCTTTTCGGCGTGATAACTTAATACGTATTCGAGTATTTTTAAAGTGAATTTTCACTCGGTAGCTAGCGATTAACACTGCCCACAGAGGCTTTGTTTACATATTTGACAAGTGTAGCATACTTGGGACACCGTAGGTAACCACACAGCGAAAGGACAACTCGTGTATCTAGACAGGTTTATTAGAAATATTAACGTTAACGGTCACAACAGATTAACCGACGGTGATAGCTCTGAATAGTCGAGATGACAGAGAAACTTGAGCAAATTCTTTCACAGCTGACACAGCCTGACAATGCAGTCATTCAGCAGGTAACGCCACAAATAACTCTGTTCAAGTTAGCATTACTTTGTTGAAAAGACGACACGTTTGAAAACTAACGGTTATCGAATTAAGTTAAGTTAACGTCTGGTAACGTACGGCTAGCTAACTGTCAAACAATTGGTCATGATATTTAGCATCACTGTGTTCAAAATTATTAGCTGTCTACTGTCAGTTAAGTAATAGCTAACTTAAACTTTACTGTAAAAAAGGAAAATCAAAGCTTGGGTTGTGATTAATTTATCTGCACGTTGTAATATGAATTGGTGCCCTGGCTGTGATTTCTACAATAATGTATTGGTGGCAGCCAGTCTAACTTAGTGAGACCTCTTTTGTCCCCTTTTAGGCCACAGCCCAGCTGAAACAGGCTTTCAAAGACCCAGCCATTATACCAGCCCTGTGTGCTGTCATGAGTGGCTCCCAAAACCCTCAGGTATTGTGTGTGTGTGTGTGAGAGAGAGAGCACTGAGAGCATAGTTTTATCCTATGGAATCCAAGTATCATTTCAAGTGTGTGTGTGTGTGTGTGTGTGTGTGTGTGTGTGTGTGTGTGTGTAGAGAGTGAGAGTGATGGGTGCAGCTCTTGTCCCTGTGAGCTTTCATCTATGTAAACTTCATCTTTTCCTGATTTTACATCTTAGATTCGTCAGTCAGCTGCAGTGATGCTGAGGTTGAGAGTGAAGAAGCACTGGAAGAAGATTAGCCCCAATGACAGAGAGAGGTTTGCTGTTACTTTTCATGGAAGAATACTACTACTACTACTACTATAACACCCAGTTGTTATAGTAGAAATTAAGTTGAAAATGAGTTGTAATTGTGATGTTTGCCTTTATTCATGCAGCCTTAAGGCAGTGGTGTTGCAGGCCTTCATGCAGGAAACAGAGTAAGCTATCCAGTCTATACAATAACTTACTTTGTCTTAAATTACTCAGGTTTTAATTGTTGGAAATGACATGGACACAGATAAAATGTTACCTCAAGTGTCTATGGCCATATATAGCTATACACACCTGTGAAATGTCATTTTGCAGGCACACAGTGCAGCACTCACTCTCCCAACTGTGCGCAGTGATGGTTAAACATGAGACACCAGACCGCTGGCCGGCCCTTCTGCAGCTCCTCAATCAATCCACCAAGAGCAGCAACCCTCATGACAGACAGGTAAAGGCCTCATGGAACACCTAGGAGTTTAGCTGAGGTTCATTTATCTCCTAATTTATTAGCTGACTGTATTTTTGCAGTAGGACCTCCAAATGAGGGCTGAAAATATCTGGACTAATATATATGCTGTGGCTACAGATGAGTTTCTCTACAGATGGGATACAAGATGGCCGTGTCACAATTGCCAGAATTTATAGCTGAATGATTAAGTGAAAACAAAATACTGCATATTATTTTGGTGCAGCTGATAAAAGTCAGATGTGAGCTTTTTTTATGTTATTTTTTAATTTTATGACTTAAGAGTTACAGTTTGTTTAGAGTTTAAATAATTAAATCTTCTGTTATATTGTATTACATGGTCAATAACAGCCTTGGAATACCAACACTCTTCTGTCTTAATAGGTTGGCCTCCTGCTGCTGAATAAGGTGATGGAGTCCAACCCTGAGCCTTTCAAACCGCACTATTGCCAGCTGCTGCAGCTGTTTAGTACTGTACTGCAGGACCACAACAATCCAACAGCCTTGTACTACTGCATCCTCACCCTCACAGCCATAACTGCATACACTGGCTCAGAAGAGATGGTGAGGCAGTGTTACTGTTTTAACTTTGACATTTGGCAGGAACAGAGTTTCAAATAGTATACTGTAGACATTCAAACCATTACAGATGGGATAGATTTATATTTGGCGATGCATTACCTTTTGATATGTCACAGATTAAGTTTAAACGAAATATAGTCTAAATTGTATCTAAAACATTGTCATTTTGAACATGCAGAAGACATTTTTAATGACTCAAGTGACATTTTGCTGCCTACAGAACCAGATGCGTTCCATCATCCCAAGTCTGATTGTCGCTCTGAAACACCTCATCAAGGCAGATCAGGTATATTGTAATATGTTAAAGACATTTTTACAAGTATTGCTGTTTCAGTTAAGTGTATTTAAGGGTATGGATAAATCAGACCTGTTTAAATTATTGGGTGTCTTACAGGACCAAGCCAGCGAGGCCATGGAGGTGTTTAATGAGCTCATGGAGAGTGAGGTGTCCATCATCGTCCCTCATGTTGCTGACATTGTCCGCTTCTGCCTGGAGGTGGGAGCTGAATGTCTTAATTCTGTCTTTTCCTCCCAGTTTTGTTTTATGAATTTCATTCTAATTTCTGAACTGACAAATAATGTTTGTTATCTGAGTGCTTGAAGGGTCAGACATGAGAATTATAACAACATTTGTTCAATATCAATGTTTGTGTCAGGTGGGCAGTGACACCACATTGAGTGACTCTCTGCGGGTGAAAGCACTCTCTTGCATTGCCTTCCTCATCAAGCTGAAGAGCAAGGTAAAGTCACGCATCAGCTACTATAAATAAATGACCTATATCTGTCCTTCAGTTTGTAATGAGTCACACGGATCAAGAACAGTGGATCTACAGTGTCTGTAGTTATGGTGGACCTTAATCCTTCTGGATCTGTTATTCTTAGGAGATTGTGCACAGCTGTCCCTCAGTCTTGTATTGATTTTCATGGACATTTAACAAAGGTCGTTTTATGCACAGATAGTTGCAGCAGAACTTGACACAGTTGTTTCTTTTACTGTTGTAGCCACAAATGTTCCATGTGCACTACAAATGAGTTTGTTGTCCCCTGTTTTGGGAAAACAAAGTTCCTTCAATCCTCTGGAAAATGTCTTCTGAATTTGGGGAAAAACATATACTAATAATGGTGCTCTTCGTTTTACCAAAGGTGGAGTGTACAATAGCTTTCAGAGGTACAGATGAAAGACATAAACGACACACCTTTATAAACCTAAATGTGGTATAATTCATTGGAAACAAAAATGTCCAGGACTCCTGGGTTTGCATATTTTTATGCGAAATAATAATTTATTTATATTTTTTTTGATTGCATGCAAACCAAAGACAGATTTATTTATCTTTCCTTTTTTGGATAATTACATGCAATGTCAGCTAGCCTGACCAGAAACATAGTGCTTGGCGTAGTAACATTTTGACTAAATAAAAAAACAAAAACAAAACCATATCTTTTTCTCTACTTTGTAGACGGTGCTGAAGCAGAAGCTGCTGAACCCCATCCTGCAGGCCATTTTCCCTGTGCTAATTGCAGCTCCCCCACCTGGTGAGCTGGACCCAGAGGATGAGGAGGATGACAACGGAGATGGCGCAGACAATGACAATCCCAAACACTGTGCTGCTCAGGTGGGGAAAAGTTATTTGTGTTGATATACAATGTGTTTGTCTGTTGTGTAACAAAATGTACTTTGCAGCAGCTTTAGTAGTTTCACTGTGGAGTTGCATGGAGGATTAAGCTTGATGAATTGTTTTTGTTGTATTTCCAGATTATTGATACTATGGCACTCCATATGCCCCCAGAGAAACTGTTTCAACAACTGGTAAGTCATCTAGATGTCGATGTGAACGGTAACAGATCTGTTATGTGGATGTCTTTGTTTAGGTCTTGACAAATTTTTAAAGCTGCATTGTGCATTTAAATAACCTGCATTAAGTAAGAGCCCCGACTCAGGTACCTGGCTCTTAACAGTGTATTCCGTTGTATCTTGTGTTTTAGATGCCCCTCACTCAGGCCTGCCTTGCCAGTGAAAACCCTTATCAGAGGAAGGGAGGTCTCATGTGTCTTGCTGTGCTGGCTGAAGGATGTGCTGACCACATACGCACCAAGTACGTCCAGTTGACATGGAACAAGTTCCCTCTATATTTCTTTTTTTTAAAGCTGTGGCTGTTGGCTGACTAATAACAATCACCAGGATTTGAGTATGTTCACCTTTTTGTCTGTATCTGCGTCAGGATGCTGTCATCAGTGCTGCAGACAGTGTGCCAGAGTCTTTCTGACAGTAATCAGGTGGTGCGCAGTGCCGGCCTTTTTGCCCTGGGACAGTTCTCTGAACATTTACAGGTGAGTCAACACACACATCACAGTAACACGTGGTACATACAGTTTTTTTCTTTGCTTACACATTTTTTGAGATTATGCTTTTAATGAAAAGTGTTTATAAATAGATATTGTTATTAAATATTTTGGTATTTTGAAACAGTTGAATGCTCACAGTTCAGACTTGGGACTGTGTGTGTAGGAGGGGATACAAATTACAGTACAATATCGCATCTCTCGGCATGGACTCACTTTGATACAAAGTACTGCTTACTTAGTATAGTTTTAGAAATATAAGTGCACCTATAAATCTATGGTTTTACAGAATACAAGAATTTGTATTATTATGGTAAAAAAAAATCCACCTATTCTTCCCAGCCTGAAGTGAGCAAGTACTGTGCAGAGTTGATGCCTTTGCTGCTGGGCTACCTTTCGTCCTTGAACCAGGCCAAGGTCGGCCATGTCACTAAGGCCTTTTATGCCCTAGAGAACTTCATGGAGAACCTAGGTAAGCTGAAAAAAGGTTCATGCAGTGACTGACACAGTAGAACCTGCACACCTTTTCCGCTGCAAGAGGAAACATGAAACTTCCACAGACATTAACTTTCCTGACATTCATTTAAAAAAAAACTCACACTTTCCAATGAACCAGTAAAAAAAACAACTAATAAATGGTTGCAAAAGGTTCCATCATACAATGTAATTGTATTATTATCCAGGATTTAGCCAAAGATTTTGGAACATGATCTACGTGCTGTATCTCTTTCTTTTTTGCTGGACAGGAGCAGATATTGAGCCCTACCTGCCCACCCTGATGGACACTATGTTGTCTGCCCTCAACAACACTGAAAACCTCAAGATAAAAGAGCTTGCTGTGTCTGCCATAGGTGCCATAGGTAAGAAGCTGTTAAAGATTTGTCCAAAGACACGCACAAGAAAATAATCCTAAAATGTTTTTCCAGCTTACTATGTAAGCTAAAGGTTAAGCTTAACTTTGGCAGTGTCCAGTTTTCTTCCAAATTCTAACACTACAAAACACAAGATTGTCATAGTTTACATAGTGTGATTTTGAGCAACAGTTTGCAAGTCTATAGGTTCATTTAGCTTAGGGATGGGTATTTCTGATGTGGAGGGCTGAGCGAGAGAGAGAGAGAGAGAATTTCTGGCTGAAGGGATCCTAGTCAATAAAACCATCAAGCAGGGTGGTTGGAGTAACGTCAGCCTGCAAACACTTGTTATATTGTTGCTGCTTGGATTGAAGTGAAGTGACCCAAGCCCCATTGTGAATCACTGTCTTATCAGCCAATGCTGCCAAGGAGCTGCTGGTTCCCTACTTCCCTCCAGTTATTGAAAACCTGAAGGGCTTCTTGACTACCACCACAGAGGAAATGAGGTCTCTGCAAACTCAATCCTTGGGTAGGTAAACCCCAGGGATTTTCAAAGGAACTCTGGATTATACAGAATACAGCAATCTGTATGACACCTTGCCATACATATACTGTAGTTTCTGTTTTCCTCTGGTAAGGCAACACAAATTGCATTTCACTTACATAACAACAAACTCAACAGCATGAATGAATGAATGGATGGATGTTGATGATCTTTTGTTGTTGCTGTTAGATACTCTCTCTGTGCTGGCGCGTACCATCGGCAAAGATGTCTTCAGTCCTCTTGCTGCAGAGTGTGTTCGGCTGGGCCTCAACCTCACTGACACCATTGATGACCCTGACTTGAGACGCTGCACGTATGTAACTCAGTGTGTGTGTGTGAATGTGTTTTTGGTTCTCCAAAAAAAATAAATAAATACATATGTATGTTTCTGTACAGACTTGCGTATACACATCACACCTCAACACACCTCTCTTTGTACTTCCATCTGTCAGGTACAGTCTATACTCTGCTGTATCCACAGTCAGCCCAGACTGCCTGACTCCTCACCTCACTGCCATTACAACAGTCATGCTGCTCGCCCTCAAGTCCAACGAAGGCATTACGGTACAAAGCATACAATCAACACTCTGAAACCTACAGGCTTATTCATAATATGAATAATAATACAGCATTTCCCTTTTCATCCTCCTCTCTTCAGGCACACCTCGAAGAGGACAAGACATTTGTCCTGCTGGATAATGACGATGATGACGATAATGAAGAAGAAAAAGATGTGGTTGATTTCCTGGAAGACGAGACTGAGACAGATGTCCATGATGTTGCAGGGTGGGGGTCACACTCAAGTACACACATACGCATGCATGTATGTTTACTATCTCTGTGGAGCAAAAGACTGGTGTCACTCCGTCTGATACTACATCTATCCATCTCTCAGGTTCAGTGTGGAAAACGCCTACATCGATGAGAAGGAGGATGCCTGTGATGCACTGGGAGAAATTGCCTTCAGCACTGGGTAACATAGCCATCAGTCATTAGATTAATGTGTGTGCAGTTGTGTCCCGAATTGTAATTTTGTAGGTAGTGATCATGAATAGTTTTAAGTTTCTTGTCTGTCTAATTTTGTCAGGTCAGCCTGCAATACTAACTTTGTCAGACATTTCTTGTGTGTGTATGTTTTAACCTGTGTTGCTGTGGTTTCCGCTGACAGCGCTGCCTTCCAGCCTTTCCTGGAGTCCAGCTTCCAGCAGGTTTACGAGATGAGAGATGTAAGTCACTGTGGCTGGCTGGTCGGCCCAATCATCCCTCTCTATCTAATGTGCTGTGAAGGGCACTCTGTGGTCTGTATTTGTGTATACATTGTGTCTCTGTATAAATGGAAGTGTCTGTAGCATAGACTGTATACATAGATGGATGACGCGTCCTCACACTGTACAAAAATGAGGCCAAAATATCCCGGATACGGGAGCTGCTATCTTGCGCTAGTGACGTCATTTGGAGCCAAAGTCTGCGCAGTAGTGTTCAGAGTTGGAACCGCGGTATCGAGGTCCCGCCCATACACCTAGCCAGTTCAATTGCAAGTTGGCCTCAGCTGTCAATCATGATGTGAAACCCCGTTTTTATAGCATCAAATAACCAATTAGAACCAAACTTATAAGAAAAATAAACACTAGAACATACATTAGCGTGATAAGAACTACCATAATATTATCTTAAGTCAGCTTTAAAAGGTATACAGTACAGTTACTTTAAATAAATTTTCTGTGAATTTCTAATATTCCTTCTTCCATTTTTCTTGATTTGGCTAGACCATTGATTTGGTTTAGTACCATCAACAGCCCACAATAAGGTTAAAGACACTCTGTAAATTGTGGCTAATACATAACAGTAAAACCTACCCAAAACAAAACGTGTTTATATGGAGGTAGCACAGTTAACCCAGTGAAACTTGAGGGCTTGATTTGTGATGTAGGGCGGCACGCTGGTTCAATGGTCTGCATTCTCACCTCACAGCAAGAAGGTCCTGGGTTTAAACCCCGCTAGAGTCGACTGAGGCCTTTCTCATCTCCTTGTGTTTGCACGGGTCAGGGTCAACTTTAGATTAGTTCCACTGGTCATAGTAGGGAATTGGTGTCTTGTTTAACAACACTTCTGAATGGCAGGTCTCTCTCCTCATGACCCCATTAGTCATTTTGTGTGTGTGTGGGGTTGCATATTTACTCTATGCAACACTACCCATTGTGCTAAATTGATATTTTTTGTCCCTCCCTCCCTAGTTTCCCCATGAGGACGTCCGCAGGGCAGCATTTGGAGCCATGGGCCAGTTTTGTCGAGCTCAGCACCAAGTGTGGAAGCAGAATCCCACTGAGCCCAACCACCAGGGTAAAGCCTCTCTTCTTAGGAACACTATTATTTTTAACTTTCATTTTTAGGAAGAGTAAAGGGCAGTGCTGTGTTCTGCTGCAGTGGGGATTATTAATGCACAACATCAAGGGAGAAAACACAAGTGGGCTTCAAGCAGATACAGTATACTGTAAAATTGTAAAAACGTTGCAAACAGTAAGGTAGAGGACAGCTAACTTAGTTTTTTTACATCTGTGTCAAACAGGTATCGATGCAGTTGCCTTTAGCTAATTTGACCTTATTCCTCCTCATCCCTGTACATCTTGTATACCCCCCCAGCCCTACTGAAGTTGCTGGATGTGGTGTTTCCTTGCTTTGTTGAAACGGTGCGAACAGAGCATGAGCGCCAGGTTGTGATGGGCATCCTGGAAACCATGAACAATGTCATCAAGTCCTGCAAGGAGGAGGTTTTCAAAAACCCTTTACGCCTTAAGGAGCTCAGCTATGTCATCCGTGATGTGCTCAAGAAAAAGGTGAGCTGAAGGGAGCGTGATGGGGATCGAGAGATGGCTTTATTTGTTTCAGCATAAATCATATTTCCTAGGTGGAAGTTATGCTAGTAACCCACCACCATTGTTTTTCTCTCTGTTCAGACTGTTTGTCAGGACGGTGGTGGTGATGAAGCTGATGATGAAGACCAACAGGTTGACTGTCTTCTTGCTGCATATCAGAGTCACAGTCACGAACATTAAAGTCAATCTACACATACAAGCGATCTATCCTTGAGTGTCACCATGTTAAAGCAGATTTCTAATTCAAAATTATTTTATATACTGATGAATGTGAATTGGCATTATTGTAGATACAACATGTTGAATTATCCCTATGAAGGTGAATGGATATGAATGGAATAGAACACAACACTGTTAATGTTCAGTTTCTTCTGCGGCCATCCACGTTAAAGTGTATGCCCTCACATTACACTGACACAGTCAAAATAAAAACATCCACCATACTGCATGCAGTAAACATTCGAAGACTTCTAGATATTGAATCAGAGGCTGCTTTTTTACCCATTATTTCCACATTTCTATGTCCACATGACTGCCCATTGACTCAGTGTGCTTTTTGGTTCAGGCGGAGTATGATGCCATGCTCCAGGAGTTTGCCGGAGAGGGAATTCCCCTGCTGGCCTCTTCAGTGCCTGCAGACAACTTCGCCCCTTTCCTCAACGACCTGCTGCCTCTCATCATGAGCAAAGCGGTGAGTCCGGTCCTACTGACAAGAACAGGAGTTCAACAGAAGTCTATTAACTTAAACACATTTTCTCAAAATTTCAAAATGATCCCAGTCCTGTCTTAAGGTGATACTATAACTCCTGACACTGCAGGGAATTGGAGGGAAGGAGGGAATTGCTCTAAACTCTTTGCAACTACAAGCTAATTTTCAGACACACCAAACTTCCTTGAAAGGGTGTATTGTCACAAAGTAATGCATTTTATGTGTGCCTTTTGTTCAGTATCGCACTAATCAGTTTTCTTTCTCCCTCAAAAGAAATCCTCGTGCACGGTGGCAGACCGGTCCTTCTCTGTAGGTACGATTGGAGAAATCCTGCAGGCCCTTGTGAGCGTGTCCGGGGGGCGGGGACTGGCAGGCCGACTGTCCAATCGTTTGCTTCCCGTACTGGTAGCTGGAGTGAGGGACAGTGATCCTGAGGTTCGCAACAACAGCGTGTTCGGAATGGGATGTCTGGCCCAGGCAGCTGGACCCATCGTTGTATCGTATCCTTCTTACTTGTGTGTGTTTCTGTGGCTGTGTGTGTGTTTGTTTTAATGCATAGTTTAAAAAAAGTAAACATCACACACAGTTGTTCCTTAGTAAAGCGTGTTCCAGAGACTATCCCATGATGCTGTCTGTATTTTCCAACCTGCTGTCCAGAGAGTCAGACCTCAGGGTGATTGACAACCTGTGTGCTGCCCTCTGCAGGATGATCATGAGCAATGTGGATGCTGTTCCTCTGGAGCAGGTATATTTACAGCTTGCACCTCTCCTGTCAAGACGCTATTTATTTTAGCCTCCACAAATACTCTGTGTATGTAGTTCAGTCGAATCACACGCTCTCTAACAGGTTGTGCCTGCTCTGGTGGCTCATCTTCCCCTCAAAGAGGACTTGGAGGAGAACAAGACAGTGTTCAGCTGCCTGGCTATGCTCTACACACACAGTCCTGCTCTGGTACAGTTCAAACACCATTTACACCTGCTATCACTTTCACATACTATGTCTGTCCATTTGTGATCCAGGAAAATGTGTTTCCTGCCTTTCAGAAAACTGTATTGGCCATTTTGTTTAAATGTGATATTCAGGCTAACTCATGGTGACAATATGTAGGGGCGCAAGCACCCCGGGTTCATTCATTTGTTACAATTTCTCCTTCAGTGCTTCTTCTCATGCCTGAAAGAGGTGATGTCTCACGATGAGATTTTCTTAGTAAAACAAACACAAGCAGAAAGTGAGGGATAATTCTACATTATTGATGCTGGAGCAGCTGTTCAAATGTTTACAATGATCCCAACAAATGCTTTGTATGGACGACTATCAGGCCAATCTTTCAATCATTTTTATTCCTGTTGTTATGTTTTTATACAGTATTACTACAACGCATTATGCATGCATACAACATATTTCAACTCTCTTGATCATGCAATCCTAAAGAATTCAGACAAACTTAAGAATTTAACTAAGACATACAACCGAAACATTTGATTCAGAACAGTCAGTTTTAACAAACGGATCACATGCTTCGATGACAATCCTGAAAGTTGTGGTTTCTCAGACAGTGTGTGAATTTAGTCCATAGACTTGGACACCGATATTGAAAATTGTTACTATATATATCTTTTTTTTTTCTTCCCCCTTTCAGGTTGTGAAGCTAATAAAGCCCATAGTTGCTGCTTCCAGTCATGTCCTTGGCAACAAGATCGTTGATGAAGGTGAAGATTTGTTTTCAGCCGCCTGTTTACTTAGATTGCACTGAAAGAGGCCCCCACCTCAGCTGAACTGAATGCTCAAACTCTTTAGCGTTCATGCTATTTGTGCATCTAAAGTTATTGAAAAACAAAGCGAAAACATAGTACAGCTGACACACACTTCTCCCTTCACTGAGTTAAATGTTGCCCCTCAGTGAGCTTCCTCAGTCAGTCCCTGCACGGCACTCGTATCAGCATTCTGTTGTAACACTGTTGTTTTAGTAATGTATCTTCAGTGTTTTTCTGTCATCTCTAAACTCTTCTTTCCCCCGCAGACACCCAGACCACTTTGGCCATGCTGATGAAAGAATTTGCACAGCACCACTCGGCAGACTTCCAAGCAGCTGTGACCTCACTTCCTGGAGAGCAGCAGGCCAAGCTTAGTGCGGCCATCTCCGCCTCGTAGCCCACACACATCCTTCCACTCTTGTGTGAAAGCCAGCGAAAACAATGAATCTTATACTGTAGGTGGAAAATGGGACAGTTATTTAAGATGTTTCCCCAAAATGATCTAAAAACAGCACTTCAACCATTCTAATATAGTTATTGTCACATTCGGCAGTTATGCTTCTGAGTATTCATTTTTAATTTATTTGCTTTTATGTTGAAGTTTTATTATTTTAAGAGTTCCGGTTTACCATCCTGTGTTGTTACCATTGTATTTTGTTTCTCTGTTATTCCTGTCAAGTGCTACTATTAATTGATACTGTCCCCTTTTTGCCACTGTTCGACAGACTTCTGGCTTTGCTATCTGAGTGTGAAGCAATGAATTTGATCTCCTGATAAATTAAATGTTTCATTCCCATCTCCCAGTGTAAGTCAGTGGACTGTAAACTTCTGATCCCTACGCTATTCTCTTCTAGCGTTGCCTTACTCAGAGATGTATCTGCTGTTTACAAAGGGGTTTCTCTAATGGGCCAACACTGCAGCTGTGTGTTGTGTGAACTCAGTAGTGAGAACCCCCAGAGCTCACTGACTAACTGGAAATACTGAGCCACACTCACAAACAGCACTTACTATCCCCTCAGTACACACTGTTGGTGCTCGGAGCAGCTCAGCCTGTGACTTTAACCTGAACCACTCCGTCTCTAACGGTGCTATTTCTGGTCTGTTAAAAACACTTTTTTCCTACAACACATATTTGATAAGTGCAAGAGATTTTTTTTTTTTAACGAATGCTACAAAACTGTAACATGATCTACAATGCTGGGAAGTTTCGCCATGCAGTTAATGTCAAGCCATTCAACCTCGCCTCACTGTGGAATGAGAAACAGACGATTGAATCCTCTAAATAAACGCGAGTACAATAGTGTTAAAATGTGCTTTGCCGTGGACTAGTGATGGTGACTGTTTGCTGCTCCTCAGATCTCCCGTTGTGCCTGGGCCTCAGTAAAGTCAGGCTGCTGTTTTTCCAACTCCAGAGTCATCTGCACCGGTGTCAGTCCGTTCTCCCCTGTCACAGACACAGAGGCCTTTTTTTAAAAAAAAAAAATGGATGTGCCACTGAAACCACAGAGATAAATCAGTACGTGCTAATGAGAGGGACAAATACCACACATGAATAGCAGCTGTGGAAACAGCCCTATGAAGGTGAACACACAACTGAGAAGATAGGTCAGGTCTATGATTATTATTATTATTGTCTCTATTTCTGCAGTTACCCTGTTTTTATACTGTTACTGACATCAGGCATAATCTTTAGAATGCTCTGTCACACAACAATCAGCCTTTTCTGTACAGGAGCCTGTCACTATTAGTAATAGAGAAAAAAATAAAGAAATGGCCATGATTGGGAGAAATGAAACAGATTTTCACAAATTCCTGATGATGTTGTGGTCCAAGGTTTTATCTGGACACTGATGTAATGTTTACGATGATCTCATTTCAGTGCCTCAGGCTCTGGCACACCACTGTGATCTACATCAGTCTGAGCTCACCCGTTATCTGAGAGGTCGCTGCCAACTGCGGGCAGGGCTGAGTGACTTGGGGCATGGTTGTGCACAGAGGGCTAGCAGCAACATATGTTACATTAAAAACTTAACATGTATAAAACTGCAGGATTTCAATATAGGATTGCTTGATTTAAACTGCTTCCAGACCTGTAGATCTGTGTTTCCAGGGCAGGATGTTCATTCCTGTGCGACAGAAGGAGCGGTCAGTGTGGGCCTCAGTGCTGTACAGCACCTCCTGGAGCTGTTTGTCTCCAGGCTTCTGGGCTTTCACTCTCACCTACAAGGGGAAACACAATTGTTGCCATTTTACTCCCCTGCCCCAGACATCATTTTGTTTGCTTCCATGTAGATCAGGACAAAAAAAAAAAAAAAAGCAGCTCAAAATGGATTTAGAAGTTTATTTCCCTGCCATCTTAAAGTCATACCTCTAGGATGGTGATCTCTTTCTCCTTCAGCTTCCCTGCTTTGTTCTTAACCTGAGTTTTCTTGGTGTCAACCCACACCACCCTCTCCTTCACCTCTGACCTGGACACACACACACACAAAACACGCAAGCACACAAACGTGTTTAAAAAATCGACACAAAAGTGCTTTTGAAGACCCTCTCACGCTGAGAGCAGACTCACTCTTGGATGCCCAGGTCAGCCAGTGTCGTGTCCAGGAAGGGGAACGGTTGGTGCGCCGGGTCGGGCTGCGTCTGGATGGGCAGTGTCACCGACATGGGGATCTCCCATTCCAGTTCAACGCGCACCATCTTGCCATGTGGCCCGGGGCACCCCCTGCCTGCTGGGCTGTCCGGTCCTCCGTTGGCCTGCTCCACTGCGGCCTCTCCCTCCTCCAACAAGCTTTTTGTCTCGTCTGCCGCCAGCTTGACTTTTCTGATCAGGATCTCAAGAAAGAATGTGACGTGTCCCTCGCCCCTTGCTTGTATGATCTTTGCCTTATCTCTGTGACCGAGGCTCGGTATCTGCACCTTTAGTCTCCAGCGGATCTTTACTCAACGGCTGGTGTTGTTGGCAGATACTGGCTGGTCTGCTCTGCTCCTCTCGGGGCCGATGAGTCAGAGCTCTGCCTCGTCTGATGATAAAGCCCTCTGGAAAGTGTGAGTGTGTGTCTAATGCATACGGACTTGTGCTCTGCCCTCCTGGCTGATATAAGCAGCCGCTGTGAATGTGTGTTATGTGTCACTCAGATGTTAGGTTTATTAACCTGTCAGGAGAGGGGGGTGATGATGGACGGATGGTGGTGTTTGTACTGCCAGGTGTCTGTGTGGATTATTGTTTCGATTGTAAATGAAGGAAGTATGTGGCCTCAAGTTCTTGCAGTCTGTGAAGAAACATTGAGATTGAATGCTTTATGGCATAATTGATACTTATATTTGAAATGTATAAATTTGGTTACATAACAAAGTGCCAAGAGGTCCCTTCAGGCTCAGTTTGGATAACAGATTTATGACTGTATACTGTGTACTGAGATGATCCACTCCTCCATATCTACACCTCCACTCATTGTTTGTCTTCCCTCTGTTCCCTCTCTCTCATTTCTCTGGCAGTTTAGGTGAACAGGAGCTTGATATATGGGCCGTTCACATCACAGCGTCACATTTTCAGATTTAGAAAAATGCGTTCTTGCTCTACCTCGCTGTAGTGGACGCAAACGGGACACGTGTCGTCCCATGCTGTGTGTGTGTGTGTGTGTGTGTGTGTGTGTGTGTGTGTTGTCCTGTACAGCAGGGATCTTTTCCCACCAAACCAGCACTCTGGACTCAGCATGTCACATTCCATGGGCAGCCACAATAAATCCTCTCACACAGACACCAGCCTTACGTCAGCACTGTGGAGGGATACAGATGATGTAAAGGCTTGGGAATGTATAGAGCCAAAGGGAGGTTAACTGTCTAAGCAGCAGGTTATGGTAGAACATGTTGGATTTTCTGCTCATTAAAGCAGCTACACTATTTTTTTTTATAGCAACGGATCAGGTGACCACTTGCATGTGAAAAGGGTCACTCTTAGTGATAAACCCACAGAGAATTGTTGCCCGACAATGAGTTTCCCTCAGTTTTACAGCATCTTTCCAGCTCATTGTTTTGATGTACTTTACGGTTTTCAGCGAAAAAACTCTTGAAAACCCGCTGTACGCTATCAGCCCTGCACCAAACGGCAGAGAGACGCAGTTAGTGACTATAACTGGGGAACATAGTTGAGCATTTAGCAGCTAAAGAGCCAGATATTTCCAGCAGAAACCAGATCTACAAAGACTTAGAATCACCAGGTGGAATGCTAATGTTGCTTCATGTCTGCAGGCTGTAACAAGTTCACCATGACGACTGTACGAGGCGATAATATGTCAATGTTGTGGTCACAGCTTGTTTCTGCTGCCCCCAAGAGGCCAAAAAGAAAACATCTGTTATTGCAGGTTGTGCTGCTTTAAATATCCTGATACATTGACAGGCTGGACCTTTTCATAAAACATACTTTTTTTTTATCAAAGGCATTTTACCACCTGCATAATGTTCAATGCCAATAAGTAGATTTTCTAGCCTCACTAATGAGCCTGCAGTGTGCCTGGCTGTAAACACAGTGAAGTCACACTTACAGTTTGTCCTGCAGTGCCAGTGATGCAGCAGTAGTGGAGGTGGTGGATCATACAAGACGCCCACTGCAACCTGTTTGTGCCATAGTTGACTAACCATCAAGCTGCTTTTGAGCAAGGCATTTAGCCCTAACCTGTGAGGGTTTGTACCTGTATGAAGGAGGTAATAGGTGGGAAACAAGAGAAAAAAGTAGTCAACCGGTTTTAGGTGCCGTATTTTTGTATCAAAACATTACGTGGCAGTGGAAAGGACATTTGGTGGTATAGCACCACAACCTGAATGTATCACAAGCAGTATCAACAAAATTACCATTCTACCATGTTGATGTGAATTAGGATTTCTGTTCTGTGACTGCAGCACTGACCTCAGCTCAGGCCTCTCAGTCACAACAAGGTGGCACATGGACATGGTCTTACTCTTATGTACACACACACACCCACACACACACAGCAGTCCCCAGTGTATTTAACGAGCAAACACTTTAATTGTGTGGAGTTATTGAGGCATGAGGTCAGACTTGAGTTTTCTACCAGCGAGGCACAATATGGTCCTGTTGGAGGCAGCTGATGTGCTTCCAAGTCACATTCAGTGCTTTCTATACATTTCTCTGCACCATCAGCTCAAATCAGAGTATTTGAAATAAACTGTTGGATTTGTAGGCTGCTGGATTTTCTCTCTGATGCTTTTTAGTCCAGAATTTCAAGCTTCACGTTCAGTGTTATTATTCTGGGATTTATCATTATTGGTCAAAAACACATGCTCACTCAGGATTTTGGCTGTGCTCAGTGTGAGGTAAGAGCTAGTGTTAACTAGTATTAAAATATGTTGACAGTGATTCTTGGAACAGTTAATATTAGAGAAAACAATAGAAAATCACAAACCTCACAAATAACTACAGAAATACAAAGTTTATCCAGCCTGAATATGTTTGGAGTTTGGAAGAAGAATTTGAGATCATATGCTATTCTACTGAGCAAAACACATTTTATTAAAATTTCAAGTTAGAATAATTTAAAGGGATAAAAATTCACACAGCAGATACAGACTGTATAAAAAGCTTAATTTAAAATCATTACAAAGGATAAAAAGCCATACAGAAGATACAAACTGAATAACAACACTTACTAGGTCCAGATGTTTAAAACTTCAATAACAGTATGTGAAATTAAATTATGTAACACTGAGAAACTCAATGGCAATAAATATTTAAAAATACAACCACATGAACAAAATATAACCAGATTAAAATGGTTAAAAATTTTGTAAACATTCTTTAAAACACTGGGTAAAAGCAAAGTTCACCCTTCTGAGTAATTTAACAATCATATAAAAACATTTAACCCGTGTCATCTTTTTTACACAATGAAAGATATCATGAGAGTGTGAGTTTTGATGATCTCATGTGTTACTAAAAGAGTCACAGGATCAAAGTCATTCATTATATTCATCAATAAAAAAGTAGCATTAACTGTACCTGTGCAGGACTATAGTGTGAGTTACTGTACGTGTATATGTTCAGGCAGTCATCCTGAGTGCTGCGGGGTGTACAGTGATGTTACTGTAGGGTTCAGCCTGTTGTACAGTCACCTGGCCAGCAGACAGCAGCTCTGAAGAAGAGAAACTTCACAGATTAATACCATCACAATGTTTCACTCAATGTTACAGTGGAGGTCAGTGAAGAAACCTGACAAACTCAAACTGAAGACTGTATTATGTGTGTTTTCATTGGATGGAAGGAAAATAGCTATTTTAGAGCTAGCATCAAAGTGCATCTTTAACTGACAAAAGTTTCTCAAAT
This sequence comes from Siniperca chuatsi, assembly GCF_020085105.1. Lineage (NCBI taxonomy): Eukaryota > Metazoa > Chordata > Actinopteri > Centrarchiformes > Sinipercidae > Siniperca > Siniperca chuatsi. Next base: position 10,717,422 of record NC_058060.1, read on the forward strand.
GTGCAAATTAAAGCTCCATTGTTTTTCCAGTCGTTAATGTATTGATTTATTTTGAAAATGTTTGGTTGTCTCAGTTATTTTAACATGTATATCTGCCTTATTCCTAATCTCTATAACACTATACGAATTAAATCTATTTTCAGGTCATCAGTGCTAGTCAATGAAGAACAGGAACATTATGTGGATTTCCTCACCCAGCAGTTTGTGCAGTGTGTGAGCTGCAGTGGTGCGGTCGACCTCTGGGGGCACCAGAGAGTCAAAGGTGACTTCTCCAAACCTCTGCAGGTTGGAGGAGATCCACCTGGAAAAGACAAGCAGAGTGAGCAGTGCATTATGGGATTCAACCTAGAGGACTGATATGGACAAAATGGAACATATGTCTGTTTTCATGGCAACAAATTCTGAAATTGAACAATGATTCAGATTTTTTCAGAATTGTATTGATGATGGAGCAGAAAGCTTTAAGACCGCATGACACTAAAATGTTCCAGTGAAACCAGTATTTATAGAACCACTATTACTGCCAGTGGTACAAACGTGGTAGACGAGTTCAATAGGGAAATGTGTCTCAGGTTTATCCCTCAGGCCTACTAGTTGCTTTCTATTTTGAATTTCAAAGCAGATGTCGACATCTGACGACATAGGATGTGGGTCAATCTGTGACACCGGAGGCAACAAGTGTTTTTTTCCAAACATAAACAACATTTGAATGTGCATGGTCACCTAACTGATATACAGTATATATTAGATATAACTGACACTGAACATGTCCTGATCAAGCAAACAAAAAGACCAAAAATACAAATGCAAATGAGAGCTCAGTACAACAGTGTTATGCGGGAGGGCATCACTGAAACCACAACTTGTCAAGATCTGCAGGAGATGCAGCAGCAGATGAAGAAAATATGGTCATAGTGAGCACATGACCACTAAAAATGGGTGATGTAAGAATGGAAAAATGTTACCTGGTCAAATTAATCTTTATTTTCTACACTGATCAATTAACTGATGAAGTCTGCCATGTGTCTAAAGTGGTGTAGAGGTGTGAAGTATTTTCTTGGCACACATCAGAATACAAAATTGAATATCATCGCCAAAAGTCTGGTTGAGCTTCATTGCTGAGATGGTTTACCCATCACAGTCTACCTTTATTCAAATAGACAGTGCAGGGTAACGTGCCATGTCACAAAACACTCATCGCCTCAGGATGATTCTGGCAACAATGCTGGGACAAGTACTAGTGCAACTGGAGGTCTGCAGCATGAATACAGAGCCAAAACATTTAACTCAGGAATCAGGCTAGACTAAAATCTCAAAGAAAGGTTTCCAGCATTTTCTTCTATTATTTTATTATCTTTTACCATCCAGTGAATCTTACACGTGTATATCCAGAGCGTAAATAACCACCAGTGTTCTCACGTCAGGCATGTTCACTTGATGTTTTACACGAAGGTGTGCTTCTGCAAAATGCTGTTTTATGAGTCTTGTAATAACGTGGAGAAACATCACAACTTAGGTGTGTGTTTGTAAGCTTGTTTGTGTTCTGTGTGTGTGTATTGTGTATACTCTACGATGTACCTCAGCATGTCCCTGCTCTCTGTGTCAGTCTGAGCCTCGGGCATCTCGATGTTCTCCTCCGCTATAGGCTCCATCGGTAGCTGGGCCTCCTCTTGCGGAGACCTACACACACACACACACACACACACACACACACACAGTGATCTATTTCTTTATCCATCTTGCTGTCTGCCTGTCTATCCATCTCTCCAGACTCACCATCTGCTGACGGGAGTGATCACATCGCTTACGGATTTGTCCTCTTTGGACATGTCCAGGATCACATCTAATACAGCTGTTTACACACACAAACATAAAGAAACACAATGAATAGCTGTCAGTTTTAAATGAATGGTGTGTTTATTGTGCTGCCGAAATATGATCTGAAAAATGTATATAATGTGTCTGAGAAAGAGAGGAAGAATTCTTACATGAGCCCTCTGCGGGTTGCAGCCCTGACTCACTGGATATCTGAGAGAGAGACAGTTTCATGAAATAAAAAAGGTTTATAATCTAATTTGTCTCACCACTGAACTGAACACTCAGTTGGCAGGCTACGACTGCAGGCTAGCTGGGAAATGGATAACCTTTATTATTATAGCCACAGTTTCACTAATACCCTCTCAGATTTTAGCATGAAACTGGAGTTTGGTGAGAATATTTAAATATAATATTTTATATTTTTCCCCCCACAGATGCTCCTATTTCACTTTAGATCATTATATGGTACCAGGAGAAGAGATGTAAAAAAATAAAAATAAAAACAAGACATAAAAGACAGACCCACCTCCCTCATGCTTAAGTGCTTCCTCTTCCTCTCTGTCCTCAGTATTTCTCTGTCCTGCTCTGACTCCCCTCTTGCCTCCTCTTCTTCTTCCTCCTCCTCCTCCCCTCTCTGTCTTTCCCTATGTCCAGGCAGGACGGTGAATGAGGCACACTGTTTCCATAGTGACTGGAGGTCAGCATGGGGGAGGGCTGTGGAGGGGTGAAAGGGCAGGTTTTGGTCAATATTTTGTATTTTCTTCACCAGAGCTGATGTTAAGAGTTTGTGGAACGTTAGTGCAACTCACAGGCTGCTGTAAAGTGCTGTGATCAATACTAATAAACTGTTTCAGAGGCCCTACAAGGTTGTTGCTGATTAGAAAACATGCTCAGAGTTTGTGATGGCGTATACTTGTGCTACTGATGTTGTTTTGGGGTTTGGTATTATTGTCAGTGTTTCAGAAGGCCACCACACTGAACATTATTATGTTATGTATTTATCTTGTTAGTTACTGTATTTTTTATAATGCATTTGTTGATGAGTTTTTTGTTTCTTTTTGTTTGCCCTCTTGTGTTCTTCTTGATAATATTTTATAATCCTTACATCTGTCTGGAATTTCATTATTTAAGAGAAAAGCTGAGAAATAATTGTTAATAATCAGTCAATAGTATGGGCTTTTCTACAGCCAGGGGTGAAGTGTAGCACTGACATCCACAGGGGGCGTTGAAGAGCTGAGCAGGTGTGGCACACGTAGTCAAGGAGGTCAAGTCCAGCAACACCTTGGACTGAGAGGAAGAACAAAATATTAGCTTGATCGTACAGTTTCAAATAGGATTTTTGCTTTTTAGTACACTGTGGAGAGAGAGTGTGATGATAGTGTCTCAAAGGAAATTAAAGAAAAAAGGAAGGGAGGGAAGAAGGAAAGAAAGAAGGAAGGAAATAAAATCAATGAGCACTATCCCAGTGGGCTTAGAGAGCAGGAAGAGAACTGGAGAGCTGGAGTTTAATTAACCGACACCCTGGTGAATAGACACTTTGATGGCAAGACTTTGATTACAGAATGGTAAAGACTGAAAATTGAATTGGTCAGCATTACAGCTGAAAGAATGCGTATGTACATGTGTGCATACAGTATATACAGCTTTTGGTATGGTGTGTGTGTGTGTGTGTGCTCAAGTCATGACGTGTAGTTGAGAGGGAGAGAGAGGGCTGTTTTTAATGTGCTGGTATGTGAGTGAGATCACCGAATAAGCCTAAATAACTCCAGAAACTCTGTTCAGTCAGTAAAAAGTAGCAGAACCATGTGGTGCAGATTAACATATAAGGACACCAAACTTCACTTTAAATGACTAGAATATTTTAACAATGTAAATATTGCATTTTATGTCAGTGGATTCACTTACATAAATATAAATTCTATAAGTAAAAAACATATAAATTGTATGGCTGAGAGAAAGTGTGTTTCTGTACCAGGTCCAGTGTCTCAGCCAGTGGGTTTCTGATCTGTTCCTGCATTGCTCTGTCAGATATCTGGACCTGAGGGTCTGCAAAGACCAGCTGACGCCTGCGACCTCCACCGGGCTTCCTAAGAGGAGGAACAACCACCTGATGGCATAGTGAGAAACACACAGCTTTAATGTATACAGTACTGGATCTATAAAAGGACGTCACACACCAGCACACAAACTGGAAATTATGAATCTATGTGTTGACACACCCACATGTGTTTTCCATTTCTTGTTTCCAAATTGAAACAAGCTGCTCACTTTGTGGAATGTAAATTAAAGTTGATGACAACTGTCACAACAGCAATCGCTTTGTCACTGTCATCTCCATGTTTCCTACATGTTATTTCGGACAGCAGTTAAATGAAAAGATACCGAGAATTTGTTTTAGGTTCATAATGGGTGCAAAGATACACTAAACATAGGTTTACTAGACAATTAATGAACTAAAGTTAGAGAAAATGCATGCCTCTGGTAATGACAGGGTGTCTCCAAAACACGTTTAGTGGCATGTATGCTCTTAATTACTTGTTGCAAGTACAGCAATTAGTGGAAATAAGTATTTGTTCACACTCAGACATAAGACTAATTCAGTTTAAATTCTGCACAATACAAAACTACTACTGAACAAACTAGTGAATAGACAGCATCACATATGTCTCACCTCTTCATAGGGACTTTCGGTTGCTCTGTCTCCCTCTTTCCCAGATGCCCCAGAGGGTGGCGTTGGCATGGCAACCTGCGGCGGGGTCATCTCCAGGGCAACACCTGCCAGAGGAACCTCCACAGGCTGACCCAACTCTTCGTCTAACAGCCACACACTGTCCCGCTCTGCTCCCAGCACTGTCTCCTTCAGCCTGCAAACAATAACACATGCTTACTGTACACAAAATGTTTTAACCCACACCTAATTTATCTGTCATGTTACACATTTGTCATCACAGGTCTGAGCTAAATATACTGACTGACTGATGACAAAATATTCAGTCACTGCAGTATGTTTAAAGTCTTTCTTAAAACTACAGGATGTGACAATTCTTTTGTCAATATTTACTTGTTTGGTAACACACAAAAACAGACTGGTAGTATCACTCTGAAGTTTACATTGCCCTGAAGGCCCCCTCAGTTTAAAGTTTCTCTACAAGACTCACTGGTCAATAGAGGACATGGCTCCTTCAAGTTCCCTGGTCCTCTGCTCTGCCTGCTGCTCCTCCACCTCTGTTTAACACACATGTACATAATGCAGAGAAACAATGTGACACAACACATGGACACAAATAAACAGGTGTTCAAGAGAATACATTTTTCCCAAAATGATCTCATTTATAAAAAGCTTGTTAGCGATCAAATGACAAGGAAACCGGTTTTCCTTGTTGTACCAAACCTCTTAACAAATTTGTTTTCTACTTTCTCACTGCTGTTTTACTGCAGGAAGTGAAAACAAACTCTACCCAACTAAACACATGCTACTGCCATTTTTTCCTTGTGATGTCAACAGTAGGCAGTCATGTATTCCTTCTTAGTTTTTGTTAAAGCAAGGCAGGTTTTTCCAAACTGTTGCCTCTCTATTATCCCCTGAAATGAAACAGTCTCCTGAAAATAAACCTTTTCTTTCTGGCGGCAAAAGCACTTACAGAGTCAGAATTGCTTTTTTTCCCTTTCAATTATAGCGGTGGCACAAAAAATCTGACCTGGTTGACTGGTGCAGACACATTACAAGAGAGGAACACACTGTGGGACTGAGAAACTAGACACTTCCCAGGTCCTTAAATTTAGACCAAACCCACAGTATGACATTAGACTAAACAACTAAAACACAAAGATACACATGCAATGCTTATTATACACAAAGATAAATGTTAAAGACAGAAGCACATACCTCTACGGAACTGGTCTGGTTGATCCATCAACAAGTCAATCTCTCTGGCTGTGGCTTCAGGAAGGTCATCTCCCTCAAAATACTGATATAAAGGGCGACAATTAGAGAGAGGGACAAAAGTAAGAGGAGGACACAGTTAAGCGTCCACAGTGATGAATAATGTAAGCGCTATAAAAAACAGCAGTAAAATACAACAACAACAAGAACTGAAGGATAAATGAAAAAATGACATTTTTGCCTGCAAAACAAAACCAAACCCAAGGGGCAGACGAGCGGGGGCCGAGGACAACAGGAATGTGAGCCACGTATCTCCGTAAACAAACTGTGAGTGCAGGCTGATGTAATTAAGTCAGATCTTATAAAGTCAAAATGGACTTCATCAGCTGATGATGCTTTAGGAGGAGCATTATCAGTACCTAAGCAACAGAATGAGGAGACTAATAGTGTGTGGAGGTACAGTTGGACTCAGACTTACTTTAGTGAAACACAGTTGCATTTTATGACTGAGGCAATATAGCTCTGCCTTCTCTTATACACTGTGGACATTGATAGGTGAAATCAGGGCAGTCAGTTAGGCACCCCATATTTTATGTCCACATTTTCCTACACCATTAACTTCACTGCATTATACACACCATTTAGAAAATGTATGGAATTTTTAAACATTTGTAAAAACCCTGTTTCCCATAAATATCTGTTATTTTTTGAGCAGTGAAAACCACATACTTCCCACAAAACTCACTTAAAAAAATATACGTAATTTTTACAAACGGACTGGACAATATAGAATCTGTACTGGCTTTAATGCTACTTGAGTGACAGCAACGACCAACAAGCGAGCAGCTAACTTGTGACAAAGACCTTAACTAAAGCTGTTGTGGGCACACGATCCACATCCTAGCTCAATGATTCACCAGGATGCCTGCTGTACCTAAACATGATGCCTAGGATGTTTCCTGTCCCTGGACTCTGACAGATAGTTTACCTCAGCAGCGGTGATGAGCAACTGCTCCTTCTCTGTCAGGGTGATGTCAGCTGGAGGTGACCTGAAACCTGGTTTAACACAGCAGGAGGAATTAGGAGCCAAGCACGTTTGTAGCACAAGAAGGATGTGAGACAAGCTGAGATTCACCCGTGTTTGTGGCACTTAAGGGAGAAAAAACAGCCAGGACAATGAAATCTGGGCCTGGGCTTAGCCTGGGACTGATGCATTTTTTAATTCAATATGTGCAGATAAAATAAGATTGATTTGCTGATGACAGAGCATTTATTCACAATTTTCCTAACAGGAGTGGAAATAGCAACCTTCCTGTGCCAAAAGTTTAAATTTAGAAGAAAATCCACAATCTAAACTAATGAACTGACCCATTTATAAAACCTCTGAAGATAGATTATCTTGAATGGAAATATGCAAAATGTTACCACAGCCACTATTACAAATCATAATCAGAATATTCTATATTTAAAGAGCATAATCACAAGTGTCACAAAGCAATTTGGAAACATCCAGAAATATCCTTGTGTCCCATTTCAGGTGAGGCCTCTTTCAAAGGACGTGGTCTATAAAGATGTAGCTTTTAGAGGACTGTAGGCTAGTAGACTGAAACTGCACATCCTCCCTAAATGAGAGAGTGAATAGGATTTACTGTAGTGTTTTCCGAGTCTCTGCTCCTAGTCTCACAGAGACAAGTGAGCAGTGGGAAATGGATTTTGGGATCATAAACATAAACACTGTTTTTCTATTTTCTAGTAGAAACCTATTAGTTTCTTGGAGCCTTTGAAATGGGGCAACCTTATTAACCCATTATGACATGTTAGGTCTTGAAATGTGGACTTAAAAGGCAGCCACCCCTGAAATGGGACACAGCTAGTCTTTCAAATGGTAAAAAATCAGTCTCACCCTCTTTGTCAAGTGTGGTGTGGGGACTGGGCACCAGGGAGTGCTGTGAACCTGCCTCTTCAATCACCAACATTGGCTAGAAATACACATTACATATATTATATAACAAGACAGAATACCGAAACAGATTTATTTTAATTTCTTGGATGATTCCAGAATGTGAACTGAGCCTGACAAAAACTACCTTTTCATGTCCAAAATGTGTTTAAACATGGGGTTAGGGTTGTTAAAGACCAAACTGATTCAGAAGTAATTTGTTTTCTTTTTTCTTCTTTTGCCTCATATGGGTGACATGTGATATGGCCTAAATGATAGCGATGTGTAAAATATTGAAATACAACAAACTAAATATACAGCAGTTTAAGCAGCTGAAAGCCAATGTCCAGTCCAGTCCACGGATCCTTTAAATGTTAAATGTGTTATGTTAGGTATATGTATAGTTCATTGGATTACCTCAAACTGCTACTATTATGAGTCATGGTAAATACAACTATTATTATGACACTAGAGTGGCTACTGCTGCTCCTGACAAAAATTGCTCACAACATCCATCCAGCCTGCTCATGTTTACAGAGTGAATATTTGATATAAAGTGCAGGTTACCTGGGGATGGTGACTGTGTATAGGTAAATTTAATATTTGCTGAGTTTTGTTGTGCTACACTACAGACACAGACATTAGGTTACACCCTTGTGTAGATTCCCTGGCATATTTCAGAGCCACACCAACACATACAGTATATGGCTGTAACGGTGTATATATCATAAATGTACCTGGTGTATTTTATAGGGGCTGGGCAGTTGGTGTGATTCCATGAGACCAAAGAAGGGGTCCTGAGCTCCTTCAGCCTCCTCCATCCTGTACAGGCTGTTAGGCACATCCAAGGCCAGCCTGCCAGATAAAGAGAGAAAAATATTGTTGCTACTGTTACTACTCACAATATTAAAACATCACACACAATTAGTGCTGTAGTGGCTAATGCAACACTAGGCATACTTTTATCTGCACTGTTGGTTTCATCATGGAATTATAAAATAATAAAATATTACTGGAATAAGATTAACATACAGCATCTTTAGAGTGCAGAATGTGGAAAGCAGAAACAAGAGCTCATACATTACCGCTGTTCCATAACACGGCTTATTAAACATTTATGAAGTATTTCACATGAAAGTAGCTCAATTTGTCCATCACTCACTCAATAAAACACTACCTTCTCCTTTTCACAGTCTTTATTCTCCAAAATAATCTCCATCATAAATATTCCACTAGTGCTTTTGAGCTCAGACTTCTCCAAACACGTCCAACCTCTGCACAGTTCAGCTTAAAAATCGTAGGTGCCCCAGGATACAAAATTCCCTTCCACTGTGCATGATCAAATTGTTGTGTGTGCAGACCTGTCAGACTCAGCCATGTCAATACGTATGCATCTTTTAGAGCGCAGCAGGCGGTCAATGGTCTGTTGAACCTCCTCTGGAAAACAGAAAAGGTGTTAAAAATGTTCACACACATCTCTTAGCAGTGTAGTCATTTCCTGCAGAAACAGAAGCAGAGATGTCACATTTAAGTCGAGGTCTAAAGTATCTGACATGAAAAATTTTTTTTTTTTAAAAGCAGTGATGTTGATAGGTTTCAATGTAGTGAGTCCCTGGGACCCACTCAAATGACCACCTGTGGGTCCCAGGGACTCACTACATTGAAACCTAGAGACAGAGTGGGTCCCCAATATAATTTGACACACAGACACACAGCAGCAGACAGAAAGAGGAGGTCATATTATACATATATATAGAGAGAGAAATATTAGCTTTTTATGGGTGAATAAATGTTAAAAAGGGAAGCTAAAGGGCAAGGAGAATGCTGAGCTTTCAAGTTTCATCAGGTGTCATAACACCATCAAGCACAGCATGTTTAATTAGGAAAGTAGTTTAAAAACATGCACACAATGGGCAACCATTTACTGCATACTGCTGTTAGAAACTGAGTACAATTAGCTGATAATTAGCCTGATCAGCCACCGTCAGTAATAAATACAAACACACATTATTAGACTGTAAACCATTAATCAAACTAATTACTGACCGCATTCAACGTCAGACAACCGTATCATACTTTAGCAGTTACCTAGTGTTTCTGTAGTGGTGACAAAACATTAAAAAATATAGGCTACATACAGTATTAGCAGTTTGAATAAAACTGATGCTCCCCGCACGCTCCGGGGAAAATATTAACCCAAACTCCCTTTAAAAAATATGACATATTAACAATTCCTTACATGTCTGCAAAAACACATAACTCTAGAAACACAAGATAAAAATGCCTTCTTGTCAATTTGGCATCAATATAATCCATAAAGATAAACTGTAAACTGTATTTTAACTTACCGTACTTCACATTTTGGATTTTGTTACCTCAACTCACTACCAGCCTCTCAGCCGCTGTGGTATTTTAGTGGCAAAATTTCTCACTAAAATACGTGCTAGTTGGTGGATCAGATACACGCCGAATTAAATAGGAGGCAACGAACAACAAGGCATCCTAATTAAATGACATTTTCACCATAGGTCTTATGGTAATTTCTTATGCATAAACTCTGAGTTTACTGAAACCCACACCCTAGTCTGGAATAATGAAAAAGGTGGAAAATTCTTCAGGGTGCATTTGCTTTCTGCATTTGTCTTAGATTTTCTATCAATGTTTACAGATAATTTTTTGCATCATCCAAGCTGTGAATGCCACAGAAACCGAGAGGATAAACCCCACCACACCATGCTTATGAAATACAGCATAAACATATTATGCACTCTCACTGTGACTGCTTAGGGGGGTTCTATGCTATTCTACTGATGAAATTAAATGCCATTGCTGAATCCAAGAGCCACTGTAAACAACAGACAGTGGTTGTTTTCTTGGCTTCTCCTCCTGTTTATCACCCTGCATTGTATTTCAGTTTTCATCAGCCATGACAACAGCATGATTGTGAACCTGTAGGATGCAATATCAGTGTCAAGGTCTAATTTAAGACCAAATGAATAGAGACTGTTGAGCTGTGCTTGATGATATTGCATTAATCAGCTCTATATTGGCTTCTACATCAGACTTGCCAGGGTGATTTGGGAAACATGCATTGTGCAAATGTGACAATAGCACTTTTTTGGTTTTACACCAAAACAGCATTTCTGAGATTACTACACTTTGCAACTCACAGAAGCAACTTGTCTGCTATGTTTTGCATAAGTTGAACAAACAGCATTTTCAGTTCACCTGAGCTTACCTTGGAAAGGCCCAGGATAAAATAATGTTTCTTGTTAAACTGAAAATCACACTGCTTACTGACTTTCTGCTAATCCTTTATAAGTATACAGCTGTAATACCCCCCCCCCCCCTTTTAATGCTCACTCACTCTACTCCCTGATTACTGGTATATGCTATAAAATGAGACTGCTGCTACAGTAACTAAACATACAGTATGTGGTTTTTATATTGCATAAAGAAGTAAGACTATTTTTTGTGTCTTCCCCTCATTTTATTCACTGTTTCTTCTCTCTCACCTAGCAGAAAGTTAGTTTATTGTGTGTAGACAATGTTACTTGGAGGAGAGTTACGACTGATTGACTGTAATTTTCTGTTTCTGGCAGGGCTCAACAATAAGGATTGCCCAAATGCCCGGGGAAAGTAAAATGCCACGTCGGACAAGTAAATCTAGCAACTAAATAAAAAATAATTAAACACATGTATTTTTCTGGAGCTGATGATGGAAGTAGCTATCTTTGTTGAGAATTGCACATACCGATTGGGCATATATATTTAATCTGCTCTGTCTGCAGTCTCTCATATGTTTTACACAAGCACAGCGAGCTAGCTCGGCTAATAGTGAATTGTTATGAACGCGCTAAAATGAAGCTGTCTGTGTGTAGTGTAACTGTTTATCTTAGTTTGCCATGAATCTTAAAATTTGGCAAATTCTTGTAAACTTAGCTGCTGGCTGAGACAAACCAGCCCCTCCTCCCTCTACCAGCGGTAACAGCAGTGAATCACACCAGCAGCAGAGGGAGGAGGACAGAGAACAGGAGGAAGGACTGATACTGATGTTTAGAAAGAATGAAGAACACAGACATCACTCAGTATTTTGATGTCAGGAATATGATTTATTTACTGACATTTTAGATTTGTTTCCAGTGAGATATTATTGAGTTTATATAGTGACTTTGCTGTTGTAAACACTGTTGCTGCTCTAGAAACAACATTTAGTTATATTTAAATTATTTAATTCTTATCCTGTTCTGAATTTATTCTTTTTTAAAGTAATGTTTTTTAAAAAGCAATTATTTAGTAATGAAAAAGAACTGATAAGAGTATTGATAAAGAACCGATACAAGCATCGATAAGAATAGTAGTATCAATAAAATCCTAATGATACCCATCCCTACTCACGAGAAAATTAGAAAGTTTATTTAGATACTTTATCACTCACTCACAGTTAAGGAGTCCATCTCATCCAGAAGGAGGGGGGATTGTTATACCATTTTCAATATGCAAGAATGTTTGTTGCTTTGCGTCTATGACACACTGTGTCCTTGTTCTGATTCATTTACTTTATTAATAAAGATTAAACATGACAATAAACTTTAGTTTTTGTTGTTATTTGATAACCACTAATAAAGAAAACAATTTGTATAGGGGCAAATAAAAATTGACTTAGGGCAAGTAGATTTCTGACCCACTTGCCCGACCGACCAAGTAAAAAAAACCTTAACATTGAACCCTGTCTATCTACTCTTTCTTGTTCCACTTTGTCTTTTCCCCTTACCGAGCAGGAAGCCACACTGCCTGTGGTAGACTACAACCACTCCATACTGCAGCTGGGATGACAGGTAGAGAGAGAACCGAGGCCTCGGTAGGTTGGGTTGCGGTGGGGGAACCTGAGCTGTCACATAGTCCAAAATGTCTGTGCTGTAAGCATTCAACAAAATGAATTATACAAATTTACATTGTATTTCATCTTGAACAAGTTGCGCTGGATCCCTAAAAATAACATTCAAATGTTTAAATTCAAAGAGAATATAACACTATTGTATTTTTTTATACTACTTTAGGTAGTTACATCACACTTGACTAGTTAAAGATCGCTTGAGAACAAGCTGCTAAAGATGCATCCCAGGAAACTTATAAAATTAAAAATATTTATATAACCAAGTAATATACAGTTGACACAGTGATATATGGGTAGCTGATGGTTACAAAAACTACTACAAAAATCATAAATATATAATACAAAAATTAAACACGTCTTTTATCAGTCTTGCTAGAGACAAAACCAGACAGATAAGCTAACATCAGCAATTTTCCTGTGGATATTCTTACCATGTTCGCTTGACATTGACTTTGAGAAGCTCTCTGCGAGTGACCCTGATACCTCTGGTGGCTGCTAACCTGAATAACAAAACACATTTACAAAATTTAGAAATAAACCATATCTGACAGGCTAATCTCATATAGCTCATATAGCTATAGCTAAAGGCTTCTTGCTGGAGTAACTTAGCTAAGTCAACACTCAGGCTTGCTAGCTAATGAGCTAGCTTTTTTTAAACTCACCAAATTGTTGAAAAACATCCAGTATGGCGGTGGAGGACGTTTGGGTAGTAAAACATTTTTAAAGTTTATATATATAGCAGATATTCAGGGGAAAAATGGTAAGGAATTTAGAAATTTCTTTAGAATATTAAAAACTTAGTAAGTGCAACTAATGTCTAAATTCGCAAAACGGTTTTCCCGCGTCAAATCACACTGGACCAATCAGGTTGCGAGATTCATCACATTGAAAGTAAACACTCATGATGCATTCATGCAAATTAGAAAAATTAGAAAACTGAGATTGTAGGTACTAGTGCTTGAGATAATTAGGGAGACCTGTGAATAATGAAACAAGTACACTACGGCATTAATCTATTCTTTTTACAGTTATGTCAATGAGTGGAAGCATTAAATACTCAATACTCAATAATTAGCAGTGGTGGAAAGTACATTTACTCAAGTACTGTCGTCTTTTCACAAGTATTTCCATTTTATGCTACTTTATGCTTACATTAATACACCATATTGTACTTTTTACTCCACTACATTCACACATCCACATCCACTACATTCACCACATCACAGCTATAGTTCGTTACTTTTCAGACATACAAAAAACATGATCAGTTTCTAAAATAGTATGCACTGTTATAGATAAAACCACCTGGCAGTATGTTAATGTAGTTAAAATTAGCTCCATTTAGAACTTTAAAGTACTATTTGCATGTTAATGCATCAATAATAATGATTCAATAATATAACATTTACGGGGGACATTCTTCTTAGTGACTACTTTTACTTTTGATACTTTAAGTACATTGTGTTGATAATATTTCAGTACTACTATTTGACACATATTTAGCATGTAAGAAAACATAAATGAACAATTACCACAGTAGCACAGGATTAAAACTTGGAAAATGTATTTTTCATTTCACTGTCTTTAAACTTCTGGTGAGGGAATTCATTTTATGCACTTAGATATCCGTTTTCTAATTTTAGCATCAGTTTTAGTAGCCTAAACAATACAATTTCTATTTTTACTTAGTTGAAAGGAGAGGAAAATGTGACGTCACCCTCCTTATGGGTAGTGGTGAATAATTGGCCACGCCTCTGTGCGCGAGAGGGCAGGCGGTAACGTGAACGTCGAGTGGTGGAGTCTGATTGAAGCTGCTCAGTGAAGAAACTACGGCAGGGGGAAGAGCAGTCTGTCGGTCTTAATTACACAATTTTGACAGAGCATTCCCTTTAAGATGGCGTATCACAGTCCGTACAAAGCTCCCCCGCACACCAACGCTCCTCTGGACCAGGGTTTTCTGTGGAATATCTTTCAGAGGTGAGTGGGGAAAGGCGGTTTGTTAAGCTTCTGCTGTGTGCCTGTCTCTCACTCCGCTCCGCAGTGAAAACTGCTGTCGTTCGTGGCGCGGAGAGGAAGAGAGTGGGGCTGGGTGGTGGACTGTTGGTGACACTAAATGTTTCATTGACAGCTCGTTTTTTGTCTTGACCCTTGTGTCCTTATAACTGTTTTTTGGCTGAGAGCAGTGCTCCGCGGTGATATTAGTCATTTGTCACTAACCCTTACCTCTCAGTTGTGGAGCTTCCTGGAAGTACTACTGCACCGTGTACAACACATAGCCAATAGCTATTACACGTCACTCACTGGTCATATTACAATACATTAGATTACTATACCTAGCTGTGTCACGGAGCTTTATTATTGCCGTTAAATTGTCTTGAAATGAAATCACAAGCGACCACCTGGCTCAATCAGTGAACTGTCTTCTACAGCAATGAGAGTTTACAAACTGGGATCTAAGGACCTCCAGGAGTCCTTGAAGGCTTTTATTCTGGGTTCTTCCAGCTACTGTCTCTGCACAGAATCTGCACCAAGTCAGCAGTGAAAAATCCTCTCAAGATGGGGTTTCCTAAAAAATTCTGACAGTAGTGAGTCTATATGACGCAGTGTGTGTCTATTTATGGGAGGCTGACATGAATACATTAGAAAGCTCTGTCCAACATCATAACCACAAACTATATTTTTTTCCTGAGCTGCATGTTACAGTATCAGTGGCAGCTCTCAACCACTGATAGTCAGTCAGTTTTACCATAGCCTCAAATAGAGTCAAAAGTGTGTCAGAGGCTAAGAAGGTCACAGTAGTAGGCAGAAAGGGAAATAGTTGATATACTTTGGCCCCTGGTAGTAGTAAGCTATAGAGTTATGTAATACTGCAGAGGATTTTTTCCTGCTGCTTTGCTTCCTCACAACATTGAAATGCTGCGCGCATTACAAGGCTTGAAACACCCTTAACGAATTATTTATGTATGGTGCAAAACCCCTTAGAAATCCAGTCGGCTGTACACATTTTGTCTCATCTATATCTTTTGCCTTTTTCTTTGTTTTTCTTTATCTTTCTCACACATTCATAATTTTTCATTCACAGTCACGCAGACAGCACTTCTCATGACTATCATGACTGTGTACACACATATGGATTCATCATCACTTTAGGTCATACAAATACAAGAATATGACTTTCATGAACACACACAGTCATCTCTCACATGAGCATTGTGCTGCCTCATCTGCTGCTGAAATTCTGGCAGAGCCGTGCTGGAATTCCCTTCAGTCATGTGATCGGAGTCAATAGAGCATAGTTGACGCGGGAGGCCTCTCAGTCTCTGTGACTTACACACTATAACACACCGTCCCACTTTCCCACTGTCTTTGGTAATCCATTCAGCTTAAGTCACACTTTGTAACTCTCTTTATCCTGTTTAATCATTACAGGAGAAGAAATGAAGTCACTCATTCTCAAGGTGTTTTGCGCAATGAATGGTGAAGGTAGACTGCAGTCGTGCTCTAGTCGGCCTCTAAATGTAGCCTATTTCTTAGATGTATTCAGTTCCACGACTTGGCACTGAATGAATCAATCATGAGGAAGTCATTCTCTCCTGTTTTATCTACTTTCTGACGAATTATGTTGGTATGACAAAAATGTTTGCACCCAACCCTTCAAGGGACAAGAACAACATTGGGTTTTGAGTTGGATTTAGATCATTAATACAGATTTGTTGCTATGCAAGCGCAACAACATGTTCACTGACTGCCACCGCTGGGTGAATACTGAACATGTGGAATGACAACATATTCAAACTTATTAGAAACAAATTAGAATTTGTAGGAAGGAAATTTGGTTAATCTAGAATAAATGAACAGGAGTGAGTGAGATTCTTTTTACATACAGTAAAAGATGATATGATCACTGAAATGTGTGGGCTGTCTAAGCAGAAACAGACCCATGACTTGATCCTCAACTTAAACCATAGATTAAAAAAAACTTAAAAATACAAAAAGTAGCAATGGAAACTGACTGTTGGACCCCAGGATTTCCTTGGAAGGTTTAGTGAATGCTGCTTTAATTTGGAAGTTTCCCATTTCCACTACGGGTGCCACAGTGACATCGCATTACTTTTGGACCATTTATGTGGAAAGTAGGACGGTCTTTGTTCCGCAAGCCATATTCTAACCTAATTGCCTAATAGGAAACAGTGAAACATGGGAAAATCTGAGCAGAATAACCGACTCAGCCATGGTGTTTTATGTTGTCCTGCTGTTTCACATACAAGTTCTGTGCTTGACAACATGAAGATGGAAACACCAGATGCTTAACCGTCTGTGCTGCAGGCAAGAGGGAGTTTTAATGTTTCCATTTTTTTAGCCCGCTTTACGTAATAGCCTGGCGAGGTAACTTTACCTGAGGCTGAGTGAGAGACTTAGTGAGAGGAAGACGGGAGGAGAGGAGGTGGGAGAAAAGGGGAGAGCTCATACTGTACACACATACTTCTTTGAGTTAATCTATCAGTGTTTGGTAAAGGCCGGGTACCCCCACTGCCTGCACCCACCCAACCACTCCTCACCTTCACTGTGACAAAGCTCTCATTTATGGAGACATGTTGAGAGCTGTTTTTCTCCCCCAAGGAGACGAGGCAGGTCTCCTTATGTTTGTTTTTCTTTATTTAGGTGGGGGAAGGTAAAGCGAGGCGAACACATATAGCTGATCACTGTGTAGAAATCCACGAAGGCTGCAGACATGGAGATGTGACAGCACATAAAGCGTCACAACTGGGAGCGGAAGCCCAGCCCACAAAGTCAGCACTGGACTGGTCCTGTGTTTTTTTTTCTGTAGGGGGGTTCCCCGTCTCCTCCCCTCGCTCTTCTTCTCTCCTGGTATTCATACTGTGTTTGTTGAGTATGCTCTATGTCGACAGGTTGGGCCAGGCAGGCTGCTAAGGAACAACTGAGTCACTGGATGTTTGACTAAGCTACATGTCAAATTGTGAGGCCCATTATTTGTGTCACAGTCCAGCCTGTTCATGTTTTTGTCTCTGCATCTCCGAGAAAGACTCTTGGCTGAGTTAGGGCTGAGTTTTGTAAATGTATCTTAATAGTTACGTTGTCAGCTGCCTTGTATTTAGGGAGATGGTTTAACAATCAACAGAATACCCTTACAGCTTTTAGATATTTTTGTCATGGCATGACTTTATCTGAGGGTGTTCCCTCATGCTTGCTCATTGGTCAGGAGATAATGACATCTCCAGAAAGTATTTCTAAGCTCTACTTTGAGTCTGACCAAACACAAGAAGAAAAACATAACTCCTAGAGGTTATAAAAAGTGGTAAAAACATCTTATCACACTAATTCACACACGCTTTGGCACTTATTCAACCTATTAATACAGGGGGTGTTTAAAGATCCTTTTGAGAAGATTGAGCCAAGACATAGACATAGCCAGTCACGTTCCATAATAACTTGACAGCCTGTTCATATCTTCCTACCTTTAGGACTTGTGTGTGGCTTTCCCTTCCTTTCTTTGATGTCTGCCAGCCAGCCAGCACCTCCCTAGAATAGGTGTGCACTTTTCAGTTCTACCTTTAAATACTGACACAGAATTAAACGTTTCACTTAAAGAAGGGGCACCCAAACCATTAACACATCAATAACCCCAGGAGGACTGCAATTATTTTCATTATTGTGATAATCGATTAATCATTTCATTAATTTGCCAAGCACAAATGCCAAACATTCTCTGGTTCTAGCCTCTCCAATGGGCTTTTTTCTCTGTTTTGTGTAATTGTAAACTGAATATCTTTGGGTTTTCGACTGTTAGTCTGACAGAAAATGCAATTTGAAGACCTTACCTTGGACTCTTTTTAAACATTTTATAGTCTAATTTATTAATAAAAACAAAGACCACAAAGATTAATCAATGACCAATTATTTTCTTCATTAATCAATTAATCGTGTGGTCCATAAAATGTCAGACAATAATGAAAAATCATAATTTCCCAAAATCCAAATTGACATTTGGGAGTCTGGAAACAGAGAATGATTGGCATTTTTGCATAAACAATATTAAAAGTGAAGGATAGTGTAAAGATTAAAGTTTATTTTATCATCATGTGTAATACTAGTGAATTACTCTTAATGTTTACCCTTTTGGAAGCAATTTTATTTTAAAAGGCATTTTGTCTTTATTTGATAGTGACAATAGAGATACAGACAGGAAATGCAGTGGGGGGGGGGGGGTGATTATGACATTCAACAAAGGTCCCTGGCCAGAATCAAACTTGGGACATTGTGGTATCTAAAGCATTAGGCTATATTTGGTTTTATTTTCACTTAAAAATACGGTTATGGTTGCCAACATTCAGTTTCACTTTGTTGTCTCAGGATCAACACATTTACTCACACACACACACACACACACACACACACACACACACACACACACACACACACACACACACACACACACACACACGCGCGCGCTCACAAGGCTTGTCTGGCCAGTCTCAGGGGAGCCACAAGCGTACAAGCTGCCCTGTGTGTCCTGATCACAGAACTCCATTCATTCTCAGTGGACTGTTGAAATACTAACACGCGCTCAGGAGGATAACGTTTCAGCTGGCGAGTGTTGATGCCTGCTCCTATTGTGTGCTGGATTGTATGTGTGTGTGAAGTGGTTAATGCAGCCGGTATCTAATCTGTGTTTTCCTTCCCAGGGTCGACAAGGACCGGAGTGGCGTGATATCAGACTCCGAGCTTCAGCAGGCCTTATCGAATGGTATGTACCAGTGTCTGACTGTTCTGCCACTCCCTTTTGTTTTTTCTCCTTTATATCTCCTTATTTCTGACCTTTTGTGCTCTGTTCCCACCTCTCTCCCCTCCCCCAGTCTCCATCTCTCATACTCCTTTCCTCTCTGACTTTTCCCCATTTTTATTACTCCCTCTCTGCCTCTTTTTTTGATCCCTCCATCTCCCTCCCATCTCCTTGTTACACACCATTGCTCTTTGCCACTCTTTGATTTAAGCAACTGCCAAGGCTAAGCAGAAAATGGATTGTGATTTTATTTTTATCCCAGAGTGGCAGGTGAACTGAATAAAAATGAGCAGAGTTTTATTTTAGTCCCAGGACAACAAAGAAGCAGGTGAAAAGTTTATCAATGTAGCTTCAAAGAGTAGCTTCAGTATGCCTCAGTGTCCCTGTGATGACAGGACTCAACACTGTAACAGCTGATGGTTAAAACTGTGGGTGTGGACTTTGTCACAGACAGTCCACACCAGTCCAATCACAGACTTACTTCTGGAGGGTCCCGCCATGACGGGAAGTGTAAGGAAAGGAGGGCAAGATCAGGAAGTGTTCTTTTCCCCTTCATAACAGTTAGTGGAGAACTTAAAATTATAGCCAGAGATCCAGCAAGTGGTATCACTTGTAGTTTTATTGAATGAAATCAATACGAGTGATGCTCGACATTTAAAAAGTTTTTTCTTCTCCAAAACAAAATGCAAAAGTGTAAGGAATCGTTTAAACAGTGTGTTTGCGTAAGCTGCAAACGTTAGCATTTCCACCTAACTATCTTACTATATAATACAGTAGTTAACTAGCTACAGTAGTAATCCAGCATTACTTCCAAGGCCAGTGGCGTTTCATACTACATTATTTTGTGGGGTTATTGGTTTAAAAAAACAAAGTCCCATTCAGCTCCACTGTGTGGAAGCCTGGATGATCTATATCAGAGTGTACACTAACGTTAGTGGCTCTTTGCTAATGATGTGTAGAATCGGAGCCTAGCGAATACGTGTATTTTGTCAACCTCAGTGTATGAACTCAAATTCACACACTCTCATATGGAGCGTAATGCTCACAGTTTAGAGCCCAGCTGTGGTAAAGGACAGCAGTGCTGCAACACTGGCAGGCTGAGGTGGACAAAATACAGTAGAGTTCAGTAAAGAAAGGACTAGATTTTGATCAGCTTTATTTTAGCAGATACCGATCCATTAAAATATACCTGGATCGGCCCCGATACCGATCCTTAGGATTGGCTCAGGGCATCTCTACTTTAGACCAGTGTCTGATATCAAGGACCTGTCTTTGGCATGAAAATGACCCAGGGAGAGAACATGAGAATTACAGCTGCTAGTGATGCAAGTGTAATTGCTCTTGGTCCTGTGTAGCTCAGGGGGAGGAGGATTCAAACAGGATTAAGGGTTCAGTTCCCACCGGGGCCTTCTTAACAAAAAAAGTATACTTGTGATTCTGCAAGGCAGGTTATGGATTGGTGTTGAATAAATGATACAGATCATCTTGTCTGCTCAAATTCTGGCAAGTGAAGGTAGTGTTACACTTACTTGGACTGAGAAGAGTAAAAGGCTGGTAAAATATTTGCAGTTGAAATACGGTAATGATTAATGAGACGCATATTTCGGAGCGCAGTTTGCACAGAAACTGCAGGACATGTTCATGTTTGTCTTCTCGTTAAAAAATAATGTGTTCCCCATCAAGTTTATGGCTGAATTGCTCAGGCAGATTTTCAAAGACTTTTGATAGGATTACTCTCTCAGAAACCTTCTTTTTCTGGGCATAGGAGAAAAAAAAGAAGTGTCGAAGCCAGCAGCAGCAGTGAAAGAAGCTGTTATCAGGCTGCTCAGTGGCTCTGGCTCAGCATACTGATTAGTGTGTGAGTGTGTTTTATGCATGCATGAACACGTGTGTTTATCTACAGTATGTGTGTGAGTGTTCTTCATTTTGTCTGCATTTATGCCAAGAGGTCAGTAAGTAGCCCTTTTGTTTTTACAGACTTAGCGTGTGTGTGTGTGTGTGTGTGTGTGTGTGGTGAACGGCAGGTTTTCCCGGTCCAGTCTCCGCCAGTTCATTAGGCTCACTGTGATATGAAACAGAGCCAGTGAAGCTGATCACACGCCGCACTGCATCCTGTCCTGCAGTTCGCTCGCTAGAGCCACCAACCTTGCCACTGTCTGTCTGTCGTGACTCTGCTGACCCTGCAAATGCTGCTTTATTTATTCAGTTTCACACCATCAACCAAACTTTGTCTGCCATGTTGTCCCTCTTGACCTCTTTCTTTCTCATCTACCTATTCTTTTCTCCTCTGTCCTTTTTTCTCATCCTCACTCGGGGGAGCAGAGTGCACAGAGTATCACGGCCCTAGAGGCTGGGGAGCGAGGCAGGGGTTGTTGGGGCTTTGCTGTCGCTGTTTACACTCCTCCCTCCTCTGCTGTTTCTGCACCACATACTCTCTCATCTCTCATTTCAATGCTCTGCCTTCAATACCTGTCTTTTTGTATTTCTGAAATCTGTCAGCCTCCCAATTCATGTTTCTGTCCTACTTTGTGGAGATGTCCATTTTTTTTTTTTTTTCAAAGTGAAAAAATCTGCCAACCAGTTACAAAAGACCAGATATACAACAAACCACAGTAATATGTAGGATGTGCAAGAAGACTGTAACAACAAAAGAAGGGCAATACAACAAACTTATTTCACCACCTCAAGTTGAAGCACCCAGTTAGGTACAAGGAGAGCCAAAAAATCCAGCGAGGAGAGCTTGTGTGAGTTCTAAACCAAAAACATTTTTCAGTATTTTGTCATTTCTTCAAGAATATCATTATCGCAGAAATACCCTGAAATATCGTGATATTATTTTAGGGCCATATCGCCCACCCCTAGTTTGTAATTAACACAAGCAAAATAATTATCTGCCAGCAGGAAGAGGAATGTCACATTTATAACACTAGAAAAAGTGGTATCATCCCACAGTGAGCATAGAGCCTAACAAGCATCAAAACACTTTTTCAAACAATTTAAAATATGGCAGTTGCCACGATATTTCAGGGTATTTCTGCGATAATGATATTCTTGAAGAAATGACAAATTACTGAAACATGTTTTTGGTTTAGAACTCACACAAGCTCTCCTCGCTGGATTTTTGGCTCTCCTTGTACCTAACCGGGTGCTTCAACTTGAGGTGGTGAAATAAGTTTGTTGTATTGCCCTTCTTTTGTTGTTATTGCCATTATCACGATATGAATTTTTTCATCATAGTAAAAATTATACCAATATTATCGTGAACGATACAATATGGCACACCCCTATTACAAACTAACAGAATGACATGACTACCAGAGACTGGATGAGTTTTCAAGATGGACTCTGTCCTCTCCTCTTTTCTCCTCTCCTCTCTTATTTCATCCCTACATTCCTCAGGAGGATATGGCATCGTCTCAGTGCCTGCTGTGTCCTCTGTCTGTTTGCCCTCTCTCACTAACTTTCTCTCTTTCTAATGTTTTATGACACATGAGCAATGATTTGGCTGGTGTCCTGGTGTTTTTAAATATTGTATATACATGCGACACAATCTCAGCTGTTAGAAATATTAATTTCAGAACTGGAAATACAAGGTTTCGGAAAATCCAAGAGAATATTAATTTAGTAATTTTTTTCCCTTTCACCTCCCAAAGTCAGACAGAATTTAACTTGTGGGTGTTTTGGTTCAAATGTGTGAAATTACTTTGTAAGGTGTATAGCTGAAACTTTGAAACTTTCATGGGTGCTTGTACATGTCAAGTGTGTATGTACAAGTGTCTCACTGAGCTCCAGCACAGCCGTTATATGTATGCGTATACACTGCGGTCAATTCACTCTGTTTTTCCACCAGCCTGCCTCTCTCCTCACCTCCTGTATTCCCTCTCCCCCCTCCTCTTCACTTCTCTCTCTCTGCCTCACCACTGGCAGTTGGGCTCACCAGTGAGAGAGCCCAGTGTGTGGACTGGACAGAGGGTATATTGTCTCAGTTGGCCATCAGACGCACACACAGATGCACACAAACATCTCAACCATACTGACCACCTCACACTGGGCAGCCGCAGTCTGTCTGGCATACATTGGTGACCTCACAGCTAGCTACTGGTGTGAAAAGTGTGGTGTGTGTGTGTGTGTGTGAGAGAGAGAGTACAAGAATCAGTGTGGCTGGAAAGGTCACAGCTTGTTCTTCAGTTCTCTGCCTTTGGTAATTTTTCTGATGGCTCTAATGTTGGAGCAACATTTAGGCAGATGTTACAAAAGGATTTCTGATGTCTCTGCATCTTTGTCTGTCTGATAGGCTGGTCATCTTGCAGATTTAACTTGGAATGTAACATTTTGAGATGCACAATTGGGACGAAATACCATTGTAAAGATAATAGCCGTGGTTCCATTTGACTTTTTAGTGATTTTTGTGGTACAGTAGAGCTAGACCGATAAATCAGCCAGGCCTATATATTGGCTGATATTAGCTTATTGCACATATGTCAGTATCAGTGTATACATCTGCCAATAAGTAACAAGCAATTTCAGTACAAAAATATCAGAGATTTGTTTGAGGTCATCTCCATTACATAGTTTTTCCACCTGATAGCACTGACATTTTTCAACTACTAAATGTCCCGTTCAATAGATATGTTGGTCACAGTTCTTTAAAAAAACAAATTTAAGGTGCCCTTATCAAAAAATGTTATGTGTTAATGTTAAGTGTCTATGTTAAAACAAGATTTAGAGTCTTCAGCCATGCTAGCGGCTCTGTGAGGCTATACTTAGGAACAGTTGTGCTTTGAGCTAAATGCTAACGTCAGCATGCTAACATGCTCACATTGACAATGCTAACATGCTGTTCAGCAGGTATATTCAGTCTCGACCAAAGTGATGGACCAACTGACATTGCCCTTGAGCAATACCACTAGTGTGGCAAAAACATTACAAAAGAAAAAAACCCTGTTTTTTTGGTGTGTGTTTTTTGCCATTTAGAAATGGTGGTGTCAGGTGAACTTGAGTGTGGAGAGAGCAGACCAAACAAGTGGATTATTGTATTACTCATTAGTTCTGTTATGGCTCCTGTCAAGAGGGGGATCTGGGCTCAAGAGCGCAGCATTGGTGGAAGTGTCATGCAGGGTTTATGCCAATTAATCGTTTACAATTAGTTAAACACATTCCAAAGTTACTGTGTAGTTTCTGAAATACTGTTATCAGTTAAGAAAATAGTTTTGTTTTAATTAAAAAAACAACTTATGGGAGACATTAATCGGACTGCACAGCAAATAAACACAGCAGTTACTTCTACAAATTGGTCTCACATCAGTGCACTTATGATACTTTGTTCATTGCTTTAGATCAGCACTCAAATAGATAGTGTAAGAATATAGATTCTGGCCCAAACCCCAGCTCCAGTAAGAGCCTCAGGCCTGGTCCCAGAACAGCTCTACCCACAGTCCCAGACAGCCTCACCCATCAATAAAACAAACCAAGGAAGAGGAAGGAAATGCAGAGTGTCTTCTTCAAACACTGAAGTAAAATCTGGAGTCTATATTTGGCATCCCAAGAAGTGAGGTCTTGAAATCCTAAAGTAATCTCTGCCCCTTTATCATTTATTTGGAGGCTTTTATGGACTTTTTCAAAGGTGAAATCTAAGTGAAAATAAATCAACAATAAAACAAATTTTCTTCTATTTTTCTTGCAACCTTTTTATTTAAATGAGGTACTCTTTCAAAGGGCTCCTATCTAAACTCTTATGGCTCTCACTGCAAACCTGCTTACTGCTGGCGTAGCTAGAAATCAAAAACAAGCATTGAGGAACAGCACAGTGTGAAAAGGGCTTCACACTACGCCGACGAGATGTTGCAATTCTGCACATGTTTTAGGGTCTGCAGATAGAGTTGCAGGGAGGAATCTTAGGTCAGCAAAAGTAGGCTGGAGAGTTCAGGTTACTGTCAGTTTCTGCAACAAAAACTAAACCACAAGTGTTTTGGGCTCCTTCTCATCTCCTCATATCTCCTCTCTTTTGTTGCCTTTGCTCATCTGGTTATCTCTCTTATTGTTGCATTTTTTTTCTCTTTCTTCTCTTTTATGTGTTCTTCTCTTCTCTGCATCCTCCCACACTCACCCTTCTTTATTTCTGGTCCTGAACTGTCAGGCCTTACTGTTATAAAGTGAGATGGTGAGTCAGCAAGGATTTAGATGCCCTGATAAATCAGTGTCTTGAAAGTTCAGAATGTGAAGAAGACTATAAAGTATAAACACCCTGCTAAACTAAAGCCCAATCAGTCTCTTTCTGACCATATAAATGACAGGTATATTCACATATGATTGAAGAGTTTGTCCTATAGATGAAAAATTACCATTTTGTGTGTTTAGGGGGAAAAGGGCCATAAAATATCACAAAACTCAACTGCTTTCAAGTCTTTTATTTTATTTTTTTAAAAGAACTTCTTCTTACTTTTATTTCTGTTGTGATGAAATATTAAGATGCATTCATATGTCATCCACTGCCTCCTTAATGTGATTTTTGCCATTTGGTGAATGCTTTTATCTTCTCTTTATCTTGTGAGTGCATTATTAGTGTGGGTGGCTCCTGTGGGAACTGAACATGACTCTTGTCCATCATTTGTCAACACACAGATCGTTACTACTTCACTAACAAAATGTCAACCATCACCACGGTAGGAAGTGTGGGGGCTAAACTATTACAGCAGACTATAGATGCAAGATAAATCATATATTCCTAATCTAGGCAATATTGCACTGGCTTCCACTAGATATCAGAAATGATTTTAAGATGTTAAATGACCACTGAATGTTTGACATCACATGTCAGTGACCACTGTTCACTGACACGTAATCTAAGGTCATCTGATGAGACTTTATTTTTTGTTCCTAGCACTAAACTGTAGATCGAGGGATTGATCTTTCTAGGCCTTTTTCACAGCGGACTTGTCACAGTAGGAAAAAGCACAGGTGTTACTAATAACATAAACGATGGCTCTGTTCTATTCAAGTGTCCCAGTAAGCCATGACAGCGTGACGAGAATAACATAAATTATCCCACACATAATATTAATAATAATATTATTTATCTTGAGATTAAGATCAGCATTGCTCTCATTTGTTATCCCAAGATAATGAAATGATTAATCCACGAGTAAAAGCTTGTATATCTTGAGAAAACAAGATCTTTAAATTGGTATCTGGTGATACAGTAGTGGTCTTAAAAAATGAATATGGGCACTAAAAGATATTTATCTTGAGAAAATGTTATAATTGAGCCAAGAAAACAGTTTTTTTTTAATAATGACATTAAAGATCAAAATCTTTCTTTAACTGCTATAAAAGTAAAGTTATTATAGATGTTTTTAGTTTTGTTGTTATAGACAATAGATACTAAAATAGGTCAACAGTCTCACTAGGCTGGTAGGTTTTTAACTGGTATTTTTCTGTCTCACAGGCACATGGACTCCTTTCAACCCAGTGACGGTGCGCTCCATCATATGTAAGTAGCTGCTGACACGGACTTAACTCCTTTTTACACAACCGTCTGTTGTTCTCAGACTATGCAAGTTGTTTCTTTGCCTCCTCTCCATGACAACTGGATACATTCATTACATTTTGAGCAATCTGAGGGCAGAAACAAACTTATCTTTGGCTTCAGCAACTGCTGCTCTAGTGGAAACATGCAGCCATTAATAAAAGCAGGAGGAGGGAGCATCTGGGGGAAATGGGAAAGTTAGCTGCCGATTGCCTCAGACTCCAAATATCAATCTGTTTACACTCTTTAGAGAGTTGTAATATGCAGCTGAAGTTAAAAACTTTAAACTCTGTAGTGTAGTTGAGGACTAGGTTGACAGCCTTTTAACTGTACTAATATAGGTCGGACTGTACCTAAACACAAATAAAGCTAATTATGTTTTTATAGTTTTTAAAATGTATCTCTCCTTTGGAATATGAAAGAATGTGGCTGGATGTGCAGAATGTGTGGTTTAACTTCAAACTCCTGGCACATTTTATGCTATTGCTTCCAGTATAGACAAAACTATGTTATAAATATCTTTTCCCCCGGTCTCATATGTACTTTTGTTCCCTTTTTGTTGTGTGACTTGCAGAGTAAATCCCTATAATTCCATTGCGTCCCCTTCCCACTGTACCGTGCTCAGTGAATCCATTGTTTAATAGTCCCCCAGCAAGAAGCATATCCTGTGATAACGCTCCCTTTGTTGGGAGGTAATTGGATTGAACCGCACAGGGGTGAGGAGTGGAGCATTGGTGGGGGAATCAAACAGTTTTTTTTCACTGTTTATAACACAGTCTTATCAGGCAGGAGTTTAGTCAAGTGTGAGATCCACAGATTACACTTCTCTGTTCTGACAGCCCTTTAAAACTATATATGTGGTACCATTTTTGCTGTCATGCCACAGGATTCGTCCAAACTGCTTGCTGAAGTCCAACTTGTATAGAGTTGTGTGAGTGTGTATGCGGGAGTGTATGAGACAGGGAGTGAGTTATGTCTTTTACAGTATACCATATTCTCGACCTCCTCCCCCTCTCCTTCAGCCATGTTCGACAGGGAAAATAAAGGCGGGGTGAACTTCAACGAGTTCGCCGGCGTGTGGAAGTACATCACAGACTGGCAGAACATCTTCAGGACCTACGACAGGGACAACTCTGGCTTCATCGATAAGAACGAGCTCAGACAGGCGCTGACTGGATTCGGTGAGCAGCAAAGTATGCTTGGGAATTTAAATTTGAAGAATGTGGTGGAGGGCTCCATAACTATCTCTAGGAATGTCCTTTCTCCGGGTCAGAAGGTCAGATTCTGTCTTTTAAGTAGCTCAGTGTATGTTTGGACAGACCAACATGCCATTGGTAAATATTTCTTAAAGGAATGGTTTGGGATTCTATCCTTAAATTATTCTCAGAGCTCATGTAGTAAATACTGTATGTTAGGTTTTACATTCACAATCATCCATCCGTACCTTTTTATATTGGACGTGTAGCTGCAGCTTGCCATTTACAATGCAGTGCAAATAATAGAGGACAAATCCAAAATTGTTATTTAGCGTAATAAAACATTTGTGTTTCATACAAAGCTAACATGATTCCACAGAAATGTAACTTGGCAAATTATATTATATATTATATATTTGCAACATACAATTGGGAGAGAGAGTGCACAAATTAGCAATAAAATTACTGTAAATGTTTGAAATAACAATTTGAAGACTGCTATAGCCTTGTGTTAGCTTTGGCTGAACAGTGGTGGCTGATTTTGCCCTGAACAAGGGTTTTGAATTTGTCCTCTACTAATTACAGAAACTGCAAATGAAAAATGAAAAGCTGCAGGTTTGTGTCTAAAATTTCTAAAATTCAAAAATTTCCCAAAACTGTTCAGTCTGTTTGACTTCACATGATTTCTGTTTGTCCTTGTGATTCTGTCCCATGTGTTTCTACTGTCTAATAGTGTCTTCAGCAAAATCCCTAAAGGCTTTTGTTTTAGTTCAGTAAATGCCAGAAGAGCCATAATCAATAAGTTGTTGAAATCGTCACTGACAATATATTCCAGTTAAAGCTG
Organism: Siniperca chuatsi; assembly: GCF_020085105.1. Taxonomy (NCBI): domain Eukaryota; kingdom Metazoa; phylum Chordata; class Actinopteri; order Centrarchiformes; family Sinipercidae; genus Siniperca; species Siniperca chuatsi. Next base: position 10,746,326 of record NC_058060.1, read on the forward strand.
GGGTAACGGCTCAGTGAAAAGCGTGTCTGTCATCACATGGCCAAGCTTTTTTGTACTTGAGAGTTGTCCCCACTCACTACTGAGGAGCCTCAGGTGTTCCAAGGTCACGTTTGACTTTGCAAGGCTGTGTAGGTGTCCATAATGGGGACTAACCAAGAAGTTAAAATCTATGTCCAGCGTATTGTTAATGTCGTATTTGCTGTTGTGTGCAGGTTATCGTCTATCAGATCAGTTCTACAACACGCTGATAGAGAAGTTCGACCGCCAGAGGAAGGGACAGGTTGCCTTTGATGATTTCATCCAGTGCTGTATTGTACTACAGGTAACAGATTCACACTAAATCAAAATAAACTGTATATAATATAATTTATCCATTTCCCCCCCACATATATGCACATACATGAGTATAGCATGTCTTTCGGTTTAGAACTTGAATCACTTCAAGGCTACTCTTGTATTCATAAGATTCAAAGGAGAGTTTTAATTATGCATATTTTATGAAACGCGTCACAGTCTTCCCTTTTTAGATTATTAATTTACCGTGGAAGTGCCACTTGAGCCTGTATGCTCCAGTTCAGTAATTTCACACACATACAATTGTAGTGGAAGCTGCCAAGTGTAAATATAACCTTGCTGAAGCAGCTCTTCGGATACACTAGGATAGTAATATAACAGTAGCTTTTGAAGTGCCTCGCTCAAGGTATCACAATAGCTCTAGAGGCGTCAGCCATTCACTTTGTTTGCCACTTTTGTCAGACCTGGATTTAAATGCGTGGCCTTGTGTTGACTGATGTGTTGATTGTTCTGCATCTCCAGCAACATAGCGTAAAGAGCACTTATACTATTCAGTGACCCAATGTTGATATGATGATGTTGTAAAATCGTGATTAAAAAGTGTTGAAACAATGATGTTTCAATATGGCACCTAATGTATATGAATAAATGTATGCCCATTGTATTTTTCCTTCCTTTCCACAGAGGTTGACTGACGTGTTCAGGCGGTACGACACAGACCAGGATGGCTGGATCCAGGTTTCATATGAACAGTATCTATCCATGGTCTTCAATATAGTATAACGCACACGGATCACCACAGAAGAGCACAACTGGACACAACTGTGCCAAAGCTACCGGCACCTCCCGGATGCCATGGTGGACACTACAAGATTTTTTTCAACCAAATTTTTAGCCCTAGTTGGGCTGTTTCACACAAATTTATAAAAATTAATACAAGAAAACTTAAAGGAACCTTCAGTTTTTTGAGGTTGTAATACCCTCCAGATGACAGTATTTGACTGGAGGTACAAGTACAATGCTTGATGTATTAAAAAAATCTTGTAGTGTTTTGTTCGATAACAACAAAGCTACGTCTGTGTTGGGGTTGGGGAATATTATGGACACATCCTGTCTTTCTATCTGTCAGTCTGTCTGTTGTTGTCAACAAACTTTTTTTAATGTCTTAACTTTAACTGATACAATAAAAAAAAGAACTCTGTTGTGAGTAAAAATGATGCATTGTAAATATGACTTCAGATGCATTGCATGCTTAAATATGATTTAAGATGCATTGCATGCTTTTCAGGGAAATTTAGCCCCATATTGAAGCATGCTTTCCCTTTCTCTTGTCTTTTCCTCAGCCCTATTTTGCTCAAAGCCATGTTTACAAAAACGGTGAAAGCAGTTAAGTTCTGCTTTGAGATTCACTGACATGCCAGCTTACATGCCATATTTGTACAAACTTATTTTTAACAGCAAATGCTAGAACATAATTTTTGGTAGAGGGTAAGCATAATGCCTCTAGTATGGTTAATTTTTTTGTGCATGATGCCTTAAAATGTGTAAAAACAACACAAAAGACAAATCTTTTATTAAAAAACTGAAAATCTCTTGTGGAGTTTGCTTTCATCATTTACAGGACTACAGAGCCACGTTGCATTGCAGGGGAAACGGTTGACCTGCAAAGTGGCTCAATGGCGCCCTCTGCTGTACGTTGGTAGTTTTAAACACTGCAATGCGCCAATTTGTGTCCCAGAACCTTGTGTACTGTTTTTGTTTCTGTGGGAAGTGTAAAAGTGTTGCGCCTTCTTATCGCAGTTGTGTTGAAGCAAGTTAGCATACTTCGTGAGGAGTACATTCTATAATGCTAGTTTGTTTTAAGACATGAATATTTGGAAATGCGACATAGCACTTACTTTGTCGATTGTTTCATGAGTTAATATTCGAGCTTCTAAGTTTTTCACCCGTGAGTGTTAGCAATGGCGCTTAAACATTTTGGGACGTTGACATCAATTTTAGGAGCTACCTATCAAAGTAAAACATTTGGACAGTCGATAAAGGCGAGTTTGTGGCCAGTAAAATCCTACAGCACTGCAGCGGGAGGTGAAGACACAGGACCAGGTATGTGTGAAAACACGCAGTAACTTAGGAATGACTGTAGGAGTCAGCAGAGGCTACCATAACGTCAGCACAGACGTTACACACCTGTATCATACTCTATTTTAATTAATGCGAGGACTGTAGGTCTTCAAAGCAGGATATCAGCAATAAGGTCACTGAGTCAAGACGGAACACGAAAAAGAGCTAAGCTCACTAAAGAAGCCAAGAAACATTTGTGTACAATTGTGTAATTAAACACATGAAGGTTAACTTTTCAGTGCCCTCACAACCTAAACGCTTTTCACAGTTAAGTTTCACGCATTATGTGACTGATAAACATTTTTCACAGGATACGTGTTGACGGGTAATAACAGAACAAGCACAGGTGTAATCAATCATCTTAAATGAGGGCTCTGTTCCATTAAGTGACCCAGTAAGACATCCCAGTGAGCCAGAATGCACAATACCAAGGCCTTGAAAGTGGTAAACCTAAATGGTATGCAGCCATTATTAGTCCCACCTGTAGTTTTCCTGTTATGTTAAAATATGTGCTTTGAAAGAGGCCAATAGTTGCTTTGCTAACCAGGGCTGCTCCTATCATTTTATGATTAAGTTTGTCTAATAAATATATTAAAAGCAGAACATTTTCACATATGACTTGCTTGAGCTTTGAGTCAATTATCAAAATAGTTGGTGACTCATTTTTAATCGACTAATCATTTCAGTGCTATTTGTTTGGCTTAATTGTTTTTGCAGTTTTAAAAATGTGTTGTAAATGCATCAAAATGAAATGAAACCCCTCAATGAAACAATTATATTACTAAAATGTGATCCTAATGTTTAATCCGCGTTGCCCTGCTGGATCACTGCATGTTGCTCAGAAGCAGAGCTTAAGTCCTAAAATGCAACTGTGAAATAAAATGGAAAACAACACTACAAACAGGTAGTTAAAACGTGGTTCCACTCCCACTGCACTTTGTGATAATTAGTTTGAGGTGTAGCAGAGTAGAAAGGTCTGCCTGAGACAAATTGCCTTTTTTCCCCCCATCCTGCCAGGCCTCACTTCACTGGGTTTTGTTAAGCAGTCCCTTCTCCTTAGAATAGCCTGTGTGAACGAGGTTAATGCATCCAGTAGCTTTGTTTTCCTTTGCCGTTCTCTCTTGGATGCAGTTGCCTCTGGCTGCGGTTGACAGCTGGATTCCCTGGGATGACCCCAACAATGTCAAGGTCAACTGCCTGCTGCAACCTCAAGCCACAATCACTGGCACACACACTGAGACAGAGCGAGAACCAAGGCCCTCACCTCAGCCCAGACCATCTCTTTCATTGTTTCACTGTCTGCCACTGTTTCTTTTTATCAAGTCTGTCCACACAAAACGATTTACATTCCATCTCCATCCCTCCTACTGTGGGGTTTAATCTTAATGTCTCTGGGTCGGCCTCTTTCTAAGTGTTGTGGTCCATATTGGTTTCTGTCTGTGCATCTTTATCATTCTCTGTCATTAGATGTGGGACAGATTGTGGTCACAGAGCGCAGGGGGTCCGTGGTTACCGTGGCGATAAACCGCCCTGAGGTGCGTAATGCGGTGAACCAGGAGACGGCGAGGCATCTGCTCAAAGAGCTGGAGGCCTTCGACAGTGACAAAGACTTGAACGTGGCTGTCCTGCATGGGAAAGGTAAGAGAATGGAGTGTCTTGCTCATAGGTACTTCACTCAGGCAGATATTTACAGACATACTACAGATTGTGGGCCTGGTTTAATTGTTACCATTTTTTAACATTTCAGCTTTACAACTAGTCATGGAAGTTTTTTGGAATATCATGAAACTTTGAGAGCATTACACCTTACAGAAATAGGAAACATGTGTATATGCTTTCTTGCAGAGAGTTAGACAAGAAGATTGATGCCATTCCTATATCTGTATGCTAAATGTTTTTGCTACTGACAGCAGCCGGTTAGCTTAGCTACCCGAAAGACTGTAGACGGCGGGAAACAGCTAGCCTGGCTCTGTGCATAGGTAACAAAATCCACCTACCAGCACCTCCTAAACCTCGCAAATTAACATGTTATATCTTGTTTGTATAATCTGTACAAAATCAGTGCAAAAACAACACATTGTGGTTTTATTGGGGATTATGTGCTGGACTATTTCTTCGTCGGGAGCAGTAACTTCATGGAGTCTCCACAGGTTGCTTGGCAACATTGCAGTGATGCAAGACTCATATTTTAGCTTCATATTTACTGTAAAGACATGAGAATAGTATTGATCTTTTCAGGCAATTGGAAGCATTGTCTTGGCAAGTTAGAGAAAAGGGTAATTGTATATGAGCATGCTGGCATTTACAACTTAACTTCATGGTTTAATAAGTTAAGGAAAGCAGACTCTTTTGTCCTTTTTATTATTAATTTGTATGAGCTGAAAAATATTTGCAAACCAGAAAGGGAGAACATTGTAGGTCATGGAAGTGCTCTGATGCAGTTATGGAAAGTCATGGGATATTCACTGAAGTTTCGTTATTTGTTTTACTCCAACTTCTTTTCATCCTTCCTCAGCCCTTCATCTCTTCCTCTCCTCAGTCCTCAGCTCTCGACCTACCCTCTCTCCGACACCTTCTTCCTCTGCATCTTTTTTTCCAGCCTTTGCTCCGTGGAGTCCTTAGATCTCGCCGAAGTGCTGAGGTGACCAGATTAGTGCGCACACAGAAAAAACACACACACACACCTGTGAGGTGGCCTGCACTGTGTCAGCCGCTCAAAGCCAGAATCATGCCACGGCTCCTAATACCTCTAAAAATAATCATCACACACACTGAATGAACTCCTTTTCTCAGTGGAAATAATGTATTCAACCTGTCTGCTGTATAAAGTGCACTGTGGCCTCAAAAGACACAAGTGTATACTTTGTTTGGTACTTCAAAGGTTGAAGCCTCTCCAGATGACGGCTGTTGAGTGCCACTCTGAGTGTGTGTGTGTGTGTGTGTGTGTGAGAGTAATTAGCCCGTGTTAAATGGGTTAGCAGTGAGCGGCACAGTAGGTCGTTTCAGCAAGTGGTTCTTGGGTGATTCCCACAATGTCTGTAATGTGCTTTTAATCATCCCACCACACATTCCTGTCAGCAGGTTATCTGTATTGCTGCTCCACTGTAACAAGAAGACTGACCTTCAGTGGTGATTAGCAGTCTGTCTGTGTTATAAGATGACAAGCAGGGTGGTTCTAGTTTGGTTGTAGTGTTTCTGAAAACATGAGGAATCCATTTTGTTCAAATTAGCGCCAACACGATCACTCTCTCAGCTCTCATTTTTCAGTGTCGACATGTTTTTTTTTTGTTTTTTTTTTAACTTGTGAAATTAAGAGTAATTGCTTTCTGCAGGTTTCGAGTATGCTGGCACATACTTGGAGTGTTTTGGGATTCAGATTTCTGTGGCCGTTTGTGGACAAGTACAATCTACATGTCATCCCAGCTGTGTCACTACAAGCACATGTTCAGCTGAACTGAGATGAAGCCACTTTTAATGTCTGTAAAGCCTCACTAGTCCCATAGAAACACATTGTACAATCCTAAAATTTGTGTTTTTGAAATGGTCATCAAGTGACAAACTTTTGTTTGTTGAAATTTGTTGAAATCCACTCAAATAAAGGAAACCGTGAAACATTACTTAAACAATTCAGCAGCAGCATCTCTGCTAAAAGAGAGAACAATCAGTGTTCCAGTTGACATGTTGACTTGTCATAGTAGGAAAAGTACAGGTGTTCCTAATAACCCTTTACACTCTCTGTTCTATTCGAGTGTCCCAGTAAGCCATGACAGCGTGACCGTGAGCCAGCATGCACAATACCAAGACCCTGAAACTGAAGCAGCTAAATAGAATTCAGCCATCATTAATTGAATTATTTACATCTGTGCTTTTCCTGCTATGACAAGTCAAAATGTCTGTTGAAACAGGAAAGGGTTTTCCCCAAACTACTTTACCAAAATTTAAATGCACGCTTGGTTTAAACAGTGGTTCCCAATGTTTTTGGCTTGTACCCCCTTAAAATGAAGCAATGTCTAAATGTGAGTCTTCATCACTGGTTCTGTATGTCTTTCATTTTTGACCAGGTCAACCAAAGACTGATCCCCCTTTCTGTTTTATATGAAAAATTTCTAGAGGCTTCTAGAGATTTTGTCTAGCACATCACGTTTTTTTCTGTTTTACTACCCTGTTAATCATCCTGCCACACCTCAGATTTGTCTTGTGACCCTTTGAGGACAGACATTTTCATAATTTCCATCATAATAACCCTTAAAATTACCCTTTAAAGCTCCAAAAAATCTGAACCCACAAGGCTTCAGCTGAGTCTCCCAATCATTGCTCTTCTCTCATAGCAACATCTCTGATTTAACTGCGCCGCTTATTTGGAAAGAGTTCATGTCTAACTGTTCATTGCTCAAATTATAAGTAAATAGAATATCTGTCTGTCTGTTTGGCCTCTCAGTTCACTAACAAATCTCCTTTTAAGACTCTAAATAATGCTTAAAGATCCTCAATGAATGGACCAGCTCTTCATAGCTTCTGCTCTTTTTTTCCTACAAGGACAAAGGGCTTTAGGGCGCTCCATCACATTGCTGCTCCCATAAACAGCATGACGCACTGTTTTTCTATAATTGCCCTGCGTTGACCCACAGCTGTAATCAAAGCTCCCAGTTGATGGGTGTTGCTGGCACATGTGTTCGTTATAATCATTTTCATTACTGTTACATTAAGGAGAGAGGAGGATTTTATGAGTCCCTGCCTGAGCCTGTGACATAGTGTTTGTAGGCCTCTTGGGTAATGTTGTAATTACCACATGAATCCAACGGAATGGGCTGTGGTTGGAGTATGTTAGTCTTCCATTAATGAGGATATTGTGTATGTGCATATGTGTGTGTGAGCACATGCATGATCTGTGAATATGTATTGGATGTGGGCTCTTTAGGGAAGAGAAGCATTTGTGTGCCAGCCAGCCCAAAGCAAGCTGCTATCCAAATTGCAGCCCTCGGACTCCAGCTCAAGTTGTTGTTTTTTTTCATCCTCATCATTTTCCTGTCCTCTCTGACTTTCCAGCTGCCATACTTTGTAATTTTGTGGTCTCCTCCAGGAGGGAATTTCTGCGCTGGTTATGATCTGAAAGAGCTGGCCAATCACACAGCCTCCCTCAAATTGGAGCAAGATGTCACCAAGGGTCCCGGGCCGATGGTGAGCGCTGTTTGGGTTGTTTGCGTGTGCTAGTAAGGGTTATATCTATATTTCCTTGTGATCTTAATAGAGGGCTAAATGTTTCCACAAAAATATAAAACCAGAAGATGTGGTCAGTCATGATTGTGAATATTTTTAAGGGTTTAGGAAGACAGGTAGTGGTGAGGGTTTGGGTTTAGGGAATGAATCAGGGAAATGCCTCAATAACTGCAGCTATATGTGTGTACGTGTGTTTGTGTGTGTTGTGCATTTGCAGAAAGTCCTCGCTTCTTGACAAAGAACAAGGATAAAAACATAAATGATGTACTGTGAGCTATAAAAACTGCAGCCTGCAAAAAATCCGTTTGGATTGCATGTTAAGTCTTTGGGACTGAGTGGACCTCCTGTGCAGAAAATTATAGCACTCTATCTCTTACAGAATACACAGTGCTTCATTCGTTCAGCGACAGCCAGAACTTGGATCATTTGTTACTCCTTTGTTTGACAGTTTAAGAAAGAAATCAGGAAATAAAAATCTGGAACATTTTTAGTACATAAACCATGGAAAAAAGAGCATGAAATGGATGGTGAAAATATACATTCATATAGACATGCTTCAAATATACCGTAAGGAGGATATATTCTACAGGGAGCTGTGTTGCTGCCTTGTTAACTGTGTGTGTGTGTTTTTTGATGTACTAATCCAGTTGTTTCCTCCAGGGTCCCTCCCGTTTGGAACTGTCGAAGCCGCTGATAGCAGCAGTCAGTGGCTTCGCTGTGGCTGGAGGGCTGGAACTGGCTCTGCTGGCAGATCTGAGAGTGGTGGAGGAGAGCGCCGTCATGGGGGTGTTCTGTCGCAGGTTTGGTACGTCTGACACCTCATGCTACTGCTGTCTTTACTGCTACTACAGTTACTACTGTACTATGCTGTACTGTTCTTCTACTACTACTACTAGTAGTGGTGGTAGGACAGTACTACTACTTATTTGTTTACAAACATTCAAACCCAGAAGCTGCCCAATACAGCCACAGTCTGATCTGCTGGCCACTGAACAGCTACACTAGATCCATTAGGGCCATGCCTAAGGGCAACTCAGTGGTGGTAATGAAGGTTCAAGCTCGTTCACTTTCTCCACCCAGGTTTGGTAGAGATTGAACCAGTGTCCCTCAGGTCACAAGCTTGCTTCAGTGAAACTATAAATACATTACATTTTTCTCCTTTACTACTACTACCACTACTGCTACAGGCTCTTCTTCTTCTACTAGTGGTGCTACTATTTTTTAGTATTTTTACTACTGTCTTAGCTTTTATTTCAGCAAATATAACTCCATAAAGTTTCTCTAATGCTATCACTGATTGTATTGATACTTGAAACAACTAATACACAGTACTACTATGACAAATAACATCACCAGTTACAACAACTACTGCTGCCACTTAATGTATATCTTTCTTACTAGTAGTTATAGCAGTAGCAGTGATACCTGTTAGCAATTGCGTAGCTGCTGCAACTACCTGAAACACTTCTTTCTACTTGTACTAGTATTACCTCAACTACTACCACTACTAGTATTATCTCAGCTACTGCTGATGTTGTAGCTTCCACTTGACTCATCTTCTGTCAATATTCATGCTGCTGCTACTAGCTCAAGCTACTTTGACTATTTCTTTTTGATGTTCTTCTACTTGTCATACTAGAGATACTAATGGGCATACTGTTTCTCTTTTAATCTTGCTACTGTTAAAAATACTAATACAATCCTATCACCGCTGGCACAAGTAATAGGAATAGTTCTGCGGCTACCGCTGGTGCTGTAAAAGAGCCAGGGGCCTTATTTTCAGCAGACTGTCTCTCTCCCCCCCTTATTCTCTTTTTTGCTGCTCCTTCTGTCTGTCCATGAATGTATCATTGTGTTTTTCTTTGCATCCAAGCATACATCATCTGTCACCTAATACCAGGAAGTCGACGCTGTTTCTATTTTTCAACTTTGTTACTCTGTCCTCTGTTATCACTCCAGCCTCCTCTTGTTTGTGTGCGAGGACGGAGTCATAGTGCGATAACACCAGTGACTGTGACCTTTTGGCATCACAGCCACAGTCTGCTGGGCAGTCTTGATAAGTAGGAGAGGAAGCAACCGACTGCCAGGTTTCCACTGCAGGGCCAAACAGGGCTTACATATTATTTATGTCACACAATTTCCTCATAAACAACATTTTCCTTTCTCGGCGTCTCGTAGCTTACTGGCATGGTTTGCCCGCTGACTCGGCTATAGTTTTAAAAGAACAAGTAGTACTTTGGATCTTCTGCTGTAAACACTTTAAGCTAATCCTGATCCCAGCAAGTCATAGTTGGCTTCACTATGTAAAAGTAGCTCGTGTTGGACCGTTGCAGCATCTCTCATATCGCTGTCATTGCTTTAGCCATGCTGCTAGAGGGTTTAAAATACGACCATGGTGTTTATAAATACATCTGTTGTACTATAATTTACTGGCAGTACTAGATTGAGTGTAAACATACAGGGCTTATCATCTCAGGCCTGTAATTTAACAGGAGAACATCCTGGCAGTGTTCTTGTCTTTTAGTCTGTTCAACTGTCTGTCCTCCCAGACTGTCTGTTGGCAAGTCTTCAGTGCCAGACCTCGCTCCAGTCTCTCCGCAGTGTTACTTTTTCAGTTCAAGCAAACATCAAAGCATGCTAATTATTTTAATCGATTCAATTAGTTGATCACCAACTAGGTACTTACAGTACCAAAATACATCTGTAGCACCGAGTATCAAAAATTGACAAGTACTACTGAAAACTGACATCAAATGTCTTTTCCCATTTATAATCTTGTTTACTTGTTTTTTGATCAGATAGTTTGTCATTTAAAATATTTTTTTCCAGTTTTAGACTATTTTATACAGGCACAGTTCTTGCACAGCTGCTTGAGTTTAGACAACATTTAACATTTGAGAAGTTGGGCATCTTTTGTTACATGTTATAAAACATGTTTATATTTCTTTAAGGAATAAAATTTTTAAAAAAAGACTCTTTTGGTAATAGTACTGAAACTCCGGTATCGTACTGGCACTAGTATGAAAACATTTCAAACAATACCCAACTCTATTTATTACCACCAATCGTTTTTCACATCTAATTGCATATGTCCTCTGCTTGTCATTGATTTGTACAATTAGAGTCCAAAAGTTAAAACATTCATCTAAGTGTTAAAATTACATATCTCACCTAGAGAAATGATCACGCTTGCCACTATTAATTCTGTGTGTTACCTGCCGTTAACATTCAAGTTCAACATCTTGGCTGTTGGCCAGAAATGTGATGAGTAGTAGGAAAACACTAGGATTGAAGATGGAGGTACAGCTTAGGGGAGACACAGGAGAAGACGCATAAGACCAGGGTTATCATTTTAATGATGGATTATCAGTGCAGCTCTGGGCACAAACTGACAAACTTCTTTCAACATATTCAAAAATCTCAGTCTGAGCCCTGCATGTCCCATTAGGGATGAAATTAATCTAACGCCTGCACTCCAAACCTCTTCCATCAGCTCAAAACTATGTTTGGGAGGCAGAAATAAGCATTACTGTGGTTTCGACACATTAAATTGCACATTTCCTCCCAGTAATTAATTCTCAGCCTTTTGATTGCCACATATCTTCAAGGCTTGTTTGTCAACACATTTGAGTCGTTTCCCCCAGCGTAGTTGAAACCACTGCGGTTTTTCATTCAGATGTGCATTTAGCAGAGTGATTATTACTTTGACTGCTGGTTTTCAGCATTTTTATACCCATACTCTGCGTAGTTTTATGTTTCACAACCAGCATCTTCACATTTTCAAGCCTGTAGTTAGTGTAGTTTAAATCCTGGTGTGGGTGAGGGAACATTAGCAAGATTTAATGGGGCTACATTCCAGAATGAGACATTTCTCATAAGACCTTAAGTTTAGAAAAAAACAGACTTTACAGTGGAAATAGTCACAGCAGTATGCATTTAAACTTGCTTTATTTTCCCAACATTAAACAATTGAAAACCGAACTTCCCTCCCCATTTACATCAAAAATAGCTCTGCACTGTGGGGCGCACAGTTTATTTAAAGATCCTATTTTTCTTACAGATTATTTCCTTTTTTAATGGTTGAATTCTGTAACCGTTTTGGGGTCGGGCACAGATGGCAGCAGCCGGAGGGAATCCCTGGTGGCTTTGGAGTCGAAAAACCCTCAGAGGCTTGCTGCACCGCTCTTGATGTGGGCCAATGGCAACCATAAGGATCTGACAGCTTTCTGGCACGTGATTGGCTGCCGAACCTGTGGCTTCCTGTCTGGGGCCCCTCTGCCCCGCCAAGGAGGAAATGAGAAGGAGGAGATGGTTGCGTCACAGGAGTCTGGTATTAGTGTCTGCTGCTCGTTGAATTTTGAGAGACCTGAATGAAAAACCACCGTGCTTACCTAATTCCCTGATGTTACTTTGGTTCCTTAACCCAGATGAACATCACAAAGCAAAAGTTGGCACCGGAAAAGGAAACTTAGTTCAGTAATACTTCATTCAAGGATTTTTCTTTAAATGGTGAGGCTACATCAGGCAAGCATGGAGGTTGCTCAGGATTGTTACGATAGTACTCCTGATTTTCCTGTTTGAAATAGAGACCACTAAATGGAGACCCGTCAAACACACACACCAATCAGTCTTGCCAGTGTCTCCTCCCTCTCTCTTCTTCAAGTCCTGTCTCATACCTGGACGAGGGACAGATGAGCAGTGCCAAAGAAGAAGAAGCCACATGTTGAATTGAAGTCAAACCTCAGTCCAAAGCTGACATAACATCAGCCAATTCAAACACCCGCTCAGTGAGTTTGAAACGGAGTGACATAGTCCAGTGATTACATCATCTCGCCTAAAAACCAGCACTGCTTTTTGAAACTTCAGGTTTCTTTTCCATAAAGAGTGAATGGACAAATCAGTTGTGTGCGGACATTTTAAGTGGATAAATTGATGGCAAAATATGGGCATCATTTTGGACAGTTACAAATAGCTTCATATTAATCTAAAGACAAATCATGTCTTTACCCAAAATTTGAATAATTTGTACCTCAAATTTAGTGCCTTTGGGGCAGATTGGGTTCCTGATAGGATCTGATCATGTTTAAACTTTCATGTGGTTTTTGTTCTTTCTCATGAGGTGCTACACATCCTCTGCCATTTTCATGGTGTAAGGCCCTGTTTGTAGCCTTGGTGGTCTCACATAATGGTGCTCTGCACACTAAAGAATACACAGCCCTGGTATTAACTCAGTGGGCTAAATACATGAAATCAAGTTAACTGTGTGGCACTCATCTTTGACCCAGCCCAGTGGGAGCTATTTTCCTTGATTCCCAGTGAGTATTTCAAAGTGAGCCTCTGATTGAAGGCCTGCTCTTTTCCCTCTGTCCATTTAGTCTGGAGTTGTCCGGAAATCGTTAATCCACATCAAACTTACTCGCATTACCCTCATGGGAGGCCATTGTAGTGGGTTTTACTTTGATGTGGTGAGGATGCCAGCAGCACCAGCAGCTAACAAGAACACCTTAGTGTGTCGTGTTTCACACTCTGTTCTCAGGTTATTAGCAGCTGTAGAGGGCGGATGCAATGTCCCGCGGAGTGTGGTCTCCTCCCGTCGGACTTGGTACCAATATCAGGTACAAAAATGATTTTCTGTTTTGGTTGCACTAGTGCACAAATAGTTCAGAGGTCAGCTACAGAGCAGCAGTCTTTCAGCTGGTAGGGATTCCTCTGACATTTCTGCACGGTGAATATTAGCTGACAAGGAGGCTTGAACCCATCTCTGTTTTTCTTTCTTAAATAACTGCTGCCTGGTTTGATTTTATGTACTGAATAGATGCTTGCAGTTTTAAAAGAAAGATGGTTACTTAAATACTAAACACATAGATTAACCTCTTTTTTTATGTTCATCTTTATGTTTTTGTTACCATTTTAGCGCAGTTAAAGGAACCACTGCTAACATTATGTTATGCCTTTTGCTTTGTAAAAAAAGAAAGAAAAAAGCCATAGTTTAGGTTTTTAAAAAGTCAGTTTGCAATGTAGTTAACTGTCCTTTTAGCCCATCAGTGCATCTGCATCATTAGTCAACATTCTGAAACATCAGTACAAGTTACAGCAGTTAAAGGGAAAATTAAGCACCTTGCAATGAAATACTTTTGAAATGCGTTTTTTTTAAAAAGGTGCTATTATAATAATAATTATTATTATTATAACAATAATAATAATAATTTATTTTATTTTAAATGGTCTTTTTTGCAAATGAATGCTGATTGAGGATCCTAAAAAACAAAATTACCTAAGAAGCCTAATTTCTAAATGCAGCCATTTGTGATGACTCAAATAGGATTCAGGAAGAGCTGAGCTGTGCTGCTATCACAGGCCAGCACATCAAATGCTGTAGCAAGTAGATAAAATACAAGGTTTCTTCTTTCCTCCAGACTTCTCCTACACGTCAGTCAGATAAGCGGTGATGGCCCTATGATGCAGGAAGAGAACCACCTCTTATATCTAGTTATTAAACAACAGGCTTTGCTGACTCATGTTCAACCTTGTTAATAACAAGCTGCTGTCTTGACAATGGGCTTATCTGCTTTGAACAAAAAGGCTGAGGGCTCTTTTCCAAATGTTTAGCTCATTATTGAAGACCAATGATGACAAATCCACACTTTTGTTTTGCAGATGCTGACTGATTATCTTGTGTCAGGATCAAACATTTTCCTCTATGAAACTTGGAATAGGGGATCAGAGGCCAACGCTCTCCGCCTCAGCCATCAACCAACCTTCTTTCAAGCCAAACATACCTTTTGAGTTAAAACTACTTTAAGGAGGTGCTCCCAACATCTCTGCTCCCATTCATGTGGGACAAAGCGCAGGTCTGTGTAAATTCCCGCAAACAGGACACATCAGAGACGGGACTATCAGACAGAGAGAGGAGGGTGAGGGTTGGAGGTGCTGGAGACGAGAGCAGTGGATAAGAAGGGAGATCCTTCCGGTTGCTGATAGCGATGGTGCCAACAGCAGCACCAAAGACAGACAGACTGGAGGTCAACCTGGCTCTTTATCTATCCTTCTTAGTGTCAGGCTCTGTCTTCCTCTGCCTAATTCCGCCTCTGCGTGCCTCTCACTGTTTTCTAGCCAGCCTTCTGTCTCTCTGTCATTCCTTTTTCTTCCTCTTTCTGTCTTTTGGTGTAATCAAGGGTGATAGTGCTGGACACAACATAGAGAAGCTCTTGTTGCTTTGCATTGATCAACCTTCTGTCACTGAGGACTAGAGCAATGATTCCTAACTAGGGGTCCATGTACACCATAGGGTGTACTTCTGCAGTTGCCAGTGGAAAGATAGTAGAGTAGCTCAACAAACTTGGGGGGAAAAAATTATGATTTGATTAAAAAATTATGATCAAATATTGAGTCAGCTGTAACACCTGAACGTTAAGTGTTGTGATTAGCAAGCGAGCAGAGAAGTCTAAACTGTTGAAATAGCTAAAAGTTATGGATCAATGCTAGAAATAGATAGCTAAAAGTAATGATAAAAGATTGAAATGATTAGCTAAAGGTAATGAATAAATGGTTGTAATAGGTAAAAGTATTTGATAAATGTGTGAAAATGCTAAAAGCAATTAATAAATGGTGAAAAAACAAAGTAATGGATACACAGTTAAAATAGTTAAAGTATTGCAAAAATGGTTGAAATAGCTAAAAGTAATGGATAAATTGTTGAAAGGTCCAGCCTCTCCCACTCTAAGTGGTAGTAGAATGAATGCAAACTTGACCAAACTGACCTAAACACTGGCACTTCAATTGTATGTATTTATATTATAAATAGTGTTAAATATGAGTTTAAAATGTATTTAAATGAACACATTTGGAACATAATGGGTGGTGTTGATGGGTGCTTGAGTTCATCTGATAGGGCTGTGGGTGTACACCAGACAATAAAAGTTGGGAACCACTGGACTACAAGATTGTGTGTGAGTGAGCGCATGCTGTACAGACATACTTGTATAGGAATGCCCTTGTGCATGCAAGTGTGTGTAGATGTGGTGCAAGACAAAGCTCCATGGAACAAAACCCTGGCTGAAACACACTCAGTTGTTGTCTCAGTCAATATTGAAAAGACCTTGAACCTCAGAAACACACCTGTGCTGCAAGGATCTGTGCTATTCTTATAATTGAAGCAAAGGGAATTCTGGCATCATTTATGTTGCATTTCATTGGCTCATGGTGCTCAGCCCTGCACTCTGTAATTTACATTTTAGTAGACTACATTCCTGTAATGGGGCCTGACTGAAAAATTGAGTGAAATCTAGTATTTGCAGACAGCGTAACACCTCCTCCCCCACCTAATCACAGTCTTCTGTCTGTCAGAGCGCCATATGTGCTGACTGTCTGAACCCAAACCAGGCCCCTGGATTGGTCGCACGTGTATTAACATTGGTATTAACATTGGTATTCCATGTATTCCAATTGAATTTATTTGAACGACATGGAGAAAGAGAGTAGCTTGCGGAGTATGAATAGAATCACAGTATTTCTCTCTACAGAATGAGAGCGGGGGGAGAAAAAAACCCAGAAAGCTAGCATGATGATTTGGGGTTATGAAAACATGTCCGACACATGTGCTCTCAATAAGGGGCGGTCAAATAGAATCAGTGATTTAGGGAGTCGGGATTGTGGCGTGGAACTTGGGAGCGGTGAACGGTAGAAAGTATGCCAGTTCCAGCTGGTGCTCTTTAGAAATTAGGACAGATGCCAGAAGCTTACTATACCTTGCAGTGTACTCTCTCTCCTCTTGTTTCTCTCTACCTCCCTTCCCTCCTATCCCTCTTTCTCTCTGGTAGACTCAGTAATAATCTAAATGTGTCCAGTGAGAATGAGAGTAAGGAGGAGTTTGAGTTTTCACATACTGACGGAAAGAAAACAGAGTAACAGTTAAGGAGTAAAATTGTTTCAAAACTTTGTTCCCCTGACAGCTGTAACCCAGATTAATGCCAGCGGTATATTATGTATTTTTAAGTATTTCTTTGGCTGTTTTCACACAGCTTAAGTGACCTGAACCCATTGCACTGGCACAGTGGCCTACATTTCCTTTCATCTTTTACAGTTAAGTAATCCCAATTTTTGTTTAAAGGTAATTATAGACAATAGACATATAGGCAATAGACCCCCACCCCCCTATTCTGGATATATTTTTCACTGGCACAGGAATTTCCAAATGTGATAGAGCAACAGTGCAGCAGGAAGGTGAGGATATTTTCAGTCACTCTGTAATACAGACTACCTTTCAATGTGTAAGAGAGGGCTGCAACTAACAATTATTTTCATTATTAATCAATCTGATACATTTTGTTCAATTTATCTGTTAGACAAGACGTTACAAAATCAAAATTTCCTAGAGTCCAATAGAGTCAGTCATTTGCTTGTTTTGTCCCAAACTAAAACCCAAAGAAAAAAGCAGCCAGCGCTCACATCCAAGAAGTTCAAACAAGAGAATATTTGGCATTTTTTCTTGATAAAAGACTAATATTGACTGACTAATTGAATAATAGATAAATCAACTAATCGTTTGAGGCCCAGTGTAAAAGGACTTTTAGGATAAATATATATAATGCATTGGTCTGAGATGTAGCATGGAATATTTTGGATACTCTACACATCTGAGTCCCTTTGGTACACGTTGTATCACAGTCATAAGTTGGCACAGACATATTTTATACTGGACATCTCATCTTCTTTCAGGAGTTCCCCTGATTGATGGAGGCACAGTGCGGCTCCCTCGTCTCATTGGTCTGTCACGAGCCCTCGACCTGATTCTGACTGGACGGCCAATCGGAGCGCAGGAGGCTCTTGCCTATGGACTGGCTAACAGAGTTGTTCCTGATGGCCAAGGTATTGGAGTTAGTGTAGATTCTGTGTTTGTGTGTCATGGATAGGGCTGGGTACCTCAATACATCACAAATACTGACCAAAATGTGTCCATAGCGTCGCGTAACGAAAGTCTTGAGTATTGACAGTTTGCGTTGTTTGGTCAGATTCTTAGGTTTGCTTACTTTATCTTTGAATTGGAAAAGAGAGGGCTAAGACGGTGTAGTCCCTCATTCGTCCAGGAGTGTTCTAACGTAGAAAAGGTTTCAGTCGTAGTCATCTGGACACTGTTTTCAGAATCAAGCGTTTTGGCTCCCATCCGGAAGTCATTCCAATTGAGAATGACTTCCGGATGGGAGCCAAACATCTTGATTCTGAAAACAGTGTCCAGATGACTACGACTGAAACCTTTTCTACGTTAAAAGAGAGGGCTATTTTAATGTTTTCACATAAATGGACGAGTTTCATGATCAGAGGGGCCAGTGTAAAAACACAAGTTACATCCTTTAAAAATTACATGGTCATCAGTCTAAAACATAACTGCCATTGCAGTGCTTTTGTGGATTCATCCTGTAGTAGTCAAATATAGCCAGATTTTTCTACTCACAACACAAAACATGTTGACAAGTGGGAGGTGAAGACAAAGGAAATTCAGGAAACAGTCCAGTGCAGCATACAAGGATGTTAATGGTGTGTTTACAGTGTATTGTAGTTAGTATTTTAGGACATTTGATGGCAAATGGTAGAGATGTGATGACCAGATATGGGGGAGGCTGGAAGTCCTCTGTCTGTGGGGGGGAAGTAGAAATCGTTATTCACTGTGAAGAGCAGTCATGTAGACACCACAGAGAAACAGGCCTGTGACCCATTTTCATTCAGGAAACATAGTTTTTAAGAAACTGTCTTGTAGGTAAGATCAGACAAAATCATATATAATCTAAATTTGTTCCAGTAAATCTGTTTTCTTTATTTGGCTCCAACATCGCGCTGAAGCCATAACTCAACATTAGCACCGTCCTCTCCTCACTCATTCAAGCAGCAGTCTGAGGATTAAGCTATGCACGCATTTCAACATGGCATTTCCTGTATTATATTAATGCATGAACACTCCCGTATCCTTAAATCCCAAAAAAGCCTTTCCGTGTGCGAATCTCCGATTCCCTCCCCTCTCTCCTTAGACGCTAGAAGAAGATTAGCTTAATTCTTTTAGGAAGTTCCTCTTCCCACAGTCAAGCCTCGGCCTAATTGGCCTCTCTGAGGGATGATCACTTAGCGCGGGTTTAACATCAGAGGGAAACGAAGAAGTAGCAGCTCACCGACACATATATACACACAGGGCATCAAAGCGTGGCGTCATGAGGCGTAGTATTTTCCATAGGACTGATCTGGATGTGGTCCAGTGGTTTCATGTGGGTGAGCAGGCAGAATGGCATGGGTAAAGCTCACAGAGATACAGCAGCAGGGAAATGCAGCGTGGAAGGGCTGGTGATTTTGTTTTTTGTAATAAGAGAAAGGGTTATTAACACATTATCCTGTATGCATTTTCTATGTTTATAAATGGCCGCATTTCCTAGTGTATGCATAATGTTCACCTGTGTCACTGTGTTGGACTGACTTCGTGTTGCCACCACAGCTTTACAGGAAGCCCTGCAGTTAGCAGAGCAGATCAGCTCCTTCCCTCAGCAGTGTCTGCGGGCCGACCGCTCCTCAGCCATGTACAGCTGCTACGACGCTCCCTCCTTCACACAGGTACAGCTGCTGTAGGAGTTTCACACTATCATACCTTATACCAGCATGTCAGCTTCATATGACAATAGAATATGAAAATACACATTAATTCTTTCACTGCTGTGCTGACATAAATCCTTGCCATAATGCAGTTGTTTTGGTGATTTAATGTCTATAAAGCATTTTCTTCATGAGAGATCATTTGTCATTTATGGTAGGTATACTGTCACATACAATTACTAAAACGTTATTGCACCGGAATGTCTTAGACAGGGGTGTTAGATCTAACTGACTGTGAAAGAACCAAAAAGTTGCGGGTAATGTCATTCACTTGTAAATTAAATGAAGTGAATGGAATTAATCACCATTGTGCGCATTGTGTGATTTTGTGCGCAACTTTTAGGTTCTTTCACAGGTTTTCAAAGTTAATATGTCTTCCTTTCTCTCATATTTCATCAAACAGATCATGCCATTTGCCTTCTCAAATTGCCACCAGGTTGAGTTCATTCAAAAAAAGTAATTTTTAATTGGTTTAATCTGTCTTCCTCTGTCCAGGCCATGCAGTATGAGATCAACCATGGAATTCCTGTCATCCAGTCAGAAGCTGTCACCGGGGCAACCAGGTTCACTACTGGAGCAGGAAGAGGAGGAGAATTCTCCTAGCGTGTAGTTTGCAGAGGCCTTGTGAATTGTGATTTTTCAGGTGATCTAACACATTTTTCTGCATCCATGTTGGAGGTTCACTGCTTTCAGACCACAGATGAAAACAACGTACAGTAGAACTCAGCCCTTTTAACCATACTGACCAAACCTGGTCAATTTGTGCACTGTTTTAGACAATGTTTGATGCGTCTGGTAGATTTTGTATTAAGATAATGCCATCTCATTACCTAGCCAACAATATTAGCTTGGTAGCTAAGCATCACTTCCTAAATTTCAGAAGCAGATAGTGGTAACTGGTAGATGTGTCAAATACAAGAAGTTGACTTTTTTTTTTTTTTTTTAAGTAATGCAACTGCAAAGCCTTCATTCTGCAATCGAGTTGTACTAAAAGGGTGAGAAAGTTCACTTCATTCACCCTGTTGTATTTTTATGTTTAAATATTATTATTGTAGGGAATGAGTTTGTCTGGCCAAACCCGTTCCCGTGGCCACACTTTAGAACTAGTCTTTAGTCTGTGTCTGAGAATACCATTACAGTAGTTACAGTAGTACACCATACCAGTTAGTTAACCCTGCCTCTCCTTGTGCCCCTGCTGAGTGTGATACTGATTGTGAAAAGTTTCTTTTGCACTTTGCTGGTAAGGTGGCGTTAATAAGATCTGGTATCGCCCCCAACCCTGCCTTTTTAGATGTGGATCACCCGCTCAGGGATTCTTTGAGCAATTTTTCTTCTATTATTCTGCCTGAACTCGCAGACATCATGTCTCTTATGAGTGTATCCTCCAGCCCC
The DNA here is from genome assembly GCF_020085105.1 of Siniperca chuatsi. Taxonomy (NCBI): domain Eukaryota; kingdom Metazoa; phylum Chordata; class Actinopteri; order Centrarchiformes; family Sinipercidae; genus Siniperca; species Siniperca chuatsi. The sequence goes on from NC_058060.1 coordinate 10,766,981, forward strand.
CTGGACAAAATCCCAACTAGGTTTTTATTGGAAGTTATAGACTGTATTGCGCCCCATTCGTTATCTATTTTTAACAGCCCGTTGCCTACTGGCCGCGTCCCAGGTTACTTTAAAACTGCTTGTGTCCAACCAGTCTTAAAAAAAACCTGGGCTTGATCCCACCCTCCTGGATAATTATCGTCTGATCTCCAAACTGCCTTTTATTTCCAAGGTTCTCAAAGCTTCTTACTGCTGTGGAAAATAATAGTGAAAAGTTCCAATCTGGCATTTGTCAGCACCACAGCACTATTGTAACAGTCTGTTCACTTGTCTTAATCAAAAAACTTTGAAATGACTGCAGACTGTACAGAACTCAGCTGCTCGGCTTTTAACCAGGACCAAGAGGTACGATCACATCACACCTGTTTTAGCCTCTTTACACTGGCTCCCTGTTTGTTTTAGGATTGATTTTAAGATCTTATTGATTACTTTTAAGGCTCTTCATGGCCTGGCTCCAGATTATATTTTAGACCTTTTAATCCCTTATGAACCTTCACTTAGTTTGAGATCTTTGGGCAGGGGTCTTCTGTCTGTTCCTGAGTCCAGGATGAAAACTAAGGGGGACAGAACTTTTGCCATCAGGGTCCTAAGGCTCTGGAACAACTTGCCAGAAGAAATTAGGTTGTCTGAGTCAGTGTCTTCTTTTAAATCTCTTCTCAAAACACATTTTTATCAGAAAGCATATCCTGATCTTACCTGAGCTGTCAGTTTATTGTTGTTGTTATTATTACCATACCAGATGAGATTTTCTAATTTTAAAATGTCAGTACAGAATAAAAATAATGTGCAAAGACTTGAAACTTGTTTGAGATAAAATTATGTGTGTACCTGTGTGCCCATGTGTGTGTATTAGAGAGGAAACAGACTGATCAAACTCTAAAATAACAGAACCAGGGCTGAAGACACCATACTGGGCTGACAGAGAACCGGTGCTCAAAAGGATGTCATTTATCAGCCTTTTCAGTTTTTCTTGGACTCAAAATTCCCATTTACTTAAATGAGAGTTTTTCCTGATTTATAATACAGATTCAGTGGTTAAGCTGAGTTTGGGCAACAAAAAATAAAATGGACTTCTTTCACTGGCAATTACCCAGCGAATGGTGAGTTTCCTCAAGATGCTTTTTTGGCTCTGGCACTGAACAGACAGGGAAATAGTCCTTTTGTGGATAAAACTATGAAAGGAAATGGGTGATTTTTTATTGCTCATGGTAACAAACTGCGTGGAATCCATGTTTTAAACACTTCATGGGCCATTAACCTTGGGCATGTGTCATATTAAACAAACACAAGCCAGCACAGAAACAGTCAGCCTCTTCTTCCTTGGTGCTTTCCAGTGCTATCACAACGCTGCACACTGTAGGCTGACAAAGATTAAAAAAATCACTTAAATACTTCTATATGTCCGTAACATTTTGCTTAATATTAAGCGCGCGTGTGTGTGTGTGTGTGTGTGTGTGTGCGTGTGCGTGTGCGTGTGCGTGCATCCTCGGAGGCAGAGCAGGTGATCTGTGTGTATGCTGGGTGAATTGGAAGCAGAGGGAGGAGGAGGAAACATTAAACAGAGGTTCTGTGTCCTGTCATCACACTGTCTAGACAGGACACCTCCTAGACCTAATGAGGTCTTTGTCTGTCTGTATCTATCTCTTTTACTCACACATGCGCACACACACACACACACACAACCATACATCTTAGTTTTTTGTTCATCTTCAGTCTTCCTGCGAGACATTTTTATGTAAGAGCATTAAAAAGGTCACGAAAGAGTTCAAACAAACTTGCACACAGAGAGAATCTTGTATGTGTGTTGTGTGCTCAAGTACGACACACACACGTCTCTCCAACACGCAAAATGAAGGGGAAGTGTGCTCCAAAACCATAGGAATGCTTACACCTGGCACAGATCTGACAAGAAGTGCTGAATCTTCTGCAATAATTACAGTATATTGCTATGGTTACTAGGTCACACTCACGCACACACGTCTTATCCCAGTAATCAAGTGTTTTTCACTCTAAGTCAAAGGAACAATGGCGAGCTGCTGCAGGTTTCATGCTTTTGATACCTTTTTAGTCTTTTGTGTTGGACTAGTTTTGTGGTCACAGCCCTCTTATAGCTCTGCATCGCCCAGCACACAGATATCTCAGTGATTATACTCAATGATTTGCTTGGGAAAAAAATGAAGGTGCAAGACCATTTCTTTAAACAACATGTATATTTATAATTCACAAATAAACAAATCAGAGTAATAGGCTGATACTCAAATTAAAAAAGACAGTTTGGTTTATTCAGCTAGGTTAAACCTAGTTTTGGTGTAGACAGATATATGTATGTGTGTGTGTGTGTGTGTGTGTGTACTTGTACTTGCTACCTAGTGAGGACTGAAACACGTTTTTTACCTACAGAGTGAGGACATTTTGGCCGGTCCTCACAACAAAGGGCTGTTTGAACATTAAGACTTGGTTAGAATTAGTTTATGGTTAGGGTTAGGCATTTAGTTGTGATGGGTAATGTTAGAGTAAGGGACTGGGGAATGCATTATCACAATGACTGTTCTCACAAAGATAGAAGTACAAGTGTGTGTGTGTGTGTGTGTGTGTATGTTTTTGGTGGTGGTATGTGCAGCTTTGATGCTGGTTCTCACTCTTCACATGCAGATAAGATAGGCTCTGGCAGCAGCAGCAGTAGCAGAGACGCAGAGAGATATGGACACCTTTTGGGCCTTATCACCAGGACCATCACAGTCTGAGGGGACCATGAAGACATAACACAGGTTATGGTGAAAGGAATGATGAGAGGAAGAAGAGGGAGAGAAGGACATACAAGGATTTTAAAGAATTTCTCTTCTGTTCACATAGAGGTTTCTGGGACATATTCACCTGTGCTCTGCTAGTATAGACATTATTTCATAATAATATGTATTATTATAGACCTGTAGTATATTTTGACAGCAGGCATTTTACTAATTGGTGTGATTTGTTCATATTTAACAAAGGGGGTGACTTCAAGGTGCAGCCCTATCATGCAGCTGGTTTAAATTTTAAATGTTAAGTTATACAGTTAGAATACTTAAGACCGTTTCTTTCCATGTTTAAAGGAGATCAGATCACTTCTCCTTTGTAACTGCTATGAGTCATTGCTTGGTGTTTCCCACTTCATCGTCAGGGCTCGTGCCTCAACTGGGCAACATTTATTCTGCTTAAACGAGTCGACGCACACCTTAATTATGTGTAAATATGTATTCCATGCTTCCTTATAGCAGATTTGACGATTCCATTAAAGTGCCGACCTGTTCAGATTCAAGGAGTAAATACATTTTAGATACTTTATGTCAAGCGCAACTAACCAAACCTTATGAAACAAAACAAACACATTTTAGGAACATACTCTGAACAAGCCTGCTGCAGAAAACTAAACAGAGCTGGCCAGTCTGAAGTTATACTCCAATACTAGTAAAGACAAACAAAAGTTAAACAAAATGATCAAAAACTGGGCTTATGATGAAGTCATATCACAGAGACTGTAAAATACTGTAGCAGGAACATTATGAGCAAATGCAACGTAGACTAACTTGGTGTTTTTATTAGGATAGACAGGCTGTTATTCTGCAGCGAACAAAATATGGAAATATGATGTTAGAGTTGTCCTTGTAGCCTGAAGAGCTCCACCTCTGGCTAAGTGCGCACGGAGTGGGCGGATTCAGAACACACAGACGCACACACACACGTACGCGCGCGCACGCATATTATGGACTGCAACCTGCGGATTCCTGTTAGACTCTCACACACGGCCTGTAGGAGTAGGTGACCGTCACTGAGAACACTTCAACTGTTAAAGGGCGGCTTTTTTCAGTGCGCAACTTTGGGAAATCTTAGATTTTGGAGAGCAAACATATCCGTTTAAGTAAAATGGCTTCTTTCAGAGGACTTGTTATTCTTTTAGTGGTGAACTCCGTTTCAAACGGTGTCTTTTGACCGACTTACCGGAGCGCTCAGAATAAAGTTTCACATGGTGCACTTTATCCTGAAGCAGCACAGCGCGCTACGGGAATCAGAAATGAAAGCAGGACCGACGCTATTTTGCGCATTTGTCTTTAGAAATTATTTCAAATGGCTTGATACACGAGTCTTTTCTCGCTTTTGATCAGCGGCTGCGACAGATAACAGCGCGCTCGGACGGACTTTGGTTACCATTACGCACATTTTACATTTGGATAGACGACTCAAGCTCCAAGCCAGACACACTTGGGACTCCGGAGAGCACAGCGGGACAACACCATGACCAGCTGCTGGCTTGCCTTGGTCGGATTGTGGTGGAGCGCTTATTACTGCATGTTCCTGGTCGCGGGGAGTAATTATTCACTGGATGGAAACGACGAAGTGCACCCAGGTTTCATCCACCGGCGGCTGCGGACGCACGAGAAGAGGGAGATGCAGAAGGAGATCCTGTCCATCCTCGGGCTGCCGCACAGACCGAGACCGCATCTGTCACACGGAAAGTACAACTCCGCTCCACTTTTCATGTTGGACTTGTACAACACCATATCTAGCGAGGAGAAAAGCCAAGTGGAAGGCATGCTGGACCGATATCAGACCATGCGGACGACCCAGAGTCCTCCTCTAGCCACATATCAAGAAACTGCCTTTCTAAATGACGCAGATATGGTGATGAGCTTCGTTAATCTAGGTAAGTTACTTGAACTTCTTTTATTTTATCGGTGATTTGTGTGTGTGTGTAATTGCGCTCGTGTGAGATGTTTTTTGTTAGAACGATGAAACTAATAGAAAATCTCACTCTGCCAGTTTGAATTAAGCGTGAACAGGTGTTTGGCACAAGCAAGGTTGAAGTGGAGCGTCGCTGGGAAGAATCTTAATCCCCGTAAATTTACATCATTTTGCTATATATGTTTTTTATTGTTTTTTAAATGAAGCATGAATTAGGCCTCCTGTTCATCTTTAGAATACATGTTTTGTTGTTTTTCACATTGTTGACGACACCTGGAGCTCATAGTTGACCCTCATTTTAAGTTACCACTCCATCACTGAGGACAGGACACTAGCACAGTAGACGCACCGCTACGCACATTTAGTAATGGATCATGAACAAGCTCATTGTGTGAAGCACACAGAGGACAGATACTCCCTCATCCCCACCGTGGGTTAGAAAAACTGACGAGGTATGTATTCTTTTTGAGTAATTTATTGTTAAACATCTCCTCTCCGGGTAGATTGGTGCTCCTCGGCTCGTTATAGGACCGACATTCTGTGGTCAGTCTTGCTCTGCAATCTACTCCATGATTTATGTCTTCGCGGAAAAAATAGACCTAGTATCCTCAGCAAACCATCAACCACCACCGCTGGTATTTGTATTTAAAGGGCTATTCCTGCCGTTGACCTCCTGCGCAGCGAGTTGCGGTTTCTGTGCGTAAATTGCGTCGCATTGTTTGTGTTACCCAAGTAAATTTGTCTTTAATTAGCTCCGGGGACGATAAAGAAGGACTCTTTAATCATAACGAGTTTGGGACATAAAAGCTCAAAGGCCGTCCTTCCATTAGCAGCTCCAGTGTTTACTGGGAGACTCTAAACAGAGCGCCTGAAGATAAACAGACTCGGACGCTGGTGGACAAGGAGGCTTAAATCCAGATTGATTGTCATTCTCCTTGGTAACTAAGGGCATTGTCATGATCCGGCCATGAGAACAGTGGGAATGTATCTCTGCCGAAGAATGTAGTCTCATAGTTTTTCTGACCTTAGCTTCTTTTGAAACAAGAAGTCCTTCAAATATTTGACCTCACCTTTTATAAACCACTTAATAGTCACCGAGTACCACACATGAAGAAAATTAGGATTGGAGTCGGAAAAAGCAAATCTTTCTCTACTTATTGGTCCTGTGAATATTGGTGTTGCAACATGTAATGATGAAAACCAGATATTCAGACAGAAGGAGGCCGTCGTTTTGGTCTCAAATATCGAACGCCCTGTGTTGGCTTCTGTGTGGGAGTGTGATGGTGGCGGCGTGGTGTTTGTGTGTCTGTGGTTTTGGTATTCCTGTGCTGTGTCAGTTTGGGTTTATACTCCTGTGTTGTTGCACATCTGGCTCTCCACTTTGATTAATTGCGTCCTGTGCATCTTTTGACGATTCCCTCAGATTTGTGCGGTGACCGGGGGATTAGGTTGCCATCTCCTCCAGCCGTACACAGAGTCCTAACCGCCCTGGAGGAGGGACGGCTTCCTCCCTGAATGTGATTGTAATTAATGTTGGACAGGCCAAGGCTTTCCATCTGCTTTGCAAATAAGGCCTTGCACGACTACCGTGTGTCATCGCCATCCGATTAGTTTTTAATGTGTCTCTTGCTCGATTGGAGCGGTTTGTGTGGTGCGACTTAGAAAGCTCTAGTAGAAAGAGGCCTGAAACTCTTCTGGGTGGTCCTTCTTGTTTCAAAACCGGCCTAAAAATCTGGATATCATGTGTGGCCAAAGTGAAACTACAAATTAGAATCAAGATAAATGAAAGGAAGAAAAGAGAAGAAGCCAAACAATCTGTCTGAAACGATTTGAAAAATATGGAGCAGAACAGAGCCTTGAAGCAGATTCATTCATTGAAAGGCACCTTCCCCACGTAATCTGTGTTTGTGAAACCAAATCAAAGCAAAGAAGAATGCAGTGGTTGTGTTTACACTGATGATCTGATTTCAAACTGGATTTGCCTTTTTACATTAGCAAATCCTCCCTGCCTGTAGATGTAAGGATCTCAGACTTTAAAGTGACCCATAGCAAATAAAACTATGACAGTGATTTAAGCTTCGGCCTGAGCTGATGTCTTTCACAGCCAGCTGCGGCAGTAGCACGGATAGAGAGCTCATTTTCTGAGGGTATTCTCTTGGGGCTCAGATAGATTTAAGAGCCCCTGCGTTACATCCAGTCTCAAGTGTGCACTCTGCAAACCATATGCCCCCCCCCCCCCCGCACGATTCATGCAGACCTCTTGTTCTGTCATCCATTCTCACTAGCTTTCATCACTTGTTCAGAATGACCCATTGAAGAAAAAAAAAAGTGAAGTTGTGGTGGAAAACTTCAAATTGGGGGACGAGAAGCATATTTTCCAGCTCCTTTTTCATCTTCATTCCTAGAATAGCACGTTCATCACTGTTTGCCTTGCGGACGTCCTGCTTTCCACTGAGGTCTAGTGAAGTGACACTGTGTGCTGAATGACTCATGCTGTGTGACACGCTGCAGCTCTGAACATGTCCTAAAGCACAGCAGGGTCCTCGGGTACTGGCAACGCTCACTGTTAAAGGTTCCCTGCAGAGTTTTAGCGCTCTAGGAGGACTATGGAGCTGTTTTTCTATAAGTGGGTCCCCGTTTTGTTAATCTCGTGCATGAGGACGCGGTACACATTCCTCCCAACTGTTTTACACTATTCCACTGGTCAACAGGTGGCAGTAATTTGCCAAAATATGCAGCAATGCGCCAGCAAAAGCAGGAGAGAAGAAGACTGCAAGCTAGTAAATATGGATTTAAACAATTCAGGATTTTAAAATATTTTAAAAATCAGCTTTGTGAGGAAGGAAATTCCATCGACACGTTTGTTAAAGGATACACTCAATGCGTTTTGATGAGTTGTAGAGCTGTGAACTACTGTAGAGTTTAAAGTTTGTACACACTTGTTGAATGTAGATCTTTGTAGGTTTTTTCTTTGGGGCTTAAACATGCAGACACACATGAAATCAAGTGTTTTTGCCATTTTATTTATTAGAGGAAACTGATAATCATACATTAAACAGACAAATCAATGTACTTAAAGAACTTAGTAGTAGTATATGTGCAGCAAATCCTGAAAAGTCCCTCTGAGAAGACTCTGTGTGCCATTTTAAGTACAATTGCATCTTTTTTCATATTTATATTTTAGGAGAACTCCAGCTGAGACATATTTAGTGTAAAAAGGATGACCTACCCTTTTCAGATGCTGGTCTCTGGTCACAGACCTTCTATAAATCTCACACAAGGTAATATATTGTGGAGTGAGTGGGGAGACACTGACCAATATTGGTGAGGTGCATCCCAGTGGAAAACAAATACGAGAGGTCAATGCTCACTCAATAAATGAAGGGTGACATATTGCTGAACAAATATCCGCAGCCACCGTGAGGGCTTTAATAGCCAGCAGGGGAAAATTTGCTATTCCTATCAGGTTTGGTTTTTGTGGTTGAGCTGTTACCTTTTGGTTATGGTGAGTCAAGGATGCACAGAAATGGCTTTGGTTTCACGGGTCACAGAACAGGAACTCCAAATGTTGTTCCTGTGTCATCTGCATTTAACTGTGATGAGTTTGCCTCGCCGTTGCTCTCCCATGCCAGCCAGCCAGACAGGTGTGGAGGCCTCTCTAAGCTTGGCTTGGCTCAGAGTGCAGCCAAAGCTCCCATTCCTTGTTTGCTCTCCCATCCATTGCTGTTTGTCTGCTGGGTCTTACCAGAGGGAAGGTCCCATAATATTCCAGGAAAATCCATCCAGGGTTTTAGAGTCGATCTTGTTTTACTTTTCCTGCAGTTTTAAATACCCTGTCATGATTAACAGGTGAGCTTGACCCCGCCCTCCTTTTTAATTGGTGGACTGTCTTCTGTTCTAAGGCCCCATTTACACTTGTCATTTCATGTGTCTCACTGTTGGATAAAACCCAGATGAGTTTTAATAAACTTTTGTTTGCACTTAGCCACGTATATGTGCCTCCGTTTGCCAGATCACTAATCTGAGTGCATTTGTCTTTGTTTTCCCTGGCTACATGCTAAAATCAAGGTTGGTGCTACTCCAGTCCAGAGGATGGTTTTAATGCACCTGAAGCTGTTTGGTAACAGCTAAAAGCGTATGCAGTTTTGATGTTTATATACAACTAATTATGACTACTGCTTGGCTGGATTTGTCTTAACAGCCTCTCAGACCTTTCTCTCACTCATAGGGACAGGCGCTGTCAGTGGCTATTCCCACAGACCGACAATCATATTTTAATCTGTCTCTAATGCTTCTTGGCTGCATTCACACATTGCTTTTTTGATATCGGATAACTATCCAATCCGCCTAAGACACATAAAGTGGCTACGTGTAAATGCGGTCTAAGTTGTTGCGGCCCATTTCAAGGCCGTTCCAGTGTTTGGGAAGTTAAATGACACATGCCTCCTGTAACTCAAATATTATAAAATGATTTTATGCTTTTGTGCACTTGTCTGTCAACATGACTACTCTCCTTTTCTTCTCCTCTCCGTCTTCGCACACCCCATTGCATGGCTATAGCTGAGCTGTCACTAGACCTCTTACCTAAGTCAACAGCCAAGCTTTCTACCAGCCTACCTCCCACACTTTAAAGGCAAACAAGCCAGAAGCTTTAAGAAGTGGGTTTTCAGGAGATTAGCCGGGTCCAGACAGCCCTGGGCTTATTCTGAAATGAAGTGCCCTTATTAAAGGCCTGTTTTCCTTGTCTTATGATGCCTGGCTGCATTTCTCAGTGCCTAAGCCCAGGTAAGCCACTTCCTTTGCAGCGAACCATGTCCCAAAGCCCCAGCATGATCAAATAATTAGTTGGCTTCGATCAAAGAGTCAATTGTTTGATGCAGAAGGGAGCTTTGGAAAATGTTCACTAAACCGTCTTGAAACACTTCCTGCAAAGCCTCAGAGGCCAGAACAGAACACAAGACCACCCGTCACTTCACCTCAACTCGGAGCATACCGTAAACAGCATTAGCCAGAAGTTGAGCAAGGAATTTAAGATATTCTGCAGTGGAATAAAGGATATTTTCTGAGACATAAACTTGGCAGCCAAAGCCTTCCTGCAATGGTGAGTAAAATGACATTAACAAACTACAAACCTCTGTGTTTGTTTTCATCTGTTTACAGTATCAGATATTTCACTGCCGCTACAAGCTCACTTGAACTTGCAGTGATGTTCAAGAACAGACCAAGATATACAAATAATTCTGCTTACTGAGTTACAGTTTTTGAAGTGCTTCCTTTTTCTCATGTTTGGATTGTATTGGTTGTCAAGCTTTTTGGCAAAACACGCAGCTGCCTCAAGAAACAAACAGGGTTGATGGGGGAAACATCTTCGGTTAACCGGATTATGTCTTTTCCAGTCCAGCTTCACGTCTGTCATAAAAGAGACGAGGTGTTACAGGACAACTCTATTGTCCGTCTGAGTTTTTGCCACATACCTCACAGTGTGTATGAGTGCGTGCATGTCTCCTGACAGTATTGGCCTCAGTAGGTGAAGGAATTGACGCAGCAAACCTTTTTGCTGTGGGTGTCAACACACACACACACACACACACACACACACACACACACGGTTGGTCGACCCTAAGGTCAGCAGATAACCATTTATAAGAGAACATTCCATTTACACTCGGAGTCATCTCTGTCACACACTCTGCTCTTAACACCCCACTACATGCGCACACACACATCACTCCTCCACCCCCGCGCCCACCCAGTCTGATGGTATCTCTCCCTCTCACGCCATAACTCTCCGACTTGAGAAGATGGCAGCTGAGATTGGGGCTAAGTACAGAGATTACACTTGCCTTGTTTTTTCTCTCTGTCTTCATTTCTTCTCCCGTCCAGTCTCACGTCTGCATTGGACATTCCATTTCGGAGTGACGGTGGCGTGGGATGGAGGAGTGTGACGAGATAAAGAGGTGAAGTGAGGCACACTCGCGGCTATCGAACGGAGCCGATAACCCTGGCAGAACATCAGATTAGGGCCCACTGCTCCCATTTATCACCTCTGAGTGCGCGCATAAAGGAATTTGCTCTGTTTTTTCCTGCCGTGCCTCAGTGTCCTCAAACACGTCTGTTGTTTTCTCCATATCTGTCTGTCTTTACATGTCTCTTTCTCTCTGTATTTGCCGTGTGTCAAATTATTGCTGTATTTCATCTTGCTGTATTTATTTGATATCAGCCTGGAAAAACCTCAGAGGGAGTCTTGACCTCATGCTGTGCAACAAGAAGCAGCTGATCAGAAACAGGTTGATGGCCTCCTTCAGGAGCTCATATAAACAGACAGCACATGATATATTAGGCTATTGGCCCTGTATTAAACATAGTGATTATAGTATGGGTTTCACCGGAGAGTCTGGCGGTCCACATACATAAACTCATGCTAGTTTAAATTCTAGCATGAAAAGGCACCATTTAAAGATATTGAAGTCTGGCACAAATTGTCAACTTATGGCAAAGTTAATACAGAATATTAATATATATTAGTATAGGCGATTATGACTTTTCACTGTGATCTTGTTGTAGCACTCAGAAAGCCTTTTGCAAATTTGCAGTTGTAGTCTTGCATGTTTAGTGATTGTTGTAACTCCTTGTATCAACATGTGCATCTGAGTGTGTGGGTATGAGCTGAAAACGAGGAGAGACAAAGAGAGTGAGCGAGTGTGTGTGTGTATTTTTTTTCTCCTGCATCGTTCTTTCCTGCTAAACGTGCCGCAAAACTGTCAGCCTTTGTCTTGTGTTTAACTGTCTATGAGGAGGACACACAGAGGAGATCATTAACCTGGAATTAGTGTGTGTGTGTGTGTGCTTGTGTGAGGCTGTGTTTGTATATATGAAGTTTGTATATGTGAAAGAGAGAGACAAAGAAGGAAACAGAGAGGCAAAGATGCAAACAAATGTGTGTCTTTGTTTTGATTCCTGCATTTTCCCCTGATTTCTGTCTACAAATAAACCCAAAGCCACAAAATCCATTCTGTTGAAAGTTAAAAACACCTGCTGTCTGTGTTTGAGTTTAGGTGGATGTGATGTGGTTTGGAGTAACTAAGAATAAAATAAAGGATGCTACAGGATAGAGGAACATGTGGATGTCATAGGTGGGATTAGTGCAAACTGCATCATCATGTAGCTGTTATTTTGATGTGAAACAGCTGGGAATCACCACACACACTTTTGCTTGAACCTGACAGTCATATTGTTGTAGGAATATTCTACGGTGGTTTTGCATTTACTTCAATAAAATTCTATCAAATTAGGCAAATTTTCCCCCCTCAAAGGACTCATTCATTGCCATCGTTTAAATCTGTATGATGATACATTTGCTGTTACATTACACAGTACAGGACACAAGCTTTTTCAGTAAACACTGGTTGGTATGTCTTTGGAATTTCTCGTCCATCCCGGTGTTAAAAAAGGTTGTGAACCTGTGAACTGCTGAACTCTGAATCGGCATGTCCTTGTATGCCCAGTATACCCCATCCATTATCATAATGACTCCGTCGTTTGCTCTGCCGGAGAGGCTCATTCTGGTAATGGAGATGACCGCAGCCGACAGGAATGGCGTAAGTGTCACGCTAAACATTCCATTTTTCTGTGAAGGCACCAGGAAACCTGCAGGGATTTATCTCTAGTACATAAAAAGTTAGAGGAAGAGAGAGAAAGGAGGGAGGAAAGAAAAAAGGCACACCCAGAGGATACTTGATTGGTGAGAAACTCTGGGACAGATGAAAGGTGATTTAAAGCCTTTGGTGACCTTGAAGGAGCAGAGGAAGGAGGGTGTGAGTGTGTGTTTTGTTCTGGGAGTTGCATATACGCGTTTATGTGTACACAAATGTCTTTGTGTTTATATTAATGCAACTTGAAGATATTTCATAGTCAGAACAAGTAGAAACATGATGGAAATCTTTTTTTTAGCCATGCTAGCGGCATGGTCTGTCCACCACTGAAATATCTCAACATCTATTGGATGGATTGCCATGAACTTTTGTACAGACAATGTCCCCCTCAGAATGATTTATAATAACTTTGGTGATCCCCTCACTTTTCATCCAGCGCCAGTATCAGGTTAGAATTTAACTTCAGTTTTAGAATTTAACGTCCAGTACTTTGATTTATGACTAAATACTACTAAAGACTAAAATGAATGACATTCCCATCAGCTTCAGCTGTACTTTGTTTAGTGCTAATTAGCAAATGTTAGCATTTTAACACACATTTTAAATTGCGAGTGCATTAGCATTTACATTAGCATTTAGTTCAAGCACAGCCTCACAGAGTTGCTAGCATCGCATAGTTTGTTGGTCCTTTGCTGTCAGCATCAGGAGATGGCTTTAAGGTTCATGTTAGACATGTAATGGATATGTTTAGAGGAAAATGTAATCCGCGGATTCTGTTAAATATCACCCAACAAATTGTCTTTGGCCAAGTTATTCTTACAAATTAGAAAAATACACCACTATAAAACACAGTGGACCCAGAAACTCAAGGTAGATCAAATAACAATAGCTGTTTATTTGACAGTGATAAGTGTGTGTGGGTGGAGTTTTCCTCAAAGGTCAAGGTCAAGGGTTAGGGAATGAATGTAGTCACTCATTCATGCAAAGTCCTTACAAGTACACAAATACAGACATATGTGACTTGGCTTGTGTGTGTCTGCACTGATAATTGGAGTGTATGTGAATGTCCAAGAACGAGAACTCCCACCTTGCTATACAAAAAGTCTTCATCAAATACTGGTGTCACGGAGAAAGCTGCGCCCCTCGCATGTTCCCAGGCTGGTTGTCTCTCTAAAGAGGACATGCCTGAAACAACAACCGTGGGTCCACAGTGAGAAAAGGGCCCCATGTTAGCGCAGATGGTCCTGACCCTCCTGAGCAAGTAGCCTCCCTTTCAACTGCGCTGACAAATTTACGAGCCCTAGGCTGACCCGCGGGCTGACTTTCCAAACATGATACTGACAGGAAAACAGTCGGAGACGGGAGGGATGGAGGGAGGCAGGGAGGAAGAGAGAGATGAGAAAAAGAGCACAGAGGAGGAAGAGAGGCAAGACATGTATATGCTGTGTTTTTGACAGCGAATAACAAGTGTGTAATTTTCATCACTTTTCATCCAAGTCGAAAACAGACCTGGAGCAAGTGCAAAATCTTTAGTTATAAAGAATTGTATACAAATCTGTTTGATTTCCATTCCTCTTTCCTAATTCAGTACATCATTCTTCGCAAAAAGTGGTGGGAGAGGCTGCTAAGCACAGGCGTCATAAGAGAAAGAAAAATAGGGTGACAGATGAAAATACAAGGTGAGACCATTGAGAGATTATGAAACCGCAAATATAGAAAAGAAAGATAAAGACAGTCAGGTGAGAAAGAAATAAGATGAAAGATGGTGTTATTCGTATCTTAGCGGGTACAACAGTACACTCATATGTCTAGAGGTAAGGGGTTTGACTCCCAATGAGGTCACCCATAAGAAGAAAGTATCCACTCCCAGTGCTGTGAGTCTATCTGGATAAAAGGATCTTATCACTAAGGATGTGCAGGGGAAACTCTGCCCAGTCCTTCCTCCTGTACCGTCACTTTCCACACCTCCGAGAAGCCAGCCTCCTTATCTGACTGAGTGTTTAAAAGTCCAAGAGGAAGGCTCACATTTTTAGCTATGTATCTACATTGTAGTTCTTACAGTACACTCACACACACACACACATACTGTCTGAGATTAGCTGCCGTCTAAACCCAGCTGGTAGTGTGTACACTTTGAGAGGAATGCTACTCTGACATTCATCTAATGACCAAGAGAATTGAATGATTCTTTTTAATAACTTCTCTCTCTCTCCCTGTTTATATTATAGATAATCTTTGTAGTGGACAGACCGATATCTCTTGGCCCAAGAATCGTGTTATCACATTTTGGTGATAAGCTGGATCTGAGCTATCAACTTTGCAGCATAACAGCTGTTGCTGTGTCAATATAAGGTTTTGACATCTTTAACGTCCAACAAAATTGCATTTCTATTCACACCATTTTCTTTGAAATCAAACCAGACTAATAAAGTGTCTTCTGGTGAATCATGATGTCAAAGTCCAGATTCTTTACATTGTTACTGTGCGTGTGATTTAGGATAGTACTTCAGCTAGTCAGAAGCATGATGTTAAACGATAATGCCGGTTTATTACAAGTTGGGTCTAACTTTTGTAGTTTTGGCCATAATTTCTATTTGTAATAACATTGTACTCACCAAGTCAATTTATGAGATCAAGGAACATCGCTAAAAAGAAGTGAGATGGGGCAAGAAACACGAGTAGTCAGATGAGTCAGGTTGTAAATAAACTCCCATGTTAGCCTAACTTACTTGGAAGAGAAAACAAAGGTGAACTGTAAAATTATTACCCAAACTGTCCATTTTAAACATTCATCACGGTTTTCAGACTTCCTGGTTCAACTTTGATCCTACTACGCTTACTTTAGTTGCTCACGCAGTTTTCCTGCGCAATGGGGGTTCATCACCACTTTCAGTTTCACCTCCAAATAATATGGTTCAGAACATCTGGCTGAACTGTTGGCTTGTTTACAACCTCCGTGATTATCTGGATCCGAATCAAGTTGTAATGAACCAGAATTATCCTCCAACATGGTCATCAGTCACTGTTTGATTTTCACAGATGATTATATTAAAACATGATGTAAAACCCCTAAATAGGATTAAATCTATAATTACACCAAAAAAAATTAAACAATCAATCAACAAATGAAGTAGATTAACACTCTAATTTCCCCCTTTTAATGACTGTGGTTTTTACCATTGCTGCTCTATTTTTAACTACTTTTTTTTACAGTAGGCTTTAAAAACACACTGCACAGCCCTCATGTTTAGTGCACAGCATTGTACATTTAGAGAAAAGTTCCCACTGAAAGGTTCCCCCATACTGAAAAATCACACATCATTTTGAAAGGTAGTTTGGATGTGCATTTCTGGCTTTCAGCGAAAACTCAGATAACACGAAGAAAGCCAAAGTTCTCTACACTTTCATCTCAGCAATATTGTGTTGACACTGTGGACAGATGTATTATTAGAAACATTGATTATTTTTCTCCTGATTTTCCCACCTGCTTTTTGAATATCCAGGTATCTGGTTACCGTCGCTGTTTTTGGAGCTGTGCCTGTGTGTAAAACAAGCAGTAGGTCTTACGTATAAGTCAGCCCAGGGGGGAGATTGAAGCTGGCCCAAACTGATTTATCAGTAGATCATATGCTCTGCCTCTAAGCCGCTGAAATGCGTTGTGGTCACCGCGGACTTTCCAAAGGGAATCGCACTGAGGCTCGACTGTCTTCATGACAGAGAGAGTGGAAGGGGAAGAAAGGCAGACAGAGAGGTGAGGATAGGGAGATATACTGGTAGAGAAAAGATGTGCGGAGAGGCAGAGATGGAAGCGAAAGGGAGGTGTTCATAGTGAGAGGGAGGGAAAATAGAGTACCTAAAGGTATCACAGAGTGCGCTGGCCTTCTGCCTTGTGGCTGTGGAATGCAAAGCCACCAATATTTTGACTTCTCCTTTAGAAACAGCTGCGTTTCCCTTTTTCAAAGATATTTTTTCCTTATTTATCGGATCCCTCAGGAGAGATCCATCTCCTGGCCCTGACACCGGCTTCCTCCTCTAAATCTGGGACCAGACCGGCTTAGCTCAGAGATACACGTATACACACACTCGCACACCTGCTGCCCAAAAGCAGACATTAACCACAGATCACTATAGCAGGCCTCTTTACTGCCTGTACTGTTGCACTTTGATAGAGGCACACAAAAATACGTGCCATCAGACAAATAAAGGCACATTATACAGTATGCTAAGACTACCACACATAGACACATGCCTGTGTGATCAGTCTTCAGATGGTTTCCCACAAAGCCTGATTCTTGACAACCATCATCCCTGTATTGACACAGAGTGAATAAAAATGAGGCCTAAACCCACAGAAATGTTTTGTTTTGCTCAAAATGAACTCCCATCAGAAACCATGGGAGTACATTTCTGTTTACGGAATATTCGCTTAGCGCTGAATGGTGGCGAATCTCTAAAGCAGCCGAGGGAGTCGTTTCTGAGAGGGTCTGTGGTCACGACCCAAGAGGAACGCAGCCATCCTCTGTCATATAAATCGCAGAGGGAATGGAGTCAAACATCAAGGACGGAGAATCTCGCAGGAAGAAGGAACAAGAGTTTCCTTTTTCGATCAGTATGCCATGGTCACTGATTTCCCCAATAAATACTGACTGTAATGGCATCTTAGAAAACTATTATGGGTCCACCAGTTATCCTACATTTGGGGATTTCATTTTGTGACCAAGCAACTGTCAAAAATCACTTTATTTTCAATCTGCTGATAGAGCAGCAACTTCTGTTTTATAGCAGAGAATCGCAGACTCAGACAAACCCTTCTCTGCTGGCCACCCAAATGTTTTCCCCCTGTATCCTATAACAACCAAAGGACATCAGATCCTGACAATCTGACCAACTCTAAACAATGTATCTTTTTTTGCGCAGTGTAGTGCGAGATTAATGATTCTGGTTTAGGCTTGTTGTTGTTAGTCACATACGTTAGACAGTGAAGTGTTTGGTGTCACTGGTTTTGTTTATGACTGCAGTGTTTGGTTGCGTTTATTTTCTTGTTCGTGTCTAAATGAAACAGCCAGTAGTATTTCTGCCAAATCGGCCCCCAAAGAGAACAAGATGTTGGAGAAGGAACAAAATGGATTCACGGCCCAAACTCCAGCAGAAATCTTGTGCTTTTATCCAAAGAGCCCATTCAATTGTCTGATTTTTTTAAATTAAAGTGCACCTATCATGCTGTGACCAAAATGGTAGGACCGAATCCTTATTTTTGTCTGTCGCTGAAGAGTAAAAATAACTAATTACATTTACTCCTCTCACAGTAATTGAGTGGCTTTTCACTGAACTTGGATTTGCGCTGTCTTGTGTAGTGCTCTTTCCACCACTGAGGATTTGAGAAGTCATCTGGCTCTTCCGTCCACAAAACCAAGTCTTGTGTGAAGACCGCTGATCTAAGTTGAAGTGAAGTGTAGGCTACCATTAGTCTGACCAGAGGCTGTTGTGACAGCTGCTCTACTGTAGAATTACATTTTTATTAACATCCCATAAAGTGGAAAAAAATCATTTCTGCGTTGTTTATTTTCCAGCTCATTTCTTTCCTGATTTCATGGAATTTCCTTATAAATGTGAAAAAGATGTAGCATCGTCTTTTGTTGACAGCTCATTGGCTCGAATTGGTGTCCAGTGAAACGAACACTTGTTTTTACAGGGGCTTTTGGGGAAATCGCAACTGGCCATTAATGTCAATGAGCTTTTCTCTGTGGCCATTAAGACCTGTGAGTGTTCAAACAGACACAAATGCTGTATAAAGAATGATTATAGCCATGGGTGTGAAGGTTGAATGTGTACATGCACTCACAAGGCTCCTCCTTATCTCCAAACTTGGGTCTCACCAAATTTGCAAAAATGCATCTGCAACATGAGATTCTGACATGTTTTGCTAATTAAAACACATGATGAAAACAAATGCCATATATGTGACCCAAACATTAGTATGCAAAAGGACTGCAGGACTTGGAAATTTATCTGCAATTTGCAAGCAACAATCTTTTGTGAAACATGATGCTGCTGTGATGAACTGTAAGCAATGCTTGCAAAATTGCTTCTGTGAACTGGGCCCCTGAACTTTCACTCAAATGCTGAACCTCTTAATTTAAATCTTTATTTAAAACACTAAACCCAAATAACATTCCTTAGAAGAACTGGGCAAAGTGAGTTTTAAAAGACTGCAAAAATGTAACAACTCATGAACTGAGACTTTCCATAACCTGAACTTTTACACATTTGTGAGGTTTTGGCTTTCGGTGCTGTTTTGCATTTCCATTGTTTTTTACAAACCGGGATGCTTCAGAAATACAAGATAACTTTGGCCTAAAACATTGCTTCAAAATACTTTTTTGTGGTTTTGCTCTGCTGTGCTTGTTGTGGACCTTGATATTTGTACAATCTTATTTCATTTTTGAAGTATTTTCCTTGTACTTCTACTTTGTTGTGTGGTGCATCCCTGATTCTTCTAAATTCTTTGATATCCTTTGGTACACCTTTTCATGTTTTACAGCCGATTCAAACACTCTTCTCCCCTAGATGCTTATCAGGGCTTGAATGCTGTTGTTTGTCTAACATGCACATTTCATTGGCTTTGTTAATAGTTAGTGTTATTACAGATGTGTTGGTAAATGGTGTTTGTTGTAATATGATGACAGATATGCTTGACGAATCATGATGAACAGAATTCCTAGCACTGCCTATAATTTAAATCTGAGCAGAGCCAAAATTTTGTGACATCAACTTCTTGCCAAACTGTGCAGATGACAATAGAAGTAAAAGTCAAACATCTTACAATGGCAACATGTTAAGCTATGTTATGCTACATTATGCCATGCTACGCTAGGCTACATTACGCTACATTACCTTACCTTATATTACCTTACTTACCTTTACCTGCCGTTGAGTTACCTTACCTTATGTTACGTTACCTTACCTTATGTTATTTTGTGTTACCATTACCTTATGTTACCTTATCGTACAATACAGTGGTGGAAAATGGGCATAGCAAGAACAGAAAAACACAAACATTCACGTACCTTGTTTAACTGTCCCCCGCACCCGAGTTAGTGGCTCCACATCTTAATCCTAAGTAATAGCGTTTGAAGAGATGGAATAAAATCTCCTATTGACACACAGGTATGACACATCCAGCTACCTGCAGGCCAACTGGAGACTCAACAGAGAGCTGATGACTGCTACCTCTCAGCTGTCAGTCCATCGATGGAAAATACTGATACTACACAGTCCAACAGCCATACCTCGGATATCTATCTGTTAGCAAAGCCCCAGCTGAGGAGCAATTACAGCAAATTATCCGCCTACCCTTGGGGTTAGACACACACATACAACCCCACACATATTGTGCACTAGCTAAAAATCTCAAAACGACAAAAGATAGATGTGTGTCCAGCCCTTATTTTATCATCTTGCATGGAATGCAGCACAGTGGTGATAGAGCTCGGCTTGGTGGGAACAAAAATCAAATACTCGTCCTTTGTGGATGTGTGTGAGTTTGTGTGTTTGTGTGCATCCTGGAACAGTATGCCTGACAAACCCAAATGGTTTTTCAAGGATTATATGGAGGATGATGGCTGTAGAAAAATGTGATTATATGGTTCAAATGGGGCCATTGTTCCTGGGGATGCCTGTCCAGTGAGGTCATTATGTACTATAACCTGTGGGAGGTAATGGAAGAAGAGCAAGCTGGATATCCAGGCCCTTGATGAATGTCTGTGTGTGTGTTTGTGTCTGTGTGTGTGAAAGAGGAAAAATGCAGCCTAAATTGTCAGGCTCTCAGGAAGTGCTACGTATTATATAAAGTGTTATTTTGACAGTGCTATTAATCCTTTGCAGGAAAATAAAGTGAAAGGAAATACATCAGTTGAGCAATTGAATCTAAATAGGCATTTAATTGGGCACAAATAGCTATTCAGATGTCTAGAAATGGACATTATGCCATGATGAAAAACAATTTTTTTAATCAAAATGATATTAAAGCTCCCATTCAACTTGAAGAGACATTCATGTGCAGCCTATGAGGTGACCTTAACAATACAAACTTTTCTACACAATTTGATTTATTGCTGTGATTTGTTTTAGTGTTATCATTATGTTTCCAATAAACCAATCTGGGCAGGTCACGAAAATGTCACATCCAACCAGCTCAGGTGGAAGTAAACAAATGCAATCAAGGTTACTTCACTAATGCCATATTTTGTTATCTGTGCTATAGGCTCTGCAATCTTTTATAAAAGATAATGTGGGAAAGTTAGTGACAGAGAGCCAAGATTACTCCAAATAGTAAAAGATCTAACACCGTAATGTCCCGAACAGAACCCCAATCAAATCCTCCAAATTCGATGTGTCTGTATGTTTTAATTGTAATTAAAACACAGACATATGTGTTACACTTGGGTAAAAACGGTTTGGGGCACTTTTGCCTGCATCTAAACATTCTGTCTGACATAAATTGTCTTTGCTGTAATGTTTCTGCGCTGCATTTCCCAGAGATCCCCTTTTTTCTTTTTGTTTATTCCAAACTAACCTGCTTGAAACATAAAACGCATCACTTCCTGTGCACCAGAGGAATTTTCCCAGGAAAGACACCCCACACATGGTGTTTTGTGCCGTAAACGTAAAAGCTTTCATGAACCGACTGTGGGTTGAATCACAGTTTCTGTGGCAAAAATTAAGTTTATTTATATAAAATCGTTGCAAATTGCTATATTACCTAAAGTGCCTGGCCTTCTAAGCATTAAACACATTTCTTGGTTGTTCCCAGCTGTCTGTCAGGAACACATAACAGTAATTAGTAAGTGCTAAAATCACTGTACTGATTTCTGCTGGACACTGAGAGTAAAGCTGTCGGCTGCTGTTCTGTGTTTGCTAATGGGGCTTGACAGTCAGAAAAAGGGCTGGTCTCACTGCCTCATATCCTCGCTATGGACCGATGCTCCTTCCTTGCCCTGAATTCTCACACCACTGACTTCTGGGACTGTCTGTGTATCGCAAAGTGTGTGTGGGAATGTTAGTGTAAGCCTCTCCGTTCTCTTTTTCTCATGTGTGCAGGATCCTGTAATGCAAGGGTGTGTTTTAATTCTTCGCTTTGACATTTATGTCCGTATCTGTGCATGTGCCAGTGCCCATATACATGTAACTACCCTGCATGCATATGTGGAAGCCCTTTTATAATACATGTAGAGGTGTGTGTGTGTGTGTGTGTGTGTGCCTACATGCATCGGACATAAACTCTCGCTCTTGCCAGTGGCCCTTGACTGGTCCTGTGGCGCTCAGTGTGTCGGCTTTGATGCTGGGTCAGGGGAGAAGATCAGAGCACAGGATGAGTCTCCAAAGACACACACACACACACACACACACACACACCCTTGCTCAAAGTTAATGATTACTCCCAGCAGACCCCCAGCCCTTTCGTCCGTACTTCGACCCCAGGAGCTGCCCTGCCAGCTGCCTGACTACAAAGAGCCAAAACACTCAGCAGAAGGAGGACACAGTGCCTGGTGGCAGCCAAGCACACCTCAGGCAGCTCACACCACTGCAGTGTGTGTGTGTGTGTGTGTGTGTACTGTAAGCTGCCAGTATTCATCTGCTTTGCAAAAATCAACAGCTGTCTCCGTGTTTTATCTTTCCACACTGCATCAATGCAAAAGGTTAAAGAGTTTGAGGCATAAAATCTGGTTTGAGCCTCTTCAGAAAGACTAGTGTTTACAGCATAAAGATTTCCACTTAATGAGATGTTTTTCTTTGTGAATGAAATAGTGGTGTTCGCCGAAGAGTTGTGATTGTATCAACTGCAAAAGTTTCTCATGAAAGTCAATCTGATGGGCCAAACCTTTAATTAGTTGGGACTTTGGAGGAATTAACGACAAATGGAAGACATGGACATATCTGACCTATCCTCAGAAACCATCAAGTCTGAGAGAAAAAACAGACAGATTATGGGCTGTAATTACATAAACACAGATGGATTCTTCTCATGCCTTGGACATCCAGAACATTTTTTTATTGGTTTAGCCATCCGCAAAGTCTTTAACAATGTTGACAGGTTCTTGGTGTGCAAACATTTAATTGAAGGGTGTTTGTGAAAATGTCTTCTTTTTTATTCTTTCCTTTCCCTCATTCACTTTCATTTTTGTCTCCCTCTCATAGCCTCTCCTGCAGTGTGATGCATTATGTGTCAGAGGCAATAGTAAATTACAGATTTAATTAGAAAGCAGAGATTTTTACGAGGGTCTTCGGGATTCAGTTTTGGCATGCTCTACGCATAAAACTCCCACACTGCTTGGTTATTGAGAAGATACTGGAATCTTTGCAGTACTGCAGAGAAAAGCTCAGCTTGTTTTACAGCAACACTGTCTTCTTGTTCCCATGTTAGTTCAGCAAGGTCAGTGGTTCCGACTGCAATCATCCTATTTCTTCCAGGAGACACTGAGTGGAAAACCTAAAACCAAACACTGCCTGCTACAAGGACAGTAAGCCAGAGCATGAAACTGTCTTTTAAATCATACTGAAACTGTACCTGTCTCTCAAACTAAATGTCAACATCCACTCTTTCCTGTTTGGATGAAGTGGAAGAGGTAGAGAAAACCCTGGGTTGTGTGGTGCATTATGGGATAGAGATGGGAGGAACAAAGATTGATGAGAGTGTGGCTTGCAGGTTTGAATCTTGACTAGAAAAGCCAGTCCAGTATCCTAGGAATTCCATCCATATTAGCTGATTCTGCACCTTACAATTTACGTCCAATGCCAGTACAAACGCATGAAGTAGTGTATTCTTCTGGAAAAATAAGGGTATGGAGGTTGTGGTGGTGGCGTTCACCTCCCATCACAAACCTGCATTTAACGTCCAAGTTTTTATTAACCATAACCACGATCTTTCCCTGACCTTAACCATGCCGTAATTTCCATGCACAGATACTGTAGAATTTTTTTTTTGCCATCCTGGGTTTTGCAGAATCATCCAATATCTACGTTCTTTTCTGGCGATGGGGTTGAGAAAATTTGTGAGGAGGGTCTGTGCAAGATGCGTTTTCATCTCCTTGAACAATTCCCTCTAAGCTGCCCTTATGCAAGGCATTCAACTCTCCAATGCTCCAGTAGGGTTGTTCCCTGAATCTCAGTAAATGCTGAAATATACTGCATTATACTACAAATTAATCCAGTAACCTGCTACATAACCTGGTACATAACAGATCTGCACACCTTATGGATCTAATCAGAGCAACTTTATGTTGCATATAGGACAGTGGCACAAATAAAGCTCTCCCATTAGAGGGAATTAATACACAGTAATTACATCACTGTGAGAAATTCAGGCTTGAGAAGTTTTAGTTTGCTTTATGCTGATGTTTTACAGAGACAACACATTACTTTTGTGTGTGTATTTTTTTTATAAGAAGAAGAGATCAGGGTGTATGGGCTTAAGATTTGTTTGAATGGCAGCGTTAATCTGAATCTGATCTGATTGCCCATCCACTTATTATGAATGCAATGTACTGTTTAGAAGTCTCTGAACTTTTTAAAGTGATACTATGTAACTTTTGAGAGAGGAAATACAAGATTCCTCTTACAAAAGAAAACGCACCCTTCAGTTCAGTACACTCAAGGGTTTTGCAGCTAAAGCCTTACTTGGTCTGGTATGACCAGTAGCTTATAGTGGCTAATGTTAGTCAATGTTAGCAAGCTTTAAATAGATGCTGTATTGCTGTGTAACTGACATTACTGAGTCAGTCTTTATAACTCTTCTCTACTTGTGCTACATGTTTTAGCATGTCACAGATAAACTATTTAATAGTCTGACCACAAATGACTCAGGAGAATCTTGGGAAATGAAGGGAAATTTAACGTACCACTATCCTTTAAAAGACACTTGTGGCT
This sequence comes from Siniperca chuatsi, assembly GCF_020085105.1. Lineage (NCBI taxonomy): Eukaryota > Metazoa > Chordata > Actinopteri > Centrarchiformes > Sinipercidae > Siniperca > Siniperca chuatsi. Next base: position 10,791,316 of record NC_058060.1, read on the forward strand.
ACAGTGGCCACTGTTCAGCAGTTACGTAGTCTTGTTTGACTGTCTTGTGGCACAAAACAGCATAGAACAGGCTCTGCATGCTACAGGCTGAGGTGGAGGGATTTGCATTTGTGTGTTTTACATGTCTGCAACCGTGTTTAAATTGGCAGTATGATCCAAATCTCTGTCATCAAACTGGTACTTAGTAAAATCTCACTGACAGATCTAATAAGAGCTCCCTTAAGACTATATTAACTGGGTCACAGGTGCTCTGTTCTCTGTAATCTACATCGCAGCACTGGATACTACACTGGAAAATATTTTGGCATTAAAGATTCATTCAGAAGATGCACTTTTGATTAGGAATCTAATTCGTAAAGACTGTGCCACATGCCTATTCTGGTGGTTCCTTGCACAAGCCTCAACGCCACAAGGGAAAAGTTAATTACTCATCTAACTTTGAGGCTTAAAGCTTTCAATAATCCCCTCTTTAAAATGGATAGACATCTGACGACATAATTACCTTTTGAAAAAGCCATCCATAATGTTCCCTTTTAGTTAATTTTACCAGCTGAGTGTTGATGAAGGGCGAAAAAGTATTTTGGTAAGAGAAGGTGGTTGTTGGTTGTTTTGCTCTGTGGTTGTGGGACGTGTGAGAGAAAGCAGGAGGGATTTGATGCAGGCGGCTGTTCGCCAGCTGTCCCTCTGAGGGATTGGCTGGACGGTGTTAGGAGTGTGAGCAAAAGCACTGACCACTGACCACAGACAAGTCAGCCTGTCACCCCAGGGCCTTAAGTGCACACTCTTGGTTTTTCTGCTTCACATCGAAGAACACTGCTATGCTCCTCCTCTAAACTATTTTTCTAGAGTATTTCCTGTTTCTCTTTTAAATTTGTCTGTCTTCCTTCCTTCCTTTTTCTACTTATAGTTTTCATCCCACTCTCTGCTCTCTTCTGTTTCTGGTACATTTCCATCATTCCTACCAAATTGGCGATCGCATCCTCACAAGCTTTCAGTGTCTTTTAACTTGTTACTGGCAGTTGCTGTACTTTATTTTTACTCAAGAGGTTGTGGTTATCAGTCATGGTCAGATTCATTTTTGTCTCTTCTTCAATCGTGTTCGCCTGTTTGTCCACTCATCCGCCAGCCTCCCCCTGCACAGACAGCCTTCTGGCTCAAAGTTTCACTCACTTGTCTTTCTTTCAGCACCTTTTCCCTTCCTTTGCTTCTTAAAGGGGCACGCATCTCAGTTTATAAAAAGCCACACTGAAGTTCCAGTGTGATTTCAGTTCTTCCAAAGCTAGTTTGTAGAGGATTTTTGTTTAGTTTTTTCAAATAATGTAGTCTGTCCAACACTAATGCAGAGTCATAGGCTGTTGATTTACCATTACAGTAAAATGATATAATGTTCAGAATGCATAGTATTCAATAAGATATTCCCTTATCATATTAGAATGATCACTGATGTGAGGTGGACTATTAGCCAGGCTGTGAATATAAGGACCATATGAATACATGTGATAGCAAAAGATTCCCAGGGTCAGTGTGTGTGTGTGTGTGTGTGTGTGTGTGTGTGGGTTGCCATAATACCTACAGCAGCAAGGACAGGACAGCGGTGCCAGATGTTGCGCAGGTGGAAACGAGAGAACAGCTCCTATCAAAGCGTCCAAGTGAATCTGCAAATCGTCCATCTCACTCTCTCTCTGTCACTAACCGTCTCCTTCCCTCCTCCTCTCATTGCATCCCAGACTCTGTCTCTTTCCCTTTCTCCCTCCATTTTTGTCCCTTTGGTCTCTCCATCTTCCCCTCTCTGACAACTGACTTTGTCTTTCTTCGTCTGGACTTGTCATCTAATCCACTTCTCCCACAGTCATTTTCTTCTCCTGTGTTATTTTAACGGACCTAACCTTTTTCTTTTTTATTGACATACAAATTATGCTTTATTTTTTGCTGTATTGCTGTTTCCATTCAGGCTATCCAATGTGATACATCATTCACAAAAAACTTTCTTCCCCCCAAACAAATCCTTAATCCATTTTCATCTCTTTTATTATTTCTTCTTCTTCTTCTTCCTGTTTCTCTTAATCTCTTTCTTTCGCTGCTTTTCTCTCAATCTCATTCTTTATCTCTGTCTACCATCTTTCTTTGTCTTTCGTTCCATATTTTTGCCTCAAAACTTGAAGTCGTGTGTTGTCTGTCTATCTCTGCCTATATCACCATTCAAGCAGTCATCATTTATTCCCTTCTCCTCTCCTCTTCTTACTCTTCCTTTTCTTTCTCTTTCTTTCTCATGTGTCGTTCTGTTTCTCATAGCAGATGAAATCACCCCCAGTGTTTAGGTGATTCATCAGAGAAATTCCCTATTATCAGGTTTTCTGGTTAACCTTGGCTGCCTCAGTGTGTGTTCAAGCGAGTGAGAATGAAAGAGAAATAGTTGACTGTTTAAATGAACTTGTCATTTTTTTTATGTTTCTGTGTATTTTCTCATGAACTGGTGACCAACGGTGGGAGTGTGGTAGTAAAATAAAGCCATAAAATACACCTACAGATTAGTAGTCACACACACATCACACATAAACACTCTTTTCCTGCGGTTTCCATCGAGCACTGTTTGCACCAAATCACTAATATAATCAGTTTTCCCATCTTTAGAATCACTCTGAATGAATTCCTCTCTGAATCATCCAAAGCTAAATCCCTTTTCCCTTCTGTGTGTTCCTGTCTCAAAGCTCACGTCATGGTAGATTAGCACAGAGGTTACGCTCCCTGTACGCGTCGTGTAAAGACTTCCCTTTGATTTTAGATGCAAAACCTCAGTGGATTTCAATTGAATTTCAAGCTGAGAAGGTGGAGAAGCAGCTGGAATGCTACTTAGCCGCTAACGGTGTGGCTCCCAGGCCACTTCGCAGAGTGACTGCAGTGATAAAGTGTACGGTAATGTGAGATGTGATGCTGTCGCTGTCTTCATATTTCATAGTTTTAAGTGTTTGTCTTCGTCTGGACGCCATTCAAAAAGACTCCCCTCTGAGATAAACAAATAAGATTGATTTGAACTTGAACAGGTTGGTGAGTTTTTGAGTGAGCTCAGGAGTGCCTTGTTGAAATGTGTCCTGTGAATTTCATTAAAATGAAATCAGTGGATGCATTCTTTTTCTTTTTTTTTTTTTAACCACACTGAAAACAGTTTCCTCCTTGGCCAGAATCTCTGTCATTGCTCTTGTATGATTGTTGTAGATTTTGTAGCATTTTTCAGGAAATACAAAATATAAAAAGTCTGCAGTTTAATTCTAGGACCACACTGTTAACACCCTTGCTGCTTCACTGGAGCTGCTTACTGGAAGACCACAGCTATACTGGATAACTCCCAGTTTGTGTATGTGTAACTGGCCCTGTGCTGGCTACACAAAGTTTAAAAATGGCTGTAAAGAAGTCAGAGGAGCGTACTAATGCTGCGTTCATGTCACATTGTACAAACAGTTATTATGAGTAGCCTAGTCACGTCAGCTTACGAGTTGTAATTCCAAGTCAGAGAAATTGGGAATTTCTCACAGCTACTATATCACCCACTTGGCGAAAAGTGGGTGATGAATATTAAAGGGGCACTCCAGCAATTTAGTATTTGGTCTTCCATAAAGTAGGGGGACTTGTGGGTGACAGATTGAAAAAAAGAATTATCAAATTCGAAGCAACAGAGGCCGAGATATACTGACTTTTAGTCCCTAGTAAGGGTCAAGATCCAAAAACACTGGATCCTACATTTCCCATAATGCAACCAAAAGCATCTTTTCGTTAGAGCCTTCCTGCTTGGTAAATCTTTCAAACCCCACACCTCCAGTTTGTACCGCAGGTTTTCCGTTAAAAGTTTTCAATCTCATACAGTTAAAAAATAATGTGTACAGTTAGGTGCCTGATATTTTGTAGATTTGACATACACCGCATTGCAGCAGATGTAATAAATATTTGATATATAACTCCTCCTGACCTTCTCACCACCTACAGTCAGTTTATCAAAGAGTTTTTGTGCCAAAAAGTCAGTCGATTCTTAAATAGGGAATATCAAATTTCAAGCTGTTGGTTTTTAAGCCCAGGGCGGCTGAAGGGAGTGTTGTAAAGTCATTTAGAGTACCATGACCTCTGCTTAAGTCCTCCACACACAGACACACAAGCTTAGCTGATCTATCTACCCTACACAAAAACAGACCCGTTATCACACACAGTTACTGCGACATCTGTGTGTGTGTGTGTGTGTGTGTGTGTGTGTGTGTGTGTGTGTGTGTGTGTGGGCAGCTTGTGGAGTACAATGATGAGATGGTCACTGTCACATCTGATAGAAGTCACAGTGACGCTGATGTGAATAACATCTCATTCTCTATAGGTGGTTTCCTTTGCTTCAGTGGAAAGTGTTTGAAGTACAGAGAGGCAGAACTGGCTCAGACTTAAACTGAGAGGCTTCAATTATTGTAATTTGTTTTGACCAAGTCACAGCAATATGCCTCAGGATTGGACTGTACTGATTTTCCTCAGAAATGCAATGAAGCTAGAAAGACACGCCTTCCCTCCCTGCCTTTTCTGCTCAGTTTGTTACTTAAGTTAAGCATTTATGTAACTTGGAATTGTCTGGGGATGAGGGGAGCGTTGACCTTCCTGGGTGTGGGTACAAGGTGGGGCTGGCACTTTTGGGAGAGTCTGATTGGTTCCAGTGTTCTCACATCAACAAAATTTTCTCTTCGGCTATGACTCGGGGAACAAAATGTGTCATTGGTCCATTTTGGGTGGGTCCCCACCTCATAAAATTACCAGAAAGTTTTAACAAGCCTGGCTCAGGTACAAAAATTTCAATTCTTCTTACCTAAGGTTTGGGCAATAAAAGAACCCAAATGAATATTCAAAATGAAACATAAAAAGTAACAAATATTGGCTTCATAGACCTCCCCTTTACTTTTTTTTTTTTACTACCTCAGATATGTACCTTTTTAAGTATGTTTGAAACAGTTGGACACACACTAATTATGAATCCATGTGTTGGGTTAATGTAGGAAGGAGGAAGACTCCATGATGTTTGTAGTGGATAGCCTTCTGTCATTTATCAAGTCAGGCAGTATCTTCATATTAGTAAGTAATAATTTTGGGCAATATCGAACGATTGCTTCTACTAAACTAGCCAGACTGGCTATTTTAGTCTTAATCCAGCATATAACCCCTAGTTACGTGCCGCAAAACAATATTTTTACAGGCTAAAAACATCAACGCTGGCTGTTTCCTCCTGTTTCCAGTCTTTACACTAAAATAAGCTAATCGGCTGCTGGCTGTAGCTTCTTATTTAGCGAGTGGTATCAATCTTCTCATCAAACTCTTGTCAAAAAAGCAAATAAGTGTATTTCCCAAAATGTCTAACTATTCCTTTAACTAAAATCCTGCAGGCTGGAGCAGCTGCAGCAGCGGTAGTAGAGGACAGATACAAGCAAATGCATGATGTTGGACATCTATGTTTGGTCCCACTGAGAGTGAAAAACTGAGGCGGTAGTGTACTGCCAGCTGTGGTTCCCAGTGAGTCTGCGCTTGCAGTCTGTGGTGGTGAAACTGCAGCCTGTTGAACCTCACTGCACTGGAGTGGAGATGACGATAGAGTGTCATATGCTACACACTACACACACATACACACAAAGTATTTCAATCAGTAAAAGTGTGATGGAGTAAGAATAGTAAGAGTGCGTTGACTTGTGTTTTTGGGCACTCAAGCAATTATCTTACTAGTTTTCTGTGTGTTTTGCAGAATATAGCACATATTTGAGGCTTAGCATTTACCGTTTATGTCTGCATGGGTATTTCTGTACACGACCTTCTAATTGCATTTGACATGCCCCTCTATTCATTTCCCTCTTCTCACTCTGTGTGTCCATCGACATACTGACTCTGCAGGCTCTTTGCTGTGGGAGAAAAACCTCCAGCTGAGACAGGAACCGAATCCCCGGAGAGAACATTATCATTATGCCGCATATTGCACTTAAAAGCATAGGAGGGAGCACATTTGTTGGTTTTTGTCATTTCACGGCATCAGAAGTGGTCGCAGAACGTCTCTAAGTTTGCTGCCGCTGAAAAAATCATGGGCTTTTGCTTTGGACTGATGATAACAGGGGTTTATTTAGGGAGACTGGAAGCCACGAAAACCTATTAGACATGTGATCGTTTTAAAGGCTTCTATGGTCGACCTCTGTGTCTGTAAAAAGGATATCCGCTCATCACTGACAACTGTATATTTACACTGAAACCCTGTTTGTAAATATGCAATTTGATCCTATTTGTAGAAAATGCATCATGAAAGTGAGAAAAACCACAGAAGAAGCATTGTAAAGGTCAAAGGGCAGATCAATGAACTATCATCTACATTATTTGCCAAAGTACAAATCTAATCAAAACACTAATTCTTCTGATGATTAGGAGTAGAAAACCTGCATACAAGTATTTAACTTTATTCGGAGAATACATTTTTTTCGCTTGTATTATCTTTCCCTGTCTCTTTCTCTTTGTGCATAATGTTATGATAGTGTGTGTGTGTGTGTTTCCATCCCACAGTGGAGTACGACAGGGAGCTCTCTGCGCAGCGGCGTCACCACAAGGAGTTTAAGTTCAACCTGTCACAGATCCCAGAGGGCGAGGCCGTCACCGCAGCAGAGTTTCGCCTCTACAAGGAGTGTGTGAGCCGCGCCTTCCGCAATGACACCTTCCTACTCAAAGTCTACCAGGTGGTCAAGGAGCACCCTGACAGGTAACACACACACACACAGTGATGATTACATAGTGAGCTTAGATGCAATTCTCTGTATCATATTCAGACTCTGTCATCCTAAATTCACAGAGTTTTGATTTTCATGTTATCATTTTATATACATTACCCTGTAATTCAGCCTGCCATATTTGGTATCTTACAAAGCTTTGACGTATTGGGTGAAATTTAAAATAAAGTTCTGTGGATTGGAACAGTGCTTGGCCATGCAACATGCTTGTGCATTAACCCGAACTCGGGTGGATCTGGTAGGTTTGCAGAGGGGTTGCACTGTGGTTGTACTGGGAATCAACAATTCAACAGCATGCATGCTCAGTTGACTTTTTCTGGATACAAAAAGGTCAAGATTCTGATTATAAAAAAGTTGTCTGTCCCTGTGTGATACACAGACTCTGGGCCCTTGCAGTGTTTATACTGTAAAATCAAGCAAAACCATGTCTTACAGAAATAGCACAGCTTCAAAATCCTCCCGTCCCCCAAATGAGCACAGCTAATACATGCCAAACATTTACATTACGTCTGCAGGGGCAGATAAACATCCAGTAAGATTTCTGAATGCTATTTGTGTTTTATCAAGCCCGCCCAGTGAGAACCAACTCTAAGATGAAGAGAATTTCTGATATACATTTTTAGGCTAACATCTCATGTCACCCAGTATATTTTGTTTCTCAATGAATTCACATCAATGAATTGATTAATATATTGTGTTGAATATCATCAAGAAACACCTGAACACCTTAAGGTGGGGTCTCTAACACCAAATGTCTCAGGCTAAAGCTGATCCACTCTGAGGTCTGCAGAGTGAAAAAGTACGTCAGCTATAGATGTTGACAAAGTATATTTTTCTGTCTGTCAAAAGGTTTCTATGGGTACTACTTATTTGTTGCATTCCTTTATCCCTACAATGGGTGGTTTGTGCTCTCCAGCCTGGTGGTAAAGCCTTTTATTTTTGGAGATATTTGGAGATTAAAGGGCCCATATATCTCCAATTTTTGTGTTATTGTAGGATAGGTTTTTTACCTTGAAGAAAATTACAGCCTGGATGGTGTGCTCTCAGGTGGAGAAAATTTGCTCACGCGGTGTTTGTGATTTGTAGGTGTGAATTCAAGGTGCAACATGCATCCACTGAAAAAAATCAGTAACGTCTGTACGACAGTAAAGTTGTAACTGCTTTGATTTTACAGTCTTACCTTCATTCTCCGCAGTGCTGACAGTAACGTCTGAGGTTTGACGGTTTATATGAGAAAAAGTCTTTGTTGTTGTTTTCCCCCATTTTCTACCTTTTGCAAAACTGTACCTTTGTAATCGCCCCATCAGTGGGGAGCCTATTAACTACCGCGTGCCCCTCCTTCCCGTAAAAACCTGACTCCTGTTTTGACTCTAAGCCGTAATGATAGAGCGCTTAATTAGCCTGACACCCTTTGTACTTTTCATTTGATTGGGGTGGTTTCGCTAACAGCAGGCAAAGAATGTGAGAGATTACAATGCCAAAAATGTGGCAGGCCTGACATCGTATTGAGAAAAGGCAGGTTGCTGCAAAGGCTGTTTTTATTGACCAAAACCCATTCAGCAGCACTTTGCCAGCTATTATAGAGTACCTAACTTTTTCCATATAACCATATTTCAATTCCTGCTAACAGTAATATTGCCCTTATTCTGATTCTTAAAATGTTGCTTAGGTATACTGGCAGTTATAATCTCCTTCTTGTACTGAACACCTCTGCATCCTTTCCCTCCAGATGTCAGACTTGCATATTGCTTTTACAATTTTATGAATATGCCCTTTCAGCAGTTTAAAAGATGAAAGCACATGAAATAACCAGACCAGCTGTGAGCTATACTCTCCCACCTTGCGTTACATTTTTAACAACACTCACTGACAAGACTTATAAAGGAGATTTATTGTAGCAAAAAAACACAACTGTCACCCTTGACCTTATTATTCCAGTTCATTTAAGCAATCAGTCAATAAGAAGTTTTACAGTCGGCTCTCAGTAGCCTTCACCCTGCAGGCGGCTCTCTGATGGACCTCCTGCCGTCCTTCGTCAGCCGAACAGCGGCTGTGACGATGAGGCGGAAACATTGGTACACTGGCCCACGCTGTGACAAATGTGTGAACTTAGCAGTGGGGTGGAATGAATGTGTGTGTGTGTGTGTGCATGAGGGAAAACAAGGAATACCAGCTCATACGGAAGCTGTCAGAAACACTCTTATTAATGACCAATAAAGAGGGGCTGCTGATGCATGACTGCAGGGGCATTCTCCGAAACACCTGGATGGTCGTGAGGCTTTGATGTCGGCTCTGGAGGAGGGTCCGACAGACCCGACGCTGTGATATTACTACTGTAATGGGACAGTGGGAGGACAGGCCCTCTTATCACTCACGCTCTGTCTTTTCTTTACAACTCCCCTGCTCTTTTCATTAATTAGTCCACAGTTGTAGTACGTGGGTCTTTTTCCTCCCCCGTTTGACACATTCTTCCATTTTGCAGCCTGATTTCATTCACACAAAATATTGTAAATGATATTAACATGCCTGTAGCCTGATACCAACGATTTAATTCCTTCCTTTTTCCTGTCCCTCAGAGAGGTAGACTGTATGGTCAAAGCTATCCATCTTTCTGTCACTCTGTTATGATACTGTTACCCTGATACAAACCAACAGCTCCTGTGTTTCCCTTGGTTTCTTAAAGAGGTAGATCGGTGTTCTGAGCTATAATCACACTGTACGGTACCTCTGTACCTCTGTATTTTATTGCTTTAGTCAAACAGCATAAAATACAATGTACCAACAACTATACAGAGCATAATCATCAGAGTCAAGCACACTATACACCTTTGTTTTCCGACGTTTCCTGCATATTACTTTTGCCCGTCTTTGCTAGTGATTTCATGTGCATCGACTCTCTCTGCAACCTGCAACTTTATCTTTTTTATTTATTTTTTTTTTTTGAATACTAAAAAAGGTCTTAAAAACCTTAGACTTCAAAACCTGGTTAGCAAAAAGCCAACATGCATACTAACTAGCTTGTCTGTTTTGAACTTTAAAGGCCACCTTTGATAACCACATCAACTAGTTAACTTAAAGTGGTTTGACTACATCTTTACCAGTATGTGCTACGGTGCTAGGCTCGATAATATTAGCTTATTTCTCTCCTACCCATCATTTTTTTCATTAGATGACAGTCTTAGGTTGCAAAAATGTTTCTTTGGCTAATTAGCTTCACCCAGCCCTGACACAGTCAAGTCCCAAAACTATTATTATTATCTATGATCCAAGCTATTTTTCTTTTGTATCTTCTCCCATGTTCTCTCAGAGAGGCAGACCTGTTCCTGCTGGAGTCTCGCAGGCTGTGGGCAGCTGAGGAGGGCTGGCTGGAGTTTGACATCACAGCCACCAGCAACCTTTGGGTGATGAGCCCGGTGCACAACCTGGGCCTGCAGGTCAGCGTGGAGACCAGCAGCGGTAAGAGATTACATCACTTTTTTTTTTTTTTTTACTTTCACAGCACACAATGCACACAATTTCACAACATTAATCCATAGTTAAAAGAAACATTTACATTTTTTAGTAGTTTAAGTAAGTCACTTCCTCTGGTCGACAAAATGACCATAACTGACAATGTAATTTAGGCAACTTGTTAAAACCAACACAACCTTTATGGTAAATGTTGCCTTGTGTAGTTTTTAAGTGCTGTGTCTTTTCAAACAGGGCAGAGCATCAGCTCCAAGGAGGCAGGGCTCGTGGGACGTGACGGTGCGCTGGAGAAGCAGCCTTTCATGGTGGCGTTCTTCAAAGTCAGTGAAATGCATATCCGCACCGCCCGCTCCACTGGCGGAAAACGTCGCCAGCAGAACCGCAACCGATCCACACAACCACAGGAGGGATCCAGAGGGCCAGGCCCAGCAGGTCAGTCTGATGTCTGCTACGCAAACACTGAACCTTAACTGACCTCATCAAACAATACAACCATGAACACAATCAGACACAAAACTGACCTCAAGCTAACCTCACTACATCCGTAAGTGATGTCTAACCTGTTTAGATCGGTGGATGGGTAGCATGTGTTTGAAGTCTGGTTGAAGTATTCCTCTTTGAGACACTTGATAAATTGGACCTGACTTCATCCGGATCTCTCTCTAATCAGCCCCCATCAGATGAAAATCCTAGCCCAGGGATGATGTCCAAAATCTGTTTTTACTGTAGTTTCTCTGCATGGATTTAGGGTAGTGAGGTATATCCCGAAACCTGCATCTTCAGCAGGGAATAGTGTTTTTCAGAGCACTATATAAGATGTTTTATTTATGAAGGGGATTTATGTGGCACCTCTCCAGACAGGTTGAGCTAGAGAGTTGAATGGAGGGTTTGGATAGAGATTTGAGCAAAAAATACTTTATAGTCAAAGAGCAAATGGGTGGTGTTAGGGAGAGAGTATAGAAGAGAAAGGAGTTTAAGAATTTGGGGTCAAACTGAAAGATGAAAGATGTGTATGATAAGAAGAGAAGATTTTAGACAATACATGAAAATGGCAGGGACACAAAAGAGTGGATTAGTGAGTTTTCAGTGATTTAGGATGCAGGCGGCGAATCCATCGTGACAGGTGACCTCATCCTCACCAGTCCTCCCTGCTTCTCTTTCTACTCAGCAGATGATGTAATGAGCAGATATAAGCCTGATGTTATGAGCTCTGCAAGCTTTTCAAATTAAATCAAACCCTAATCTGCCCGCCTTTCACCTGCTGTGTAATTCTGGCCAGACCTTAGAGCGCTTAAAGCTAAGTTGCTCCTGTGAGACTTCATTGTGTGACTAGTTCAATACATAAAGCTAGCGCTCAGTGAGCCTGCTGTTAATATCGGTCTGATCCTTGGCTAATTTGACAGATGAAGCCTTGTGTTAATATTAAGCCTTCACGGCTCAAAGCTTTGACTCTATGCTATGTATCAGAGGCGAGCCCTGTATGCAGCGGTAAAAAACCTCAGTATATTTTAATTGTTGGTGATATTTCTAAGAGTTAGGAGTTAGTTCCTTATGTCCAACATTTTTAAAATTCTTGCTTTCTTCAAAATCTGCGCTTAGCAGCTACGGTTAAGGTAATGGAAAGATTATGGTTGTGGCAAATAAACTACAGTTAAAGTGTGGTTAAGGTTAGGCAACTGAAACACTTCGTTAAAGTTTAATGATCATGGTTATGGTTACAAAACTGTGCAATATAAACATATATGTGAACATTATATAACTTAAATCACTTAAATTGGTCAGAAAATACTTATAGTCTACCATGGATTTATGTGAGTAATATCAGCCTAAAACCTGGATCCACAAATAAAGATATGTAAAACTGAGTATACCAGTAGTAATGTCTACATGCTGTAGCATAGTTTACATAGCACATAGTATTGCTGTATTTAAATATCTCATAGGGCTTTGTATATACTGAGCTTCAGGTAGCCAAAATAGTTTGGCCCGACAGTGGCCTAAGCTCGGCACACCTGCTTGCTGAACTTATGTCAGACTTGTGATAAATGACGTGCGAAAATCAGCCCAAGTATACTTGTGCTGATTCCCAGGGCTGAGGCTGGCCCAAAGCTAGCCCTAGCTAACTGTAGCTGAATCTCAGCCCAAAATGGCTCGAGTCTGCACCCCAAAAACCTGGCTAAATCCGGGCCAGAGTGGGCTCACATTTAGTTCTCTGGTGCCAGAACACAGCTTAGTGCACTGACACACAGCTGCAAACGACCCGACTTGGCTGGCTACCTGGGAAGCGATTTACCTCTGCTTTGCTTCTTCTGCTGCCCCGTTTAATGGCTCTACCATCTGCATGGTATACAGACGTATTTGTGGGACAAGTTGGGTTTGTTCTCACTACTACTCTGAAAAACACTTGCTGACAGATTCCTGTTTGTTCAGTGCATCTCCCTCACTTTCTCAGTAGGTTACAGTGTGCTGCTGTTAACAGAAGAGGTTGTAAGTTGAATTCCTGCAGGCCTTTTTCTCAGTAATTGCATTAGATGAAAGCTTTAGCTGACATAACAGAGAACAAAGACTCATCATTTGTTATGCTACAGGACACTTGGAGTGTACCACATGTTCAGTTTTGGCTCCAGACCTGTACTCTCTTCTACCCAGCTGTCTTTGGCTTGAGATGTCTTAAGACTTTAAGTCAAGATTGAAGACGCGGTGATACTGGGGTACACTAGTGAATCAGAGGGCTAAGGTGCACACCATGTGCTCACAATGTGGGTTAGCGTTTCTGTAACAGATCTCTGCTCTCTTTCAATATATGAAGGCATATTTTTGTCAAATATAAATGAATTCATAATTAAATAAATAGTTAAATGCTAATAGACTGTCTCTTATTTTTATAAGCAAATTGTGAACAAGGCAGTTGGCTATAGTCTGCTTTTGTGTCTATATCAGGAGGATGACAAAATGTTCTCGGAGGTGAATCAGCTCAAAAATCTGTTCTAACAAGGACAATCTGTTAAATATGCGTCCTGGAGGATTGGACTTTACATAACCCAAAACATCAAGACCTCTCCGCCTCGCCACTCGGGACGACAGGGAGTGTAAATATTTAGATCCTACACAGGAAGCAGCGAGGCCCCCCTCGCGACAGCCGAGTGTCCGTGGCCAGCAGAGGACTGCTGGGATTGGACAGAATGGGAGGATCCGTGAGGAATTCAGGAGGGCATATGGTTTCAATACGGCATCACTCACTCCAGAGACAGGGAGGAGGACAGGATAGATGGGGAGAGCATCCGTCTTAAGGAGCGCTCATGGGGAGAAACAAAATGTGGACGTTGTCCCCCAGTTTCTGTTTGGCACAGAGCTACAGTACATCAGTTCAGGCCACCACAGCTCCAGCTAAAAGGAGTATTTCACCAATAATTCACCCTGATACTTGTTTTCCGAAAAAACACAAGATCTAAGGCCGGAAGGCAGCAATGTGTTTGTTTTTAATTGCTCTAGTGTGCGCTAGCTTCCACATAGAAGCTTTTTAAAAACCTTTTTTCAGCATGAGTTACTTTGCTCTGTGTGTTTTCTAAAAATAGTTTCCCTCCTCTGCTCAAATTGCACACTCCTGACCTGCGTGGTTAACCACTGTCCTGATTTTACTGGATCTTTTTTATCAGTTTGGTACCATTTTGTCCTCATTTTAAGTATAACTGAAACCTTAAGAGCTATTTTTGTCAATTTTCATTTAGATGGAATACATTTGGCTACATTGCTTGGCTTTGTCATAAATTACTAAAATGCCTGCTAAGGATATAAAACAACCTTTTAACTATGAAACTTTATTTTCCCTATTGTATTCCCTGTGAGGCCTTGGGCCTTATTTTCTCATTTTCACGACTTTAGCAAGCTGGATTGAAAACGACGTGTGATATTAAATGTCTTCCAGATGACGAAAGCCAAATACAGCCAAATAAATATCTGCAGCATTAGTTTTGAGATAATGGTGTGATTATATGTGTAACAAATCATCTTTGTTTTTCATATTTCACTCACAAAAGCAGACAATTTACAGACCAGACAGACTAATGTCTTGTTTATTCGCAAATTGGTCTTTTTAGTTTATATTTTTTCTTAAATTTGGAGTTATAAGTTAGATGCATGAATGTTTTTGTCAGCTTGATGCTTCTGCCCCCTCTGGGTGTGCCTGATGTGTGCACAGTGGAAAATGCTGCTTTGTACCTTGCCAAAAGAACAATACAACACCTTTGAAGGTAATTTGGGGTTTTGTGGGCGAAGAAGGCTGGGGAGGTAATGGGAGTCGGGTTGGGCTTTGACTGTGGGGGAAGTTAACAACCATCACGTCCCGGCGCAGCACAGGCGGCCTGTAATTAGGCCTAGCCAGTCATTAGCTGCACAGCTAAAAGACTGACCATGCTAACAGTATCGCTTAAAGAATTATAATAACACGGCACTTGGCCAGCGGTGTTTTTTCATCTGTCTCTCCTCTCCTCCCTCCTCCTCCTCATTCTCCTCACTCCCTCCCCACCCAACCTCCTTTTGTTTACCGTTGGAGTAATTAGACATGGCGGAGCTCCCTCACAGGGTTTAATAACCTCTGTGATGAAAGACAGGAAGAAAGATAAACTTCAGTAGTAGTGGTTGGTGGGAGGGAAAAGAGAGGAGGAACATCAGGGACAACAGTGACATTCTTCTTTCATGTCTTCATGGCCACCGGGACTCTCTCCTTCCTTCTTCTAGGTTAAGGACCCAGATTTTATTTTAAACATTGGGCCTATAGGACCCAAGTTTTCTGTCACAACTACCTCTGTGGGAATTTATGTAATTGCTACTGTAAAAGCCGCAATCCTTTCTCACTTTTGATTTGAGAAATTGCTGGAGCAAACTATAGAATTACAGTGAAGCGGTTTGAGAGATTGTGGCCTGCTGGGGTTGAAATGTCACACACACACACACTTCCTACACCAAACACCCTGGCTATAACGTCTGAATTGGCACCATTTAATTCTCGTATTTTTGGAACAACATGTGATGAATATAAATTATAGCCTTTTCCTCCTGACATAGGTGCTGGTGAAAGTGTTTAGGGGCTTAATGAAAGGCAAGTAGTGTAGCGAAGGGTTAATATCAGCCTAGGACTCATACAGTACAGTATATCGAAAGTCTCAGTGTTAAAGAGCTACAGTGCTTACGTTTATTAAGGAGCAGTGTTTCCCCTGCTATAGACAGGGTGGGGAACCGGCAACCGCTCAATGAATTCAATGTGAATCGGTTTTAGTGGAGTTTTAGTGACACATGGTCAAATGGATGCTTGTCTACTCACAGAGAAACATTTCCAGGTTAAACACTGTTAGGTAAACTTGCTGTAATATGGGAGTAGGACTGTGCCACTGGCTTCATTCACATTACCATGTCAATAAAGGAAATTCTGCTTCTATTTGATGTTCAAATATTTGGTCCTGACATCAGTACAAGAAGCAGGTGAAACTAGAATTCATGGTTTGGTTCTTTAGGTGCTGCCGAGGAATTGTTTGATATTTTAGGAAATATGCTTATTTCGTTAGATACGATTGATACCACTCATTTCTGTCCATTAAACATGAAGCTACAGCCAGCAGCCAGTTAGTTTAGCCAAGCTTAGCTTAAAATCACAACATGTTGTTTTTACACTTTGGTTTTTGTACAGATTAAATATGAGATCAAACAAGATTTTAATTAGTGAGTTTTAGAGGTGCTGGTGGAATTTGTTACCTTTTGGACAGAGCAGGGCTAGCTGTTTCCTGTCTTTAGGCTAAGCTATGCTAACTGCCTGCTAACTGTAGCTTCATATTTAGCGTGAGAGTAATATCGATGGAGTACATTTCCCAAAATGTCAAACTATTCCTTTAATGAATGAGTGTCATAAAACCATCTGAATTATGTTATTTATTTATTTATTTGTTAATTATTTTATTATTATTATTGTTGTGCAGACCTACTACAGTGTAAAACTAAAACCTGCTGGAATACTCACAAATACACTGAAGTGTAGTAAGCACAGACTTTGAATTAGTATAGCAGAAAGTAGTAGTATACAAATGAGTATAATAAGTATAATATGTATGAGTAAGTTTTTCATGTTCTCCTTCCCACCTCTGCTCTCTGTCAGGGGAAGGAAAAAGCAATGAATAGAAGCCTCATGGGAGCCGGAGCTCAGCGGTAGCTGTGTGGCATTAAATTTTTACAAGCAGGAAGGGGAGATGTGGTTTATGGGCACCACAAATCTGGGCCTTTACACTCAATGAAAGCCCACTGTAAATATCAGCTTTATTCCTCTTAAAGAGCCCCACAGACTGTAAATGCTGATGGCTTTGAAGGCCAAGAGGTGCAGGGAAAATGAGTTGTGTGTGGAGGCGTGTGTGTGTGTGTGTGTGTGTGTGAGAAAGAGAGGAAAAGGGAATATGTTGCTAAATACTATACCTTGTGTTGCACAGCATACGGCAAAGCAAGATATTATTTTAATGTTTTGTTCAATTCAGTTAGTTTAAGAAGATTTTGACAATTACAGGAATTATCAGCTGATAATATGACAGTATCTCAGTATGCTATCCAAATGTGTTAAACCCCATTTACTGCTGCAAGTGTGGCATTAAATTATCCTAAAAACAAATAGAAGAATACACTGTTAATTTAGTAGTATTGTAGTAAGTATTGGAGCATTTCATTTAATGGTATTTATAGCATGCAAATCTGAGCTGTGTGCAGAGAAGTGTAGAGAAATAAATCAGACGACCAGATTTTGCCACCCTGCCTGCAACCATAGACACCTCATGAGGAACTACATTACTGGCTACTGGTGTAGAAGTCTGACTAGTGTGCAGGCAGCACTGCAGCCTCATTCACCCTCCACCCTGGGCTGTGATTTGACCCGAAGCTGAATGTCGCGCACCATAAACTAGACGTGGATGAAGGAGCAGGGGGTCTGTGTGTGTGTGTGTGTGTGTGTGTGTGTGTGTGTGTGTGTGTGTATAATATGGGTGTGTGCAGTCTAAGCCAGTGTGTATGTCAGTGTTTGGAAGCATTGAATACAGTATGTTATTTACAGAGCCATGTTGACTGGCATGCAAATGACAAGCCCAGAGTTATTAAAACCCCAGCGGTCCATATTCCAATACAGACTCATAAATCTCTATACATTAACTGTGTGGAAGCCCTATCATCCTATAATACTGTAATGTTTCAGTTCCTCTTTCTATAAACATCACCTCAAGTTCATATCAGGTCAGCCGAGTCACTTAGCCAATCAGCTTAGTTCTTTCAATAGCTTTTCCTCTGTCCTTGGATGTTTGCTGTATATAAACACTGTACACACTACAAATGTGCCTTACAATGCAAGAAAAAACCCCAAAACAAGTTGATTTTGTTATTGTAATAATCATAGGAAAAAATCAGTAGAATCCTACAGCAGCTGGTCTAGGACAAGCCTGTTTCCTCATTTGTGGAGGTCTCCATACAGTAAATCTGTTCAGTCCGAATGCTCTCTGCTGTTGAAGACTATGGCAGGCCAGTCAGTCCGCAGGGAGGCAGGACGAGCACATGTGACCCGGTATCCATGTGTATCATCTGCACACACATATTTAGGCACACACTGATGCACATGGAGCCAAACATGCGTGCTTGAATCCACATAGTCCACGTGCACCCATAAAAGCATACACACCAGCGAACACACACACACATACACACACACACGTATAAACTGTATTTTCACAGACACCCAGTGACCCACCCTTCCCTTCCTATTGGAAAGGAAGGAACCCTAAACTGGGGAAACACCTGACTGTATTTGATGGTTACGGATGACCATTTGACCTCACTTTGCAACTGCCTGTCGTGACCAGTCTCACCTTTCATTTCCTGTCTCTTGCAGAATGAACCCGTTTAATCAGATGACATATTCATGTTCTGATGCAATAGAAAGAAACTCCATTGTTGTTCTTGTTCAGGGAACATTTTGATTGCACTTGATCTGCAACTGATTTGGTTGATGACATCTGAAAGGCAAATTTGAGGAGGAGAGTTGGGTTGAATGTGATGTGAACAGTATTTGGGAACATTTTTATGCACTATATAGATGGTAGCAAATTCCATGAACCTTTTTAAAATTAAATACTGTGATTATCTAAAGTGATCTTAAACATTTGGCATTATAGTGAGTTATACAGTAATCCTTATGAGTGCTGTATAACCCACTGTAGACGTTTCTTGTATTATTCTACATGCTGTTTGGTGGATGCTCTTTCACAAAGTGCCTTATTATTGCAGAGCACCTGCACATTTTTAGCACAGGTGGTAGAAACTGAAGCCCTAACTCAGGCAGTGTTAGCGTCACGCTCTACTTAGCCCCTCTCTTTTCTTGCTCTGTCTGAGTCCTCTCTGTCTATTTTCTCTTTCCCCCTCTCCTCATTTACTTCAAGCTGAGATGAATCCAAGTGACAAATCCAACTGTTTCTCTTTCCTATATTTGAGAAGAGTCCAGCTAAAACACACAGGTCTGGGCAGTGTGGTCAGTGCGTCTGTTCAAAATTAAATGTGATTTGATGATGAAATCTTAATGCAACTAGCACTGGTGATGAATTTAAATTACAACTCTGCCTTTTAATGAGTGGCTAAGTAGATTTGGCTGTTAAACAGATAAACATCAGGTCATTTGTGTGTGAGTGTGTATTTGTGTATGTACAGTGCCAGTGGTAATGAATGATAGATGTAGAGATGTAAGGAACCAGCATCAATGACCCTTACATAATTGAAATGTGTTTGTATATACTGTCTGTCTGTCTGTCTGTGTGTATGTGTGTGTGTGTGCGTGTCTGCCTCCAACTCCAGCAGACTAACCAAGGCTGCTGTTGGTGAGTAAGTGAGGTGAGTGGCTGGGTGGTGGCTGTGACTGAGTGACAAATCCCCGTCTGCAGTCTGACGCTCTCTTTCTCTGACACACACACAGACACTTTTCTGGTAGAAAAAAAATCAGATGATGTGGTTTGCAGGCATAGACATAAATCTATACATTTATTATTTGCTTGTCTATATATCATATGGCAATTGTTGCAACTTCAGTAATGTGCAGCCCATTTCTGTAGGCAAACAGATCCTTGCATGGCTTGACAGGACAAGTGGCTTCACAAAACAATGCAATGAGCAAATCTGAAAAAGTAGCAAATGACGGTTTTGGATGTGAGAGCCAGTTCCCTATAGACTCAAAGCTGTAAATGTTTGTTTGATATTGTAGCCTAAATACCTTAAGCACTATCCGAATCCGAAACCTGCATTGTAACCGTAATGACAAGTGACACAAAAAAACCCCAACAAAAATAGGAAACCACTAGAAGGTCTTCTGCCAAAACCGTTGGTTAACAGTTTTATAATTAACTTTGCAATGTGAGAATGTGCAGACCAACAACCAACTACAATTAAAATCACTTGTGGGCTCATGGCTGATGTATTGCTTAAGGCATCGTGGGGCCACCAAGAAGCCAAGTGTAGTTTGCCTGAGCTCTTTTGAAAATACAGGACTCTAACCACCAGTACCATAGCTTGCAATTTTCCCTCTTATTGTCTTTCTCTGGGAGGCTTGAGAAGAAAGAAAATAATCACAATAAAATACAGAGAAAGTGAGCGAGAGAGAGAGCCCTCGAAACGTCAGTGGAAAATCGGTGTCACCGTCCTGACTTCAGCGTGGTGACCGATGCCAGCAATGACCTCCTCGACTGTGAAAGCCAAACCTATACCTGGGACTGTCTGCAGCCATCCGCCCCGCTGCTGCAGCATGGAACAGAGATAATTAAGTACAAACTGCAGGGCAGGAGAGTCCATAAACACTGTTGTCACTGTGTCACCTCTTGTGCTCACGCCAAGCAATATTTGAATGCTGATGAATTCAATTAGGCATGCATTCAGACGCATTAGACAGCAGATGAATGTGAAGCACGTACAGCGCAGTGACCGCTGTAATGAGCATCTGTGCCTGTACTCTGGTCTACACCCTCACATGTGTCTCCACCCAGTGCATTACATGAGGCGTATTGTGTTATTCTTCTGCTCTCAGATTCTGACTGTAATGCATCACTTTCATAAGGTTTATTTAAGATGTTTAAAAAAAAATGATTTACCCAGGGAAGGGGACCATGGCCGTCCAATCAGCCATGTAGTAAGACACACCCTGAGGGCCACATTTAGTCATGTTGGGCTACTAGAAAGATATTAACAACATAATATAGACGTTATTGCTCAAATTCATGCTGATATACTATACCCACTCTTATTTGGGCAAAATTACATGAAGTAAGATGGACTTTCCTGATGATTTCTGTTTTTCTGTTGCAGATTACAACAGCAGCGATCAGAAGACGGCATGCAGAAGACATGAGCTCTACGTCAGCTTCAGAGAGCTGGGCTGGCAGGTAGTAAACATTTTCTCATTCAACACATCCAAATAAGTCCAAATACACATGCGTGGTGAACAGATACGGTAGTAGTGATCCTCACAGTTGTTTACTGACCGCTAGGTACCATACTGTACATAGAACAATTTTAGAGGCTAACACAAATAAAACTGACTTTTAAAGATGGAATTTGGTTCACTGTGGATCCATAGACACACGATATTGGATGTAAATCTACACATAATAGGGATGATTGTGGATTTCTTGCATGATCTCTTTCTATACATACATACACACAAGTCTAGCAGGCACAAAAAGAGTTAGCATGTTAGTAACACAGGGGAGCAAAATGCACAGATGTTTCGTCTTCTTCAATGTGCAATAGTCATTAAGCTTCAGGACCAAGTTATTTTAAACTGTTACCAACAATAAGTTTCAATCAATGTTTGCAGTCTTCTTCCTCCCCGTCTTTGCTGTCGCATTGCTGCATATCTTGGCATATTACCGCCACCTGTTGATCAGTGGAATAGTGTGAAACCAACAGTAGGACTGTGTATCACATCACCTGAGTGCACTCGCACGTGTCCTCATGCGTGTGCGTGAGATAAACAAAACAGGGACCCACTCATAGAAAAACAGCTCCATAGTACTACTAGAGGTCAAAACTCCACATGAAGCCTTTAAATCTGAGTAATACATTAATCAAACACAACTCTGTCACAAACAACATACTGATTATGTACTCTAACTGCCAGCACTCACTGTTGGTGACTGGTTAAAAGGACTCAATCCTGAAGCTAAATTACTTTTGCATGCTAATGTAAAGAAACATCTGTGCATTTTACTCCCCTGTGGTGAATATAGAAAATAAAAAAATCCGTCTGTGAATTATTTTTGTACTTGCTATACCTACAGGTATAAAACAAATGTCATTTACTGTATACTCACATTATAAACACCACAGACTGTCAGGATGATATGAAACTAGTACTGCCAAGCAAGGGTGGTCAAAAGAGAATAGTTAAAGTAGCTTGGTGGGAGTAGACTGAGGTCTGTGTGTGTGTGTTTTTACAAGGAGACAGTTGAGGAAGAAATAGAAGGGCAAAGTTACGTACATCCTTCCAAACAAGCTGTAAGCTGGTAATACAGCACTGACATCTAGAGGGAGACTGCCAGCACTCTTTCTCTCTCACACACACACACACATATGCGCACGCACACACACACAAGACAGGAGCTGGACAGACAGAGAAGTGAGAAGAGAAAGACACTGGTAGAGAGAGATCATTGACACAGACAGGTAGGTGCACTAGATAAAAACACAAAAACAAGTTAGAAAGAGGTAAAACATGCACAGAATTTGTCGGAGCGAAACATTAAGACGCAGAGAGGAAGGAAGGAAGGAGGAGAGAGATTGCTTCCCTGAGCGATTCCACAGACAGGAGTGTTTGTCCTCAGAGACGAGGTTAACACTAAATTTACCAACAGGAGTCAGGTGGCCTAGAACCAGACCTTTCTACTGTTCCAAAACAAAGACATACTTTTATCTTTCTGATAGACTAGTTATTATATTAAGATGCTTTATTTCCTCAATATGATTAATTTTATCCGCTCTGACTGTGCTGCTTTTTATGTTTACCGTCATGTGTTTCTCTAAGGACTGGATCATTGCTCCTGAAGGCTATGCAGCCAACTACTGTGATGGAGAGTGCTCCTTCCCCCTTAATGCCCACATGAATGCCACCAACCACGCCATTGTACAGACACTGGTAAGACCAACCCACAGGAGTTTACCATGCTCAGTATATTCTTAACACAGAGTTGGAGAAGTTGTTTGGAGTTTAAATCGCCCCTCCCTGCCAGGTTTTTGTGATAGTGTTCATACAGTTCCTCTGAGGGATTTATGGACATTGCCGGAGTGGTGCAATAAGATATAACAATGTCTGCAACTGTGTTTAAAGGAATGAATTAATCCTTTTTAAATGACTTAAAGAGATAACTACAACAGCAGAAGAGTTCAAAGATTTGTTTTTAGATTTTCATTGGATGGATATGTGTTTATCACATCATTTGTGTGAATCTTAAAATGTGGGGTTTTTTTTTTAAAGGGCTTTAAAGATCAATAAATACACATTGTATTCCAGTGATTGTGAAACCGTTAACTT
The DNA here is from genome assembly GCF_020085105.1 of Siniperca chuatsi. NCBI lineage: Eukaryota > Metazoa > Chordata > Actinopteri > Centrarchiformes > Sinipercidae > Siniperca > Siniperca chuatsi. The sequence continues at coordinate 10,814,140 of NC_058060.1, forward strand.
AACGGGGCACTCCTCTGATTTGACATGAAGATAAGGTCACTTGTCATGAAGAATACTACTAAAGTTGTGAAAAAAGTTGTCTTTTATTCAGGGTTATCTTGAATTGGGCTCGATTTTGATCATTAGTTTTAAAAATCTGTCGCTCATGAGTTTCACAACTTAATGAAAGGTGTTATGCTGAATTGCTGAGGGCCCCTTTAAGACCTCTTATTGCTTTTTAAAAAGAATAACCACTTTAACTTTTATTTGTTGAAGTGTTCTTCTAAAGTGTAGTCTATTTTGAATGTGGACCCTGTGGTTTGATGGAAACAGTGTTGTATGCTAATTGCAGATTGCACTTAAAGTATTTTCTTTGATTTTCAGGTGCATCTGATGAACCCTGAGAACGTACCGAAGCCATGCTGCGCCCCCACCAAGCTCCACGCCATCTCAGTGCTCTATTTTGACGACAACTCCAATGTCATACTGAAGAAATACAAGAACATGGTGGTACGGGCCTGCGGCTGCCACTGACACAGACATCGAGGGACGATAATGCTCGATTGAAAGTTGGGTTGGTAAAGGACTGCAACTGCACCAGTGACTCCTAGGTGATGTTGACCTCAACTAGACACCAGCTTCCTGCCCAAATCCTCAGCCTGCAAGGAATGTCCACCTTGAAAGATCATTACCGTGTTCCAATAATCTTTGATAGTTTGAAACATCTAATAATATGAACATTCGTCATCAAACTGAGAGGGGACCATTGCAAAAATGACACTATATGGGTCTCATCTATAGGCAACTTCACCCTACTCCAGTGTTGAGCCACCAAGTTGTCACCTTCTCCATCAACTGTGGAGTCTTCAACTGAGTGAATGACTGTGTGTGTGGGAAGGATGGAGTGTGTAAGTTTGTATATTATGTGTTTATGGAAGTGTGTGTATGAAGAGGCTACTGCACCCTCTCTCTCACTGAGAGGGCAAGGGGGAAAACTGAACTGTTGTGGGACCAGTCCGAGCGCTGCTTTCCTTCCCTTTTACTCTCTGACACACACAAGAAAAACATGGTGTATGAGTTCTCAGAAGACGCTCGGATAATTACTGAATGAACAACTTCTCTACAGCGCATGACCCTGGGGAGTTGACTCAGCGTTAACCAACAGTAATCAGTGACATGACCTGGTCAAATGACAGAAAATGCGTATAAATGGTTTGAGAGAGATGGGAAAATACACTCATAGTTTCCTTTGCAGTGCAAATGTTAACTCAAACAATCTAATACTAAATGAATGATACATTGGAGCCAGTGGATTCATATTTCCTTCCTCTTTCCTAATGTATTTTCTTCTCAAGCCATATTTGCCCTCCTAAAATATAATATGGACTAAACCAAAGTGACCGCAAGCTATTTTAGTAATGCACTGCTCCAAATATCCCCTCCGTGTCAATATTTGCCGGACTCACGCTGAGCTGCGATTCACCAGGCTGGTTCAACATGATGCATGTTGTGGCTAAACTGATGTTTTTCTCCAAAGAACCGAAGAATACAGCCTTATCCCTCCGACATACCGCAAACGGCCATTTCCATGTTGCTGCACTCGCAAAGTTAACAAACGCTTCCACCCCTGACAACCCATCAAGAGATTGTGGAAAAACATTTAGCGAGTCAAAAACAGCTGGCAGAACAGTTTCTACGCCAGCTCTCTGAAATTAGCCCTTTGCTTTTTCAACCCTGAGGGTAAAATTATGTGGAGATTTGTGTCCAGTGGCAACATCTTCCCGATTGAACATGTTACTGTGAGCTTTGAATGACATGGAGTTTTTTTTTAGAGAACATATTTTAATGAAAAACTAATAAGAATCAAAATACCTTATGTGCCTAACCAATCATAAATTACAAAATATACCTCTGGTAAGCTGCTGTTTACATTTGTGATCATGTTTAGACTGTTTTTTGTAAATACTTGTACATTCTCAGCTTATTTATTGCACCTTTTATTAAAAAGAAAAATCACATACCTTATTAACAGACAGATGCAAGAACAAAATGAAAATACAAACTTATTTTTGAATTTTTTTTATTATGAAACCTCATGTTACAACTTGCCATTATTCACTCTTTTTGTACAAAATTCATGGGTAGTGCACAACCCATGACTCACAAGGAAAAAAATACTTCTGTCACTGGAGTTCCTTAGACCATGTGCTATCCATAAAAACTTTTACTGACCAAAAAAACCTGCCGTCTCTGACTGTTTGTGTACCTGGGTTAGACAATAAATGTAGCCCTGCATCATGCAGCACATACTTTTCACATAACCTGGGTCAAAGAGCACTTGCAGTGTAATGGGCATGGCCTAACAGGTGGGTCAAGTCACAGTTAGTCACAAGAAAGGGCGTTGAAAAGACAAACTTCAATTGGCAAAACTGCAAATGCTATTAGAACCAGGTCTGTGACAGATGGCATTTTCTTGGCCTTTGACTGTTGGATTTGTGGGTTGATGGTTATGATATAGTATACAGCGGACTAAAGAAGTTTTCAATTTGAATAATTCATCTCACTAGTGGTTATAGTCAGAGTGGGAAATTAAAACCAATCACCAGCCAAATTCCTGTTTATTTTAGTTGCATTTGGAAAATAATGCTTCTTTTTCCAGACCATTTTACTGGCTGGTGAGACGTAGAAACCAGCAGCTGGTGTAGCTGTGCGTCGCAACCAGATCACCCCACTTCCCATGTAGCTTAGACTATACCCATCTATTCAGTCCATAGTTTTTGGTGCCTAAAGATGTTGGCTTCACAGCATGGATTTCCACTGTATATGACATCTACAAATATTATTTTGAACCAGGAAAAGCAAATTATATAGACCCAAGATGCAGCTGGGTCTTGCTTAGGTAAGAAAATATCACAATCATAGTCAGAAAGGTGACATGATGCTAGCTAGCCCACCTGACCCTGAGCGGCAGTGAATGTTCGTTTCAGTTCCAACCTCAAGTATTATTACAAAAATGTCCAACCACAAAGGTAAGCTTGTAAAAGCTCTAATGAAGCATATTCTTTCCTGGAAAAGATGACCAGGTGAACAGCACTATCACAAAGAGCTGTGAATGACAGTTCAGTGCCAGAAGTAGAGCTCAACTTCTCATTCACAAGGTCCTAAACTAACACTGCATGTTTTACCCTGAACGCTGGCTCCAAGTGATGCTCCCGCTCTACTTACTGGTTCCCAAATCCTTTGAACATGGGCCTGGCCTGAGAAATATAGCACAAATACTTACATTCACACTTTTTGTACTACATTTGAGGATAAAAAAGAGCCTGTTTTAAAAAAGATTTCACACCAAGCTGTATTCAATGAGCTGCATCTGATGGGTGTTTCTGAATAAAGTGAAAATATGAAAGAAGCAGTAGTAACTAAATATGTTCAGTAATGGATATATGGGGCAACATGGTCCAGGCTTGAGACCCTGAATGCTAGGAGGAGTGGCGAGGGATGGTTAATTGACATCACAGGAGTCACAAAATGGGTAAGATGCTCAACTGAGATGTCCGTATGCCATTATCAGACTCCTGTGATAACAGTGATGCCTCCAACACAACTTCATCTAGTCTGCGTGGGCGTTTCCCTGAGAGTTAAGTCAGATAGGCCATCACTGGCATGAATAGAAAGTACCCTCGACTTAACACTCAACTTCACATTTGGGTGACGACCTTCACAAACTTTTGAACAACAGTACTGTAACATTAATGGCTATGATTCAACAACAGATCCCATGTATAAAATTTAGCATTTAAAAAAGTCAAATGGCTACAGAAGTTCATCAGAAACAATAGATTTTTTTAACAGGCAGAAACTGGGACATCTGTCCTTAAGTGCTACCCTTTTAATAAACAACAATTGAGGAATCCCGGTTCTGATTGATTGAGCAGTGCTTGCAAAGTGGTTGTCAGACATATTACTTCAATTGTAGATCCAACCAATAGGATGGTATTTTCCATATTAGGAGATTTAAGGTTGGGCAACAGCAATGAGAAATACATTCACATCTCAAAACACTCTACTGAATCATTATGTCCTTGAACACTGGAGAAAGAACAGACTGCACCAGTTTGTCATTGGCTGACTCCTTTCTGAAGAGAACCCGAGTGGAGAGAGAGAGAGAGAGATAGAGAGAGGTTTGGCTACTGTAGGAGAGAGAGTGGTGTCCTACTGGCCAGTTATGCAGTGTGGGCGAGCAGAGTGGTGGAGAACTGAGCGCTGACCTGACTGTTTCTACAGCTCGTCTCTTGCCTGCCTCATCACAAAGCTGTGCAGGCTCTCCAGGTCGCGCCCGCCGTGATGCTCATCACCCTGCTCCCCCGCCCTGAAGATGATCAAGGTGGGGTAACCTCGAACCTGAATAAAGAGGAAAGAACACCACCACAGGCTTATTCCATGTGCTTTGTCATCTTTCAAAACCAGTTATTCTGCATGCTACATATGCTACATGCGGTAAACCTAATTAAATGATGCTGTTGAAACTAACGGTCTTGTGGTAATGGAAATCCCAGATCGCCTCCTAAAATCATATCAGCTCTTTCTTGGTCAGAGACCCGCCTGTCCACCAAACTGAAAATAAAGTCATAATATTGAGATATGTTTCTGACTAAAAGACCGAGCCGTATCCTCTTTGACAGAGGTAACTTTTTCTCTAAAGAGTTCAAATTACAGTGGCAGTGGGAAAACCAGTCAGACTTTGAGATGTGAAGTCTTATATGAGAAGATATCTTAAATATAAAAACACAACAAAAAGGGTGCATGTTATCACAGTGAATCATCACTCAAGTCAGAGAGATAACTGTGGATCTTGAACGCTGATGCAGCAATTCTGCAAGCAGTACAACGTACATTGTATACAGTGACAAATTGGCTTAATGATTATCCAGTTGATTTCAAAATTGCAAACAAATCTAAATAGTAATGGGAACTTCAAGAACTTACTTTTTAAAGATGCAAACTGATTAACTGTAATTGAGCTTTTTATAACTTCATTGTAGATATGTTGTAGGCTAGTTTGAATCAAGACAAGAGCTGACGACAGTGTGTGTGTGGCAACATTGCTTTGCCCATAACAGTGTTAAATCTGATTTAGGATTACAGTCTGTAGCATCTAATTAAAGTATGTGGCAGTCAAATTGTTTTATGGGTCTGTGATAAAAACCCCATCTTTGTTTTATTACATCCTGTACAACCCACTTAATCTTGAAATAAAAAAAAAGCTGTCAGAAAGGGTATGAGAGAAAGAGCTACAAGTTCAGTTTAGATGGTGTCTTATAATATAAATTGTGGCTAACACCCAGATACTTACAGAGTACTTGTTGCAGAGTGTGCGCTCAATAGTGCAGTCCACTTTGGCTATCTTGACGTCAGTGAGGCCAGAAAACTCTTTCTTGGAAAGATCCTCCCATGTTGGAGCGAGGTTCTTACAGTGGCCACACCTACAGTTGACAGCAGGATAACAGGAATTACATCACTTAAACTGACTGAGAAAATGCTGGGAGACTGTAATGTCAGTGTTTCATCAAAACACCTTTAGAATTTTGAAAACTGGTGTTAGTAAATGCTACTTCAAACTCTTTTGCAGTTACTTAAAGAACTGTACAAAAGTAATTTGAGTCAACTCGTGTATTTTTTTGTATCACACAATATGCTGAAACTACTGCAGCAAAGTCATACATGAAGCTAAGTTCAAACAGTGGTTACTTAATATGCAAGTGCTGCATGCTGGAGCTTAACTGGGAACAGCACGTTAAACATGTGAATAATAAAACTACGGAGCCCCTAAAGTCCCGTAAGGTGATATTTTTTATCTTGTGCACACAAGTTATTTATCTTGTGTGCACAAGATAATTTACTTTAAATATTGACTGTCCAAATAAGGCAATGGACGGCGCCATGTTTCAAACATACTTGAGAAATCCACAAACTCTTAAAAGCTATAAACGGAGCCTGTCTTAGCCCTGTGGTCTTTAAAGCATAGGCCTATCATGCCTTTACTATGCAGATATTAACTTGCACACAAGATTAAAATAAATAAATAAATAAATAAATCGTACCTTTCGGGACTTTAAGGGCTCCATATAAAACACCTATGGACTCAAATTTACATCTACAGGCTAATTAGTATATGTTTATATCTGCGTGATTTAAATATCACTTGTTCCAAAAATGATGATCTTACCATGGAGCGTAGAATTTGATGAAGGTGAGGCCCTTGGCCACAGTCTCGTCAAAGTTGTCCTCTGTCAGGGACAACACGCTGGACTGCAGAGAGGAAAGAAACTCTGATATTAAACTGTGCTGGTCCTGACACAGAGCCCCTCAACTTGAAAGACTGCCATTCTTTTTATTAAAAAAAACCAAAAAGGAGCAGCTAGGAGTTTGGATGCCATGCCAACGTTTTGGACCCACATCATCTCATTAAAAACTTGTACATGTCATTACACACAAAAGTGGGACTTCATAATCATCGTAAACAGGTCACTAAAATGCATGTTAACCCTTTCACTACAAAAAGACACAGGCTGATAGATCCATTAGGACTGTAATCAAACCCTGACAAAAAGCAGGAAATACACCAAGAAAAGAAAACAGGAATATTTCTATCGTATGACATTTCTTCTTTTTGTTGTTCACACCCACCTTTACCTCCTCTTCGGCTGGCTCAGCAGCGGGGATCTCGTTTCCTTTTTGTTCCTCGCTTGGTTCCTGCTCTTGCTCCTCAGCGATGGCAGCCTTCAGCTGGTTGTCCACAAAGTCTTTGAAAGAGTCCAGGTCTCTTTTTCCTTTGTACTGTTCTGTCTACAAAAAGACACACACACACACACACACAAGAATACCTTACTGCTCGCCATAAATGTGGAGGCTATTTGAATAATTTCTTAGCATAGTGAATTATGCCATTGTCATATCAATACATTTTTTCTTTGGACCTCTGGAACTCAACATCGACCCCGGAGAACACTATAATTGAGAAAATCTATTATTGTTTTATAAGAGTGAGTCAAATGGCTGTGCTCGCAGAGATCATTTGGAATGGAAAGTCCGTAGCAGTCCAAAACTTCTTACATACCTTCTGTCCGTTGTAGAAGAAGAACAGTGTGGGATATCCCCGTACGCCGTTCTCAGAGCACACCTCATAGTGCTGTGTACAGTCCACCTAGGCCAGAAATATATGGACATGCGTTATTAAACTAGAATGAAACAACATGTCAGTGCAAACATTGCCCCAGCAAAATTTGCTTAAAAAGGTGTTTGTTTGTAAGCCAGTATGCAAACAGGTGGCTTCTCATATGACCAGCATCCTGTTCTGTCAAACAGGTAACAGGATCAAGAGAGCAAAACGAGCACTGCTTCAACACTGCAATAACAGCGTTTGCCAACAAGTGTCACAAAGGAAGCTCACATTGTTGAATGGCTAAAAAAAACCCCAGGAAACTTCTTTTTGTGGCGACCATTATTGTAAAAACAAATACCTCTGTAGTTGCCCTGTTTTTACCCGTGTCAAGGTACGTGGTTTTTTATTGTTTTAATATCTGATTAATCATTTATGAGTGGTTGTATCACAAACCTGCTGACCTGTACACAGTCTGAAGGACCCACCTTTCCTATCTTGACGTCATCAGAGTGCTCAAAGCTGGTGGCCAGCTGCTCCCAGGTTGGGGCCATGGCTTTGCAGTGACCGCACCATGGGGCAAAGAACTTGACAAAATGGGCACCTGAAGCAAGAGAAGAAAAAAGCCATATTAGAAAAAGAAACTGCAGATAGCTAACAAGAAAATTAAACACAAATGGAAAAGAAAAGAACATACAATAATACATACAATAAGTAAAAGTAAAATGCCTTGCAAAGTGTACCGATTTCTACATGGACATAATTATACACAAGTGCACAATTCTGTACTAAACAAGTGTATGTGTTCAGATTTTTGATTTGATGGAGCAATGTAAAAAGCTGATTCCACTACAAACTCAACATAGCCAGCCATAAATGAAAATATACACAGAGGTTATGCGCAACAAATTACACAACGTTTATTGCAGCTGTGTTGCCAAGACGTGAAGGTGGGACCAATAAACACTGTTTTAAAAATACCTATGTCATATCCTGCCTTTTTTCGTCTCCAAACAAGAAATCATTTATTTTTCTTCAAAACCAAAACATTTCAACTTCAGCGCAGCTTAAGAGCCACAATTTCAACGAGACAATTATCGTGAGCACTGTTTATTTTTGCAGCCGTTGTCTGAAAATCCAGAAACGTGAGGTGACAGGAGACAAGTGTTATACAGTTGGTTCGTGTTGACTAACTTTGTGGATTGTGGCTCAGGTACTCGTGTTGAAATGTCAGTTATGTCAATCAAGGCAATGAAGTGTTTCCATTCTCTAACGAGGGATCTAGAAACACTACTTAGTGTGGTTGAAAACTGAAAGTACAACTGAAAGTAACAGAAACAATTCATCTGTTTCAGGCAGGATGCAGCTGCATAAATACACAAGATGAAGTTTACCATTCATTTTCCTGGGTTAAGTGATACAACAGCACTTTCATGATTATAAATGTTCTACTAGAGCTTTACCTTTGGCTATATGGGCCTTAAAGTTGACAGCAGTGAGCTCATACATGCCCTGTTTGGGCTCTGGGGCTTTAGGAGGCTCCTGTTCACTCTCTGGTTCCTGGAGGACACACAAGAACAAGCAGCTATGGACAACACCGTTCTTGCACTCTAAGGGTCACTGGTTTATAAACTTGAGGTGTTATCTGAATTCACAACTCACCGAAGGCTCCTCCTGGAGTGTCTTCAGCATCCAGGTCTCCAGCGACTGTAGATCTCTGGGCCCCTGGTACTTAATTGCCTCCTGGTCTGGCCTAAACAACTTCAGCCTACACATAACACAAAAAAATTTTTTGAAATTGAATTAAATTGTGGGATGGCAGACTTGAGATTCAAGTCTAGAGCTTACACAAGAAAGTGTACTAAAACTCATTGACCCTTGCATGCACACACTATTTTCTAACTAGTCTATCCAATCATCATTATAAGATCTAGGACTGCACAGTTGATTATATTATTATTATAAAAGTTCTGTCAGTCATTATCCAGTGACTGCTGTGTTTGCAGGTACAGTATACAGTCAGCAACATCCAAGATTTAAGAGGATGTCATTAAGATACTGGCAGAATATTCACCTAAATGCAGGTCAATGTGTCACTTCTCTGTCAATCAGTGATGAAAAGGACTGTTTACTTCTATGTTGCAAGAGTTGTTTTTATCCTACATTTCAATTAATTTGTTTCAGTTGTTGATCTAAAAATGTGAAATATCTAGTGCAACGAATGAATATTAATTTATGAATTCAAGACTTGGCACGACGAGTACTTACGTGGGGTAGCCCCTAACCCCGTGGACATTGGAGCAGAACTTGGTGTCCGGGACGCAGTCTACTTTTACCACATACACCGGGGGCTCGTCCATGCTGTTGTATTTGTCTGCCAGTTCATTCCATGTCGGCTGTAACCTCTGGCAATGGCCGCACCTGGACACAACAGTGGTACAAATACTGTCAGTGTACAACATAAGTTATTCTTAAAGCTTTTAGTCTAAATAACTAAACTGCGGTCCTTGTTAAACGCCATCATCGGAGCACACCTTCAAAGGAAATGTGGAATTAAACGCATTACAGCCTATGTGGTAAAGATGGTATGAAGGTTTACAGGTTTATAATGGTGTCTCTGAGGCATTGCATTCTTAGAAATATCATAATGCAGATAGTGGCCTACTACTGAAACATTTGATTTCTTCACTGTCCTCTGATTAATCTACAAGAACAACAAAGGAACATGCCTCCTACTTTTCAGTTCAGACTTGTGGTTATTTCAGGCACTGAGAGCCACACAGAGCTTTTATGTAATATTTTAATAATAAGTAAGAGTAGCTCTTACTATTGTGCATACCATCCCCTAATGAGTACAGACACAAACATGTGAATACATGTCAATGAAAAAGCAAATAAAAGTCTCAGTGACAAAGTCAGAAATTTGAGAAGAAACATGTTGGTAGTACTGCTTTGTTGCAGTAAAAGGATATTTAGCTCAAATGTAGAGAAGGCAGAAAGACACTGCATGCAACTGATAAATGATATAGTCCATGCCAAGAATACCAGTCTGGGTATTAGACAAAGGTTTGGTCCAACAACAGATACCCGTGGGAGATAATTGACACTTTAGTGGTCGGTCTTTAACATTAGGAAAGGAAAGAGTTTAACTTCTGATTTTATCTTCAGATACAATCTCTCTCTCTCTCTCTCTCTCTCTCTCTACATTACATTGGGTAATGATCAAATTGAACTACTCCTTTTACTACGAATTCCTGAGACCAGCTCAAGGACCTCCGTGCACCCCATTTTTGGAACCGCTGACACAATCATCAGTCAATCACTGCGTGCCACGTAAGCACAGCTTCCCAAACTACAACTTTGAACTGTGAGTAACTATATCTGCACTAACTGTGAATCAACATAGCGTCACAAACTGTGTTTAAGCGTTCAACATTCACTAGAACGTTTTCAACTAAAATTCAACAGCTAGCGAATTACTAGCATTGTTAGCACGGAGGCCCCCTGTGAAAATGTTCCAATCTGCTAAACTGCAGCTGGCTAACTGTTAGCAGCTAAGCTAACCACACCGGTTGACCACAAGGAAGGGGCTAGATAGCCAACTAGCTTGCCTGCTAAATAGCTTGTTTGCTAACTTGCCGGTTAGCTCTAATCCAACTTTAACATTTGTTTCCCCTATTTTCGCTGTGTATGGCGGTGTTAAAGAAAAACAAAGGTTATTGCCGATACATTTATTCAACGTCGTCTGGAAAAAACTTGGTAACTAACTGCTCACTTACCATGGGGCGTAAAACATGACAAAGTGGGGTGCAGTGGGCACCGCCTCGTTGAACATCTCCACCGTGTACGTGTGCTTGGCATGCTCATCTTCTTCTGCATCATCGTCGCAAAACACACTGGCAAACAGTAACGAAAAATAAATAAAACACAACATAAAGGGTGTGCAATTTAGTGCTGAGGCCATGGTGAATCTCTCGGTGGGTGAACAGTGTCCCTGCTGGTGTGAAAAGACCGACTCTCAACGTGCACGCCCCTCTGGCAGCCTCAGTTTAAAGGAATGTGGACTGTGGATGGGAAACATGCATATGGGGATTCCTCTTATTCTAGCCGGGCATGCAAACTGGATGTTGTGTAGATCTGTGGCAGCCCGCAAGCTCTTTGCAACTCTATGCAACCTGACAGGTTCAAACCATTCTCTGAAGAAGTATGGAAGCCTATTTAGTAAAAGCGACTTTACTAGAAGGGAGATACTGCATAAATACCATATCTTACTAAAACTAAAGAAGATACAGTGCATCATTCCTACAATGGTGTATGCATGCGTGCATTTGTCCTATGTTTTTTTTATTGCTGCATGATAGACTCAAATAGTCATAGGGTATTTATTTAGGTTTGGTCCTATTTTATACAGTCTATGGTTTGGTCTCATGAACATTTGGTCTCCATGAACAATAATATTGATAAAATAACTGATGACGATTTCCAATGATTTGAACATATTAAGTAAATCTAAGCTGAACCAAAGTAGTGCAGTTTTATTAATACCAACCCAGGAAAACAGTATATTGTCAGACTGTACCAATATCCAACATCAGTACAATACCTAACTTATAATCAAGTGGGGCCACTAGAGTATAATTTATTAGCTTTTTGCTGATAAAGCAAAGTTTTTTATATCTGAACCTAGGGTCTAACATTAGAGGGTGTCATATGTTGTACAGATTGTGAAGCCCTTTGGGGCAAATTTGGGATTTATGGTTTTGGGCTATATAAATAAAATTGACTTGATTGGATTTGACAGCATCCCCTGGAAGTTAAGTAAAAGTCTGTAGTTTATTCTAAAATAGGTGTTGGAGCACTGTTTTACACAGAATGAATCTGTCTAATCCCAGAGAATTGCTGAAATGAACATAAAAATGTTACATCGTTAAGTTTAAAAATTTTGGGTGATAGCTGTGCCACATCCCTACATCCGCAGTTATATTATTGGTAACCTTTTATAGACAGGTAGACATACACAAGGTTAACAGTTTAACGCCATATTTAAGATGATGAATATGAAGTTAACAAAATTTCAAATGTGAAGTTTCACTTTAAATGTTAAAGGAAAGCCAATGAAGTCATAGTAGGAAGCTCAGTGGGAAAACTGTCATTAGGATATAATTTAAGAGACATTTAGGAGAGTTTGTTCACCTCTGGTAGAGTAAGGAAAAGCCAGATTGGTTGATTATAAATGGTCCGGTAAGTTCCGGTCGACTGCACCGCTTTGGCAGGCAGTCTAAGTTTCCTTCACACCTAAGGCTGTCTTTCTAGAACAAACTGGCTGCTCTTAGAATACCCAATGGTATAAATCTATTAAGACATCCATGAAAAGATGAAATATTATGAAAATACACACAGGATTAAGAGAACACAAAGTTAGCGTTTTGCTTAAACTGTAAAAATATGGGCACCATGGCTCAGGTGTCACATCACTGCTGGGTCAGATGACAGATGGACTGTTGGTTTTCTACACTGATGGTCAGATATGAGTCAGAGTTGCCCCCGCAATGATGGAAACGATGCTTGAGAGTGAGAACATTTTAGGCAAATATAATTAATCCAATTTATTACATTGGATAAATAGTGCCTCTCATGGGGACTGTAGCCTCGCGTAATGGCGACAGTGTATATAAATCATGCATCTATTCCCACGACAGAGTGTGTGTGTTTGTGTGTGTCTGTTCCCAGAGTAGCAAGTACCTGCTGGCTTCAGGGATTGACTGCTCTTTGGCAAGTCCTCCCTTCTCCTCTCCTCTCCTCTTCACTTTTAATATAGTCATGATTTCATGAAACCAAATGGAGACAGCCATATGTACAGTATTTCTCTTTAATCATCCCCCTTTTTCCTTTCATCTGGACAACAGGAAGCGTGAGAAGAGGAAAGGAAGAGGTTACAGCATGGAAACAGACAGAGGTGGCGCCCAGAGCGGCACTATGGTACCGTATATAACACTATTCCAGACTGTCTCAGCTCTTTCATAAAACCCGGTCTTCTTGAATGTCTATATGCTAAAAGAGGGTGAAAATGATCTTACCATTCACAGTTAGTGTCTGAAGTTATATATATATGTTACAGGCTGAGGTGTTTATGAAGTCCTGTGTGTGTGTGTGTGTGTGTGTGTGTGTGTGTGTGTGTGTTGGTACTTTGGAGGCAACTAGTGTCAGGAGATTGTTCTGCTCTTCCCTTGACAACCGTTTAAATTCCACTGTTAAACACACAGGCACGCACTCTCTCTCTCACTCTCTCTCACATACACACAATGCATGCATGCATGCACACACACACACACACACACACACAGATTATTCTGTCCACAGGGAGTACAAACATTCAGTGGAGAAGCAATATACTTGTAAGAGACTCCTTCACAGAGATGGATGATGCTACAGTGACCTCAAGGCTGACAAGAGACGATCTTTAACCTTCGGCTGTAAAAACTCAAACATACTTTCTCTTTGAAGAACTTGAAATGTCTTACCTTTTGGCCATGACCTCACTTGCAGAGAGCAACAACAAATCCAAAGAGTCAGCAGTCAGCAGACGCCTGAATGCTTTTTGAATTGTGCAATGTGACCAAAACTGATTTGTTTGGCCTCCCCATAAAGAACACAGTGCATTTTGTTTCCATGTGTGTGGGCCTGAAGAAAGACTAATTTTCTCTTGATAGCCAAAGGGTAAAAGGAATAGTTTGAATTTTGGGAAGTATGTTTATTCTAGTTCTTGAGAGTTAGATAATAAGATTGATAGCACTCTTATGTCTGTATTCTAAATATGCAGCAACCAGGTATCTTAACTTAGCATAAAGACTGGAGGGGAAAACAGCTAGCCTGTTCAAAGGTAGCAACATCTGTCTACCAGCAAATCTAAAGCTCACTAATTAACACGTTTTATCTTGTTTGTGTAATCCATGCAAAAGTCCCATTGTGTAAAAGCAACAATTTGCCATTTTAAGGTTGGTCAGAACTATTTCCAAGAAATAGGCTACATGGCACATAACCCCGCCAGAAAATGGCAAAATGCCGTTTTTGAACTGCAGTTTTTGTCCAATGTAATAAACAAGATACAAGATGTTTATTAGTGAGCTTTAGAGGTGCTGGTAGGTGGATTTTGTTATCTTTGTCTTGTGTTTGTGCCCCCCTGTTTCCAGTTATGCTAAGTAAAGCCAGCAGCCTGCTGGTTGTAGGACAGACATGAGAGTGGTATCAATCTTCTCATCTAACTCTTGGCAAGAGAATAAGCGAATAAGCATATCTCCCAAAATGTTATGCTATTGCTTAAAATTCTACCCTGACAGATTCTCACAGTACTATTAATTTCCCAAAGTGTCTATTCCTTTAATAAACACCCATATGTTACACTAACTGAAAGAACACTGAAAGAGTGCTGCCTTCTTGAATTTTTTCCATTTCACATCAAAGGTATTTTTGTCTCAACTGTTATGACTGCTGTGATCATATTCCTGCTCTGATTTAGTCCACTGTGCTGACACGATGGGGTCGGCAGTACGAGAACTGCCACCCACTAAAGTTTATTTGTGCTGTTATATCAAAAAATGGCCTTGACATCCACTCGTGACCCGCTGAGTTCTCACTACACTCTCACATTCCAGCCGCTGCTCGCTCAGTGAAACACAAACGCCTTTATAGTTAATTGGAGGTGAAAAATTATATATGAGATTATTTTCCTTGACTTTTACACACAGACCCAACTCACCCAAAGGGGCTCTATGGTTACCATGGCAAGCCAATAACTACACATCACTATTTAATCTCAACATGTCATATAGCTGTGGTAAATATGAGCAAATTGCTGCTGACACATTCTACATTTTGAAGTGGTGAAGTGGAGGCTGCATAGTTGTGGGTGTCTACTGGTTACCCATTGTTGATGGCCAGGCACCTTGCCAGGCCAGCTACAGCATGGTGTAATAAGAAAAAGAAAGATTAATGAACCCTGGGGACCCGAGGACATTCTGTTTATTTTCTTAATTGCCTCAAGTTAGCGGTCGAGAGTGCAAGAGTCTGCAGGTGGCAAACCGGGTGAAAGTGAGAACTGAGAGACAGCGAATAACAGAGAGGAGGAGTGTGTGTGAATTTAGTTCATAATAGTTGGATATTGTTCTAGGCCACTAAGTTCAGAGAGTGGGCAATAACTCAAGGCAGGGTGCCAAGATTTTCATCATGAGGTGTCTCTATGGTCTACGGCAGGCCTATTCAATTGGCGGCCTGTGGGCCACGTCCGGTCCAGAAGCAGCCTCCGAGTGGCCCAGCATACATAAATCTGATACATGACAAAATAAGTAAACTACATATATAGTGTATGGAAGTAGCTAACGAGTGAGCCATCTCGCTTCCTTCTCATCTCTGTTGAGAGTTCCACATGCGCAGTACCGATCGGGCAGGATGTTTACGGACGACACCGCCAATCATGTCTTTCACAAATCAACGTTGTCTCATGTGAGTTCCGACCACAGCTTTTCAAAACATCTGGCTATTGACAGTCACAAGTAGGGAAATATGTCTCTGTCAACCCTGAAACCTTCAGTTTAACTCTACCTGGACTGGCAAGTATTTATTTATTTTACCGCCATCTCCAAACACCTGCTACTTTTTATTACATTCATTTACATTTCTTTAAAATTTGTCATTACCAAAAACTAAAAAAAAGGTTTTTAAATAGGCTGCTGAAAATGTCTACATTTCCTGGTTTTAAAATCTGGCTCAATTGAATTTGTAATTGAATAACCCAGGTCTACAGTACAAGTAAATTTCCCGAATGCAAAAGTGCTCCAGTCAGAGCAAAATACATTGTCTTTCAGGCTGGTCAGGGACAGGATATAGAGAAGACACCAAAATACTTTCCTTTGATTGTCTAGATTCTCTTTGACTTGCTGGTTAAAACAAACAATATGCTTTCCGCACGTGTTTAGTAATAACATCATTAAAGCAATAGTTTGACATTTTGGGAAATACACTTATTCACTTTCTTGTTAGATGTGTTAGATGAGAAGATCAACACCACTGATATGTTATGACACTCTCGCAAGTACATACATTAAGTGAACATAAAAATCTTCATGAAGTAATTTACTTGATCATCATACAATTTAAATAAATTGCAGAAACAATACTGACCCTCCTCTCTAATAGCTGTAGACTACCGCTCACAAACATCTATTTCCAATAGGGGTCTGCTTTTCGACACTGCCAAGGAACACACTGAGAAAAGACCTTTAAGAAGACTTTCTGGAAATTTCAGAGGCTATTTCTGACCAAATCTTATTCTGTCATGTAAACATATGGGAATTACCTTGTCGGACACTCAGTCTTTCTGTAGAAATGCTTTCAGCACCGTCTTCCCACAACTGGACATCATGCAATCCAAAGCCAACTTGTTTCCATTAGAGACTCATGGCAGTATCATATCCGGGACACAGGATGTGACCAACGGAGGGGAACCAATGTAATTTGCAGACAGCTTACTAGAGCCACTGCTGTAGGCACCTGTGCTGGGAAAAGACAGTGGGGAAAGGGCTCTCCCACATGATTGGAATAATTCCAGAAACAAACGTCAAGGGATGGAAATTTGAAAAGCACCTTGTCTTTTCATCTGGGTGGCTAAAAGAGGGAGAGAGGAAGTAGGAGAGTGTGAGAGAGGAGAAAAAGAGAAGGAAAGAGAATGAGGGAAATGAAAAGTGAAAGAAAGAATGAATGAACAAAAGAAAGAAAGCAAGAAAGAACAAAGGAAAGAAAGTGCTATATAGTAATAGCAAAAATTGTTTATGAAAGGAAAGAAAGGGGTGCAATAGAGAGAGAAATCAGATAAATGAAGTAGGGATATGAGAAATGGTTATGGTGGTTGTGGATTACCATGACAACTCCCACTGTATCCCAAGTGTTTTTATGTTCTACTGCTCTCTGCTGGATCCAGGCGGATGACTAATGCTGTGCCAAGTCTCCTGAGGTATCTACAGTATTGGAATTACCATCATTTTCCACAAGGCCTGTGTAGTTACAGGGTCAGCTGCTTTCCCACTGCTGGAAACTCCACACAGACGCTGTAAACAGGTTGGATATTGACAGGTGCGACTGGAAATTGCTGTTGTTTGAGAAAGACCATATGCAAAAATGACCTTTGTTTTTTATAGGCGTCAACCATCATGAAATTGAGTCAACACATAAATGACCTCAAAATGTTTTAATGATGTATGTGTTGGCAACGGATCAAAATTTCATACAGGAGGTTTTTTTCATGTAGCAACACATTGATTACAGGACCTGAAGTTCAATAGTTATGATATAGGACTATATGTGTAAAAAACACATTAATTCATTCACTTGGTCCAGATTGAAATATCTCAGCAACTATTGGATGGATTACCAAGAAATTTTGTACATACATTTATGGTTTCCAAGTGATTCATATGACTTTGGTGATCCCCTGACTTTTCCTCTAGCACTACTGAGGTTTACATTTGAGGTTTTACATGAAATGTCTCTACAACCGTTGGAAGGATAGTCATTAAATTTGATACACACATTCATGTTGTCCCGAAGATGAATTGTAATCACTCTGGGGATCCTTCATTTTTCATCTAGTGCCATCTTCAGGTCAAAATTTTAATTGTTTCTTTTTTTTATGACCAAATACCTGCATGATGACATTCCCATAGGCCTCAGCTGTACTGTATTTATTGCTAATTAGCAATAGCTAAACTAAGATAATGAACATACTTAACATTAGCATGTTGGCACTGACATTGTGCCCATATTAGCATGCTGACGTTAGCATGTAGCTCAAAGCACTGCTGTGCCTAAGTACATTCTCACAGAGCCGATAGCATGGCTGTAGACTCTTAGCCTTGTTCATTTACAAGCTGTTTTTTAAGCTATTTAGAGCGCAGCTTTGATCTGCATATCTGATTTATTATTTAGGTTTTCAGGTAGAGAATGATCCTTTTGTAGGCTCGCCTACTTACTAACTTATTGCAGTTTTTACTTCCTCCAGATCGTCATGTTTGATCGATGTTCTCGGTGCAAATTGTGATTGTTCAACTGACATTTCTGGCAAAAAAAAAAGAAGCTTGACTGAAATCCTCTTTTTATGCCTGGGTGACCAAATAGTGCCCCTAGCAGAAAATGATTTTCTACAGTATGCAGCAGAGTTTCATTTCCTTTGTGAAATGCAAACACATTGACTTTCTGATCCCGTTTACACACTGCTGATGGTGCCTATACTGATCACCATAAAGTTTTAAGCACCCTGTCATGAGACTTAGGCTTGGGCTATCACTTACCATTTATTTCCTTGTCTATGTTAACAAGTGTTTAAAAAATAAAAGAGGTTGCACAGCACTGCAATTTGTTGAACATTCAAACGTGTCGCTTGAGGTGAGACATGACAGGTGGCGACAAGACCCACCTCGACTTGGAGTCTGCCTTTCACAGACACTCCTTGATCCAGAGCCTTCACTGTAAAAGCCCCACTTCCTGCTGGTAAAGCCATCAGGATATACTGGCCAGATTGTGAGGGGGGTGAGGTGGGGCAGAGAGAGGGAGAAGAAGGTAGAGAAGAAGGAGTGTGAGAGAAGAGGAGAAAAGAGGACCTGGACTCGTGGACATCCTGGTGTTTCCAGATTGCAGGCCAGCCACTTTAGTCTATCTAGTCCGTTGGTGCCTCAGTGGGAAAGTTGTAAATGAGTCATTCTAATTTAGGGCCTTTGGAAACTTGACATGTTCATCATTAAAATGAATTATGTATGGATGGATATTTAGCGTGTTTGAGATGTTTTAAATCCATTACAATCCAGTTTTAAAAAGGGTTAAATAGAGTATTAATCTATCCCCCTTAGCATTATGAAACGGTATATGCTACACAAATTAATATCATGGTATAAAAAATAACAGAGACCTCTTTGAAGCCCACACATTGGAAAGCATCCATTATGCTAAAGTGTCCTTGAGCAAGACATTGAAATGCTGCCGGGCCCAGCCTCTGAAATAGAAAACAGAATTTCCCTACAGAGATCAATAGAGGATGACATACTGTTTGTGTCCAAGAAAAGAAAATGCTAGGTCTGCTCTTACATGAGTGGTGCATCCAAATATCATTGACAGACTACAAATCAAGCGGCTGCCATAAAGGCTTGAAGCTACAAGGAAAGGGGGGATCTAAAGTGATATTTCAGCAGACAGTATTTCATACGAGGCGAGCCATAAATGTCATCAATAACCAATGAGGTTTCACTTTGCCTCAGCAAAAGCTGTATATAAAGACTGTCCATGGTTTTATTCTTTTTGGACATACTGCAAGACATGTTAAGAGTGCCCTAGTACCTGCCTTCATTGCGTCAGGGTTTGTTTTTATTTTTCCCTGCTTTAAAAAAAAAAAAAAAGAAATTACAGATGCTGTCACCCACTTACTGGTACTCCCGCTTGCTCTCATGGAAAATGTAAAAGGGGCCCAGCCTCGTTGAGGTCAGGCTGACATTGCCAGTGAGAGGTGGCCAAGTCACAAAACAGATGTTTACTGTTTTTCTAAGGATGATTTGTTCTCTGCTCAATATTGACTTGGGTCCAACCATAACCCAGGTCCCTTTAACAGAGCGCTGCGTTACAGTGGGCAGACAGGGGCACAATGCTTGAACCAGGTGTTTATGCTGTATTGTTAATGTCTTTTATTGTATGCATGCTTCATCAGTCCGTGGGTACTTTAGGTGAGTTTATGATTCTGACAGGTGTCTGGATTTGTCCATTCTCAAGCAGATGTGCAATAAAATGATCTGATGATTCACACATAGGAAAGTTGTGCCTGTGTGTGTGTGTGTGCTCTCCTGGATGTGTCACCCTGTGTAAGCAGTGAGTATGAACGAGCTTTAGGAAGCCTTTGTGTGTTTCTGTGTGTGTGTGTCAGTGCAGCCTGCACCTCTGAGCGTCTGCAGAGGCAGTCATGGACCCGGTAAAGGTCTCTCCACAGAAGCCATTAAGCAGTGTGTCTGTTGGAATAATGTGTTTGACTTGGCTGTGGCACAGCAGCAGGTGCTGGGAGGACCGGCCTGGAGCTGCTGCTCACTGCCTGCTTTGATCTGCAGGCCAGGGACCAGTCTTCCCTTCTCTGTGTCTTTCCGTTCCATCCCATCTTTGTCTTCCTCCTTTGTTCCTCTGTTTCTCCCTCTCCTTTCTCAGTTTTTCTTATCGGTGTCATCACCTCCATTTACTTTGTCTGTCTTTATTTTTAATGGCTCTTCTGCTTTATCTGCTGCCTTTTTCCTTGACCTTTTCTTTCTTGACCCCCCCCCCCTTCAAGTTTTCCTTCTTCAGATGTCTTTTCTTCTATTCTCTTTTTGTGTTTCACCCCCTCACTTTCTCTTCTCCCCATATGATAGCTGTCAAAGAGCTTAGTTGTACTTCAGCCACACATCTGCTAGACCTCAACGACACTACTGGGTGCAGAGCAATGAGTGCAAGTTTAAATTTATGCATTCAATGGATCGTTGCAAGAGAGGTAGCAAAGGCTTGCAAGTTGCTAACAAGGAAACTTTGCTGATTCATTATGCAGGCAATTCCTTCAGAATGAACAAGTGGATAGTAGGTGTTAAACCTCCTCACCTTTAAAATGAATTGTTCGTCACTTTGGGAAATTAGCTTATTGGCTTTCTTAGATGAGAGTCAGATGAGAAGATCAACACCATTTTTATGTCTGTGTGTTAAATACGAAGCTAAAGCCAGCAGCCCTTTAGCTTAGCTTAGCATAAAGACTGGAAACAGGAGGGAAACAGCCTGGCTCTGTCCTTAAGTAACACAATCCACCTACCAACTCCTCTAAAGCTCACTAATTAAAAAGTGAGCTAAGCTGCTGCTGGCTGTAGCTTCATATATAGCTTACGGGAATGAGAGTGATATTCATTTTCACATATAACTCTCGGCAAGAAAGCAAGCATATTTCCCAAATAATCAGACTATTCCTTTAAGATAATGTCTATAATTTAGGAGGGGCACACTTGTTTTACAGAACTTTCCTTCACCCATATGTTTCTCCTGTTTTCTCCACATGCAGTTTCTACCTAAGCTGGTGCAAAATCCAATGTCTGGTTAAATATGTGATTCACCATTATCTGAGGGATGACAGACAAAATCACGTTGAGCTCTAAGATGTCATGACACCCAGTGCTTAACACGGGCATGCAGTAGGTGAGTCATAATTTTAGCTCTGGACACCTCCCTTCCTCTGTGTCTTTCTCTCTCAGCCTCAAGGTAAAGCCATTACGCTTGAAACGAAGCAGCAGTAGCAAAAGCAGCAGCCCACTTGGGTTCAGAGAGACAGAGGGAGGGAAACGATGAAAAGTAAAGCCCAGGGCCGTCCCGGGGCCCTGAAAGAGACTTGTCTTTATTGAAGGAGCCCACTCCCATGCATTCCTCTGCCAAGAGCCCGGGCCTCCCTGGAGAAAGCCGGGATGAGAAGCTGACTCACATTCAGATGGGGGTTCATGGGCTGGAGCTGCTACAAACACACACAGACACAAAGATCACATCCACGCAGAGGCACAAACAAGTATGGAATCACACACATTCATGCATGCACCTTGTTCCACCATCTCCTGTCTCCCTCATTGTTTTGTTAGTCAGGATGGTTTTTTAGCTGTGATCCACAGCAGGGATTCTCTATTTCCTGAATAACACACACGCAGGCTTGTAAAGCATAACTGATTGATTTATTGGATTTCAGGGGCTGAGGTAGGTGGGATATTAGATGCTCCTTGGAGATCTCATTGTGAGATCATTCAGTGAGAGCAAAGGGCTTGCTCGGAGAACAACGGGAGAAATTCCACTGTCTTGGGTCCAAAATGGGACAAAAGTATTTTTTTAAGGACTGTTATGCTTAGTTAGCTTTGTGAAATGTCCACTACTTGGGGAGCTCATCTTTTTCTTTCATTACACTTTGGTCCAGCCTCACAGAAATGTTCAGAGATAGATAATCCTGTTTTTAAGATGCCTGTCATATATCATGAGCTGAGAGGCATCTTAAAAGCTTCTGTCTACACTGGAAGAAAGGAGAATCCTTCAGTCACTGTTAATAACAGCCAATTCTCATTTTTCTTTGTGCAGTTTATATGACCATCAATGATTTTAATGTGTAATTAGATTTTAAGGGTATACTGCTGGGATTTCCATACAAACTTGATAACAGTAAACTTAAGTATTTTGAAACCTCTTGTACCAGCTAATAAAAAAGTGTGCATTGGAAAATGTATTTGAAAGATTATTTCTTGGCAGTGACTTCCATTTCTTTCTATAGATTTAAGGTAAGTGACAGTAAACTAGGGCTGATCAGTAAGAAATTGTGGCTGCAAACATCTTCCGCAAATCTGGAAACCACCTGTTGTGCCTTTTCACTGAGAATGGTGTCTTATTTTATTTGAACTTTTACAGCTGTATCAGTTTTATTTTATAGTATTACGACGCTGTAACTGAAAATATTCCTTTGGAAAAGCCCTGTGGGTATGGCTTAAGTTCTCACAAAGTCACATTCAGGAACATACACTGAACACTGAACTGATGAACATACTTGGAAATTTTGAGTGTTTCATTTTCAATTTTCTAAGTTTTTTTCTTCACAAACTGTATTCTTCAACATCTGTTACTTCAGTCACCAAGGCCTTGAATCATCCTTTATATTGCTTACCTTTTTCCTCTCTGTTCCATGACTTATTTCCTTAAATCAGTACCCAGACAATGAGTTATAAATAACTAACTAAGCCTGAAAAGACTCAGACCAAATGGTTTTCTCATGACCAGTGGATTAGATTTAAATCATAGGCTTTATTTCACAATGTCAAAACAGGGACATTTCAAGGGAAGAAGATGTAAATCTAGAGTGCAATGAGCTGGCAGGAAGTTCAGTAATGGAGTCAGGTAAATTGACTAAAGTGAATTCTCTTGAGCTTGTTCTAGTGAGCTGATTATTTCAAGTGGCTATAATCAATAGTTTTATATTTACAATAAACCACATGACTACTGGTATGTGAAAGGGATCACACGTAGTGACACACTCACAGAGAATTATTGCACGTCTTTGCAGTTTCTCTCAGCTCTATGAAGCTTTTTAGCATCTTTCAGCTCATTGTTTTTGTTTTGTGGCAACTTTACTGTTTTGGTTTCATTCTCACAGCTCTCATAGCGACATTTCCAGCCACAACTGGCAGCTGTTTTAGTGAAAAAAAGCCCATTGCATGCTTCCTGCCCAGCATCAAAGACTAGCGAGCACATAACTGCTAAAAAGCCAAAAGACATTTCCCTCAGGAGTTGGTGGAGATCAAAAATAGAGCTAAAAGAGAGTTGATATTGGACTTACATTCGTTGGGTGGACAGAAACACAACTCCAAATGAATGCTAACATTGCTTCATATCTGCTGGATGGGTAAAGAAGACAACTATGTTTGCTAACAATTTAGCCATCAACTGAAAAGGTTGTTTCTGCTGCCCGCAAGTGGCCAAAAATTAAGTTATTGTATTTTGGGCAAGTTTACCTTTTTTTATATCTGCAAATTTTCTTGCTATTTGGTTGCCATAAGAAGTGATGTTCTATAGTGTTAGGGTTTAGCATCATTGAAACTGCAACAGTCAAAGAGATAACATCAGGTAAATACCTGCCTGGTACAGAAAACAGGGAAAATCAGAGCCATTGAGAAGGTATGTGGTTGGCAGTGAAGCCAGACATTCCAGACTCTACGGTTCAGGAATCTAGACGACAACAAGCTTTGTTGCTGCTGGTGGCCACCGGCCGATGACAGGCCGTTCTCTGCGTCCTCTCTGGCTATTGTTTGCCCTGTGATTTGACTGAGGAAGGTGTTTGTTGTTGCTGGACTCTTATCTGTGTTTCTTGGACCTGGCAGGAACACTGAGCTGTTGTATTAGCAAGGCTGTCTGATGAAACTGAACAGACGCAAAACATCACGTACAGTTCAGCTAATTAGACCTCTGTTGCACAAAAGATGTAATGGAATGTGTGTCTTTCAAACAGAGATAACCTGATCAAGACATATGGTTAAGAAACTGACTCTGTTCACTGCACAGAATAAAAACTGACATATTACAGTGTCAGCCTTCACTAGGGAGCATATCAGTGCTTGCTAATAAGGGAACGCTGGCATTTATGGTGAAAGGTGGGACGTTTAACTTCCATCCCTTTTCTTTCCAATGATTGCTTTTATATGCCACTCAGTGCTCATTTTCTAAGCTGCCAGGGTCTGGTGAGACTATCCAGCATGCCTTGCAACTTTCCCTCAGAGAAATATCAATTTCCTAATTTGTTTTACTGCAGCTTTGAGAGCTCTCCCTTGCGTATTTAGCGATCCACTGGGTGAACGTTTGCTATTGCCAAAGAATTCATATTACCACCTGCATTTCAGTCTGCCCAGGACCCATCACCGACCCCCTGGGGTGGTTTTATGCCGGATTATTAACTTGAAAGCACGGTGCTTTTGTTCATTGGCATTTTCATTTTGGACCCCTTAGTAATTGAGTAACAGGGGCCCATCATGTAATACAAAAGAAAGAGAGTGAGCATGCAGAGGCTGAAAATTCTCATAAGCTGTCAGGAAAGTGAGTGTGAATGAATACCTCCCCGCTTTCTATTGTTCCGACACAAAATAGTGAAATTGTGTTTCTGTTAGGCCTGTTTTTTCTCATCAGTCAGCTGAAATGAAAGGTGATCAGGCCAAAAAGAAAATATTTGGGGAGGCCAAGCTTGCCGTCAGCTTCATAGAAACTGTAGCAGTCCTCTAAAGTCATGTGTATTTTATTTGCTTCTTCAAGGAAGTTCAATCTCCGCTGGTATTTTATTAGTTTTCAAACAGTACAGCAGTAAAGAAGAGTGAATAGACATTTAAATATAAAGCCATAACATGAGCAGCATTTGACCTGTCTAACACTCGTAAAAGTGTACGTTGTACATTTTCTCCTGATAAAGCAGCCAAAGATAAGAATCCACACATAAAAACCCAGATGGCCACTGTCAGGATGTATAAAAGAGCGCACTGTGGACAAATCACTGGGGATAGAACCATGGATGGAATTGGGTACATACACAGAAGGTGGACACATTATCATGAACACTAATGCAGTCCACTGCAGTATCCTGCAATGACAGTTACCCGTACGTTTATGAAGCTTTAAGCTTATAATATCCAGTACTTGCTAAGATCCCGTCAGAAAGCTGTGGATTCAACACAAGATGTTAAATCTTGAGGCCAAAGTTTGTGGTAAAGTGTTCCCTGTGCATAAATAATAGACGGATGGATTACACGTACAGTATATTGGGCATATTCTTAACAAATCCAAAAACTATATTTATACATTTTTTGGTGGGTTGCCAGAAATAAATAAAACACACCTTACATAGTTCTTATGCATACAATTAGAATCAAACATACTTTTACTGATATCTGCACACCACATGTTGCACACCACTCAGATGAATGTGTAACTATTCAGGCTCATGTAGTTCAGTCCAATCAATATCCCCACAGCTGTGTGTGAAAGCCCAGAGGGATCACTGATGGAGGAGAACAAGATGTCAGCTACAGGTTACATTAACTTCAGCTCTCTCCTTTGGTTTCCATTAGTAAAGGGTAGACATGTGATGAAGGTGACTATTAAGACTGGTTGGTGATCTGATATAGTGATACAACTGAGGCATTTAAAATGATATAATTTGGACGGTACTAGTAGCTGTAGTTAATAAGTCTGAAAAATGCAAGTAAGGATTCACACATTTTTAGTCTGCTGAGTTGAAAAACACAGAAATGGGTATTTTTGTACTTTATAATAGCACAGCTATCGTAGATGTTGGTAATAAGAATCGTCCTTAGTTCCTGCCGTAATTGTTTGACATATTTACTTTAAATCTGCTGGCAGCTGATATAACTAAGCTTGTATTGTTTCAAGCTCATCGGAATGATCTTTTAGCCAGTTCATAAGGGTACAGTTCAATCTCTGAAAACCAAATGACTTCTTTCAAGCCAGCCTATTGTTGTCTAGAGTGATGGTGAGGTTGGAAAATGTTAGGTAAGATGTTGGCTGGCGACAGCACCATGTGAGGTTAGTGGACACGGAGAGAAGACACGTTGAGATTTGGCAGATGTTGGGAGGGTTTAGGTATGCCAATATTTTGCGCTGAGTAGTGTTGATTAGACTGATTGTTTAAATTGGACTGCCATGGGACACGGTGGCTTGATAAATCTGGGTACATTCGCACATGCCTGAATTTGTTCTCTATAGACTCTCAATCCAGCATGAAGTACTAAAATCAAATCCTGTTTTTAGTAAATGTCTTCATAACGTGAACTGCACATTTCACCCCTGTGATATATTTCATTCCTTTCCAGTGGATGTGGAAAGCTCATTTTCAGACAGAGCATCAGATTGCATTAACCAACACACCCATTCTCCATGTCCCTCGCCCAATGGGGCTCCAGCTGGGTGCTGCCGTTTCCTTTACCATTTATGTTGGCACGGGGAACGGCAGCTCCATGGCCCCAGAGCACTGCTCTCCTTTCAAAACAGGAAGAACACACTGCTCTCTGATGCACACTGGAGACAAAAAAACAAACCAACAAGTGTCCAGAGGCATGAGGCAGCAGGCTGAGGAGGATGATAACAGGAGATTTCAGCCGGCGCCCAACCCTTCACTGCACATGTCGTCTTACTGGATTGTATGCTCTGGTCTGTGTATGAAAGTTTCTGTGCCAGCAGCCTGTGCAGATGGGATGCTTGACAGCTTCCCCTTAATGTTTGACGGATATCTATCCAGATAAAGCAGATTCTCTCTAAAAACACAAGATAGCTTTAGCCCTTAATGTTAGTTAGTTTTCGTGTTTTATACCACTAAATAAGACACTGATAAGGTTGTTGATTAATCCCAGTCACTCAACAATCACTTGACCAGATGCTGAGGTTTCTGGCTTTAGAACCAACATTCCCATGAATGTCGAAACCTGTTGTTGTTGCAATCCCTTGGTTGCAAATAGACGTTGATCTAAAGCCCAGATTGCTTAATGTCAATTTAGTTTGGCGAAGAGCATGTTATTATTGACAGCAATGGTCTTGTAGTGCGATTGTGGACGGTGGAAGGTTGCTCTAACCTGGGGGCTTTCCCACACTGACTAAACATGATCCATTAGGCAGGTATTTTCTGTTTTGGGGGATTTGAACCAGCAAGGAGCAGGCCTGGCAACAACCAGAAACATGGTCAAAGTCATGTCCCGAGATCTACATGTGCACCTATGACTAGTTTTTAAATCCTGGAAGAACCACTTTTATGTGTTCCTTTTACTGTCAATGTAAAAAACAAACCTGGGCTTACTTACAAAATCAATTCACAAAATGATCCAAAATGTTGCTGACTCGAATTTGTTTCTAAATCTGATATAACACGGCAATGTGCACTGATGTGATAGTGGGCTGCTGTAGCAAAAAGGTTTCCCCTCGGGGATCAATAAAGTATTTCTGATTCTGATTCTGAATGTCAAAATTCAATATAACAGATATAAATAATGTACATATCAGGCCCAACAAGTACTTACTGTAAGTGTATGACTCTCGTATGAATAGCGAACACTCATATGACTTTAACGGTGACCTTTCGTATACTCGGACTGTTTTTCATTCTTTCCAGAGAAAACCCAAAAAATAAACGAGGGCAGATGAAAAGGTGCCTTGGTGGGCCATGTTTCCATATTGTTTCCACTGCTGTCTTCTTTTGTTTTATTCTTTTTTTTTTACTTCAGCTGATGGATGAGGTGAAGTCCAAATCTGCTTCTTCAGATGGGCCTTTTGACAACTGAGGTGTCTGGGCAATTTAAAGGAGTGTGTGTGGTAGGGATGTGAATGTGTGGTATCTAAAATATTTGTTCTATTACATTGTCTGAGATGAACTCTGTTCTCAGCCATGCCAGGAATGTGCCCAGTGTGCCCACCCATCCATTAACCTGTCCAACAACCCACCATTGTCGGGAGCAAAAACAAAACACTGCATTAAAAGTACTGTGAGTCTAACATCTCCCTCAGAGATTCTCTGCTTCAGGGTCAAGACCCACACACATGATTTCACTGCTTTTGTAGTTCATATTACAACTTTTATATATTATTGTGCTAGCTGTTATAAATACTTAAGAAGTGAGTATTTACATTGTAACATATGCCTCGGTGTGCTAATAGAGCTAAATAGAAATGAACACTTGCAGTTTGTGTTTATCATTCTGTGTAGATTAAGCACTCTAAGCATGACAACCACTGACATTTTTTTTGTTATGTATACATGACCAGAAGGAAATTCAAACCAGAAGACCAAAATCTGATTTATGTTTTTTTCCTGTTTAAACAGCAATAAATTATTGGATTTGTGAGTTGTTAAAATCTGATTTGCAGTGGCAAAGCAAACAAACAACAGCTGCTGCTGATCACTCAAATGGGTTTCAGCAAAGGCCCTTTATAATGAAAGTTACTTCATAGACTGTTGGTTTACTTGAAGTTAAAGTCAGAGGTCAAATGTTCTAAACACAGGAGAGCTGGTGAGGGATGGCTTGTTCTGGAAATGGCTTTGTTTGAGCTCGTTTCTACAACACTTGACCTGTGCTTTAAACACACCTGCTCAGAAGGGCTTTTCTACCATTTTAATGATCTCGCTTTCAGTGCTAAGAATATCTCGCCTTAGTGCCAAACTCTGGGCTCCTTTCAACTTGAGGCTGATGCAAATTTATCATCAGCACCCTTCGGGCAGGCATCCATTAAAAATCTTGAAATGCTGAAAACTTCATGGCCAAGGAGCAATCGAATGCTGCTTGTTTAAAAACGACATGTCCCAGGCCTTTTAGGTGCCGGGAAAATTCCATGTGCTAAAGACAGAAAATTGCGAGTTTGCTGGCCTGTGAAAATGCAACATTGTTAATAACACTTTCATATTTATGATTTGGAAAATGTTTGTGCAGCAGCAAAACCTTTTTTTATGCCAACCACCAAGTACAGCAATGAAAGCCAATAACTTTGTTTTGCACGTGCAGAACAGACGTCCATATCCATAAAAAACACAAGCGTTCATGTAATAAGAGAGTGTGTGTTTGTTCGCTTACACCCTCACAAACATCAAATGATTAGAGGGGTGGAAACTTGGTCAAGTCCTTATTCTTTTCCGTGTACTGAGCGCTCAGTTGTCCAACAGCCTTGGCGTGCTCCTCATCCACCTCCTCCTTTAATCTCTGCTGCTCCTTCAGAAACTCCGCCCACTCATCTTTCAAACGCTCCATGTTCGCCTGCAGCTGGGTGCTCTGGAAGGACACGAGAAGATGAGCACACAACACGGAGAGTGGCGGAGAGTTTTTGCAAATGTCTTGCACCGATCTTGATTCGTATCCATAGAAAAGACAAGATTCTTCATTTTGACTGCACAGCTTGACCAGAGGTTTTAGGGGACAATTACAGTAAATAAGCGATTAAGACAGCTTACAAGTCAGTGTGTAATGTCTTAAAGTTAGTCTCAATTTTCCTTGTGCTGTATATACACACAGAGAGGACACAATATCATAAATGCCTGTACAATCTGCAATCCTATGACATTGTGTATTAAGTCCTTTGCCTGGAGTTGTTTTTACCTGCTGTGCCTCTAGCTCCCTCTGCTGGACTCTCTCTACCATGTGATTAGCAGCCTCCACTGTGGGAGAAAAGCAGACAAATATTCTTAATACTTATATTCAAAATGTACATTTACCACAACACAACACAGACATAAAAATACTTTTAAGATCAGTATTGTTCGTCAGAGTAGGTTTCCTATCATACCATCGTAGGGATTCAAAAGATCAAGCATGAAATGACACGATTCTAGCACAATTTAAAACAAAGTCAAGTGTGAATCTAAGAGAGGAGACTTACACCGTTTAGTGATGTCACACAGCTGCTGGTTCATGTCCTCTAAATTTGTGGGCAGCATTTGCTCATTTGCTTCCCGCACCATTTTATCGAGGCTCTCCAGCAGTCTGCTCTCCCTGTGTCCACGTTTTTCCTAAACAGCAGCAGAGGAAAGCTTAGTGTCACCGCACACATACCACGCAGTACACTGAAAACATGCGCTTCATAAGTCATTTAGTCCAGCACTGGGTCTTAACATGCCGCTTCCATTAAAATGAGTGAAATCATTACCTGGCACTGAGCAAGAGACAATACTGTATCTTTAAAGCATATTGCTCACTCCACTAAAGATGTTATTTGGCTTGGGAATATTTCTGAACAAGTCAATATGCAGTAAAAACAACAGATAGATTCTCTCACTTAATCAGAAAAACTAAGTTCAGTACTTCAAGAAATTTCTTAAAGTGGAAATAAATGGAAAGTATATGGAAATTTGCAATGCATTTATTGGGGTACATGGATAAAACATAATGATGAAAACTACAAAATAATGTTTTTTAATTTATCTGTGACCCAAAAAAACATTGGTGTTTGCATCTCTATTGTGTCCCCCGACAGATTTTTTTCTTCTGTTTAGCCATGTCTCTGTATGTATTCATAGCAGGTGTTCTGATATTGGTCTTATGACATTTGTGCATTCACCAGATTTAATGTCCATGGTTAATGTCTTTCTAATACTGAAAAGAAAGCGATTTTTCCTGACATGTAGATTCTCAGCGTGTGTGTAGCTGTTTGTAGGGCCATGGTTGTTGTCACAGTGTAATAATAATTCAATAATTAATCATTTCATGTCAAGTACCTCAAACTCTCTCACAAAGTAGCGGATCTCTGCACTGATGACTGGTCTGTGGTCTAACAGTCGGGACTGGATATCACCCACATCTGCAGGACCAACACAGCTCAGATTATATGCAGTTTAAACAAGAACACAACAATATGTTTAGAACATTATTGTGACAAGTTAGTATCATGTTTTAAAACAATAGCCTACTTTAAGCACACTTGACTGTGCATGCTTTTAATGTTGTGTTAGTCAGCCTGCATGCTATAAAAGGTATCATTTTATCATTATTAGCCTAATTTTTAGATGCCAAATAAAGATCCTAGGATAACAAATCCTAATGTCTATCACACTGTTAATGACACACTGATATTTTGAACAGCCTCTTATCTATCTGTATCTTATCAGATCAGCTGCAATCTGAGCTGTAAAAGGTTAGCAGCGAGGCAAACATGCCGACAATGAGACGGATTTTTCTGCTGTGGATGTCACTCACCTTGAGCAATCTTGTCCATTATTACAAACCCCGCTGAAACGTTGGTTTTAGTAGATAAATCAAACTGTTGTTTCCTTTGGAGCAGGTAGCTCAACCAGCTACTAGCTGCTAATCACTTTCTAAATATTCCAAATGCGAAGCTAGCTGGCGGCTAATTGTGAAAGCGAAAGAGCAAACTAAGCAGAACTAAAACATCAGTCATTAACGTAGCCTATCCTTTAATGCTGTAGTCATACATATCAGCTACATTATGAAAGAATTGCAATGGTCTTTTTTTAATTGTAGTCAGGCGAATGGAAGTCAGCTGACCGCAGTGTAAATATTTACTACTACTTCCGGGTACGAGGCCGTGGACTGACCCAAGCGGCTGAAAGAGGGGTGTCACATTCAGCTTAGTAAGCGGTCCACTCGCGTTTTGATCTTTTTTTACCAGTCCACATGAAATACATTGTTCTGGAGTCTTGCTTTGAGGTAGGCTACGGTCACGTGCTGTTTACTCTGGAGCTTTTAAATGTCTGCAAGCTTGTGTGTGTGAGGCACAGGATGAGAGGCAGCAGTGCAGACTGAGGACAGCAGATGTCAGTCTTGCTCTGTGGTAGAACAAAGTAGCATCAAAACCTGCTTTTAAAACTAATTTCCACACATTACTTGTCTGTTCAAAATACACTGAACTGACCAATGATATAGGAATGTGTCGTTTTAACATATAGACGCTACACTTTTCCTGACTATGTGGCTTACAATCAAATAGGAGTCCACAGTCTGTACTCTTTCCCCAACTGGTTCATTTAAAGCCTGTTAGCACCTTGTAATAAGTCATCCTAAATAAAGGGTTTAGACATTTTAACTAATGGCTTTATTCACGGTTGAGAGCTAATTTACTTATGCTTTATACATGAATTATAATCCATTAATAAGAATTACTTTGAAGGTTGCCAGGTTGTGAAACATCCCTGTAGCTGGTGTTTATCCTCCTCCAGCAGTAGTCCTACACTTACATTATCTTTTAGTTCTTTTGCTCATTAGGTAGACACTCTAATGGACCACTTACCGTCTGGGAAAACCTGCAGAGTATCTAAACCAAATTCCATTATATTAACAACTTTGAACATTTATGACTTGATGGCTTATTAGGAAGTGTGAACCCACAAGTATTTATTAATGCATTTCCTACACTTATAACTGCCCTATTAACAAATAGAAATACTGAGTATTACATAGGCCTATTTAATGTTTAATGACTTTATCATATACAGTGCACACAGTAAGACCTCTACGTTGGGACAGTTAAATTCATAATTAGTTTCTTAGGTGTACAAAATTTGCATTCATCAAAATGTCTCTATAGTGAAATTAGCTAGAATGAGAAATTAGATACAAGTATATTTTTTAAGTATGTTTCTTTGAAAAAATGTCTTTACCACAGTCACCACAAGATGGCACCAAAATCTCTCCTGTTAGCTTTTAAAGTCCAGGGCTGACTGAATTATCTTGGATTAGCAAATGCTTTTATTACACTTGATGAAATGCAAATATATTGGCATAATTGTATTAATAAACACAGCACTTGTGGCAAGAGCAAAGTACATGCAGATAATCAGTCATGGTGAGTCATTGTTTGGGGCAAATGTTGCATTTTAGTTGTCAAAAGTTTGTTTGTGAGCCCTAAATTTATTAGGACTGTCATGCTCAGTTAAGAGAAAATCATTAAGACACCACTTAAGTCCCCCACTGTCCACATTGTTTAGTTAAACACTTATTACATGCACCATTAGTTTTGATTTGGGCCTATTAAAGAGATTAAATGATTGATCAACAGCCAAGGGATAAAAACAAGCCCTCCACTGCAGCCGTCTGAAGAAGCACGAGAGGATCTCTGACAACAGAACATGTCGGATCCAGCAAAGGCCTCCGTAACAGGAACGTGCATCCTGTTGTTTTGTTTATTTATGACTCTGCAGGGTGAAATTATTAAGATCAACTTTGAGAATGGTAGAAGGGCCAGTTAAATGCAGCATTCATTACCATATTTAAAGCACAGCAGAACATAAAAATCTAATTTGTGGTTTACAATAATAAAAATAATAGAAGATATTAAAATCATCTGATGAATTATTTTATACTTACTGTATATTATATTTTTATATATATTTTGTAGATTAATAAAAAATGGTGTAGTAACAGTTTAATAACTCAAAATTTTCTGTTTGTAGACCAATAATAACGGACTAAAAATATGATATATTTATTGGAAGTCTTTAATAAATCCATGTTCCATTATTAGCATAATGATTTAGATTTGGAGTTCTAAAATATTATTCTGAACTTCTCTACAAAATGTGAACTTAAATCATTTATTATATGCATTATTTTGAAATTTAATAAACAATTAAATGCGGTTTAAATTAGATTTTAAATAATGCAAAGACTCTACAGGAGAAAAAGCAGTTCAAACCTCCACTACTCTAAACTTATCCAAAGTTTAGATTTCCACAGTGTTAAAGAATTTGGAGGACCGGGCCAACATCAACATAACGAGGAAATATCTGTCCTTCTGCATCATTATCTGCAAGCGTCCTGATGTTCGGCTGCAGTTTGCATGCGTGAGCTCGTTGCATGAGAGCAGATCATGTGTTTGTCCATATTTCTGTCCCACAGGTCTATAAAGTGAATTGTGCTTTTTATTTGACACCCCTGCACAGAACACAAAGCCTTTCTGGGGCACTCTATAAAATTGTCGCTTAAAAAAGAAAAGACAGTGTTCAAAGTTATAACAGAGAATTGAAAAGTATTCATGGTAAATATGCCATCGCTTAATTGAATAATATCTTTTTCAGTAGCTGTCTAGATTAGATAAGATCATTTTAATTCTGTTCAGACTTAAAAGCCTTTCAGAATAGTTTTATTGAATGCAGTTCAGCACCAGTTTAACTCAGTTCATTACTTTATTATAATATTTACATTATCCTATTTCTGTGTGGCTGACTTATTTAATATATTGTCAAGTAGTATAAACAAATATAGAAATGCTAATATTAAGCTGAAGCTCTGCAAATGAGATTTCAGTTATACTATTTAATTGTTTGGTTGGAAAATATGAATTAAGCTGAAATTGAGAAATTAATTAATCATGAATCATGAATTGTTCCGATTTTCCCTCTTAACCCAAATACATTTTTAACAATGTCTTAAATAAACATATTTAATCATATACTGTATGTATATTAAAATGTATTTCCTGTTATAGAGTCTCTTTGAATTATCAGCTTGAAGCCCAAGACTGTAGTACTAAAGCCAAACCACTGAAGAATTATTTTATACATTTTTATTGTGAGCACAGTGAACACAATAAACACTATAACCACATGTATCTATTTTCCTTGTCATAAAAGACACAACATTTCTCCCCCATCTTTTTTATTACACTTCCACATATGATCTGTACACAGTATGCAGGACCAAAGCAGCAGTGTTTCACCCCCCGTGCATACATGCTCGCCAGTATCCAGATGATCTCCTGCAGCACTTCCACAAACGGTGCTTCAGCAGGGCAGTGGGAGGTCTGTGAGTGTGGTTCATCAAACATGCCCACTGGCCCTGCAAGCTCGCCCCGGTGACGCTCTTGCCTCTGTGCCTCTCTCCTCCCCGGCCCGACCACACCGCCCTTGTAACGACGGTGCTCGCATTACCCACTGGGTATAATTATTCTGCATTTTGCTGCTCTCCATTCTCTCTCTCTCTCTCTCTCTCTCTCTCTCTCTCTCTCTCTCTCTCTCTCTCTCATGCTTCCTCTGTCTCTCTCTCTCTCAGCTCGGCTGGGCCCTGACACCGAGGTCCAGGCGTAGGGCCGCAGGGCCGCTGCTTTGTGTTCACAACGCACTGTACGCCACTCTCTGCACCGTGGCTATGAACAGGTGGGGGGGGATGCGAAAGGGGGAAAGGGAAGGGAAGGAGGGGGGTGTTACTCACTGGATGCCAAGGCCTCTGGGCCGGAGGGGAGGTGGGGGTGGAGGGGTGGTAGCAGAGGACCTGCTGCCCAGCAACCCACCTACCCGCTTCTGCCCTCTCTCTCTCCATATCCAGTTTCTTATTTCGTTTACTGTCTCTCTCTCTCCTTCAGTCCCTGGGGTCGTTCGTCCTGGCGCCACCACTTTCTTGCCCCTCTGCCTGCTGGAGGCGGTATGCTTCAGAACTGTCCACCATGGAAAGGAGGTGGGCGGGTGAAAGCAGAAAATAGAATAAAAGGTAGACAGTAAAAAAAAAAATGAAGCACTGAGTGCAGCAGGAAGGTAAAGACCCAAAAAAAACACACTCAAGGCCCTTTCGCAGTGGCACTTTACAAGTCACTGTGTAGCATGACACTATCCCGCTGTCACTCTGTCCCAAGGCCTGATGGGAAGACACAGTGGCGGTACATGGCTCACAGCCTGAAAATCAACATATGTACTCATCATCCTGCGCTTTTCAGGGAAGGAAAGATTTTTTTCTCTTTCACAGCAAAACAGAACGAAACCTTGTCAGGCTCATCTTGCGATGACGGTGAACTGCCCCTTTTCCTTGGAGCTTGAGATCGGCACTGAGGCATTCAGGGAGGACTGGGAGTGTATGTGTTTGTAGGGGGAGACCAGTGTGTCGGCTACGATTAGCGTTTGCGGCGGGCCCCTGCCGCCATTTCGGGGCTCGTCCCCGAGATTAACGGGAACCGCACTGTCATTTCTCCCATGGGGGGCTGTCCCCCTGTCCTCTCCCGTCCCAACATGGGGGAGGGATCGTCTCATTCTCCAAGAGGCAGTGTCGAAGTCGACTGAGGGCAACAGGCTGGGGGAGGCTCCAAACCTGTTGAGGCAGAGCGTCCCGCAAAGTGCCCACAATCAAAGTGACAGATGTTGGGGTGGAGGGAGCGCTGAACGAGGATATCTCTCCGTTTGTGGCGGGCAAAATCGCTTCTCCTGGCTGTAGCATTTCAAACACACACATATGCACTTTAATAACACATACACTTGCATGCACACGCACTACAACTTGAGCAGAAGAGGAGTTGAGACTGTGAGGTGGAGGGGGAGCGTTGACTGAGCTCAACTTGATGGTTTTTGAAGTTTTTCTTCAGCTTGTGTGTGTGTGAGTGTGTGTGTTCGGTGATATTCGACGTGGGACAGAGCAGAGGAGAAAGGCAAGGAGTAGGAAAAAGGGGGTCTGCCCTTGGGTCACACACACATGCACACAAACTCAAACACACACTCGTACCAAAACACACACACACACACACACACTTCTCGGGCTGCTGTGGCATGTTTGGAGCAGTGCCTCGTCAGATTAGGGCCATGCTGGCTGTGTTTGATGGCCAACCTGGACAGACAAGGCCTGCCAGGCACAAACTGCTCAGGCACATGATGTCAGGGCGGACACACACACACACACACACACACACACACACACACATGCACACATACACAAAAATTATCCCGCGCCAGACCAAAGAGACAGATGACACCCAGCATGAAGCTAAAGCCAAATCTGTAAGCATCCGCTGCGATCCAGCTGGCTAGCCCTAGGGTACCTGTCTCTGCGAAGTGGAATCAGCGTCACCCCCGTGAGCTGTCAAATTAGCTCACAGGGCTGGAAATGCTGAAGAGATTTGGCCCCTCGTTGTGGAAGAGCAAAAAAGAGGGGGGAAGGGAGGGTGGTATTAAAAAAATGTTATTAATTCATCCTCCTGTTGGGAAAAATGGTTAAACTACCAACAACATGAAAATCAGGAAAGGTGGACTTATTAGTGTGAACCTGTGGAGGGGGGAGGCCTAGTAATGAAGACACACACACACAGGACACATGTATGCACACACACACACACTGTTCCAACACCAACGAACACACACATGCACGCACATACATGCTGATACTTGCAGATGCACATGCTCAGACACAGAAAAAACTGTTATTGTATGCACACACGCCTCATGACTTGCACGCACATATACACGTGTGCACCCTACGTGCTCACTCACACACGCACATGCACACATGCACACACACACACACAGACACACACACACAGACTCACATACACAGTGCCAGGGGCGAGTTTTCAATTACTGCCAGTGCTAAGCAGTCACCTGGGAGAGATGTACCATGTTTGAGTGGAATGGCATTTCCACCAAGGCTTTTTTTTTTGTTGTACTTCTTCTTGTCCCAGTTGTAAGACAGCTGTGAATGTCAGGCACATGATCAAAAATGACATTAAACAAAACATCAAATGTTTCCTCAGTGAACATTTACATCACAGGAAATGATCAAGGAAAGCCTGTTTGAAAAGTGAGATTTGAAACAACTGTTGAATGTGTAAAAAGGTGCATGATCGAAAGCCCTAAGGATTAAGTCAATTTAGTCTAAATGAGATCATGTAGTTACTGTGACAAACTGAAAACATAGTTCATTTAGTTTCTAAGTAGTGCAGCAACATGAAAGGAGACACCATGCACTAAATGAACTTATACATAATACACAAAAGACATAAATGAATGAAAGACATAAAACAACTTGCCCAACCTAGCGCTGTTGATGTGGTCACTTCATCACTAAGAAATGTTTAATGTACTTTCTGTGTGGAGTTTGCACATTCTCCCCATGCCTACATGGGTTCTCCGGCTTCCTCCCACAATCCAAACACATGCAGGTTAGGTTAATTGACATGAATGGCTGCCTGTCTCAATGTGTCAGCCCTGTGATTGACTGGCGACCTGTCCTGGGTGTACCCCGCCTCTCACCCAATGTCAGCTGGGATCGGCTCCAGGCCCCCGCGACCCTCCAAGGATAAGTGATTATAGATAATGGATGGGTGTTTTGAAAAGATTACGGTAAGGGATTGTACAAAATTAATGGCGTGAGGAGAAGGGCGGAACCTTTTGTTAATGTTTCACTTTATAAATAATCACAGTATCTCCAAATAATAAAACATTACAAAATTGGTACAATTATTTTTGTGTTAAAATGATCTAAACTAATTAAACCATAATATGTCAATTGGACAGTCATTTTCACAAAGCCATCGACAGCCAACATTTTGACCTGTGGCCCTCACAAAAGCCATCTATTATGTGACCCTCCCCTGCCTTAAAGAAATTAGACTACCCTCCCTTTAGCAAGAACAAAAACTTTCATAACCCTCCCCCTTACATGACTGCCCTCTCTCCAAGAATTTTTGAACAGTTCCTTGCCGTAATCTTTTCAAAAAGTGAAGTAAATTATTTACTCAAACACAGGTCAGCTGAACATGCAAAATGTAAAATGTGGAGATCTACAGCTCAGCATGTATGAAATACATTTTCCAATAATGAATGAATAATGAAAGAACATTTACTTTGGTTTTAAATTGTGCTTTTCTTTCACAGAAATTCCTTTTTTCCCACTGTAATTAGTTCCAAATTACAAATGTATTTTCAGGAAACTTCCTAGAAAATTACAGACCCAGAAAGTAAAGCTTTACCAAGATTACTCCAAAATTAATAGCCTATCATGATTTTCATTGCATCTTATTATGAAAAGTGAGTGGCTGATTTTTTTTAAGCAGTATACACTACTCCAGACCTGTTATGTACCAAGCTCAAAAATGAATTGGTACAAAATAGGTTTTGTTCAGTTTTGTCTCTCTGATGTTTTATCAGTACAGTGCACTGCCTGCGAACTGAGCAGGAGAAACAACTGCTCCCTTATTCTAACAAATAAATAAATAAAAGATGGCTGCCAAGTTTTAGCCAGGGTGATGTCCTTCTGGGCCCAAAGTGTCCCTGCCATGCTGGCACGCTAATAGCCACAGCAGGTTTTCTGTGTGTGAGGTGACATGGACAAAAGTGAGGAGGTAGGGACTGCCAACAACAACACTGCTCCCTGGTGTGTGTGACAACACGCTGACCCCTTTGGAGACCCTGTCCTGCCCTGAGTCAGACCAGTGTGTGTGTGTGTGTGTATTTGTGCGCTAGGGTGTAAGATGGAACCTGACAGGAGTTTAGCGCTGATGACCACCACGGCGAGAGATGGCAGCACTCCTCCTTGAGGGAGATACTGTCACTCTTCTATGTTTGTATGAGTGTGGGTGTGTGATTGTTCTTACTTGCTGAGCTTGTTCAGGCCTGAAAAGTGTGTTGAAAATAACATACTTCAGTGGAAGATCATGTTTTCACCATGGACATTTCAGAATTGTGGTTTTGAAAAAATGTTTCTCATTATGTCTTTTGAGAAAGAATATGGTCACTTAGTATAGTTTATGTGGAGCTTTTTTTTTTTTACTGGTCATTAGAGCTTGAATATGTAAAAGATGTTATGCAAGTTTCAAGCCAAATATAATAGCGAGCATGAGGTGGAGCATAGGATAAAGAGCATTACTTATCTACAAAACGGCTATCTATGATATGACATATATAAATGACACAAAGTGGATGTGATATATATATATGATATATATGACAACTACAGTTTCTCCATGACAACTGTACAATCTCCATACACTGATGAAAACTGTGAGATGCAGTTGAAAGCCCTGGAAAAAGCTAGTAAGTTGACCTTGAGTTAAGATTTTTAGCCACGCTAGCAGGGGAGCACTTTGGTCCAGACTGAAATATCCCCTACATACCATCCATCCATCCATTTTCTACCGCTTGGTCCCCGTTAGGGGGTCGCGGGTGACTGGAGCCTATCCCAGTGACTTCGGGCCTTAGGCAGGGCACACCCTGGACAGTGGCCAACTCGTCGCAGGGCGAACACAGACACAGACAAGGACAGACAACCATTCACTCACACATTCATTCAATACGGGCAATTTAGAGTTATCAATTAACCTACACATGCATGTCTTTGGACGGTGGGAGGAAGCCGGAGAACCCGGAGAGAACCCACGGTAACACAGGGAGGACATGCAGACTCCACCCAGAGAGATTGTGTGATGTTGGTCCGTTAAAAAATTTTATGCAGACATTCATGATCCCCAGATGATTCATCTTAATGAATCTTAATCATTTCTCTCTGACGTCCCGGTAGGATCAAAGAATAGAGTTATATATTATTTTTATATTTAACCGAGAAAGTCCCATAGAGGTCGGAAACTGGCAGCATAAAAATTTTCAGACAAAACAATACATAAGCGGACAACAGATAAAACACTACTAAAACATAACGTTAATAATCCTCACATAAGACTAAAAGTAGGCTATAATTGAAGAGACACAAAATTAACTTCGCTTCTGTCTGTGAAATTGGCGGTCGTAACTTCTGCCTCCTATCAATGCAGGAACGGCACTAGACAAGTTCAGTTTAGTTGAACTTTGGCCACAAAACCTGGCGGAACATGCCGCTTTGGCTAAAACAGATGATCAGGAGAGCACAGTCACAGTCTCTATTGAAAATCATGAATAACAAATGTGGTGTGAAAGCAGGGTTAGAGCACAGTTTGGAGTAACACTAGAATGGTGGACGGTGCCCATGCTGTCTAACTTCATCATTTCAGGAAATAAAATAGCCGCATTCATATTACCTGGTTGTATTTTTCATTGCATGCTTACAACATGTTGAAACAGCTTCACAAATGTCACACTAGACACATCTCTGAACGTGCCGAAAGTTATGGCTTGCAGCTTTGAGGTTTCTGCATTCATTCAACTCTTCTCTCTGCTGATGTTTGTCCCTGGAGGTGCTCTCTTAATGTCTTTGACTAAACTTCAGCCAGCCTTGGCAGTGACGGTGCCCCATAGGAACACAGTTGAGAGGAGACCAATATGATTGTGATGGAAGGTTTGCGGGCAGGGTCTATCACACTGTGTCGCCTATAAAAAGCACAAAAGCCAACTGACGGGGTGCATAACACTCCTGGCTACAGCGATAAAAAAAAAAAAGTCATATAAGCTACTCAACTGTTCTATAGCGATGCTGTGGAGAGAGGGGACATTTTCATTTCAAGCATTGAAGACTGTGGTGTCACATTAGCTGTAGAAGGAAGTTCTTCTAAATAAAAGCCTTGTGGAAAGGTGACATTATCTTATTTTTGTGCCGTAATGAAGAATGTACTAGTTTTGAAAGCATGCAAGGATCATTTAATTTGCTGAAACCCTCTCCTCTGATGAATGCAGTGCTTTTATTTACAGTGACTAAAACATTTCAATCACACATTGATTGATTTTGTTCAGATTAAACTGCATCAGAAACGGATCTAATTTGCATTATTGACATTGTGACAAACAGATTATTGAGAGAGGACAAAAGTTTCCCACCTTTATCATGAAAAATAACCTTTTTTGATCAAATTGACCCATAACAACAACATTTATAAAGTTCCTGATATAATTAGCCCTAACACAGAACTTGATAACAGTCCATATCATTAGCATTGTAATGGCAGAAGACAGTGTGAAATGAGATTAGGACAAATAACACACCACATGAACACCATGTCAGGCGAGTTTATTTTTTAATTGTATCTATGCATCTGTGTACATTAACTATGTGTGTTTGCGTGTTTGTGTGTGTGTGTGTGTGTGTGTGTGTGTGTGTGTGTGTGTGTGTGTGTGTGAGGCATCATCACATGCTCCTGTCCCTGAGGTTAGTGGATGAATGAAGGCTGTAAAGAGGAGCATGACAGCTGTGAAAGTCACAAGGGGAGTCCACCAGCGCGGTAAAGAAGGCAGTGTGTGTGTGTGGATCTATATGTATCTGTGAGGAAATATGATAGTCATGGTGTATGTAGTATGTGCATGTTTTAAAAAATGTGTATGCATTTGAGTGTTGTTGTTTTCTGTGCCTGCATGAGGCTGATCCTGAAGCTAAATGCCACACACTGGAGTCTATTGTAGAGCTTATCAGCGCTTTATCAGCGCCCCACATCCTCCATCCCCTAACCCATCCCTCCGCCTCATCAACAGCATCTTTCATTGCCGACTCACCCTCCCACCTTCACCCCCGAGGCAGGCTGTGTGCGTGCGTGCGTGCATGTGTGTGTGTGGGTGTGTGTGTATGTGACCGTGTGTTTATATCCTCAGGATTTCACTTCAAAAGACTGGTGGTGGTTTTGGATGGGTCAAAGTTTATGAAATGCTGAGGCATCTTTGAGATGGACAGATAGTTCACTGCGTGTGTGTGTGTATAAACCTCAGCAGCACAACTTTAGAGGATCAGGAGATACAGAGATGACTTTGTGTTTTCCTGTCCAAATGTCGATTTCACACCACCCTCGTTTGCAGTTGCTTTTCAAAGAAGCCAGTGATCAGCTGTGTGTCATGTGCTGTTAAATTTAGCCTGAATAAGGAGTGTTTTTTGGTCATCCCTCAAGATCAAACACTAACACTGTACTAAAACACACACACGCACACACAAATCAGTGACTGTCCCTCTGGGTTCCTAACTCGACAGGAGCTCCACCGTTTTTGGGCATACATTCTCTTCATTAGAACAATCAGTTATATTATAACTATCCAACTATCATGCCATGCAATGACCGTCTACTTTTAAGATGCAACTGGCACTTGGATTTAAGGAAGTGACTTGAGGCCCCTAGCCCTTCACTTTGACAAGAAGACCCACTGGCTATTGTATTGTACAGAGAGGCTGTAATTCATTTCATGGGACACAGCCAGTGAAAATAAAACCCGCCCTCAACAGCACACACTCTGCAAATTGGAGAATTAGCTTGCCTTGAACCTTTCAGCAATCTGTTTGTATTCTGCTTATCCATGCCTGTCACTGTTAAACACACATGCATGCTCTAAACACGCAGTCTACCCTTAAGCTGAAGGTTTTTGACATGCAGTACAACATTTGAACTGAATTTTTCAAATTCTAATGGTTTATGTTTTTGCGCCTGCTGGAGTTCTTGATGAGGCGCTGTCTGCATCTCTGTGACGAAATTTAAATTTTTTTTATTTTCCTGGAACACGTCTTTCTCACTGATTTTATTTTGGATTTCAGAGCTGAATATAATAGAATATGAAGGAAAACTATTTTCTTTTGCAACACAACTGAAGAACGAATCAGGAACAACCTGACAATTAATGAATCGTTAATAAGTAGTTCCTGAATAACTCTGAATCGAGGACTATATAGTAGATAATGATGATCGTAGAAAAGGTTTCAGTCGTAGTCATCTGGACACTGTTTTCAGAATCAAGACGTTTCGGCTCCCATCCGGAAGTCATTCTCAATTGTGAAAAAATGGGACGGGAACTAGAAATTTAAGCTACTCTGAGTTACTCTGAGTATCTGTTAATAGCCAGTTTCACCTGAAACTGACCTAATAGTTTCCAAGATGGCCCAGTAATCAGTAATCAGGCCTATTGTTTTCTGGCTGCATCTACTTCATCACTGTTAAGTACCTGATTAGCATGTGATAGGCGTGACCAAGGTGATAATACACTCTGATAGACTTTGGGCAGATTAAATCTCAGACCACCATTTCTGTTCAAAGAGGGGTTCTCTTTTTTCACAAAAATGGCTTCCTTGACGCCCCGTTCAAACCAACTGTTCTCTCTACTTAGAATCTTCACCTCGCTGTCATCAAATGTGTGGTTTGTAGCTTTTAGGTGCAAATGCACGGCGCTCTGTAATCCTGAGTTAGCATGTCGTCTGTGCTGATAAAGTCTTTTGTGAAGTGGCTGTTTGGTCTCGCCTATGTACCGTTCTTTGCTGAGGGACTACACCGTCTTATTTTGAAGAATTTTGGGTAGATAATGATGAGTTACCAGAGAAGAGATTGGGAGATACTGTATTAATGAACTGAGCAGCACAAAACTAGTAACGACTCATTAATTACTCATTACTTTTTGTGTATCATTATTACTTTATGATACTTCTTACTGTATCATTATTATTATTACTATATAGTCCTCGGAGTTTGGAGTGATTCAGGAACTACTTTTTAACGATTAATAAATGATGATTTGTGTACATTATTGTTTGATCACTGTGGAAAGACTCCGAAATAAACTTGCATCAACAAAGCTTGATATTTGCTTAACAAGCTGAAACATGTGCATCATTTCTCATCACCTGTCAAACATAATTCTTGTATCAGCTGATGTTTTAACTCTTTGGT
Source organism: Siniperca chuatsi (assembly GCF_020085105.1). Classification (NCBI taxonomy): domain Eukaryota; kingdom Metazoa; phylum Chordata; class Actinopteri; order Centrarchiformes; family Sinipercidae; genus Siniperca; species Siniperca chuatsi. The sequence continues at coordinate 10,858,628 of NC_058060.1, forward strand.
TCACAGACTCTGGAGAAAAATATCCGGGTTTATCTGTCACTAGTTTGCTTGGGTTCCCATTTTAACGTTGGACTGGTAGCATACAGTGTGTGAGTTAATGGGCTGGGAGCAGAAAATGTAACAAAAAAAAAGAGAGAAAAGAAATGCCTTTCCTACGTAGACATTTTACACACTCAAAAGTTGGATGTATTTCTACCAGCATGTAATTGCAACATGTGGGTTTTTGTTTTTTGATTTCACTAATAAATGCAAGTGATTCCACACATGCAAGGTGACGTGTAAATGCAAAAAAACCCAAACATTTGTAAGCCAGATATTGTGTCAGTAAAGTGAATCTTTGCAAAAAGGAATACTTTATATGTCCACAAAGTCAAATATATACAAACCAATAAATTATTCAATAGGTTCACTTATGAGAATTCAGGAGACCAGTTGGTTTAGTGCTGGCTCTTCATCCTCCTCCTCCTCTTGCATGTCTCACCCATCACTCCCTTTCTCTCCCCGTCAGACGGACCCAGCCCAGTTTTTCTGTGGGATGTCATGTATGCATCTCTATGTACTGTCTGTTTGTGTGTGTGAGACTGAGGGAGAGCAAAAAAGCAGCCATTTGAGCAGACTGTCTGTGTGTGTGTGTGTGTGTTGGTGGGGGGACTGCCTGTGCCAGATTGTAGCTTCATGCCCTTAGTCCACTAGATAACCAGTCAGCAGTGAAGCCACCCTTCTAACACACACACATAAGAACAAGAGTAAAATGTGTGTTTCAGTATTAAAGTACCGTTGACTGGCTGCTCTCACTCACTCATACTGTATGATGTACTGCACTATACTGTACAGCCATCATTCATATTCACATCATCATATAAACTCTATCCATCATATTTATCTGTAATTCTGCATGTTTGATAAACATTTTCAACAAAATTGAGGTCATTTACTGTTTCTGTGGAGCTGAGGAGGTAAGCAGGGTTTGAACTTCTTTCTCAAGCTCTCCGTTCTCTTTTGAATTCTTTACACAATTATTTCTGTCACTTTCTATTTGTACAAACAAGTGCAACAATATGAATGCCTGTCAGGAAAGGGTTTAAGATACATTTTCAGTTCAAGTAAAAAGGATGAAAATCATGTTTCCTAAAAAAGAAACAAGGAGGATACAGGGCAGGGATGTTTGCTGTAGTCGTGTAGATCATAGTAGACGTATCCAAGAAAAGGTGGAAGTGTAACGTTTCAAAATGAATCAAATAATGGTGATTATATTAATCTTTAAAATGGAAACAGAGGAGCTCATAACATTATTAAGAGAAATACTTTTTATCTGTGTTGTTGGATTAATCTCTGCCCAGGGGAAGCCAGTGATTCTTGAGGGAGAGTTTACATTTAAAGTACTGAAACTTAAGCGCTTTCTTAAATTGCCTGCAGATGGACTCTCCTCTCTCTTTGGAATAAAATCTTTAGTTTTTATGGTGAAAGTATTGTGCCAGGTCATTTCGTACAGCATTCCTCTGTCAGTCGTAACCACCACATCCATGTCCTCATTAAAAAAAAACAACTAGCTGGTTTTCACACAAGAATAATAAAGTGAGTGGAGTCATTAAGTTAACAACTCATATTCAAAATTAATTATATGAAACCTTGTTTATGTTCTATTACATTGTCATCAGCCCCCTGTATTTTTTTTAGAGAAAGTACTCTGCATTTAACTGCAGGTTTAAATAAATTAGTCATCTCAAATTAAAACCAAACTGTTATAATAAAAAAGATGGGGAATAAAAAAACACCGTCCTGGTGACGTATGCAGATGAGTTGGAGAAATATGTAAATTAGGAGGCCGTTGCTGTTTTTTTTCCCATGGAGGTCAAATTACAGTAAATGGCTGAGGGCAGTGCTCTCTGCTCACCCAGGAGTTTGTCTGTCCCCCCCCCCAAATATCCTCTATGCTTATTTCAAATGCCACCCTCTCTGTGCTGCACTCTCCATTTTTTTTCAAAGTAACCCCCCCCCCTCGTCACAGGGTTTCAGCTGCAATTACTTTTAGTATCACTTCTCAGTGAGAAGTCAACTTCCCTAGAGGCTTCCTATCAGAACCTATTATAGCAGGGGGAGGCTGAAGTTAAGTGGCATGACCTGTGGGTTGGATAGAGCATGGGGTGGGGGGGATAAATGTATGGCTAATTTGTGGAACATTTGAATAAAGGGATGAGGAATGTGACAGGGCCACACAATGTGACGGCATGGCAAATGAGAAGTCCTTGAATCAACCAAGCCCAAGCGTTCTATAGCATGAAATCTTTTTAATAGGACAGTTAAAAATGGTTAACATTTTGTGTGTGTGTGTGTGTCTCAGAAGAATTTTTTACATTTCACATTTTTTAACTACTGCTACAGGCCCGTTTTCTGAACTCATTCAGCTGAGTGAGTCCACCCTCTCTTTAGCTTTTTTTTTGCCTGCTTCACCCTTAATTCACCTCTTACCCCCAGGCCAAAACCATAAACCCAATGAATGACCACACACACACATGCACACACAGAAACAAATGCGAAGCTGCAGCTGAGGTAGATCAGCAGAAGGGGTGAGGAGCGATCGAGGCGGCTAATTCCACAACAGTTATCTGTGTGTGTGTATGTGTGTGTGTGTGTGTGTGTGTGTGAGACTTGAGGTGCAATCTTGTGCAATCTCCTTGCCCCGGGTCACACATATGTACTTTAGCACCAACGTGCCGAATCAGCCACCCATCTCTCTGATTGATGAGCTGAGTGGTTGCATCTCGTAAAACTCTGGTCTCGCTGCACACCTGGGATCCTTATGCAATCCAAGGTGAGGCTGCGAGAGCTAGAGAGGGATAGAGAGAATAAAAACAACTCGTGAAATTCTGTTGGCATACATACATACATATGGTAAACTGGTATTTGCAGAATTACAATGGTGATAAAAAACCCCTAAAGCCATAGTCTGAGGTAAGCAATCACACAGATGTCTGATTCAGTTGTTAAATTATATATGTATTATTCCACAGATGGTGACGAAAGAGAAGATCAGAATATGCATACATCCATAAGATCGGCATTCACTAGCCCCCGAATCAAAAACGGTAAAGGATAACTATTTTATTACAACTTGAGTCGTCAGCTACGGCTCAACTGGTAGCCGCCATACATGTAGGTATGGCGTAACCCCTTAACGCAGAGGTATAAATGAAGCTAAACAACTCAACATCTGATACAGATTGGGTTAGTATAATGGGGTTTGTTTACAACATAAGACGGTGTAGTCCCTCATTCGTCCAGGAGTGTTCTATCGTAGAAAAGGTTTCAGTCGTAGTCATCTGGACACTGTTTTCAGAATCAAGACGTTTCGGCTCCCATCCCATTTGTTTACAACCTGTATAATTGTCGGACTGCCCCGCCATACTTCATTTGAGTGATGTCACACTCAATGTACAATCGTAGAAAAGGTTTCAGTCGTAGTCTGTAATCCTGAGTTAACTCAGGATTACAGAGCGCCGTGCATTTGCATTTAAAAGCTACAAACCACACATTTGAAGACAGCGAGGTGAAGATTCTTAGTAGAGAGAACAGTTGGTTTGAACGGGCGTCAAGGAAGCCATTTTTGTGAAAAAGAGAACCCTCTTTGAACAGAAATGGTGGTCTGAGATTTAATCTGCCCAAAGTCTATCAGAGTGTATTATCACCTTGGTCACGCCTATCACATGCTAATCAGGCACTTAGCAGTGATGAAGTAGATGCAGCCAGAGAACAATAGGCCTGATTACTGATTACTGGGCCATCTTGAAACTATTAGGTCAGTTTCAGGTGAAACTAGCTATTAACAGATACTCAGGCAGATTCCTTCCTGAGGGCAGGGCTTATGTAACTCAGAGTAGTTTAAATTTCCAGTTCCCGTCCAATTTTTTCACAATTGAGAATGACTTCCGGATGGGAGCCGAAACGTCTTGATTCTGAAAACAGTGTCCAGATGACTACGACCGAAACCTTTTCTACGATAGAACACTCCTGGACGAATGAGGGACTACACCGTCTCAATGTACAATGTTAACATAACTGATAGAAACAATGGCCAAAACAAAAACAAAAAAGATCCAACTTGTGATAAACCAGAATTATCCTTTAATATCTGCATTACTAAAGCTGTCTACTCATCCACCAACATGACAGATGTTTTATTAGATGAAGTCAACACACCTTCAGAAGTATAACATGGAAGGCCTGTCATCCCGCCCCAAAATCACCCAGTTTAATACTGTTCTTGCTGAGCATCAAATACTATTTTTGACACCAACACCACCCCATATGTTTAACTTCCTGCAAACTGCATCAGAAAAATGTTATCAATTATAACTGAGGAAAGTATATTTGATCATAAGATATAAGTTGTATACTGGAGCTAGCAAGCAGTAAAGTATGCATGTGAGCACAAAATGTGAGCATATACATTCCTGCTCCTTGGGAGGTAACACATTTCTCTCCTTCATGTCTACAGGAATATCTCCCCCCCCCCCCATGCCCATCATAGCTGCATCCTCACTCATACGCTCATGTAACTGCAATGGACAATCAGATGCCATCTTTATAGGCGCATGGTACAACTGTCACAATGTGTAACACCACGATAAAGTGCGGCCGATAAGTCCTGTCAAAAGAGCTTACGACATGCCAACGCTCCCCTCACCACCACACAGTGTTGATTGTTCCACTGAATCAGTCAGCGAGAGACGGGGAGTCTTGTTCTTAGCAGATGTCGCGGCCAATACGTTTCCCTCTTCCTGATGTTGCTAATAAGAATTAATGAAGGGTGGTGGCGGCTGAATGGCTGTTTGTTGTTGCGTGGGTGGTTGTCTATCTAATACGGTGAGTAAACGCGAGGTGACAAAGGTGTTGGGAGATGATGAGGAGGTGACATGGGTAAGAGCTGAACGCTCCTTTCCCTCATTGTAAAGGAAAAACAGTGACACCTGCTTGAAATAAATCCTGCAGCTTTTGGCTCACTGTGGGACAGTGACTAAAGTGTCGCAGGTCTTGTTATCCTGTTATGATCCCAATGAATCTGTGAGTCCATCTCACCTCCAGAATCTGGGCAATTACCTCTGTTTACATTGTGTAGTGTTACTGGAAGCTAGAATCATCAGCTCAACAGCTCTTTAAAGATTATTTTCTGGCTTTTATTAGGAAGTTGACAGTGGAAGGTGACAGGAAACATTGGGAGGTGCAGGTGATGATGACATACAGCAAGGGTCCTTAGCTGAACTTAAATTCGATATTGCAGTTTCATAGGGTCTTTCAAGGCTTCCCCCACACTGTACGATAACAGCGATCTTGCAAGTTGATTGCATGTCACAGTGTACGAGATTGGTTTAATAAAACCTCGGTCGCAATCTGTGTCAGACTGTATGATAATTGAGGATCGTAGCAGCAATCACATTTGGAGAATATAGTGCTGAATTTCTGACACTGTCATTACGTAAGCTGTCTTTGGCCTCCAAAACTCTAAATCGTCCGTCAGCGTACGTGTCTAAAACCGCTGTTTTGGATTGACAAGCAAAGATTTCACATTCTGTCACATTTCATGACTGTCAACCTCCACAGAGTGCTCTGTCAATTTGATAAATAGGGCCTCTATATAGTCCTACATATGACTTGGTATAGTAATGCAGTCCACCTCTTATAGAAGAAAGTCGTTGTTTTTAACGACAGTCTCTTGGGCAAAACTATCACATGCTCACAGTTAGACACACTATTTCATGACACGTGTTCACTTAGTGCTAACATACCCAATATTAAATTAAGACAATAGACAATTTAGAAAGTAAATAAACATATTGTGATCTTGTTGTGTAACTGGACAGGCCGACTTCATACTTCAACTTGGACTCATTGCACAGGCAAAGCGTGTGCAATGAGGGCTCACTATCAACATTTCGGGTGTGCTCACAATCACCAGATAGAGTGGTTTAGATGAGTAGGATTCATTTTCATTTAGGGAGGGGAGGTGACTTGAGGTAAGGGAATAGATATTTAGATTTCTTGTCGTTTGTCTTTATTTGTTTTTCCTCCAATGCTGACTCTGTAATGCTCAGACGACTTGATGTAGGCCAGGGAATAGGGCCACCTAGGGTCATGACGTCTTTGGTAGTGATGTATTATGCTGCCCATTACTTCATGTCAGTGATTATTAATGCTCTATTATTAAGACTGTACTTATTTCTGGGCCTGTACTCATATTTTTGTTGTTGCTGATTTGTTGGTTTTCTTTTGCTTCTTGTGTGGATTGCTTGCATGGGCCTCTGTAGTCAATGCATCTCTGTATATTACTATTGTTATGTGAAATAACAGCCCCAAAGCCCACTGTTTGGGGGCCTTTAGAGAACTAATACCCCCGAATTCTGCAGATTTAATGGGTCTGATGTCTGTATTAGGAGTCAATAAAGAGCATATGGACACATGGAATATGAACTTTTTCAGTTCAGTTGAACCTGAAATACAGTTAGAAAACCCTCCAAAGTGTTATATTCTTAAACAGGTTTTCACAGCTTATTCCACCTCTGCCCTTTTAAACTCTGCTGGAGAGAGAAAGAGAGAGAGGCACCGCTCCCTGCGACAGCTCCATGGTGAGAGATTAAGTCATCAGTAAATGCTGATGATAACCCTACCTTACTGACCTTTGACCTCTCCCTCACCAGGCGGTGGGGAGCAGTCAAAGGTCAAAAAGGCTGCTGGGGGCGGGCACAGTCGATGAAGTGGGTGGGTCTTGAGTTTTTAGGTGTGAGGGCCGCCCCCCGCAGAGTGTTGCTCCTCTCGCCTTCAGAAGTTGGTGGGAAGGTCGCCTCTAATTGGCGCCTCTGTCCTGGTTACCTGCTGTGGCCTCATCACTGCGTCCGGCTTTGACTGCTCTCAGGTTTGATCAGGGAGGAACCCGACTGTGCGACCAAACCACACTAGCATTTTGAGATTCTGCCAACAGTCAGCACAAAGCCACACAAGAAAAGAGTAGTTTCAGAATGACTCACTAATCATCGTTGTATGTTTTAGAGTTGGAATAATTTTTAAGCACAGTGAAGAATATCTTGTTGGAATACACTAAAACAGAAAAAAAGGAAATCATCAACACTCACCAAATTCAAATGACTCAATTATTTAAGGACATTTTGGCAGTGGTCATCTTGAGCTCTCTAAAAGTCAAACATCTTAACCTGGCTCTTATAATTTGACCTTGCTTGAGTAACAAAAGTATTTTTAACTTTGCATGGTCTGTAACCATGGCTACATCACAAACACATTATTCTAAAGTGAATTTAGAACAATTTGTCCAGCTGCAACGTTTGTGGGCAAAGCTTGATTTACACCTCAGAAATAAGCACAACTGTCTGACATTGCACACAGCATTCCAACCAAATATTAACATAACCGAGAGGACAAGGACTTCTTTGATGGTAGACCACACCATAAACTGCCCAGACAAGTCACAAGGCTTGCTCAAATGACTGCAAGCCGTTTTTATCTTCTTCATAACACTTGCCACAAACACACAGCGAGCTGTTTTACGGAACTTCACTGAACAATGGCTCTGTCTTCTGGCTGGTTTACGCAAAACAAAATCTTGGAGAATGTGAAAAGCACACAGTGAAATTTCTGCAGAGAAGTCAGGGGCCATGAGCTGCGTATCCCTTTGATTTATTGGCACAGGATGAACATCATGACTGCATCAGATAACAAAACCACTGAAGCTATAAGCGACAGACAAAGATATGAAGAGCCTGCTAGGATGGAGTAAAATAAACAGATGGCTGAAATGGGAGCATTTTAAAACACGATAGTAAAGAATAACAGAAGCATTGATGCAAACAAAAGCATCCAGTATTATAAGAATTATCCACTAGAACTATCAATTTTCGTGCTCAAAGATTTTAATGTGTACACGTTTCTTTTAATAGTGTGATACACCAGCAAAAACAAGCAAAATTGGAACTTTGATCAATAAGTTGCTTCTCTAATCTAACCTCATTTTCCTACTGTTCTTTATCATTACCGTCATATTGTTAATTTACAGGTTCTGCCACCACTGCCACGCCTTGACCTGTTAATGGTGTTAATAGCAAACCTCCAGCCAGCAGCAGTAAGGCCTTCAGACGCACGGATCATTGTTCACATGTCACAAAAAGATCCCTCGGCCTCTGGGTGCTCTTTTTCTCTCTCTGTGGCCTCCCTCCCTCCCGTCCCTCTCTCTCCAGTAGCCCCGTGGGAGCGTGAGGGTTGAAATGACACACACTGGCTGACTGTCACCCAGGGGCCTGGGTTCTGGCCTTGGCTGGCTGGATCTGTGTGGCAGCTGGTGAGCCCGCTGCCCTCTCTCTGGCCTGCAGCATCAACAGTGGTGGTAGTGGGACTGATTGCAGCCTCACTCTGATCTCTGACTCTGGGGCTGACGCTCAACTGCTCACTGCTGCCCACACGACTGGTGGTGAGGAAGTGGGACAGAGAGCGGGGAACACACACACACACAGAAACTTAACTGTCCAGTGAAATGGCTGAGAGTTTCATGTGAAAAGCATAAAATCGTAAGAAAAAACCCCAACACCACAGTCCTGATAGGGACGCGAGCTGAGAGACCGACTATATTCATCAGGGCAGAGAAATGGCAGAACAAAATGGACTCAGCAGTGACTGTGGTCATTATGAGGTTATGATGTAGAACCAGGAACCACATTTATTTGAACAAACTGTTGGTGAAAATGCTCTGATATGGCAGGAAGGAAGCTGCTTTTCCTAAGGACATAATGTACTGCCAGTTAAGTAACATCTCAAGTCTTCTTTGAACCTGTAATACTTTGTCGCATTGAATGTTCAAGGCTCAGATTAAACAAAGAATCAACATTTAACCACCATTTATAAATAGAAACACGTTTTAAACAAGCTAGCAGCACATCACTTCACCGCAACCCACACAGCCTTCCCTTTTTTAGGCAACTATACAAATGTAGACTTCGGAAAGTACTACAAAAATTCCCAACAAAAAACACAAAAGACCAACGTAACTGTCTCACATCTTTGCTCCCTAGTTACTGAATAAGGGTTAAGAGACCAAACTTCTTATAAATAGTGTTAGCAGGACTGAATGACCGAGAGATTATTGCTTCCACTCCCAACCGTTACATAATTATTAAAAACAGACATTTTTTTAAAGAATATGAACTGAACTAGATTTTTATTAGCAAGCAATCCCTTAATAGAGTTTCAGTACCTCATACACTAAAACTGTTAGGTTTTAGTTTTTTTTTTGTTCTTTACTGATTTTCCTGGTTAAACAGGTAGAGTTCAGGTATGTGACCAGGGCAAAACATAAAGACAGGGATCATGAGCCGAGAAACAGGAATAAAAGGAGCTCTAGGATGGAAGTGACTTTGTGGAAACTCAAATTGTGATGATGATGACGACAGTGATATGATACACTCTTGGATTTTGGTCTGGTCTAAAAGACAGACGAGCTTGTGACGAGTCAGGCTGGGTTGGGCGGGATCAGGTCTCAGTGGTGTCTGCCGGTGTAAATTCTGTTCCTGAGCACAACTACGGGAGGGAGGTGGTGTCGGATGCCGGGGTAGTGCTGAATGTGGTTGAACCATCGCGTCACATTCACAAACTGCTCCTTCTCCTGGATGGCCAAGTCCACCTGGGTGCGAGAGAAGAGGAAAAACATCAGCCACCATATGTGAAAGCTGGTGAGGTTGCTAAATCCATTTTATTCAGTAAATGCTGTTGGCTGTGAAAGATGGAGGGCATTGTGCTTTAATATTTTATGGAATTTAAAAATGTAATTGAAACAACGTATGTGGCGTTGATGGTAATGACTATTAACCAATCATAACTTCTGAACTGAATTACTCAGGCCTACAGGAAAGACCCTCTGTGGGGCACTGCAATAGCCACACAGACTCTCAGTACCACAAATGCAGTACATGATGGGAAGAGTGTAAATTTACTGTAGGACAAAGCTTATTAAAGCGGTCTAGGAACTGGCATTGTTTGACAAGTTTGTGTCAAACACATATTTTCCTGTTACTGCACGATGCAGGTGGCAAACAACAACAACAAAGCATAATATCAGAATGCATCAGGACATCCTTGGAAATAATCTTATTAGGCGTGTGCTTTTTCATCATCTAATTAACTGGAATGTGGAAATTCCCCACACAGACAACAATCCAGCCTGAAACCATTTTAGCATCAGTCAGGTTTAATGTTTGTGTAATGTTGTTTTCCATGAATTGAACATCAGGACAGGCTGTGGTTAAGGGTTGGGCTAGCTGACCCTTTGTCCCCGAGGTTAAAACCACACTGATTGCAAACCAAAGTGACGCTCTTCTGCCTGGTGGCAGGGGGGGCAACCTTCCATCTCCACCACAACCACTGACATCTCACAACATGTGATCTCTCCCTCCCTCCATCTCATTCCGTCTTTCCCATTTCTAAACTCTTTTTTTTTTTTTATCCTGGAAGGCATAACAAACTTCCTTGTCCCTGGTCTGCGGCTAAAGACATCACTTTGTGCCGCATCACTTTATTTCTCTGAAGAAAAGTGAGAATGTGTTTATAACCCGCATGTTTATTGCCAACTTGATGCCCTTTGGCCACATGACTGGTCTAATTATGTGTTATGCACTGTGACAAATTGCTTATTAAAGTTGTGGTTTGACTGAAGTTAGCGCTGATAGGGAGGGAAAAGGCTGGATGAAGGGATGAAGGGATGGATGAGTGAGTCCTTGGTAAATGGTGGTGAGAACGGTACTGAGGCATAACAAATCAATCACATTTACCCCTGAATATGCAATATTCACAATGCAATATTCACAATGCAATCCCGCACAACTTTGGAAAACTAAGGAAAATCTTAAAGTTTTTCTCAAAGGTTTTGTGCCTTTATGTTTTAGTCATTATTAGTTACAAAAATCTTTAAATGTGTCCCAGTAGTGCCGACAATAAGCACTAGGAAATCTGAATCATGTGTCAACTAGAGGTGCGGAAATGAGAGAAAAGGTTAACTTACTAGGAGAGGATGGATCCCATAGTACATAAAAGTATCAGCTAAGGTGAATTGGTTGCCAGCCAGGTAGACCTTGTCTTGCAGGTAGAGGTTGAGGTCCTGCAAGAATAATTTTCACAACATAACCAGCTATGCAAATGAGGTCATTAATTTATGCATTACAGTATGTATTTCAATGTAAACACATGACAGATATATACATTATATAGAAAACGACATTTATATGAATCACTAATGAAGCCTCCTGTAAGAGAGGTGGTGTTGTTGTCGGCCCTATCATGACTTATTCTACATTGCACTATAGATTTACTGCAAAGTCTGAATCTTTTGTGCTACGCTGAAAAACAAACTGAAACAAAAGAGAAAGTAAAGTGAGCTCCGTAAAGTAAGACTTTCATGTAAAATTGTTATTGTTTACAAAAGGTTACTCTCTTGATGGACACTACAGACCGAAAAGAGGGTATGACAGCAGGTTCGTTAACCTATATATCTGTGGGTGCGTGAGGTACATGAGTCTGGACCCAAGCTTGCGTGTGTGTCTGTGCTGTGCTATGTGGATAGGAAGAATATGTAACCTGAGGCGATATAGCATCTCTCCCCATGACTGGCGACTTAGCACAGATGCTGTACAAAACAGGCTATTTGTTTACTCCACTACCAAATGACTACAACTCTCGCTTGCAAATCTAATGAAGCTATCCTAAACTTGGGCATCATTTTGTGTATTTCTCAGTCAATGTCTGTGTGTGCAAAGTCGTGCATGGAAGTGCTGGTCCCAGGGGAAGGGGCCATCTTTAGCACTTGTACACTGTGTGAAGGAAACACTCCACGCACACGGAGCATCTTGGGGGCAAATGGAGTTATTGTGCGGCAAGAGTGGGTGATGCCAAACAAGGCATGAAGACTGCAGACTTCCTCCCCTTCCACAATCAGATCCTTGCTTTTCTTAGCCTACAGCCATGGAGCTGAAGCCCAGTCGAGCATCAGAGGAGAGGCAGCTCTCCTGCCACCCCCACCCAGCACATGGAGCACCAAAACTGGGTTCTTCTCTACCTGCCCCCGCCTTAACTGTGTACTCAACAACAAACAAACAATGCTGGCAAAGTTTGGTTTGTACTAGAATTTAGACAGAGACACTTTCAGGAATTCAAAAAAAATGTGAAAAACTTCTATTTTTTGCCTTTTGGGTAGGTCATGTACAGGCTGTTAATTTTTATATTAGACAGAAATGGAACTAATGAATAACTAAGAATACTGCAAGATATATTTATATTGCTATTGCACTTCATTCCATGTCTTTGTGCCCATGTCTTCTGATGTACTTTTGTACAAGCTGACAGTTGACTACTGTCACGATAGTCCAGAGACCATTTTCTTTTGTTGCTGCCTTTCTACATATTTGATCCAGATACAGTATACTCACTGTGAGGTCACTGTAACACCACTTTCTACTGGCCCTGGGCCTTCAGGCAACCATTACTGTTGATGCCTAGCTCACAACTCTCAAAATTGTAATGCCTGAATACCATTAAAAGTTTGAGAAAAATCTGAAATTAAACTGTTTTCTATCTTTCATATTAATGGTGCATGTAATGCAGTACATGGAGTTCAAGATGTCGATGCTCTCTGTTGACGTAAGACAAAGTGGGAAATGACCCAGATGTAAATTGGCTGTATGTTTGAGCATTTGCTTCATAAAACCAATGACAATAATCAACTTCTGTGGCAGCAGGAAGTCACCCAATACTAGTCTAAATGGTTTAAGGTGGAGTGACAGACTTTCTCCAACATTCAGTTAACTTTGGGTTCAAGGCCAAATAAGCCAAATTTGCTTGTTTATCGTCACATTACACAAGTGACAAGATATTCACTTCAGAAACAAGTCTCAGCTTGAAAAACTATGAATTTCATATTTGCATCCTGAGGTGAGAAAGTTTAAGAAGTCCTGCAGTTGACAGTTTTTATCTTTGGATAATTTAATGGGAGATGACTAGTGTGCTTGAAAGAAGAGTGTGAAGGACGGAGCTAAAGCAGCAGGACAGGACAGGGGCCACCAGGCACCAGAGCTGAGCTGCTCAGGGCAACTTCCTTCTGTAAGTGGCACCATTAAAATATTTAAGAGGCCTGTCCAGATAACATGCTGCCGCACAGCATGATTCCTCAGCCATGCCACAACAGTGTGTCACGCTGAGAAGTGTGCAAATACACACACACACACACAAACACTTCATGCTGACATGACAGTGCCAAGAGGCGCCTAGCGTCCAGCAGACCAGTGGCTGGCGATCCATTTCACGCTGACTGGCGTCAGGCACATTAAAGCATTTTTCTCTGTCATTTGGGGCCATGTCACTGAAGGGCCATACATCAGTCTGTATTCCTGTCGCTTGTGCCTTAACAAGACAAACACACACACACACATGCGCGCACGCACAGTGGCCTAGCTGGTAGACAGAGAAAGAATGTAAGAGAAACTGAGATGCTGTGGCGCCTCTCAAAGGTAGAGAATGATTTTTTTTTTTAAATTATTGCCTTTTCAAAAGTCCTAAAAAACCCCAAGCAGAATTAGCTGGAAGCAAAAGCTTGATTCTGAGCAAGCTTGGAATCAACTGCATTCAAATCTGGGACAATCGTCATTACAGATGCATTTAAGTCTACAGATGCAGTACAACAGCAGTTTGGAAGAGCAAAAGACTTCCTTGAATATCAGCTTCTCTACCTTCAGGATGGTCTTGGTGTCTTCCTTTGTGCAGCCGTTCAGCTTGGTGACTCTGTGCTCCAGCCACTGCTGCACCACAGCCCTGCTCTCTGCAGAGTCACCCAGCAGCTCTGGGCGCTTGGCCTCTTTCACTAGGTGACAGGCGATGGTCACCAGCCCCACCAGTGGAGGACCATTACTATTCTGTAGCACAGGTACCTGCATGGAGAGGTGAGACAGAGAGTGGGCAGTGAGATGGAGAGAGAAAAACGGGAAAAATGTGATTTTCATTTTATTTGATTCAAGTTCAGACATATTTGCTTTACACCTCCTTAAAGAACATGTTGCTTCAGATCCAAAGACAGCAGCATGCCCCCTTGATAACTTTACACATTCACGCATAAAATTGTTTTTGCTCTGAGGGAGTGTGTCATATGCACAGTGGTTATCAACATTTCACTTGATAAAATAGATCAATTAAACATCCACATGTTCAATATGGGGATACAAGAATAATTGTTTCAACCTTTTCCTTTAAGATTAGGCTGTTTTAACCTTTAGTAAAGCAGACTTGAAGACAGAAGCCATACATTTTGATTTATGCCCTTCTCCCTCACTTTTAATTCTCTCCTCCCCTTTCAGTCATCAATACTTAAGGTGCAATTCATATTACAGAGCTACAGTGTAACTCCGTACAGCTAATCTATAGAAGACAGTGACAGCCCACTCCTCCCCTCACTTTACTTCTACGAACGGGCATGCGCAAAGCATGGAGTTATTTCCATTGTACTGAGTTGTGGAAATAAGACAGCTGGCATCAAATGTTGCTGCCTGGATTTGCTCTGAGTATCAGCCTAATCGATGAAAAAGATCACTGACTATCAAATGATAACACAAGGTAACTATGCTACGAAAACGACCTATATTTTCAACACACATGAATAGCTTCTTAGCATTATCTAGTTAGCTACTGTGTGCTAATTACAATAGCTTATGAGCTTCCTATAAAATTAAATAACGGTTTAAAGCCAACAGTGGACGCCAAAAAGATGTACAGTTATGTCACCTTTTTATCCCCCTGTGTACTGTACTTGTTCGGCTTTTTCAAGCCTAAGTATTTCTCCAGCGACGATAGCTCCCGTAACGCCATGTTTCTGACTGTCGGAGGGGCAGTGCAGTATGTGTGTGATCTGATTGGGTAAAACTGTCAACTCCCGCCCACGACAGTTGACCGACTGTAGCGTTAGCCAATAAAAGCACAGCATGCGAGTCCGTCATTACATTGCATCAGTGAATGAGCCATCATCCTTTCAATTACATATAATATTCGACAGTGGGTTAACTTCACAAGTGAAATTGCAAATTAAATTATAATACCATATTATGTTATTACTTTTCACACTTATAAGAGCATTATTTTTTTCTTTTGTCTGATCGGCTATAATATCAGTTATAAAAATAGGGTATAGGGACCACAAAGTTTTATGTCAGGATGTGTTGGTGTAAATTCACATTTTTATACAGGAGAAAGCAGAAATTTAAATCTGAAATTTAAGAATATCAAGAAAATATACATCTTCCCTATGTAAAAGGAAATATTTTACTGTAGGTTTAAACTGCTAAAATAAACTGCAAGTAGATTTCACAATTTCTAATTCTAGGCCACATTGGAATCATCATTCTCACACATCAGCTACAGTATTACAAAAGGTTTAATCACAGATTACCATAAAGTGCCTACAAGTATAAAAAACAAACAAACAAACCCCCTCCCCCACATCTGTCGTGATTTGATCTGCTAGACTGGTGTGATTGGTGAGTATGTTTGACTACAAACAAAAGAAACTCCAAAAACTTATTTAATTTGGCTTCACTAAATGCACACACAAACACTGCACCCTGTCAGTACAGTATGCTTTTATTGGATATGAGCATATCCCAGCATATAGGTGGGCTCAACTCTGTAATCCAAACACCCACCCCCAGCAGCGTGGGGTGACCTGATCAAAAATGAGTGTTATGCAATCCTGCCAGTTCATACTAACATGTCTGTTTTCGCAGGACTTCTTCATGAGGATTTGTGGTTAAATAGAATCAAAATGACAGTGGAAGGTCTGGAGTTTCAGTCTGAAGTCCTGCAGCAAAGTTTTCCTGTCCTGTCTGTCTGTCTCTGCAGTGTGTCTTGCTGTGACATTGTGTGTGTCGTGTCTGTTTGAATTTGCACTGTGCCTCTACGATTTCTCCATAATGAAATGTCACCTGTCAGTCAAAACTGGGCTTATTAACTATATGCTGTCGAAGTGTGTGTGTGTGTGTGTGTGTGTGTGTGACACCAGAGAGAGTGTCAGCTGGGCTAAGGTGTCACACAACAAGCTTTCTTTTCATTCCCAGCGGTGCCACTTTATAACAGCTCACCTGGATGACAAGGCTCGAGGTGATGTCTGTAGCAATACCAATCAAATTCATATTTTGAATTTTTATTGACCTTATTCAGACTGTAATAAAATATATAAGAGATGGGGAGTAAGGAAGACAGACGCTGGCGAGTCTAAACTGAAGCCCACTGTAGCAACTTTGTACTGTAGTTTATGAGGGCTGCATTTACTTACAGTGGCTGGGCAGATTTATGCCATGGTAGAAAACATATTCAGGTCCATAGGTAATTGTTGGAATACAACAATTTAAAAACACTGCAGTACAAGTGAAAGTCAAATCTAACTAAAATAAAATTTAAGTTTAGGTAGAAGTACTCGTTTTACAGGGAGAATTGCTCCCGTCACTGTTATATTATTATATATTCTTATATTGGATTATTATTACTGATGCATTCACTTGTAAATAGTATTTTATTATTGTAGCTGGTTTTGGTTGACTAAATGTACTTAAGTGACTTTCCACCACTGGATTTGCGTACAGGACCAAAACTGTTCAGTGCAATAAACAAGGGAGCCAGTAGGTGCATGTGACAAACTGGAAATCTGCCTAAGTGTGGAGTCATCAGCCACTTAATTGGAGGAAATAATTTTCAGTGCAGCACAATACATTAGGCAGACATTTTGATTTGTCATAGTAGCACAGGTGTTACTAATTACATTAACGAGGGCTGAGTCCTATTCAAGTATCCCAGTACTCCTGACAGTGTGACAGTGAGTCATCATTCATTTTATTATTTACACCTGTGCTTTTCCTGCTGTGACATGTCACAATGTGTTCCATGAAAAAGGCATGTGAGCGCCAACAGCAGTATCCATGAATATATATTCATAGTATTATATATTATTATACATTTGTCTATATTTGTCTCTTTTTAGTTGAACTTTTGTGGCTCATATTTTTTCACCACAAGGAGGCAAATGGTTAATACGATGTCCATATTCCACATCATGGAATTCAGCTTAACTTTTTAGGGCAAAGTATACAACACTACACCGTTCAGCTTATAATTACAAGACGGCCACAGAAAATACAAGAAGTCTATCTATCTTTTACCTGATTGTCATCGTATATACTCAGTAGTCCTATGGTGTTCTAGATTACACAGAGTATTTCCAGTGCTGTCATGCTTCTTATCATATTTCTACATAGCATCAACTTTAACATAGCAAATCAATTGTGCTCACTGAATATGATAACATAATAAGATAACTACGAATGCCTACGAACTACTAGTTTTATTAAATGTTGAGTATCTATGACCTCTTGATTCTCATATAGGCAGCAGCTGTGCTTCATGTGAACTGCTTTCATTGATGTTTATTGCCTTGCACATACCCATGTATCCACATCTTTCCCTTTTACCGTGTGTACTTAATATAAAAGAACAGATGATATTTTTAAACCCAATTTGTTGAGAAAAAGCTGTCCCAGAAAACAAATTAATTATAAGAATGAGTACACAGACTATCACAAATGATTAGATGCCATGGAACAAGGTAAGGCTAATTCTCAGTTTATTTTTTTCATCTAACCTTCCACTTTTGCTGTTTGTTTTCAGGCTCCAGCACGTCATACACTTTTACCCTAGTAGGGCTTCCATAAATGCATGCCTGCAGCGTTAAAGTGCGTCTCCTTTAACTAAATGCCTCCAAGCTGCCACATCTTGTCTGTACTCAGGCGGGCTGAGGACAACGATCCCCAGTGCCCAGGACTAACTGTAGCCTGTGGGAGTTTTCTCATGCCGATTGTGATACACAATCTGGGGTCACATTAGTAAGGAAATCTACAGTGGGGGTCACTGATAGTGCCGTGGGGCTTCCCAAGGCAGGCATAGCCATAAACACAGCCTCAGTCCTGTGGATATATCCCCCTCTGCTTAGTCTGTAGCTTACAATATGTTGTTACACTGATTTGGATGCAGGGCCACAGCCCCGCCTGTCTCCTCTGTTACCTTTCATGACCTGTGAAAGCTCTCTGACTGAATACTGTATTTTAACCATACAGATGCTTGCAGAAGGAGAGGGGAGGGATTGGTTGTGAGTAGTCGACATGAACGCTGTCAGCACGGATTGGTGAAATTGCATATTGGTGCTAGGTCGGATCCCCAGCGTGGAGTGAACATGGGGACGGGCGTCAGGCAGTTGGGTGACAGTTTGGGAGAAGGCTGTGAGTTGTGAGATTAAGACAGACAGATGTACGGGGGGTCGGAGTGCTGCCTGCACCTTCCGTTCCTGTCTGGTTTTATTTTTGATTTTATCTTGTCCTTGATGCATGGCTGACTTTTTGAAGAAACTAACATGAAAAACATCATATCTAGTTTAAGGTTTTTTTTGTGTTAATTTTCATGATCAATTAATTATTTGGTCTATAAAATGTCAGAAAATGGTAAAAATGCCCACTACAGTTTCCCAAAAGCCCACGGTGGCATCTTTAAATGTCTTTTTTTGTCCCACTAACAAACCCAGAGATATTAGTTTACTATCACATGAAGCAGAGAAAAGCAGTAAATCCTCACAGTGGAGAAGCTGGAACCAAAGAATATTTGCCTTTGTTTACTAGAAAAAAATTACTTAAATGATTATTTGATTGAACAAAAGTCACCAATACATTTCCTTTCAATCAACTAATCTATTAATTGTTTCAGCTCTAGTTTTAATGTTCCTGTTCATTCATTTCCAAGCCAGACCTACCATACAGGAAGTCACTTTCAGCCAGCGTAGTATACGACTAGTGTTAGTCCGCACAGTCTGTCTTTTGGCTCCGGAGCTGCTGGCTCTTGTAGTGGAGGAGAGTCGGAGGATGCCAGAAATGTCGCACCTCCAGGCGGGGCCTTTGGGCCTTCATGACGACAACAGTGATGGGATTATAGGAACCACCCTGCTGCTCCATGCAGAAACAGGCACCCAAAGGCTAAAAACAACAAGCTGGTCCCCCACTCCATCACACACACACACACACGCACGCATGCAAATGAGTGTATGTTCGAACATGTTTACAAGGGGGATGGAAAGGTTGGATGAGCCAGCGACAGGAGTGGAGTGATGACATTTTTGTGGCATTTCATGTCTTTCCCTTAACATTTGTGACACGAGATTAGCATTGGAAGGCATGCTCATAAGTGTGTGTGTGTAGAAGGAGGGTGGTTGAGTATCTGGCTGATCAGGAGAGGTCCCCCGAGGACAAACGAACAAGTAATAAAAGCACTTTCTCCATTTCCTCCTCCTCTACTTACATGCCAACCCACAAGGCTGTGGGACATGCTAGGGGACACAGTACCAGCTCACAGTAACAACAAACCCTGTCCCTGCCTCCCATCCAGCAGCAGTCACTTAGGACTATTAATTACCGCCCTGAATTTCCTCCTCCTTACCCATAGCCATCCGTGTCCCCCTCAGACAAACAACCTCGGTGGGAGGATCTTGATTATTATAGCTTCTGAAAAGTCAGATTGTCTTTTACTGAAGTTGCCCACTGGCCATGCAGGTTTCTCTCTCTCTCTCTGTCTCACTCTTGCTCTATGTCTCTCGTCCATGATTAAGACAAAATCTTGGAGGAAACTGTTCTGCCAGAGCTCTTGCTGTGGCCGCGAGGTTGATGAGGGAGACTCCCGTGTTGTTGGAGGTTTGAACTCACGCAACTCGTGTGAGGCTAAAGCATGCACACAAACACATACACATGCTAAGCTCTGTGGCTATAAGCTGTGTGCTGCTTCAGTCATTTTGCTGTTTTGTCCTTCACCAGCAGGGAGCACTGTGGGTCTTTCAAAAATCACTAAGTCCAGCTCTCTTCACAGTCCAGTTGCATCTAAACCAGGACTCTGCCTTGTAAAAATGGACTTTTCTATCTGAAATAAGAAAGTGACTCTTAAAAAGAGATGGGATTATGTGGAATTTATTGGAGTATCAAAACCACATTAGCTGTATCTTAAAAAATAATGAAACCAATATGTTCAATTAAAATTCGAGAAGACAATAGACACATTTTTAGGAGCAATTTTTATTATAATTCTACATTAAAAATTACTTTATTATATTATTATAGACTTAAGGACTTAAATCTATGTGTGTTGACAAGTAAATGTGCATGTTCCACACATGACCTTATATCAGGGCTGTGTGAATAGAATAGGTTTGGTTACATCATCTTCCACAATATCAGATGAGGAACAGGTTCAGTTGTGGTGATAAGCACCTTGCAGTGGCCTCTTTTGTTGAAGTGCCGTGCTCCGGGGCACATTAATGATTTTTTTTTGTGCAGTTTTCAAAAGGTTAAAATGGAACTCCATCTTTTTGATTGCAAAGTTTGAAATGTTTAAGAATCACAGGCGTATGAGAACACATTTGGGAAACCTCTGCCCAGGACCTAATCCTCCCTCTCATCCGTCTTCATGTCTTTAACCCATTAGTTTGATTCACTACCTCTGGAGCGGGAAAGTGAAAGCTCAGGCCGGCACTTGTCTCTCCTATGACTGTGTCCACTATATCCCTTTCGTGTGGCACTTTATGGCCTGCTGGAGAGGGGTAGAAGGGGCATGTATGTGTGTGTGTGACTGAGAAAGAGGACGTCGAGTCGGGGGGGGGGGTAGATATAGGGAGATTCAGAGGGTTATTTGTCCCTCTTCCCTTCTCTGAGAGCTAGGAATCATGGTCTGCATGACAGGTCACCAGCCCCCGTCGGGGGTGATCTATATGAGACCCTCTTTATTGGCAATTTCAACCCAGGGACAGATGAGACTGCAGCCAGCAGAGCTGGACAGCCAGACTATGATGAAAGCGCCCAGGACTCACCTGTGACTCTCGCACTGAAGGCTAGAGAAATAATGCATCAGAGGTTATATGTGGAGCTATGTGTGGTGTGTAGATGTATGAGCCATGTGCGTGTGTGGTAGAAATAATGTATGGCTGCTGTCATGCCCAGAGGTCTCTGTTTAGTATTGAGAGAATCACTGAGCTGTGTTGAAGGCAGATTTCGATTGAGATGGTTTGGGTACTTTACATATTGTTGGAATGTAGGGTAAATAATTCAACTCAGAGCAACAGTCAGGAATCTGTCCATGACTTATTGCTTTTGGCTTCCACGGAGTAACATGGCTGTTGAACATGCGTATTCCATAACAAAGCACATACTGCATTGCATATGAACCATATAACTGTGCTGTATGAGTTGAATATTGTTCTGCCTGAGTGCTGACAAATAATAAAAAGCATTCTAAAACCTGGATATAATGCTGATTGTAAGAAAACATTAAAGCCACCATAAGTACTAAAACATTACTTTAAGATTCTGACTAAAGTGAAACATAACGCCGTTCTCCCACAGACTTTTCTTAACATCCTGTGCTGGGTAACACTGATATCACATTCAGCCCTCCTCTCCGAAGTCTGCGAAACACATTTCCCCATTTTTCAAAGTCTTGAATCGCACGAGGCAAATCACAGGGAACTAGCATGACAACATTCGAGCTCTGAGCAGACAATATGTCCTGAGGCCATTCCTCCATCCAACGTGGCGCTGAATGAAAGACAGAAGCTTGCAAAGCGACGAACACCATGAAATAGCCCTGTAATGAACAATTGCTCTCATATGAGAAGGCCTGTTCAGTCAGGACCAGCCATTAGACCCGTCTCTCTCTGTTCACTCCTAATCGATTAGTACAGTCTTCAAAGCATTGATCAACGGTTTGCTTTCAAGTGTCGGGATGGTGGAGAGGTTTAGAAAATACAGATTTAAGAGTACTGAACAGGTTTAGAAAGAAGCTAACTAAAATCTCCATTTGTGGTTTTGAATAAAGGAAAGCAGAAGAGTGTGACAATACAACAGGAATTATCAAGCCTTATGTTTTTGAGAAAAGTGAAAATTAGGATTGTGGTTTGAATATATGTACACTTTAACTCCTTCCTTGTAGTGCCTGTGTAAGTCTTTTTAAGGTCGTACCTACCTTAACCCTAATGTTCTGTTTGGGGTTCTGGAGACCCCGGGCCCTCTTTAACCGCTAAAAAAACACACTTAACATTGTTTCAGCACCCTGATATTTCATGACTTAGTAAAATATTGTCAAATACAATGGGTTTTCATATGCTCTATATCTGTGATTAGTGTTGACAGTACTTTTTATGATGCAGCACTACCCCTCCCAAATCCTGAATAAGTCTATTTCTATCATCCTGTTATCTGACTTTTATAACAGCTTTTTCACAAGAGGTGTAACAAGGAGTCAGACCTCTCTGGCATCGAATTGACCCCGAACATCACTAAGATAACATTCTGCATATTTCTTTGTCTATAAATGACTTTTTGGCAAACAAAATGAGTATATATTTGTTCATGCATAGCCCATATCACTATGTTGTATATATTTCCATATTTGGTGTAACAGCAGTGCTTTATGGTCATTTCTCCGTTTCGTCACTTTCATCAAATGTGCAGCCCAGTTTGTGGCAAAGGGAAGGGGTTACCACTTGAATACCTTTCTACATATTGGATTTTAATAAGGTCAGAGAAAAAAAATGTATTTTGCAATTATTATTTTTATAAATACAACAGTAAGGTCTGTGGGACCCCAAACAGTAAGGAAGTCATGTCAACAAAAACACAAGTGTCTCTTGGAGGTGCTGTTGTGGATTTTCATCTTCAAATGGACCTATTAATCATTTCATCTGCTAATTGAAACAACTGCTGTTAATCACATATTGTGTTTAACCAGCTGTTTAAACACAATATGTTTGGCTGAAGGAGTAAAAGTAAAAATCATAGTTAGAAAGAAAGCTTCATGGCATCAGCAATTTTATGAACTTGTAAATCCTTTAATCTTAACCTTCCTGATTGATTGAGCGACATACTGTACAGGCATTGGTGATATATTGCAAATGTTTTGCCCTTGTGGTGTTTTGTGCGTGTGTATTGCTATTGGCCAGATCTATCCCAACATGCTATCAATTATGATTTCACTTCCACATTTGCAGTAATGACAGACATGCAGGTGCACAGGCTTAAAGTATTTAATTTCAGTGGAATGTATTAAGGTAATAAGATATATTACACAATGTAATTTTATGTGTTAGAGCCTGTGAGTGTGTGCTTCATTGCACAAATAGTATGTATACAGCACTGTACATATGTGTGACTGTTTATCTGCACAGTACAAGTCAATGCATACATGTATACTATATGTCTGTATATAATTCTGTGTGTTGGCTCCTGTGCATTGTGTTGTATACTCTGCAGTGGCTGTCAGCGCTCCTCTGTGTTTGTCATTCTGTCTGTCTGTGTTTGTCGTCCTGTCCCGGCCTCCATGTACACTCAGCCTCTAATTAACTTAATAAAGTGTAGCAATTTTGACATTTAGGGGCCTAATTTGCTCCACAGTTGCGGACTGGCTGACCAGCGTTGCAGATAACGCGGACTGACAGGATCAGAGAAAAGTCTGTTTATCTGGGGAATTAAAGGGTAAAAAGAGGCCTGGCTTGGTGATAGGTACTCTCCTGTGCGGTGTGTGTGCGTGTGTGTGTGGGTGAAGAGAGAACTTTTGTGCTTGCATGTTTGTGTTACAGTGTGTCTAAGTGAGAGACAGGCCCAGTTATTACTTAAATGGCTCATGATATAGGCTGATACGGAGCGTCCGCTTGTTTAGGCCTATCAACAATGTCCATCTAAAAACTGTCCATCTAAAATGTTGAACTTGTGACCTTTGCCTCAGGTTTCTCGAGGCTTGCTGGTGGCGCTTCACATGCGCTGTGTTCTGTCTTTGCAAATCTCCCTCTTAATAAAGCTATCAGATTTCCCAATAGACAGAGAAACAGAGCGACACACACACACACACACACACACACACACACAGTGGTGCTCTGTTTGCAGATGCAGCCAAAGACAATCTTCTCATCTACCTGGGGGGACTTGCTAGCACCGGTGCTCGCGGCTATACACATCCTCCATCAAAACATCACTGACAGAGAAGTCAAGTCGCTCTCTCTCTCTCCCCTCCTGCCGCCTCCGACCTGTAACCCATTTATCTTGAGATAACTTTGTCAGATTGTCAACCAAACTCTCCGGTGGGAGCCGAGCCCAAAGCCTATTACGGGGGAATCAGTGCAGGCCGAAGCTGGTCACTGCTAAACAGATACTCCCTCAGAGCTCCCCCTGCCTTGACTGCATTATTGGGGCTGCTGTTCCCACATCCGCTCAAGTCAGCCAGTCCGGCAGCTGGTAATCGCGTTGCGGAAATCCCTCACCATCCGAAATTGCGTTGGTTTATTGATTACATAAACAGAGCGTGGCTATCAGTGAGCAGATGTAATGCTTGTAAAAATGTGAGTATAACCGCATTCAGTGTTGTTGACCTCTGGTGTCACTCCCGTTCTTCCTTCCTGCCTTCCCTCTGGCTGTTAGGAATGAAAAAGTGTGTACACACTGAATAACCAAAACACTTTAATTTAAGTGATAGCTGTGTTGGTGGCAGCAGTTGCATCAGAGAGATGGGTTTGTGTTTTGATTGTGTGTGTGTTGGGTCTGTGTACATTTTCTTTAACCCCGATGCTTTGTGACATGTCGCTCAGGCCACTCTGTGCTATTCCCGGCCAGGAGATCTTGGGTTCATGAATAATTTGCCACCGTTAATCTTGAGCAGTCTTGATTTACTCTGGGATGCCTTTGAAGCACCAACATGCTGAGGGCTTTACAGGGACAGCCACCAAACTAAGGAGACTAACAACAGCAATAAAGGGAAATGAAAGAGGGAGAGACACAGCGAGAGGAGAATGAGGGGAATCTATTCTTCTTAGAAAGTTGCTGCTCTGTTTTCAGGGATTTAAAAAAAAAAACATGGAGAGGGAGTTATTTGTTATATAATGGCCAAGAGTGAAATGTTGTTATATCCCTGACTTTGCAATAAGGTTAAGTTAGTACTGTATGACTTCTTGATCTGCCATTTGACTTTAAGATACCAAAGTTCTCTTGGCTGACTCGACTCGAACATTTCCATACACATGCATTTTAAGTGAAAATACGCTGGTGTTGACAGTGTGGACAGTTGTGCCATTTGATTTTACTATAATTAAAAACATCAAGGTAGAATGGATCAAAATGGCATGACTCGACAGGTCTTTTACATGAAACATTTTCTTGCCAGATTGCTCTGTTAAGAAACAAGAAGTTGGGGTCAAAATAGATAATCCAGCCTGACTGAACAACCAACAAAAACACCCGAGCTAGCTACACCCTAGCTAGCTTGCTAGTTTTTTGCTAGCTAACAAACCAAAATATACAATTTACTGTAGCTAGTTTTCTAGATGGCTAATGATAGATAACTAGATACACATAGCTAGATGGACAGCTAGATAGCTAGATAGAGAATAAATATGGGCGTAGAGTGAGAGTGAAAGAGAGACGTCCACCCATGTTATCTCCTCTGTAGCCCTCTGTGTGACACCCCAGTTTAGCAGTGTAATGACCCGGCACTAACAACTTTCATTTAACTCTATCAGGGTCAATGTCAGCCACTGTATTCTGTACCACTGGCCACAAATGGACACACAGACAGGTGTACCATGATTAATAGATTATAAATAGAGGCTTCATTTATTCCTTACTTAGAAAAAGGATTTAACTTAAAACCAAACATATTTAAGTGCTGCGTTGATGATAAGTTTTAATTTCATAAGCAATAGAGTACGGTATAGTTTTTTTGTATTTGCTTACCCCTTTCTATTATTTTACATTATTCCACACAGTACTTTGTTTCATTAGGCATACTCCTGTTAAAAATGCAGTTTCCTTCACACCAAACCAGCATTTTCAACTGGCTTGAAAAAATGTAACCGTATGAGTAAAATGTAATCAATAGTGTCAAGTGATTCTAGACAGGGTCTAACTGCTGGATATATTTGATGCCTCTTGATGGATGCGTTTGACACTTTCTGCAGTCCAACCAGCCTCACTTTTTAGAAAATTATGATTAACAACCACTTTGACAAATAAAGTGATCTACTCTGGAAACAATGTGTGTTAGTGTTGACCCTGGTTAGCATGTTGTGTGTGTAGATGTTATAAGCTGTCAGAGTGCGGTCCCAGGTGCAGCTCTTCTCCTTGTTTTAGGACCAACCCCCTGAAGGTCATGATGGGGGCCTGTTGTTTGGGCTCGGGGGCTGAGCGCTCAGATTTATTCTGAGGTGGAATTACTACACTCGTCACTCTCAATAGGATCTAGTGGTGTTTACTGAACATACCTGAGGCAAAACATGGCAAACTGTTTGCTGAACCAGATCCAAACAAATGTTGTGTATTCATGGTTTTCTAACTTTTTCTTGGGGGGGACTTAAGCTCAACTTAATTTAGCATACTAGGCTATTGTGCATACAGAGTTAACAAGTATCACCTTGGTTTAGCCTACTGGATTGCATTGTTTTTGTTTATCTGCACAAACCTCCTGCCTATAGTCAAAATCTTTAACAGACATACAGACAACAATAATATAAAAATAAACTGTCAGTGTCACCACCTACATGATTCCTACAACGCTGAATTCCTTCAAACACCAGAGGATATGTCTGGAGATAATTATATTTAAGCCTGATATAGTTCATTTCTTTGTACTGTAGAGTCATTGTCGTCCAAAAAGCATTACAGCAATACTTTGACATTTTGTGAAATATGCTTATTTGTTATCTTGCCGAGAGTTAGACGAGAGGATTGATACCACTCTCGTGTATGCTAAATACGAAGCTAGCTTAGTTTAACATAAAGACAGCAAAACAGGGGGAAACAGCTAGCCCGGCACATAAGATAAGAAAATCTACCAAGCATCACCTCTAAAGCGCACTAATTGAGTTGTTAAACTTTTTTATATCGATTAAACAAAGGTGATATAATGCATTAATGAGCTTTGGATGTGCTGCTAGGTAGATTTAGCTTTCTTTTACCTTCGGACAGAGCCAGGCTAGATGTTTCCCCCTGCTTCCATTCTTTATGCTAAGCTAATGGTCTTCTGACTATAGCTTCATATTAAACAGACAGACATTAAAGTGGTATTGATCTTCTCATCGAACTCTCAATAAGACTGCAAATCGGCATTTTTCCCTAAATGTAAAAGTGTTCCTTTAAGACAGTTTAGCTATAGTGCCATGCCGTCTTTTATCATCTTTTGTTTGAGTTTCTGTGGTATTATAGCTATTTTGTCTTTCAAAACAGACCACAATGGAAAGAACTGCTAAAAATACTAATTGTGCTCTCTCATTCACTCACAACAATATAAACAATATAAAACAATGCACGGTAACCAACACAACTACCACTTAAAGTAAACATTTTGGATTGTAGTTCACCTCAGACAAGAGAGAGTGTGAGATATAAAGTTGCTATATACAGTATGGTACACTATTTTGATTTTGATTAACATTAGCTTTGGGGACTCTGTGACTATTTTGGTGGAGAAACACAGCTTAAAAACACAAACACACATGCATTTATGGTTTCTGCCTCTGTTAATTTCCTATTTGCATTATCCTGTGGCTGAGATGTGTATCACCCCATATATAAATTCACTTCCTGGAAAGACTTAACCAGGATGTCCTGTTTATTAGTCTTGTCACTCATCAAATGCATGTCAAATACAGTGCAAGCTCTTTCTTATTACACTTACTCTTTAAAGGTAATACTGTTGACTGTACACTGGGAATTGTACCTCTTTGAATATTCAACCTTTCACTTATTATGCTTTCTTACATAAATAAAAAAGAGCATTTATTTAGCAATGCAAAAATATGAAAATAACTGCATTTTTAAGAAGAATGCAAAGTTTGATGTCTGAATTGTTTTTCTTTGTTGGATAAAGACAGGATTGTAGTTAAGATGATCATAGCTATCTGTCTCTCCTTGGTAAATCGGGCTCATATTCTTCTAAACTACCCTTCTATTGCTTGTTCATCGGCTTGGCCACCATGTTAGTGTCAGGTTAACGATGCCTTATTTGGAAGTGACAACTGCAAATGTGCACTGTGTCAATCACATATTAACCAGAGTTGTAGTATATGTAACAAGGCAGAGAGTAGCTAACAATAATAATGATCACCTCTATGTGTTTTAAAAACAATAACAGACCGGAAAAATCCAACATATTACCCGATGTGACCTGTCTGAAGACAGCCAGACTATGTGTGCAGTGGCCGTGACTAAGTACACACAAATCATCTGTGAAAAAAAAAAATGAAATGGGGGATGCTTTATATTGATTTCTTTTTTTGGGGGGGGGCTCTTTTGTTTTGAAGACGAACGGTAACTGACCGAGACGGACAGCCCCATCATTACCAAGCGAGATGGAGCAGGGAGCCTCCACCTCACCTTCTCAGTCAACTGGCCCAGTCAAGCCAGGGACAGTGGCATCGGAAAAGGGGGGTGGGTGGAATAGGATGGAGGACTCGTCGCTGTTGCAAAACGGGTAGCTTGCCTGTCATCTCTGTCTCGTCCATGCTCGCCAATCTCACTAACTATACTCTCCCACGGCTCAGGCTCTCTCTCTCTCTCTCTCTCTCTCTCTCTCTCTCTCTCTCTCTCTCTCTCTCTCTCTCTCTCTCTCTCTCTCTCACTCACTGGCCGGGTTTTCTACCAGTGCTGACAACCCACATATAATTAAGGGTCATGAATGCAGCGCTACCTATGAGTGGAGATGACAGCAAGAGGCCTACCTATAGCTCCTCTCCTCCTCCTTCTTCTCTTCCATCTCCTCTGCACCGGTTGAGCAGCAGCTCAGCGGAGCGGTGGGGAGGTTGAGGGACGGTCGCGGACCCACTGGCCCTAATTGATGGTCTCTTATTCCGGGGTGGGTGGGTCTGGGTGGGCGTGTGGAGACGTGGGGGTGGCTGTTCTTGGATTGGGGGTTGGCTGGATATCTAGACATCCCCCTTTTCCCATCACCACCACCCCACCCCCTCTTGGTGCATCTCCTGCTCTCTTCTCCTGGCCCGCTTCTCTGCAAAGTCTGGCACAGTTACTACAGAGTGCGCCTCTCTTTCTATTATCTCCATTCTTGTCTCTTAAAGGGCTAGAGGAGAGAGTCGGAGATCTCATATTTGCTGCTCCAGTGGAAACAACAGTGTAAATGTGCTGTATCTCAATATAGAGCCTTAGAAGAGAGGCTAACTTAGTGTTGCGTAATGTGCTTTGTGGAATCCAGAGTAGCTTCTCCTGGCCACAGAGAATGAGAGACACCAGAGAGGAAAAAGCAAGAATTTACATGTAGACTGAAAGAGAGGAGGAGGAAGTAAAAAGAAGATGGACGGAGAAGAAAAGAGAGTGACAGGGGAAGGCGGAGGGTGAAATAAGTGGGGAGCACTCTCAGTGCCATACCCCAAGAAATCACGTTTACTGTAGACGTTTCTGCAAATGTGTCAACTCCGAAGCCTTGGTAATCGGAAGACAACTCAGAAGAGCTATCCCTGTGCCGCTTGGTCTGCCCACACCCCGGTGTTGTTACCACGCCGACGAGCAAACGAACAGGGGGAGTGGGGAAGACGAGGATGGGGGTGTTCAGTCGTGATCCGTCGAGTGATTAGAGCAATTACTAGTCAAGGATCTGTCACAGCCAATCACATCTGTCTCTGCAGAGACAGGCGAGGGGGTGACCCAGACCTGCCTGCGTCGGACTGACTACAGCCTTCACTGAGAGTGTGTGTGTGTGTGTTGCCAGTGATATTAGGTTATGCAGGCCTGCCGTGCCTTGACACACTCCAGGTCATTATCTCTTACTAATGATTTCACGGTGCAGAGGTGGGAGTGGTGTTGCTATGGATCGTTAATGATTGGGTGGGTGGTTAGCTGGGGTGGAGACAAGGTGTGTCGGCATGTGTTTATCTGTGCACTTGAAAGTGTGCCCACAAGACATTTACTTGTATTATTGTATATCTGCATGCGGCCGTTACTGCTGAACTGAAATCCCACAAGAACATTGTCAAATATATCATAATGTATCACTAATATAGAATTATGGGACATACACTGTGTCTGTGTGTGTGAGCACTGTGCCACCAGAAGACACAGTCTTTACAGTATTATTCCTCAAAGTACTTCTGTTGTCACTTTCTCTGCTCTCAGTATCATCACCCCTTTCCCTCTACTGCCTTCTTGCCTCCTTTGCAGGAGCTGCAGCCAAACTTTGTCTCCTGATCTTCCCATTTTTATCTTTTCAGCACAGCACAGTCACTTTCGTCTTCCAGGAGCCAAATTCAGCCAAGTGGAAAAAAAAGAGACTAATTTTGTATACATCAAGTCTGTTGGTTGCTGACCAGTATCTCATTATTGTGTCATTTTACATAAACAATGTAAACATTTATGTGTGATTTTGATCTCCCATGACCCAATTAATGTACACTCATCAGCATCATGTTTCAATGCATCACACAATGAGAGAACTTCTGGATTTCCTGTGTGTGATTACTGATTATACAGCAACCAAGGTAGTCTAATGTTACTGTATTTTCCAAAGAAAAGATAAGAATCAAGATCAACTAGAGCCAGAGAATATCACATTGAAGTCAACTACAAGTAATCATTTACGTATATGTGTTATCACCACAAGTTCACTATCAGAAGCCAGTCTGTACTTGTTCTCTGTTCCTTTCACTCTGTTTGTTCTCTCTTTGGTTCTCCTCCTCACTCTCCCCTTCCCTTCTCTCCTGCCTGTTTGACTCTGCTAAATTCAGAGCTGTGACACCAAACGAAGGCTTTTGGCAGCACCGCACTGTTACGGAGGACTGACTGGCCCCGTAGATCCCCTGCTGCGAGAACCCTGGCCGCACAGCTCCGAGATCGCTGCAGATGACCTGCGTTGTTGCCGAGCCTCTTGTGCTTGTGTGTTTGTGCACTCGCTTCTGTGTTGTTGTGCCTGTGTATCTCTCAGTCCTGCCTGACCTTCTCTGCTGCAAGTGTACAAACATGTTATTTCAGTGTTGGGTCTCTGAGGTCCATCCGATTCCACTTTTCTCGCTGTTTATTCCTCTTACATCGATCTAGATACCTAGTCGCATGTAAGTTACAGGAGCAAACAAGAACAGTACTTGTAATTATGCCAATTCCCAAAATTGACTGATAGTACTATAAACGACCTTTACTGCATGTGCACATTCTTTAGAGCATACTATTTCACATGCCAGATGACAGTATATAAGTAGGCACTATATGTCAAATTCAAATATTGTACATTTCAGTAATCATATCAGAAAAATTTGTACAGTTGTATGTTTTGTGTCTTTTGTGTAAATTTTTAGTACTTTTAAAACATAGCGTATATATCTCTGCAAGCAGTCATAAGTGTATATGTGCATGTGTGTATCTGTGTGTTTGCGTTCATACTTGGTGTGTGTCAATGGTTCCTGACCTCCTCTTTGTGCTGTGAATGCTCCTACACTGATCGTACAACAACTCAACGTGCAACTCTTCACACTGTGGCGTGTTTTAAGTGGTTGTATATTCATGGGTGTTACAGTTTTACTACGAGCATACATGCACAATGCGGGTGTCAAGCTTTCTGATACATGAGCATGAATAATTTCAGGTTATATATATATATGTATCACACCCCATGTTTTGCAAATAGGGGTGATTGTGAGTGATTATCCTCAAAAATCCCTGCATGTAACACATATATGTCGTATCTATGTGATAACATATGTGCATAAATTCAAGGATTACATGTGTGCCATAGTAGGCCTTTGCAATTGTAAGTGTACAGGCACACTGCCATTTTTTTCAACTCTGAACTTTATCTTGTTTTTATGACCAAGACATGAAAGAAGAGAGAATAGCAAATGACAATATTTGCTTGATGTATTTAGTTACATATTTATTTTTGTATGTTTTGTTGCTTTTAATTAATGCTTTAAATGCAGTAATTTGTTTTCTGCAGATCCATGTCTGTTTGTTAAGTGGGCTAATCTTCCTCAGCCTTTTAGAGAAGCGACCACTAAGAATAGCAAACAGCGACAATCTGCCAGAAACTGTGACTGTGCTCTAGGCGTTTTCCAGCCCTATCTCAAAACCTTACATCATCTATTATTCTCCTGCTCATATTGATATGTAATTTTTTCTTTTATCCATGTACAAATTCAAAACGACAGACGCAGAAGAGCAAAGAAGAACAAAAGAACTCAATTTGTAATTTTCTCTCCATCCCTCCTTGACTCCGAACAGACACACACATATTTCTGCAAGTGTTGTCTCTATCTTTGGTATGATTGTTTTTGAATTTGAAGTCAGATATATTGTTTGTGATGTCTCCATGCAGTCCGGCTGTCACCAGCCCCCAATGTCTACATTCTAGATATTATTTCTGGCTGTCCGTACTCCATCTTGGGGCACAATGGAGCCTCTTTCATTTTCTGTGTCATAATGCGATAGCACAAATTTCCCTGCGAGGCATCACACTATTGGAAAAGCGAATAACATATGTTGTGTCTCAGACTCACCCTTCTTCCCCTTATCCCACTGGTGCAGATGACCAGTGAGTCTGCCAGTGCCAAGGGCTGAGGACGAAGAGGGAAGGCAGGAGGAAGAAGAGTGTTCTGGAAACATGTCACATAGACTATCATTCATCTCCAGAGTGAGGAGCAAAATAATATGAATCCTCCCTATCAAAACCCAGAAGAGGAGCCAAAATACATTAAATTCAGAGTACCACCACCACCACCAAACATGGCCCTGTAATGTATTGCCTGTATGTTTTATTGATATTGGAGGAGAATAGTCTTTGCGCTGCCTTGAGGAACCTTCACAAAGCAGATTATCTTTTCCTTGGCATGTACTCTGACTTGGTGCTGCTTTCCAGGAGGGTGTGTATTTGTATCTGTATTTGTGTGTGTGTGTGTTTTTTTTTATATTGTATCATGTTTCACTAGATGGCTTGGCCATGTTAATCTTTCACTCAACACCAAGCTCGCAGGGCACGCTGGCAGCTTTGTTCTGGAGAAAGAAAAAAAAAACAGAGGAGGATAAATAAGCACAAAGCTAGAGGAACTATATACTGCAAGTAGCATATCCTAACTGCAGGCCCACTCTAATGCGCCTGGGAGTAGTGTTTCCATATACATCTGTGAGACGGATAGGGACAGCTTTGACAGCCAGGTAACTTCAGATGGCTCAACTATCCCTTGATTGGACGATGAGGGGCGGTTATTAAAGCGAGATAAAGAGAAAGTGAAATGGAGAGCGAGCGAACGAGCCAGTGAACGGGAAAAAGAAGGAGAGTTGTGAGAGTGTGAGTGGGTTCAGATGAGGCAAGAGAGATGATGAAAAGAGTAGCCGCTTTGTCCTTTGAGACTTCTTTTCTTCCCTTGCTGCCAAATTAGCCCAATTAGTCAGAGTGGCCTCTGTTCAGGCTGCTGTCAAACCCCGACACCATACAGCAGCGCCAGCGGTCATTCTCTCTCATTTAAGTCAGGCTTTCGACTCTCTCCTCTGCGTCCTCTCCTGAGCCACCTGCACATGTCTCTGCTGAATGATTACTGTAAGTGTGTGTGTGTGTGTGTGTGAAGTGAGAGATTCTGTGTGTGTGTGTTTGCATGTGTTTGTGGAAGAAAGCTTGAAAGGGAGATGTTCCCTTCAAATCAATCCCCACCTCGCCAGCATGGTGCCTGCATGTCCTTCTTATAGCTGCAGCTTGAAATCTTTTCATTCCTCAGGTAAAATCTACCAAGTCTCTTTAAAGCTTGCTATTGCCGTAACTCTTTTATCTTTAAACATCTGAAGAACCAAACTTTTACACAGTGCAAAGGAAAAGATTTGAGAAAAGAAGGTGTTGGGGATGAGTAAAGTCTAGGAAAAATGCCTTGAGCGTGGGTGTATGTATGTGCTGATTTGGCAACACAACAACAAAGCCTCACCCCCCCAAAAAATAAACGATAGCAATTTACTGCAATTGTTTAGTCTGCCATGGTATTACACAAAAAGCTCCTGGAAAGACTGATGGGCACCTTCACCCTACAGCATCTACAATGACATCATTCCGTCACCACTAACACAAATGCACAAAGTCCCTATAAAACAACCAGCCCTTGTTCCCAAGATGAAGGAATCACTTATAACTCAATAGCCACTGTCATCTTTCATTTTCAAATCTCTGGAATTGGAGGAAGAACTGGTCCCTGATAATCACCTGCCCTGGGAGAAGAGAGGGAGAGGAAGTGGGAGAGAGATGGAAGCAGATACAGAGACGGAGAGCGAGGGCTAATTGGACGACCTTGTTGCATGAACAAACACACCTGAAGCCACGTGAATGGTGGCGGCGAGATGGGAAAGTCACTGAGTGAGCCAAAGCGCACGCATTCATCTCTTTAATTTACCTCACCAGTGTTGTATTTCACCCTGGGCCCTGTCACAGGGAAGCCAAACAGAGTTCTGACCGGCTGAGACGAAGGAGGGAGTCTGTTTACCTGTGTGTGTGTGTGAGTGTGTGCGTAGCTAATAATTTGTCAAGGCTCATAGTCCTTCTAATGTATGACAAATACACACGGTGCCACTTTGATGCTCCTACACACCTCGCCTAAGGATGCCAGGTCTGCTTTGTCTGCAGCACAATACGCAGCTGAATGAGCTGATGGATAAGGGGCATCGTCACATATCTATAATTAAACATATTAGGTAGACATACTGTATCTTTACATGTACTGTATCAAGTATGATGAATTGGTTGATTTTCATATCCGGGGTATTTTAAATAACTACATACTGTCAGTGTCCCAGAGAAACAGAATTTTCACAGAGAGCTTTTATGCTAAAGCTCAAAGGACTTTGATGGAATGTATTACCTTTTAATTTAATCTGTCTATCTACTGTAAATACAGTAACAACATTTTTATGGTTTTATCAAATCATCATTTTTCATCAAGTCTGCTGGCATCGCCTGTCAAAATCCTGTCTAAGCAAGGTATCATTGTTTAAGGCTAATGATGATACTGCTGGATTTGTGTCAAAGGCTGTTTACAAAAAATGATCTGAAAAGGGCTGATGGGAGTGGGTACAAATCTGCACCCTCTTTGTCAAAAAATAAGTAAATAAATAATGCACAGACACACTGATTTTCTTTTGGAAAGGTAAGTAAAGTAACGGAGTGCCACAGTCTGTGATTGGCTGTGCCCACATTATATTAGAGGTGTGGTTGGTTGTTTGGATGTGTGGGTTGTCTCATTCAGAGGCTGTAATGCGACCTGATGAGAGGGGAATGGAAGGAATGGGGGCTTGTAATAACCTCCCACTTAACCCCCCCCCCACCACCACCACCATGTCAATACTTCATACACATCCTCATGAAGATGTATGAGCACGCATGCCATTGCACACAACATGACCCCAAAACCCCTTTCCATATAACACTTCACTTTAGTGACCTAATTGTTTGAGTGAGGTCTTCATTCCCTGCCTCCTTCCTTCCTCTCCTCCTTTTGATCCCTGTCTCTTTCCTTCTTCTCTTGCTCCTAATTCCTCCTCCCCTCTTCCTCCTCTTCTCTATAATTGCTCCTTCGCTCTATTCCCAACCCAACCCCTCCTGTCCTCCCTTTTCCCTTCTCCCACTAGCTTCCTCTCTTCTGTCGTCACCTTGTCAGTTTCACAGAGTTCATTGTTCAGCCTGCTGCAACTATGGTTAGCAACAGCCAGAAGCAGCAGGGTAAAGGTGTGTGTGTGTGTGTGTGTGTGTGTGTGTGTTTGAGAGTGTGTATGTATGTAAAACCTGATTAACCTTGTTGGGTGTCTTTGTTTACCTCATGTACAACCATCCAAGATCATAACTTCAGTGCACTGACCCATTCATTTAGGCACCTGTTCTTCTGTTTTGATGGGTTTTTACCCTCAGAAATGTCAAAATGTGTGAAAGAAACATTTTGATGTCAAACCTGAGTGCAGTGAGTATGACATTTTTTAATTTTGCCTAAGGAGGAATTTATATTTATTGGTGTTTTTTTAAGACTGATAAAGTTCCTATTACAGACATTGCAACACCAGTCTGTGGGCTCAAAATCCACCATGACACCTAACTTTCCAGACAAATTCTACTCTCTCCGAAACACTTAATCCATTCTTTCCTCCATTTTCAGGCCCAAATCTTTTTGCTCTACCTGTTGGCGACATCATATTAAATCAAAGTTTCTGTGTGCAGACGGTTGCCGATTACACCCTTTGATAAAACCTACTGACTCATACAGAAGTAAAATTCTTTACTCACAGACTGCTGCATATAAACACATTTAACATGTTAGTGTTACAAATATCTTGCGTGCTTCAAAAAGCAACTTTCGAAAGAGAGAAAAACTGTTCTCTGACATATTTTTATATTTTCAACATTTGACAACAAATTTCCATTATGCTGTGTTAGCTCCGGGGCAATGAAACATGTTCTCTGTGCTGCTGACAATGTCAGCTCCCAATTACGGCACAGTGAACAAAAAGAAATAACTATAACAATGACAATATTGGACCAACAAGAGGAAACTCTTTTGACACCACTGTCTTTCATTATCAAACATTGGAATATTCATGCTCCCCATATCAATCTGCTGTATTCCCATTTTGCTTTGCTGGAGGGGATCGAGCGGACCACCTCTATGGCCCTGCTGGCCACATCTTAACCCCAGCTCTGGCGTATGTCAGGCTGCTCCAGGAGCCGCCATGCGCTTCCGAAAGCCCACCGACTAATTAGGCCCTCCGCATGGGTCTGATAAGAAGAGCTCACCAGCGATGGAAAATCGACACAGTCCTACTGAGCGGCCAAATGAGCCGGGCACGGAGACGGATGAACAGACAGATGGCTGCTGGCTGACTGGTGTGAAGGGGCCGTGCAGGGCTGTAGAGCAGACCCAGGGGCCACAAGGGCTGGGTAAAAGGGGTCCAAGTGTGGTGCCATCCAAATAAGAAGAAGAAGGGGAGAAATTGAGATGCAAATAAGAAGGAAGTTATAGAAAGATTGATGGAAACATAGATGGAGCAACACGACATCATCTGGGGATGTTTCAGGGGGCGAACATATTAAATGTTGGCATGGAAACTGGTGGCAATGGGGGGGGGGGTCTTCTCATTAACCCCTTGTTTACCCTTCATATGATGTTGTTTACTAGTTTTACCTGAGGCATCTTTGAGTACAAAGACCTCTGAAGCCTTTTATTTCATGTTACATCTTGACATGGGTAATTACAATTATTCACTGGAGAATTACATTGTCATAACCTGATGATGTATGGTACTTGCTTTGAAAGGTGACCGTAAATCAAGTTGTAATATTTGTATCTAATACTGTGCATGAAAATAATAACCTGTGATATCTTGATATTTTTGTAAAATATGTGTTTTTTTAACCAATATAAAGAGACATTTTGCACAGGCCAAACAGTTTCTGAGCCTCAGCAGTTTCCCTCCAAGCAACGAAGATCTCAGTGACAGAAAGATTCAAACCTGTTCCTCAGTGTAGAGGTCTTTGTCTGTCATGCAGCCTCCAGATAGAAGCAGAACGGATATTAGCCTAGGCATCAGTCTCTGTATGTGTGTGTGTGTGTTTATGTGTGTGACAGGTCATGTCCACCCTGCTGACATGCTAGCAGCTAGCCCCTCGGTCGTGCTTTGACATACCTTCAACTACGGGAATCATAGAGAATACAGAGGTGTGTATGTGCATGTCTTTCAGTGTTTCTGCATTATTTCATGTGTCAGACGGGCGATGTTCAGTACTTTCAAGGCGAGTGAAGGCCACAAAACAATTCCCCCCCTGTTGAAATGCCTTTGGTAGCACTGAGACACACATTCAACATGAGGGACTAAGGGAGAGATGAACAGGTGAATGTGTTTATTTGTCATAGATGGAACTGTTTAACCCATGGGAATTGCAATGCAATTGTATTAAATCTGCTTTATTTCTCAGACAGAAGTGGTATCTAAAATAATTTGTATCTATGAATTTAAAAGATCATACCAATGTTTTTTCGCAAGCTTTAGCTTCTTAAAGAAATAGTTTGACACTTTGAGAAATTTGCTTATTCAGTTTCCTGCAGAGAGTTAGATGAGAAGATCGATACCTCTCTGATATCTATCCATTGAACCTGCAATAACTGATTCCTTTGGCCATTTGGGGGCTGTAGAAATAAGCTGTGAACACAACATTGATATATTATCACCTTTTCAGTTGATATGGTGAAGTTCTTAGCAATACAGTATAAGCATTCATGTGGAGTCGTGTTCCTACCAACCTGACTAATGTAAGTCCAATATTTACTCTCCTTTTAGCTCTCTGTTTGGCCTCCACCAACTCTTGAGAAAAATATCAGCTCTTAAGCAGGTAAATGCTCAACTAGCTAGTTGCTAACTGCGTCTGTCTCCTGTCTGGTGCTGTGCAGGTAGCACACAATGGGTTTTTAGAACTGTTTTGCTCAAAACAACACTATAAGAGCGGCGAGAGTGAACCAAAACAGTAGTTGTGAGCCGTAAAACCAAGACTAAAAGTAAAAAAAAATCCATCTACCAGCGCCCCTAAAGCTCAAGAACACGTTATACCTTGTTTGTTTAATCCACACAACAAACGCTGTAAGCACAATAGCCGAGTAATGTACTGGAACTATTTTCTTAGCGACCAGATGCTAGGCACAGTAACTAGCTAGGGTAGCTGTTTCCCTTGAGTTTAGCTAAGCTAATGGGCTGGTGGCTCTCACATTTAGCATAGCCCACATGGTACAGTGTACAAGAAAAAAAAAGCATATTTCCCAAAATGTCAAAATATTCTTTTAACTACTATAATTTCAGATTTTTAAATGGACAGATCAATGGACAAATCATTGATTTCCATTCATCTTTGTACAATACAAAAATCAACAAGACAACTCTTGAAAGATGATGACAGTTGTGCAGAAAGTTGATTTCAGTTTGATCAAGTTTATCTTTCTTGTGCAACCCTAGCAGCTCTCTTTTATTTACTAAGCTATTTTTCAGTGTTTGACTGCTAAGCCATGAGGCAATGTGTGTGTGTGAGATGCACTTAAACCTCCCCATTAGAGACTCTCAGTGCTACACCCACCCAGACAACCCACAGTTCACGATTTCAGAAATAGAATAGGTTCATTCTCTCTCAAATTTGACTCATAGAGCAGATGTACATGCTCTTTGTTGGACGCTTTTATCCACAGTCCCTACAACACAGTATGGGTGGGCCCAGAGGGAATCAAACGTTTCTCTTTTTCTCACTGTCTCCTTTTCTCTCTTTTTCCTCGTTCTGAGGTAAGTGACTAAAGATCTGTATCGGCTTTTGAATGATCAGAGATCAGCAACTCAGCAGTCTGTCTGAATATACTTACAACAGAAGGAAGATGCTCAGGGGAAATTATTACAGGTGCTGTTTTATAAATGTGTTGTAATAAAAAATCATACTGTATGTCTATGAACCTTTGAATGTTTAGATTTAAATAGATAAAAGTTTCCTCTCACACTTATTATTTACATATAAACACATGAATACAAAAATTGACTTTAACATCATTGATGAAAATGTGGACAGTTATGGGAGTCGTGCAAATTTGGGGTTTATCTTTTCTCCTTTCTGTATTGACATGTATGTAGGTACACTTGTCATGTAGGTGTGCTGTGTGTGTGTGTGTGGTCTATGTGTGTGCTTACGCTCCATTCCAGCTCTCCCAGGAGACCTGCTGGTCCAGGCAGTTTAAATTGAAGCTGCTGAAAGGCCCTTGGCACGGATATCACCAGGCCCGAGTCTTTTCCAGGCTTATCAGATCGTGTTCCACTTTTTAGACGCTTGTTTTTCGTCTCCCTACCTTCCCACTGCTTTCCATCCAACAGGCTCTACCTGTCTCAGCACCAAAGCAGCTGCCAGGTATCCATCTCACAATCATTTTAAGTCTGGCCAGCATTCATTCTCTGCCTGGCCTGCCGTCCCTTGCAATTCGTGTCTCTCAAAGGCAGCTTGATTTCTAAGTAATGGACCTGATGCCAGCTATTTTTTCATATTGAGGCTAAATGACGTCTCTGGTTCCGGCTAATAGCCTAGCCTCTGTATATAAAGGGTCTTTGTGGCCACCTGAGTGTACAAATTGTCTTTAAAATCCCCAAAATACACTGTAATGGATCCCGACTAGTGAATTTGTACCAAAACCACAGGCTGCTGAATTGGAAAGGCATGACAAAACTGAAGTTAGTAGTTAAAAATAATATGGAAGAAAAATAATAAAGGAGAACTTGCTGCTCCAATTTGAGGCACAGCCTTGAATGCATAAAGTTTCTTAATGGAAGATTGAGAGTGTGACAGTCGTATAGCCTGAATATATTAAGATTTACTCATTTCAAATAAGCTCAACATTTCAATTTCTCTGCTTTCCTCAGACTTCATGGTTACAAACTGTTAGAAGTTTGACCTGTGGCATGCTACTGCATAAAAACATCAATCTAAACCTAGTCCATTTCTGACAATGGGTAAGTGCTGCACATTTCATATAAATAAATACATACACACCCCAGTAAGTGCTTATAAAGATGTAAAAATGCAAAAAACATTGCACATTAAGTACAAAATTG
This sequence comes from Siniperca chuatsi, assembly GCF_020085105.1. NCBI lineage: Eukaryota > Metazoa > Chordata > Actinopteri > Centrarchiformes > Sinipercidae > Siniperca > Siniperca chuatsi. Next base: position 10,899,346 of record NC_058060.1, read on the forward strand.
TTTGGAATTTTACCCTTGCCGCATATGAAAAATGAGGCCTGTGCATGAATTTACAATTCAGATGGGTTTCCTTAGGGATGCCCATTTAAGATGCATTGGTATAATATATTTGTTGTCTTTACCGCTCACCACTGCCATTGAACATCATTAGGTAATGCGCACTCACTGGTGGAAGGAGGGCTGGTGTTTATCATCATTTACTTGGCAAGGAGTCGTTAGCCGGGGCCTTGGGTCGACTCTGTTGTGAACTGGGTGAAGTGTATTACCACCACCACTGTGTTTCAGCCTGCTCTGTGTCTCCTATGATCATCTATCACATCAGTTTAACATACTAAAGACCATGAAAGAAGAATACCATTAGCAGCATGTTTAAGGAGGGGGGTATGTGTGAAGTGGGTTTGGATGGTGGACAAAATGTCTGCATGCATGTTTCTGTTTGCCCGTGTGTATGTGCATACATCTGCCTGACAAACATGAATACATGAAGCTCATTTATAAGTCTGCTGGAAACGGCAGACTGATAAATAAACAGAGAAAGTCTGGGTGGCCATATTGGTTCAGGGAGCGACAAGTCCATACTGAGTGGATCCTTCCTGCCTGCTGTGAAGGATTATGAGAGTCATTTTCTTGGGTCTTGAGAAGAGGTCTATATGGAACTCAACAATCCCTGTTTTAACCCCATTATACATCTCCCTGTGGGGTGCAAAAAAACCCCATCCATCATGTTTTGGGGGAAAGAAGGAAATGAGGAATGGCCATATCAGTATCCTTGAATAGTTTTCAGGCTTTTTTTAATCTTATTTATATGGTTTATTTCAGTCCTACAATTAGACTTTTATTATTTTTTAGTTTATTATAAAGTAAATGCTATAACATGAGGGCAATGAATTGCCTTGCCGATTTGTTTCCTTAAAATTCTTTATATTTACATGCTCCATATCCTCCCTTCCTCCCTTCCACTGCATCATGTCTGTCATGGTCCTCCTAGTTTTAATAGATACAAAATTCTGTTCTGTTCTGTTCATACCAGTGGAAATGGAGTGGCAGATAAGAACAAATACGCATGGATGGATTTGTATTCATAAGGGAAATAATGTCGACTGATATATTTGGTTTCGTATAGAGAAACAGCTTATTTGCTTATGCTGGATTATCATTATTGAGGTTAGCAAACTACATACAAGGCAAACTCTAGAGTCTAACACTGCCCCGGAGCAAACAGGACAAAAACAGGCTTTTTTTTTTTTTTTTTTTTTACCATTTTGTTTTTTAACAGGGGCAGGCTGGAAATACTTTCTGACTCTGGATAATGGGGAGACTCATTTGACATGGCACTACATGTTCAATAAGATTTCTTCCCCCCCTCTACACCACTTTTTACACCACTTGTGTTGATAATTGAATTAGACGTTTAAGACTATTATGATACTGCAATTAGAGATTATTTAATTCCCTTTTATCAGAGGGCTCTTTAATTTAAGCAGCCCACTGTCATTATGATCCAAACAGAGAGAGAATGCCATTAGTGGGGCCCGCATCGCTTAATCCATAATATTTTTGGTAGCCTCTAATTGCACCATAAATTGCATTTTTATTCCCTTTATATGTTATGTTTTCCACATTATTTGATTGCAATAATGAATGCGTCTCTTCAGCTTATTTCAAAACTATCTGAATATAATTAGATGGGGTGTAAAACAGAAAAAGAGGCACTTTTTTTACCAAGATACATGGAATAATGCTTGTAAGGTAGCCTACGGTAAATATGAAGCTACCTCCAGCAGTCATTTAGCTTAGCTTAGAGGAGAAATTGTCTGGCAATAAGAAATAGTTATATAACCCCCTGTAAAATGACTATGTGTTGTTTTTACACTTATGGATTGAACAAACGCGATAGCTTCATATTTAGCGTACTGGCATGAGAGTGGTAGGCTATCAGTCTTGTCATCTAAACCTCAGCAAGAATAAGTGTGTTTCAACATAAACATTTGTTAGTGTTCAGTTTACTTCTGATTGAAATATTAACGTTTTCAGTAGGCCTATCATATCCGGCATGTATGCATCAGAAAACGTTTTCTCTCTAGAGACTTAAGAACTTAAGTTCTTAAAACTTTCACAGTTTTTGTACCTCAGTGAGTTCTATACATTTTTCTTTACACACACACACACACACACACATACACACACACACACACAAACACACACTTTCTTTTTATTTTGTTCCTCCTTGTCCTCTTCTCTTCCTCTCTCCTTCCCTCCCTCTCCCCCCGTCCCTGGCCCGCCACGCAGCTTCTCCCATAGTGGGTAATGTGAATGGACTCAGTCTCCTGGGTGTCGTGGCCCCCTCTCTAGCCTCGCAGGCAAATCTGCGGCAGCCGCTCAGACGGGGGCAGCACACACGGAGTCTACAGCAGTCTGTAGGGGCAAAGAACAGAACGATGTGAAAGGATGATGATGGGTTTCGTCTTGGACTTGGAGGATTGTATCGCCCGCCGCATGCAGAGCACAGCAGAGCAGGGAGCAGGCTGCCCAGCCAAGGCAGAGCGTTCTTGACAGTGCTTTGTTTTGAATCCACAAGGACTTGACATATGCCTCAAATCGTTTGCTTTCACCGCGCTGCAGATCCATGCTCCGCCGTGATCGGAGACAGGGCCCTGCTGTCTGCTGCTGAGGGTGTGTGTGTGTGTATATGTGTGTCTGTGTCACCGCACGTGTGTGTGTGTGCCAAGTAGATGTGTATTCCATTTATGTGTGCGTTGGCGTGTTTGCAGTGCATGTGTGTGTTTGGTGTGTGCGTGATGGGGAGCATAAACAGCAACATCCGACAGTGCTGTTGCCTGCTTCACTGCCTATCTGTCTTTGTTCAGTTTCCCTTCATGGGGCAGCCTCTCTGAAGTGAAAACAGTACACATCCACTTGACAAATAAAAACATCCAAATCAATAACCCTTGACCTTTTTCAGTCTAACTGTTCCCCTGTAGAGCATTTGGAGTCTTTTCCAATTAATTCTTAGATATGAATCAGACAGTTTATCCCCCGAGTTAATTTACCTAACGTGGACAGGGTCTGTTCCAGCAATGTTGCAAAAATATCTTGTACAATAATTGATTTTCAGCTTATTTCCTTCTTGTGTATGAACTTTCTGACATTGACCTTGTTGACCTCTATATGGGAAATGTTATTGATGCTACAAAAATGGAAAAAAAACAAACACATGTGACCCAGGTCCTGTGACGATTTAAGATGTCTTTGCCATTCCTCGAAATGTATATATGTTTGAGTGTACATTTAATGAATTAATTTTATGAATATTGTACAGGTAAAACTGGAAAGATGTGTCAAACTCTCCTCTTTTCACAAATCTTATGTACTTATGTAAATAATCATTTCCTCTTCTGCCACATTCATAAAATTGCAAAAATGTTCTATCGATGCCTATTATGTTGTTTATGCGCTTGCAGGGTGTATGTATATCTGAGCATGTTTATGAAAATTACATGTAACATAATACATACTGTAAAGTCCTGTGTGTGTGTGTGAATATGTGTTTGTGTGTTGCATCAAGAACCAAGAGACTTTGGATGCAGCCGGTATAAAATAGGTCAGTTCTCAGAGCTTCTGATCGCTAGAGCATGGCTGCAGTATTTCATGCTACATTAGTCTGGTTTTAAGACCTAATCTGCCTCTATTAATGTTTTATGTTTAATTTCATGGAGGTGAGGACTGCCTGATGCTGCTTGGGCACCAGAACTATTACCTGGTAGCAGTGGGTGGCACTGGGTGGCATGGGTGAGTGAGCATACTGCAGGCTGAATGCACGTTGTTATTCTGCAGAGACATCGCCCTGCAGTACATGAGTCATATTATAACATTATTATTATTTTTTTTAACAGGAAATTACTGTAATTAAACACATGTCAATGGTAAGGGAATAAGATCACTGTGAAAGAGAGGTGCCTCTTGTTTAGTCGACTTTGACAGCAAACTTAAAGAGATGAAGACTGAATTTTCAACGTAACAGTGAAAAAATAAAGGTCATGACAACATTACTTTAACAAAGCTGGAGGAGAAATACATGTGGGTGACACAGTTCACTTGGTGAAACAAAGGTAAAATGAAGGCTGAGGTTGGTCATAATTGATGACAAAATTGCCAACTTTTCATATTGCCTGAAACTGTTGATGCATGACCTAGACATTTCAGGTTATATTTTGGCTTGTTTGTTTTTGTAGCATCAGTTTGACCGCTCCACCATAAACACACAACGGTTAAAAACCAAGTATACTCAGCGAGAAGAACAGAACAGCTTCTCTGCAAAAAGACGGGGAAAAGAATGTTGGAAGTTCCTTTGAAGATTCTTAAAGTAAATAGTAGTAATCACTTAAAACACATTTAACCAGCTAGCCGTGAAGTTTAAGTTGCTGCTGTCACTGTGTACCAAGGTGGTGTGGTGCAGCGTTGCATAATAAATGACTTGCATTGCCCTGGAGCAAAGTGCTAATCAAGGCTGTCCCCTAACTCCAATCTAATTGTCCACATCCAGCTGATCAGGCATAGGAGGCCTTTTTACCAAGCAGTTACTGAGATCATTGATTTGAGAAATGATCCAGTGGCCTGTACTAACACAGATATGATTGGGTGGGCATTTAATAGCATTCGGGGGATGGTCTTTTCGATGTCTGCTGCAGCGCTAATTGTAGCTAATTTACTGTGAAGCTTATCCCAAGCAGCAGTTGTTGGGGGAGCACCCATAATGGCTTTTATGCTTGCTATTTATCGATCTAAGTAGGAGCATGAGAAAGAGGAGGAAGATCTAGATTAAGGTCTGTGTTTGTAGTTTATGGAAAATCAAAATTGCAATTATTTTTGGTTGTCAATTTTTAGCTTTATTTAAAGTGATGCAAAAGACCAATATCCAAGACACATGTCCCAACTCACACCTTAGCATTACGGCAAAAAATCTGCAAAAAATACTATCAGACAAACTTCAATGAAGTACTGTAAAGTCGTTAAATACTATTTCGAAGAATACAGATAAAAGCAGCTATTTATTCAACATTCCTTCAGTCATTGCTCGGTATTGTGCCGCCCATGTTTTATCACCATATCTGGCTACACTGCACCCATTATTAGTAATTGTCAAATATCCATGCATGCATCCAATCCACCTAATAAAGAAGCACACACCACAATTAGTGCAGTCATAGGTGATATTCAGTTGATTGTTTGGTCAAGTATACAGCATAATGCATGCAAATGTTGCACAGACATCCTGCAAATGGCCTTCATGTTGGATACTTATTAATCTTCTCCCTGCCCATGCCATCAGCTTTAAGGCTGTCTAATGACTCGTAACGAAGGCAGTGCTCTGTTCTTAATGTGGGACTACTGGGATCACCCCTATACTTGAACACCAGGCTGTCCACTCATCAGTTCCAAAGGACAACCTTTCCTTCCTCTTTCAAAACATGTTAGTTATGCTACAATTATTTTTCATTGTCCGTTTCTTTTGTGTCGTGTGTGTCTTCTATAGCGATCCCTATAAAACTGAAAAATATCGAAGTTGTGAATAAAGCTGAAAACTGTCAAATGCACCAGCTTCAGTTGTTTGACTATACCAATATTCCTGACTGTACCATCATATTCTAACTTTATCTCAAACGCCTCTTTCTTCTCACTTCCATCCATCCAAAAAAAAGGTCTTATTATTGCTTCAGTCGCTCTCCATGTGAACTCGTCACCTCTGTGTTACCTCTGGGCTTGCCCCCACTCCAGGCCCTAGCTCTTTTCCAGGTCGCTTTATTCCATTTAAACTTCAATCCTATTTACGGCCTATCCTTTCCCCTCGCCCGCCCAGGGCTATCAAACTATTCATCCAGCGGACTGCATGTCACCTGGCCCTGTCATAAAAGCCTCTGTTAGGATATGTGTGTTGGAGACGTGTGTTTGCGCGTGTGGTGCAGATGAAAGGTGCGTTCGTGTGCGTTTGTGCTAGAGAGGGATGAGTGTGCATTTTTCAAGTGTGTATAGTTGCAAACACCCATTGTGAGTTTGTGTATGGTAGAAGCAAAAGCTTTGTATGTATATGTGAATATTTGAGGTTTCAGAAATGAAGAAATAAGATGAGTTAGTTTGGATGTGCTATGCATGTCTGTAACTTTGCACACAGTACCTGCTCACTCAGGTGTGCAGGTGCAAAATCAGACTTGCATGCTCTTTCGATAAATCTGCTTCCTCTTTGACTTTACAGCTTTTGTGTTCCTCCATTCTGACAGACACAAACAATGCTAACGTTGCTCTAAAGAAAAACTGAACATGCTTGCGTGGCAATATTTGGATACATGTGTCATAACTACATGTGTTGTTAGACAGTCCCTGAAAAAAGATGCATGCATGGCATGGTATCACCAATTATCGTCCTGTTTTAAGGAATGCTACCCCGCTGTCAGCTGACTTGTTTCAGCGTTGCATCAAGTAAAAGGTAGATATGAGGCAACACACAGCATGTTTGAGAGTAGACAAGAGGGATGTGATGAGGAAGAAATGGTGGTACACAGAGGTAGAGAGTCCACAGAAGACAGACAGATAGATAGATAGATAGATAGATAGATAGATAGATAGATAGATAGATAGATAGATAGATAGATAGATAGATAGATAGATAGATAGATAGATAGATAGATAGATAGATAGATAGATTGATTGATTGATTGATTGATTGATTGATTGATTGATTGATTGATAGATTGATGGATGGAGAGAGGTTAAGACAAAGTGTGAGGGTACAGAGGAGATTGACAAGGACAGATACAGTACATTGACAGAAAGAGAAAGCTACAGAGAGAGCTTGAACATGAGCTGTCAACTTATGGCTTAACAGATTTTCCCCTTTGACTCCCTGCCTCATCCCAATTTGTGCCCTGGTGTAACCTCCCGAATCAGCAGAAAGGGGAAGTTGGGGAAGAGGCAGGATAAAAGATATGCCCATCACCGTCCTCTTCTCCCCTGTTTTTGTTGTTGCTTGTTGTTGTTTCCTCCTTGTCTTTTACGTGGTGTCTCCCACCAATTAGTCTGGGGGATGCTCCTAATGGGCCGCTGCAGCGATGTTTCAGGCGAGACTCTTTGCTCTTTGGTGTGCTGGAGTCAAGGGGTGCGGGCGATACAGTAAGACAGGCAAGATGAGGTATAATGTGAGATAGATTGACAACCACAAGAAGGCATTAGGCAAATGGCATCATTAAAAAGTGCAGTTACCTGCGCCAGGCTTCATGTGGCGTCAGATGAGAGGGGAAGAGTGAGAGGGAGAAAGGGGGAAACACATCGAGGCTTTGCGCCCCCAGCTTTGCTGCTGCTCTGGTAATTTTGATCTTCGTGCTCTTCTTCTCCTCTTTTAATATCCCCCACCACTTGACTTTCAGGCTTGCTCATGAGACAGAGACCAAAGGAGAGGTGCTGCGTCCCTCTTTGATGCCGTGTGTGCATGTGTGTGCGTGTGTGTGTGTGTGTGTGTGTGCGCTGTGGTGAAATGCAGAGATCCTTATGAAAAAGATTAAACAATTTAAACAAACAGTTAAAGGTGTTACAAAGAGATATTAAGTTTTACAAGCTCACATATTAGATGCTCATGGTGGATAAGGAAGCCAAAAACCATGACTTTAGACAGATGATTTGTAATTATGCTAAAAGTTATTATGTTTGCTATTGTTTTGTGACTATGTCTGGACATGGCCTAATTTCATCTGTTTATTCATGAAACTGTGGATTGATTGTCACAAGGCTAACAATACAAACCACTCAAAGACAACTGTGTCTGTGTGTATCTTATGCCTTTGACACTGCATGTGTGTGTAAGTTGGGTTTGCACATGTAATGTGTGTGTGTGTGTGTGTGTGTGTTCTAGGCACATATGACCGTCCTCTGTTGGTGCTCTTTGTAAATGGCAGCACAGGCAGCCAAGGAGAAAAAGGAATGTGAAATCATTTGACTGCAGAGAATCCTGCTGGGGTGCCTCTGGCAGCTAGTGACACACACACACACACACACACACACACACACGCATACACACACACACACACACACACACACACACACGCGCGCGCACACACACTATATTTTATGTTCAGACCACTGTGTTGTTGAAATATTATCTCTCTAACCCAGTTTTCTTTACTTGTCCACAATATACACTGTAGTAGCAGCTGGTGTAAAAACTCCATATCTTGCATAAAAAGACTGTCTGCAACAGGAATGACTCCACGTTATCTTTTTTTTCTCAATCGCTGTACAGTTGAAAGGCATATTACAATGTGTAAGTAGTGTAGTTCAGCCTGTTGTTGGACCCCTCCTTGTGCATTCTGACTGCTAAAAAAGCTTTAGCTGCAAAATGTTCCTCTGAGGATTGAGCAACAGTGTAACATTTGATTTGTTATTGGATTTTACACAGGTACTAAATACTATTACATCTAAGCAGCAAATGGTGGATAAATACAATCTAAACCCTCACTGATAAAGTTTATTTGTAGACTCTAATAATGGCATGTTGGCTGATCGGTCCACCACTTTGGTCCAGACTGAAATATCTCAACAACTATTGGATGGATTGCCATGAAAATTGGTCCAGACATTCATGGTCCCCAGTGGATGAATCCTTATAACTTTGGTGTTCTCCTGACTTTTCCTCTTGTGCCGCCAGCAGGTCAATATTTATACTTCACTACCCTGTGAAAAAAAAGAAAAAAGAATATTTGGTACAGACAATTATGTTCCCCTCAGGATAACTTGGTGATCTCTTAACTTTTCATCAAGCACCACCTTCTGTACTTTTGAGTACTTTAATTTATGACCAAATACCTGCAAAACTAATGACATTCCCATCAGCCTCAGCTGTACTTTGTGGTTAGTGCTGTTTAGCAAATGTCAGCATGCTAACATGCTAAAGTAAGATGGTGATCGTTGTAAACATTACCTGATGAACATCAGTATTTTAGCATTGTCATTATGAGCATGACATTAACATTTTGCTCAAAGTAAAGCTGTCCCTAAGTACAGCCTCACAGAGCTGCTAGCATGGCTGTAGACTCTTAGTCTTGTTTCAACTCTAACTGTTTCTCAGCGGCATAATGAGATGATAGTAGCAGATGATAACAACAGCAGTACAGATAAATCAAAATAATATTCAGGATGGAAAAAAGAAAGAAAGGGAGGTACTGAAATGTAAGAAGCAAAATGATCAAGTTGTAGTCCTTGTCAGTTATTTGCTTGTTATAGTGCAAGGTCGCTCATTTAAATGTACAAATACCATAGGCGTAACAAGTTGCCAATATAGATGTTGTGTGTGTCCCTATGTGTGTGTGTGTGCATGTGTGTATTTGTGTCACTTTCAGAGGTCTACACCTGCAGATGAAACAGTTTTCTCATTCCCAACACAAATTGGATTCCGGCACTAAGCGTAGTCCAGGACGGGAGAAATGTTCCCCTCATGATTGTCACAGACCAACAACTTGCTTGTTCCCGGGTGCAATAGACCAATGAATGAATAATGAAATAAATAAAATCAATGCCTCGCACATGTTTCAAATCCATAAACCTATCTAATCGGCTCCGCAGAGAAATGGAAAGCAGTTGAGGCCTCACTTTCTCAGCGTTGAACCATTATGTAAATTGAAGCCAATCAAACTGCCGCCATGGAGAAGCTTTGTAATAGAGCGTTGATTAGCTAGGCGGCTTTGAATCAGCCATAAAAAGATTCATATAAATGGGTAAATTCAGCCTGGCATAATTTAGCCCAGTGAACTTAATTTGACTCTGAAGTCACACTGTGTTATACATATGAACATTATGGTAACCATCAATGTTCAGCGGAAATTTATCTTTCATCTTTGATGTTATTAATGGATTTGATGCTAATTCAGCTTAACTTGACACTTTCACATCAGCCTCCAGTGGGTCTGTGTAACCAAAAAGTCCCCTTGACATTTTTGGGTAGAATCCTTAAGAAGTGAGCCCCTTAAACCCATGAATAACCACATATTAGGTGTATGCGGGGACCATATTAGTCTATTGGCACTCTTCTTCTACACATTAACTAATTATCATCAACATGCCAACAGCCACATGCACACACAAACCAGTAAGAGCTATAGCCAATAACCAAGATGTGTCAGTAAGTTATAAAGTCCAAAAAATATGTACCTGTTCTTTTTGTTTTACATTCTGATTGAAAAATACAATAGTATAATAGTGAACGAGCAGATCCTTCCACTTCCTGAGTACCAAACTCTGTTGTACACCCTCTCTCCTCTCCGCCCTTGTTTGTTTTTATCGTCCCTTTCGGAGTCAAAGATAGGTCTGGCCTGTTTGGGTGTCCTTGTGTGTCCCTCCATCTCTGCCAAAGACATGTCCATGATTAGAAATAGGTGAGTGAGCACTTCCTCTAGTTCTGTCCCCTCTGACTTGCTGTTGTCCTATTTAGTGTTGTTAGCCAACGATATTACTCTGGCGTTTCCCCTTGGTGACAGTAAACTGCTGTTTCTACCGACCTTGTTGCACACTGAGCCAGGTTGCAGTTTATAGTTTGGTCTTATGTGGACGTGCCCCTCTGTGTTTGTGTGTCTGTGTAGAGGAGGCACTGAGGTTACTGTATGTTTGTGCATGTGAGTATACAATGCCGTGACACAGTAAAGATGTACCAAATATGGAGAAACACATCCTAATAGTGATGCAGCAAAGCATCGTACAAATGAATACTGCCATTATGTAAAAAACATCAATCATGCCATTCTTTTATGTAATTTAAACTGCCCAGTATCCCTAGGAATTCTGTTCATATTGAACGATTCTGCACGTCATGATTTACATCCAATAACAAGTTCAGGGCCACTGCAGGAAAGGTGTTATGTATTTGTAGTGTGGAGGTCGGGGTGCTGGATGGGTGTAGAATGTCTGACTTTCATGCAGGTGACTGGAGTTTCCCTCCCGTCACAGACCTGCACTTAACGTTCACTTTTTATTAACTGTAACCACAATCTTTCCCTAACCTCACCAATAACGTAAATGCCATGCACAGATTTGTAGAAAGCGAGAATTCTTGAAATGTTGCCATTGGACGTAAAATAAATGATCATTGAATGCAGTTTTGCAGAATCGTTCTCAGAATATTCTTGTCTAGTGATGGGGTTGCAACTACAGCACACCTCAAGAAATTAAACCAAACCCCTGAGAACATAACATGAACAGATATTTGTTTATGGTATGTACTTTTGCACCAACAGTAAGCAATGTAAGTAATGAGATTCATTTCATTATACAGTGTGGGTGGGTCTCTTACAGAGTGAAATGTAACACTGCCACCATGTCAGTCCATGAGTTGAAATTATTTGCATGATGCACCTTCCATGACTTTTTTTTTTATTAACTGAATGTTTACTTTAAACATTTACCACTCACCCTAAAGCATATTTTCCATCACACCCCTACTGGTATCGAGCCATGTTTCAGTGACTTCTTCTGCCACCCAGATACAATAGAGGTGAATTAAAAGTCATTTGCACTGTTGAAAGCATTGAATTCTCCCATTTGAAAAGTTCATAGAAATGTGTCTTTCCATAAACAGTGTCGCAGTTACTCTGGATGATCCACAGATGTTACAGTTGCAATTTTCATTAGGAGCATTTTTTTTTACTGAAAGTAGAAAATACTGGAAACTGTTGACGCTAAACCTACTGGGAGAGTATGTTTTTTTCCTTCTAATTTTACTGAATTTAACTGAATGATTAATGCAACAGGTAATGCAAAAGAATATATTTTACATATTACAGTCCTAGTTGTCTTGCCCATGGATTCCTGCAGTCTTGGGTGTATTCCATTACTCCTTAACTGAGGCTGACTGGTAGGTAGGGCAGTGACAGTGCATATCTATTTTAGTGAGTCCTTGCCTCTTTTCACCTCGCATCTGGAGAGCTTTGTCTCATTGCCTATATAAAGCCACTTTGTATGGCTTGTGCATATCTGCAGGCGGCACACCTTGCTGTACACATATCATTTGGTCTAGTGGCAACAGACCCAGAAGACAGAAGAAATCACACTAACACACACACACACACACACACACACACACACACACACATACAGAGACAAATACATATTGGCCTCCTGAGGTCCCCTTTCCTCTCTTTCATCTTTTATTCAAAAGTGATGAGCAGGAATAAAAGAATTGGACAATCCAGTCAGAGTGACGAGAGGGAGGGGAGGGTGGTGTGTGTGTGTGTATCTGTGGGTGGTGGTGGTGGTGCTGAAGACACATTGACTCATCTTTTTTCCCCCTCCTTTTCGCCTGCTGTCTGCAGGGGGGGGTCTCTAATCATGTTTTTAGTAATGTTTACTAATGTTTCATTCATTAAGCATCAGCAGCCATGGGAGAGGCACCATCCATCTGCCAAAGTGGAGGTTATTATCACCTTAAATCATCTCACAGTGTACCTGTTTGGTTGTCTGTCACAGGCCGAGGGAGGCCAGCCCCTGTTAGCCCTCGGGGGGAGAGAGGCTGTCACTCTCCTTTCCTCCGTTTCTCTCCCTCTGCCATTCTTATTTCTCCACAATACTCTCCCCTCTTGTTGCATCTTTTTCTTTCTTTCTTTCTTTTCTAATCACATATCTAGTTTAACTGTCATATTAGCTCATTATGCCTTTTTAACAGGAGTTTAACTGCAAAAATAAAATAACAGACTACTGGTTGGATAAAGCAGAATATTTGCTGAAAATATTCCATACCGCAAAAAAAGTCAAAATAATAAACAAAAAATTGTTTTAATAACGGTATAATTTCCTGTCAGAGCATTTCCTGTCGAAGCATCAGGGCCGAGAATTGTCCTTGCAGTGCCAATATGCTTTGTCTCCGAATCTGCCCTCTAGCAGTCACGCACGCATGCACGCACGCACACACACACACACACACACACTCTCTCACACACTTTCCCCCTTTCTCTCCATGTTCTCTCCCTCTCTTTCTTTCTTCTATTCATCTCTGCCTCCCTCTCCCTCTCTCCCTGCAATCCTTCACTTTTTGCTGCTCAGCACAGCAATTATCGTCCCACCTCGCTTTGCGGTGACCTCTGAGATGATTAAGTGAGATTACCTGTTCAGTACTTGTGGCGAGAAGCATGCTGTGAGATATTTTGTCTGTGTGTGTGTGTGTGTGTGTGTCTGCTCAGGATACAGTAGCTACAGTCGTCTTTAGCCACAGGGCAGGTGAGCCCCTACAGTGTCTGTATGGCTGGCTGGCTGCTTACAGTATGTAACAGTGATTTGTAGCCTGGCATACAAATGCAGCGCTTATCATCTGAGGCCTAAATGAATAGATTGGAGTAAAAGAGAAAACAAAAGTAGAATGGAATAGTCTCTTGTGCTCACTTACCTCAGACAGCTCATCACATAACACAATCTGGATGCACTGAGGCACATTTAAATGTTGCCCAAGTCTTGTACAGTGTTGTTAGAACTCAGGATATTCCTAAAAGTCGTCATCCTATACCAGCTCCATGAATACAGTACAAATTATATACCCTACAGAGCAAGAAATATATACATTGTGTGGTACGTCTCAGAAGTCTTTCCTCACACCCTAATTTGAGAGCCCATGCCTGTATCTGGGCGGTTGTTGGTTCCCTGCTTTCATTACAATATGCGTCTCATTAGGTGTTCGTTGCTCAGCACCACCTCCGGGTGGAACTTACACTAATGAGGACACTACATCTAACGAACATCCTCCTCCCTCTGTCCTTAATTACAGCGCTGTGCCTCTCCCCGAGCCAACACAGCACCCAGAGTTTGCAGCAAAAACCCAGCTGAAACACAAGCGCCACAAACCTCTTCGTCCCCAAGAGCCGAAACAGAAGACACATGTCCGTGTCCGCTATGCTGCAGTGCCATGTTTGGAGGGTGTAGCAGCAAGGCTGTGTGTGCATGTCTTTGTGTAGGGAAGCGGGTGTTTGTTCATTACACGGTGAGCTGTGCTATTATTTGATATTAGTTGAAACAAGCTGTAGGCTCCTGGGTAGATTGGTGATTAAACATGCCGTTACAAGTCCATGCGTGTTGCTTGGCTTGTCAGTGGATAATAGCTTAACAAGGAATATAATGACTGATACACTCGCTATTTACATACTGATGTAACCATAGAAGTGCCTGGTTTTACTGTACAGTAAACAAAGTTGTCCTGTAATTTCTTCTTTAAAGGGGAAACATTTGCAGCTGAGCTTTTGCTCACAGTTGGCTTTCAGAGAGTGCAAAACATGGAGCAGTAACCAGTTAGTGAGTTTTACTATTATCATGCTGAAATGTTGTTACATTATCTTTTGGTTAATGACAATAAATCATGTAATGTTACTCTGCTAACGCATCTTAAAATGGGTAAAACATTGTGATGTAGAATGGGATAACTTCAGACAGAACTTCATCCTCCAGAGCTCCTGCTTCATGTTTAATTTGAGAATGAACACGCTGTAAAACAAATGCACACTGGCACTTATATGACAGTGAAGGAGGTAGACTCAGAACAATATATCACAATGCTTAATAATACCTTGTCAGTTTTCCATTTTAACTTCCAGACATGAGGTTTGTTTTATGAAAATCAAAGTATAACACATGCCTGTTGACCTATATGTTACACAATAGTACATGCACATTCTTACATTTCTATCTGACAATTCCTTTACAAATCGCTGCAATAATTACAATTCATGCCTTGTGATTCAATGAATCATTTAACTGTGTGTAGCTGCTAAGCTCTTGAAAGGATGAGTTGCAGCTAATCCTCAGTAATAGGCATAAATTATGAACAGAAGAAGTTGACCGATTCCTGTATTATCTCTGGCCAAAATAAGACGGCCTAATTGGTCATTTTGAGCTTCTGAAGACCTCCAGTACCATTCCACGCAGACATGCTTCCGGGCCTACATTTCCCATGAGCACCCAGGGCTATTGTGTGCAGATTCATAACAATTTCTCAAAGATTGACCCATGATCATGGCCGCTGGCTTCTCCTCACTCCCAGGTTTAGTGAGGATGTGAGGCCACTAATTAGGGCAAAGGGGAGATCCAAGTATGCCTCAAACTTTTGGACCCATTTTCATTTTCCTCTTTCTCTTCTTCCTCTCTGGGGATGTTCTCTCATGGCTGAATTAAGCTGGGCCAAGTTCAGCCGGCCATGTACAGTTAAATCCTTCCTGTGTCTTCATATCCCCCTCCGTTTATTCATTTGGTTTGTGGGCAAAAACCGGCCTAGGTTATTAAAGCATCCTCTTATTCCTCCTTCCATCCTTGACTTCACTCTTCTTTCACTGCTCTCTATCTGCCTTTATTCCCTCTTCCTTGCTGTGTCTCTGGTACCAAGGGCGCCCACAGCTTATAATAAAAGGCATAGGATTTTAAATTAGAAATTAATTTGGATAATTTGTCTCCAACGAGCACCCTCCTCCTGCCGTTCCTGCCAGAAATATGTTAATATATCATATTAAGTAATTTCTGGGCCCAGATACACATGCTTATAGAGAGAGAGAGAGAGAGAGAGAGAGAGAGAGAGAGAGAGAGAGAGAGAGAGAGAGAGAGAGAGAGAGAGAGAGAGAGAGAGAGAGAGAGAGAAAGAGAGAGAGAGAGAAAGAGAGAGAGAGACTGTGAGAGAGAGACAGAGAAAAAGAGAGAACACTCATCAAGGTTGGATCTCTAATTAGTTAGGTTGGCTCTTTGGGCATGCTCAGTGCAGAGCCTGCTTGCACCCTGCTAGCACCTTAGCGCTGCCACCACTTAGAGCACCTTGGGACCAGAGATGACAAGCTTAATATAGGAGAGGGTGGTAGGAGGGGATGGTGAGGTAAGGGCACCGGAGAGTGGGAGGAGTAGAGAGCAAGAACTGAGTGGAAAAAAGAGAAAAGAGGAGGCAAAATTGGTGAAGGGGGGATTAGGCAGCAGCGTAAAACATTTTAGAGCAGACAAGTCACTTTTCCGTGTCACGCATAGAGTGAGTTTGGCGTTTTAGTTTTAACTTAAAACTCTCTGATTTTTTTTTTTTGCTGCAGTGATGTACAAGTGGACTCTAGGGTGTGGTCAGTACACCGTGACATCACTATTGGGTGTGGTTAAAGGTGCAAAAGAGCACACTTTGACTGCACCCAACCATACCCAGCAATGATGCTAGGAGTTACTCTTTAAAGTTGCCATCTTCTTCATGTACACACACATCACCCGGCTTCCATGTTTGTACCTGATCATTCCTTGCCACTTTGAGTGAGCGATATCACAAAATTTGGTTTCAATGTGAAAGTGAAAAAATGTTGTGGGGAGAGCAACTTGTCATGAGGTGACTGTATCATTAATAGGCTACTTCAGAATACATTTTTAGCCCCACCAAATGTTACTGTTGTTACTCTTGTTACTTATTCAAACCTGCAAGAACTGTGTTTTGGCCACTTTGGTGCAGTGAAGACGAACACTAATATCACCGTAGATATAGCAAACTTGCTAGCAAAAAGTTGCCTATTTACACAACCAACAGATAACCAGACAAATGGTGAGTCCAACATTCACTTCCTCTTAGCTCTGTCTTCCTCTTAGCTCTTGTTGCTTGTCTCAACTAACTCCTGAAGGAAATATCTGGGTCTTTAGATGCTAAATGGTCTAGCTAGCTTTGTCTGACTGCTGTGTGGTGCTGGGCAGAAGTGTACAGTCGGTTTTTAGAGCTTTGGCGCTGAAAACCTACCTGCTGCAGCTGAAAACGATGCTATGAGAGCGGTGAGAGTGAACCAAAATAGTAAAGTTGGGGTCTGGAAAACAAAAACAATCAGCTGAAAGATGCTATAAAGCTTTTTCTTTGGATTCTTTACTACAAGCAACCCCTTTTACATACAAGTAGTCATGCGAACCATTGTTAATATAAAAATATTGATTATAGTTGCTTAAATTAAAAGGCAACATGCATGTTAAAACACAGGACAGTTTTTAATGGAGAACAACAAATATGTTTGGAAGATGACAATAGAGAAATGTTTGTGGAGACAGTTTAACTACTCCTAAATAACAAATGGGTACAATGTGGAAGAGAGACACTAATCAGTTTTTTGATGCTAGTATTGATACTCAAAATACTCCGGATGTTCGTACAGGTGAGATGGAGACTGCTGGTGCACACACAAGTGTTCTGCGTCCTCAAGATAATGAAAGAGGAATCTGTCAGTGACACTATTCAACCTGCCTGCTTAAGCAGTGTTTGTGTGTGTGTGTGTGTGTGTGTGTGTGTGTGAGTATATACTCCACTGTGTTTGCTCAGCTATGTGACTTGTATCATCAAATAGACATGTGCTGGTCCAGCATGTGTGTGCATTTCAGCCAAAAGTATACGAGCGTATTTCCGTGCTCTGATGAACTGAATCATTCCCCCACTATGCAGAGAGAGAAAAAAGATGGACATAATGCATAACGCTGGGAATTGTATGGGGAGAGAAATGTCATGGCAGCAATGGGGGTGGAGTGTGCCGAGTGGAAGTGGTGTGTGTGTGTGTGTGTGTGTGTGCGCGCATGTGTAAGCGACTACAACCTGAGATCAACTTCACATTAAGAAGTGCCCTGTGGGTAGTTTAACAATGAGAGAGCGGGCTGGCTGGGAAGAAATATGCATCGCAATGAGACAGACAGAGCGGTAAGGTGATAGACGCACATATCATGCTGTGTGTTTTGACCAAACACTGTTTAATCTGTTGTGGATTTTCTTGCCCTCTCTCTGTCGCTCTCTATCTCTCGCCCCGCATGCTTGACACTCTTTATGTGACTCTCCTCAGGTCTAGCGACTTGCCATGCCTCGTGGCCTGTGATTAAACAGTGTGTCATGATTCAAAGTCAAATCTACCTCCGCCGTGCAGCGGGAAGCTGTCATCTTGCATGTTTTAGGAATCGAATTAGTTTCCAGAGTCTACTGTAGAAGTGCCCCCCTCCCCCGCCACCAAATCTTTGCAGTTAGTCAAATGTTTTCAAGAGGAACCCAGAGGACTCTAGTTGAAGGGTGAGAAACACAGCATTCCCAATTACAAGTTTTCTTTGAATCCTCAATTGTGGAAAGACAAACTGCAGTTAAAAGGCACTCCAAAGCATCTTTTGCATTATTAACAACCATGATGTAACCACAAAACAACTTTTTTTGGGGGGGGGCAAACAATTAGGCATCCGTGGCTCATCATAAAAAAAAACACATAACACAAAAAAAACAGTGCAGATAATGCATTTCACAAATGTTTAATTAGACCGTATTAATTAAAGGCTTTCCTCTTCCCTTTCACTTTCTTTTCTATCTTTTCCTCTCTCCCTTTCTTTCTCTCTCCCCTACCCTCTTTCTTTTTGTGATAGATCTGCAGCATGACCCCCAGTTAATTGAAACCCAGGAGACTCTTCTTGCATAAAATCAGATTTATCTATCCATAAAAGGATTTCGTTAAAAATAGTCCAAATCCAGTGGCTCACAAATAAGAGCCTGCAGCTACCGAGGCGAGCCTGGCTCCAACCCCTTTCGCCCCTCTCTCAGTCGCCACGGTGAAACAAGTGCTGCCTACTGCTAACTAGCTGGGGACCCATTAATTAATTGCAGGAAAACACAGACATTATGTCTGTGGGGCACATTTTTTTCTCCCCCAAAAGAAAGAAATGACTGTGTGTGTGTGTTGTCCCTCATCCACAGCTCTTCTGAACTGTCTCAAATGTCCCTCAGACTATAATAAGAGGAAAGTAATGATGGGCCATAGTGATAATGAAAAACCATGCATCAAACAAAACACTGATTCTATGAGACAGGTCAAATGAATAGCTAGCAGAGGGGCAGAGAGATGGTCCAGTGTTGCTGTTTTCTACCAAGGATGAGGAATTGGTATGTAACTGGTAAACAGAATTTGTTTGTAGGCAAATATTTAAAACTTTTAGTGAAGACAATTCTTCTTTTAAGCGCTCTGCCACTGAGGAGGAAGTAATGATTTGGCTTGTGGGATGGGGAACACATATTTTTCTAAACACTGTAAGAAGTTTAGCAGCTATGATGTTTTTAAGATCATATATTTTTTGGCTGTGGCCCCTGCGTGCCTACTGTCACCAGAGTGGTCGTTTGGGACTGATGGTGGCCCGTGTCCAAATACCGCTGGATTTATAGTGTTGTTTGGATCTGCACCAGTGAAATTGGTGCTGCCACGCCCTCTTTAGTTATTTGGGAAGCAGGGGAGGGGTCGGGAGCTGGGTAGCTAATTAAAGCGGACTGGGATTTCCATGATGCATAGTAGAAGCAGGGACGTCCTGCCTGGGGGACCTATTATTGATGCAACACCCTAAGGACAAGAGTCACATATGGGCCTCTCTGCATTAGGCATATTGTGCCTCCTCGCTCCCATGCAACCACTGACACTATAGGAAACAGCACGAGTACAACTACGACGTGCATGTGTTTGCTTGTGTGGATTCATGTGTGTGTATGAGTGTGCATTTATGCATTTATTTGCGTGTGTGTGTCTTGTTTGGCTCTGAAGTGATACATGATGCAGCTGTGTTGTCCCTCCAATCAGTGCTCCCAGCCTCCCCCCTTTCTCCTTCTACAGGAAATTAATAGGCAGCTGCCACTGATGCGTTAAATTGCTTTGCGTTGGGCGCTGCAGACAACTGGATTATTTATTCTTTATATTCTCCATATTGGAACAACTGCCTTCTGCTTTGCTATTGTTTTTAAATGAGATCTTGTTTCCCCGTGTAGCGTTAAAAGATACTCTATGTAATTGTTCCAAACCGCCACATGGTTGGAAGTTTGGTATTCTATCTTGTGATGTTTGATCAGAAATTTATTTAGCCTATTTTATTATGCCCAAAATATTCATTTAAAAAAAGAGTAAAATAACAGGCCAAATGTTGCTTCCAGTTTAACATCAAACTGGTGGATTGTCAAAGGCCACTGTAATATATATATATCAGATGAACAGAGGAATACAGCTTAAAAAGGATCATATCTACATGAAGTATCAGTAGCATAGGCAAACTGTCTGGAGCACCAGCTGTTTGAAGGCATCATGTTCAAGTGCTCAACAACCCTCTCTGTGCACATATCAGTGCTCCACATGACCCTTGATAAATGTGATCTAAAGACAAAGCAAAGCTAGGGTGGTGTAATGCTTTAAGGGACTTCTTTACCCATGCCATAAAATATCGCCCTTCCAAAGTGCCCTTGAACAACACATTTTTACCCACACTGATTCTGACTGCAAGAGGTATTGCCTTGTCACCGACCCTGACCTATCACATTTTGGTAAGGAGGCTAAATGAAGAGAAGTTCCCTATGGAGATCAATAAGCTACCATGGTTTTAGGTATGCATTTTTATTGTTCAGACTCCTACAGTGTCCTTGATCCTCAACTGAAACAAAGTAATGGTGGCATGAGAAGATTTTCTGCTCAGAGCTGAACGAAGAGACTTCAAACTGTGATCATAGACCATTCGTATACCATGAAGTATATGGTAGTCCTAAATTCCAGCTCCTCAGTGGATTTGCTGCTTTTTTTATCTTACTGATTGTGATAGTAAGATGTGAATATCTTTGGATTTTGGACTGTTGATCAAGAAAAACCAGCAATTTGATATGTGTCGTCTGGGGCTTTGGAAAATTGTGATGGTCGTCACTATTTTCTGACATTTTGTAGACCAAACGATAATTAATTGAGAAAAAAAGAGATTAATCGATAATGAAAATAATTGCTAGTTGCAGTCCTAACGTAGACTCTATGTCATGGACTAATACTGTGCTCCCTATGCTAATTCCAGTTCTGGCCAAATGTGACTTTTATATTGTATAATAATTTGATATTAAACATTGTGCAATCATGGAGTACATCTGTCTTTGTATAACAATGTTAGTAACAAGGCTGAAACAAAACACACTTTAACAATGTGTCATACTTCATTGTTTCCCATTGTGGAGATAGATTACTGTTTTACACTCTTGTTATCATTTTAACATGCAGCATGCCAGCTATTCACACACCTGCTGACATAAGCTGACATTTCTTCTATCCTTTGGTCATTTCTCTCATTCTCAGTGTCCATGTGGCTCTGCTTCTCTCTTTGTGTTCCTACCATGTAGTGAAGAAGGCCTGCCGTTTCACTTTGCGGTGGAGGTCTCTTCTCCCCCCCACCGGACCACTGTCAATGGGAATCTCCTTCAAACCCCTGCTGCTGCCTGGCCTGGCATCGCCTCACGCTGCCTCCGCACATATGCATGTCATGTGGTGTCAGCGCCAAGGTGTACTCTGACGTTATGGGGCCTGATGGTAGCATATTCCCTGCTGATAGCGATGATTGCCACGCTCAGGTATAGCTGAGTGTGTGTGTGTGCGCCCTCTGAGCCCGCCCTTCACGTCATGGGTCTATGCCCGAGCTGACTGGTTAGCCCCTGCACCTACGTGAGTCCGTAGTGAGGATTCAACATGGCAGCTGCATGTGGATGCCGACCCTCCTCCCCTGTTCTCTATGCTCTATTTCACCTGGTTCTCTATCCTCTTGCCCCCGTTTCTTCCCATTTTTCCATGTGGCTGAGCTTGGAATAGAAGGGGTGACTCACACACTATAGCTAGTATACAGACGATCAGTGCTCCGCTGCTCTATTTTGCATCCCCCAGTTCAATTTAAATGAGTGGCTGGTGGGAAGGGATACAAAATGGGATCTACCAGATAATTTCAGTGCAAATGCTGTGTTATGGCTTCATTTTCTCTTCCATTTCTTTTACTGCCAAGACCACAACAGACATCATCGACTTGCTCGTCTCATTCTTGATTTTTTAAGTTTTCAAAACATTAACAAAATAAGAGATAAGATAAGATGTAAAAACCATTAGTGAAGATACATTAAATCTACAAAACACATTCAGATTTGGCCTTGGATGAGTTTTTCCACTTGTATTAAAAACAGCGCTGAGTAATATTCAAGTTAGCTGTGATTTAATATGACATTTAGTAGATTTTCCTCTAGCACACAACGCAGACCAGGTAGTACCCATGGGAATCTTTTCTCCTGGTACACAGTTAACATTCCGCATTTGTCCGGCACTCTGTAATTTATTGGATCTCATCTGTCCAGGCTTTGATTTATATATTGATTTGAAAAATAAATAAAAGTGATAGGAACCTGCATTGGGTGTAATGATGGACTGTGTCGACATGCAGGAGTAGGGATATGAAACATTGGGAGGAAATTAGATATTATGCCCCCAAGACAACTGCAGCCAGCAGCACATTCATTATTGGCTGGATATTTATTATTAAGAATTTCTCTTCATGAGTGACTGCAGAGGAATATTTCGGCCTCGCTCAAGCTACCAAAATGGTGTGTGTGTGAGGGTGTGTGTGTCTGTACAGTATCTATATGTGTTGGCACAAATGTTTGCTGCCATGTTGTCAGTGGATGCTGACAAGCCGAATACAAGAAGATTTGGTTTGTCATGTGTTAGACTCTTTATAGTACACACACACACACACACACACACACACACACACACACACACACACACACACACACACACACACACACATTGCTGTACAAGCTCCTCAGGTGAACCTGAAAAATACATGCAGTACATGTAAGCCCTGATTTTTTGGTTATATAATGCACAATCACACCCTCCAACTCCGTATTTCAACCTGGCAGGACCACATTCATGGAAACAGTGGGACAGAAAAACACTAGACAGCTGTTAAACACCAAAACTCCTTGCCAGGACTTCCACCACCGCTCTGCACCAGTTTTAATCACAGCACAGTGAATTTTAAACAGCAGTATAGAGAAGGGCTGCTGTCCAAGCCTCCAGAATTTTTATTTCATTTTTTTCCCCTCCCACCTCTCTGCTCTAATCCACTTCAATTATGTTTCCTCCCATTTCTCCTGATCACTTTACAGCTCAGCAGCACCTGTGCTAATTGTAGTGGTGATGATCGCTGATATGTTTTGCATTCTTAAAGGAGTTTGAGAGGGAAACGACAGATAAACATCTAGCCCCGGGGCCTTTGGAAAGCGTGGCTCAGCCTAGCAGATGGCCATCATATTATATGAGGAGAGCTTCTCGCAGAGGCTGGGGTACGGGTGGGTGGGGTGTAATGAGTCTGAGGTAGGAGGAGGAGGAAGAGGTGGGGAGGGGGCTGATGTGGAGAGGAAAGGAAGGAAGGAAAGGAGGTGAGATGGAATGAAGGAAAGAAAAAAGAGATAGAAAGAATGAATCCATGTGTATGGAAAATGGACAGGGAAAGAAGGAGGAAAGGAAGGATGTAAAAATGAGGATTAGGAGGAAAAGACATTAGTACTTTACCCATGGCAATATTTTTAATAGTTCTTTAGTAGTTTGACATTTTGGGAAATACATTTTAGGGAAATAGGCATATTTGTTTTCTTGTCAAGAGTTAGATGAGAAGATTGTTACCACTCTCATGTCTTTATGGTAAATATGAATGTACTGCCAGCAGCTGGTTAGCTTAGCTTAGCATAAGGACTGGAAACAAGGGGAACCAGCTAGCCAGGTTCTGTACAAAGGTGACAAAATAGGCCTACCAGCACCTCGAGAGCTCACTTATTAAGACGTTTTATCTCGTTTGTTTAAGCAATACAAATACCGAAGTGTAAAAACAACACATGGTTGCCTGGTAACCTCATGGTAAAGACTAGACAACTCCAGGAAGTTACTGCGCCCAGCAAAAAAGATAGTTACCTAACCTCCTGTAAAACTACAACTTAGCTTAAAGACTTGAGGCAGGGGGAAGCAGCTATTTCTTAAAAACCTGAAGAAAATTCACGAAAAATATAAGTGAATCTCAACTCATTCAAATACTGACAACTGCATTTAATCATACAACTGACTATATTCAAGTTTGGGATTCCACATAAATCTCCACATAAATGTTTTTTGGGTGTGTACCTCCTATTTAGCCAAGGACAACAAGGACTGTGTATGTGAGAGAGCAGGTGTGTGTGTACATGGTGCATATTCTTCACCTAGCCACCTTGCTGCCCTCGCTGAACCAATTGCACCCATAATGAATGTGCTGCCAGCCCTCCCTGCTTTGGCTATCCGAGGTCGGACCACATATTATATTGCAGCCTATTTGCTGGGATGATGAGCTCCGGACACCTCCCATTATTTATTAGGACAGGCCGCAGCCATGTGAGAGCAGAGGTTGGATGGCCTAGGTTACCAGGTGTGTGTGATGGGAAGTGGGGGGTTGGACGATGAGGAGGCAGAAGGAAAGGGAGAAAGAGAGAGAAAAAGGTAAAAGTAAAGACAAAAGAGTACTACTGCAAATGGAGGCCTATCTGAATTTATTTCAATATTTATGAATTGTGAATTAATTGACTTATTGATGAAACAGGACATACAATCATACAAGGAAACAAGTCCACACATTCACAAAAAAACGTTTGTCTAAAACAATAAACAACAGCTGACGTCAGTGGATGGCAAATTCCTGTGTGGTTTTGAAAAATGGTCCAAATCCTCAGCGTTCTAACAGGGGTCAGCCTGCTTTGTTAGGTGTGCTCTCCTGGTGCTAAAAGACAAATGATGTACTTTGCCTTGGGTCAACTGGGCTTTCCCATCCCATAATGACCTTTCATGGAGCTGGAAGAGAACAGCAGTTCCCATAGCGATGAAGCAGTACTGTACGCTGCACATCAAAGGTGTATATAATGGCAAACTAATGTTTTAACACTGCAACATGACCTCTCAACCTCTAATGGACTGTTTCACTGTTCATCAATCATATAAAAAGTAGTTTAGCAAGGAGCTGTATGTCATAAAAAAGGCCTCTTGAAGAAAGCCTTTTTCCATTTCGTGCTTGTGTGAAACCTTAATCTGCAGCCAAACAAGAATGTATCCAAAGTCATTTTCTGTTTTCAATTGAGTTACAAAAAACTTAGCAGCTCTCAGTGTGTGTGTGTGTATACTGCTATACTGCCAAAGGTTCGCTGGAGGAGAGACGATCTTTGTCAGTTTGTCATCAGACACAAGCTGCCAAATTTTATGAAATAGCAAATTACTAATTGGCCCAGCGTTAGGTTTCCCGCCTGGAAGTGAGACTGTAATATCTGGGCCTTTATTAGGATCACAGAGAGAACCACACTCAGCTGTCTCCTGCTGAGCTGGCAAGTCTCTGTCATTTCACACCATGCTATGGCAGTAACACTCACACACACACAGACACACGCGTAAAGCGAACATCAAGGACAAAAAACTTCTCAAACATTTCCAATTTATTCCTAGCCTACTTAAATATTTCCTTGATGAGGCCTTTTGGATTTGCAATCAATAAAAAAAAGTGTATCAGATTTTTAGTACTGGACATGTGAAGTGATGTAATATAACACTTTATTGACCTTGTAAGGAAATTCTCTTACCTGTATATCTTCACTGAGTGGTCAAAATGCATGGTCAGCAGACAGAACATCAGCGCTGGTTTCCTGCTCTAGGGAACTTTGACATGGAGGATCTGGGTCCAAGGTTGAAGGATGGTGTCTCTAATGACTTGGCAACCCTGCAGCTTATAAATCATTTATCTCAGGACAAGAATTTATTTATATTTTGTGGATATCTAGACTCATAATAAAACAGTGTTACAATGGATTTGACTGTGTATATGTCTTAGATTATCAGACCAAAATTAGAAACTTGTTTTTAAACTGTTGTATATTTACAACTATTATCAAGCTTTATGGATAAAGTAGTGAAAATACATAAAAGCAAATGTCCCATCGACACCAGTACCTGTCAGAACTGTATTGCACATCAAAATAGCTCTGCTGTTAAACTGGTGCAACTATATGATAAGCAGTGAACAGGACTGGACAAGCACAGATCTCTTGGGAAATGACTATCTATGCACTGGATCACATTTTCCACATTGAAACCAGATGCACAGTGATTTATACTGAAAGCAGGGATTCAGTGAAGATGGTTTATGCATGAAAGACAAAAAAATTCCAAGATTTACCATGCAACCACCTACTACTGTTACACAATAATGTGTTATTGGTAGAAACACTGTTGTTATTGAGGACACAATTTTAACCAAACTTAGTGTAAATCTCACCACAATATCCTTAAATGGCCCAACAGAGGAAACTGTAGTGTATTGCTGAATAACCAGGTGTGAGCTTCATCACATCATCATTTAGAGCGAATGGAGACATTCATGTGAATGACTGACACACACACACACACACACACACACACACACACACACACACACGCACACACGCACACACGCACACACGCACACACGCACACACGCACACACGCACACACACACACACACGCAGGATGGATCCAAATGAATAGGACAGCTGAAGCACAGTGAAGACTGATGTTTATTTTCTGTCTAGCAGTGCTATCTTTTTTTCAGGACTCCTAATCAAACATGCCTAAGGCCACTGGATGGATAAACACACACACACACACACAGTTTGGCAACATTTCAACTCTTCTCTCAAGCAGTGCAAGGGGGGAGAATAAGGGTTGGCTGATGAGACACACAGAACACACACACAGAACACACAGAGAAAACACTGGACTTGAAGAGAAACATCTCAGTTTGTTTTAATGTAAAAAGAATGGTAACCTTTCACCCAAACACATGGTTAGCAAATTATGGCAGTTTACATTTTTGATGTATTGATGTACACAGGAACAAATGTCTCCATATTCCCCAAAATGTCACCATATGATCACACAGATCCCACATTTTAGGGACTTCAGACTTAAAGCATGTTCAGATAGAAATGACCAACTATGAAAAAAGCCACTTTTATCAAGACAGTGATTATGTAAAACTAAGTTCTGTTTTGTCTTTCTGGCACATGCAGGTGCAAATATGCCGTTTTATCGATGTATATGTATTTTTTCTTTAAAGGTGGGGGACAAACATTAATTTCAGACATGACAGGTTAACATGTCGCTCTGTGCTCTTTTTCTTCCAACATTTCAGGTCCCCCAACCACTCAAAGGTTTAAGTGTACAAGTCATTTCCAGTGCAAAACTGTGCGATTTGGTTAGCCAAGGCGCTGGCTTCCCTTTAGAGAGTCCTAAAAGTCCTAAGTGTTGTCCTCCATGGTGGAAATGTTTCTGTGGGGCTCTGAAGCATTGCTTTAGAAGAGCCCACTAGCATTGATCCCCTTGTAAAAAATAGTTACAGTTCCTTTAGTTTGCTGAGAGTTTGAATAAGTTCTACACCAGTGGTGTACTGGTAGATAGAGACGGATACAGCGACTCTATCGCCCATCGTAGTTTAATTGTGTGCCAGCTGTTTCTGAGGCTGATTGGTGGTCAGACTCCGTATACCCATCCTTGGCTCAATGTTGGTGGTGATGAGGCTCGTAGCTCGGGCTTCAGCACATTGCCTGAAACAGGTGGGCCAACTCTATCTGAACAGACGTACAGTCTGCCAGTACAGGACTTCCGCTACACCTGTGGGTGCCTCCTATACATTTTGTGAGAGAAATCGGACTTTCTTTCCTGTCAGCAGCCAGTTCTTGAGGTCCTTGATGGAGGGAAGCTTCATTTTCTCTCTGTTTTTACTGTAAACATTCAAGAAGATGCCAAAGAGCACCAGAAGGCCACCCCAAATGTACCTGAGGAGGGAGAGACGGAAAGGTTAGATATCTTGTTGAAATGAAGTGCAAAACTGCAGATGCTAATTAATGCTAATGTAATTCTTGGATATAAAGTATAAAGTAGAGCAGGGTTCAACAAGATGGTCATGAAAAGACTTTCCAGTTTTATCTCAGATTTCCAAATTCCAGGGTACCCCGTGGATCTTATGACCACTAGTAGCGCTATAGAGCAATGTTTAAGAGTGGGTCCCTGTTTCTTTTGTTCTTGTACACACGCACTTGAGTACACGGGTGACCCAATACACACTCCTTGCAATCTGCAGGTCATGCGCACAGCAATGCGCCAGCAAAGGCAGTAAAGTAGAAGACGGCTAGAAAATAAACATAGATGTAAACAATGCAGGTTTCAAACTTTTCAAAAATATTATTGTTTGTGTATATATAAAGGAAATACACTCAACACATTTGTTAGATTTCTTTTAGATTTGTGAGATTGAGAAACTTGTTTACAAGAAAAGACAGACCAGTGACAAACGAATGGAAAAACCTAAATAAATGAGTCGAGTAACTTAACAAGTCAGATGCTATTATTGTACAGTTTTACAATAAAAAGGCAAATAAGCCAAATTTGGAGTTTGGTCAAACTAGCTGTTTACTGATAATACTGTACATATACTGATAATAAAATCTTTTGGTTTAAAAAGTGTAAACTGCAGCCATGAAAGGGACTGTGAGTTGAGCGATGGTGGAGGGCATACACCAGCTGGAGGGAGAATGAAGTTGGCCATGAAGATACACAAAAAGTTTTTTGTATTGTGTGCATGTGTGTGTGTGTATGCATGTCGAAAGTCATGATGCAGAAACAGAGCAGGAGAGGTACAGCAGAAAACGAGACCCTTTTGACAGCACAGAGGAGTTGGAGGGTGAGCAAGAGTGAAGGACAAGGAGGAAGAGCAGAGGAGTAGTCAAGGTCTGAAAATGGACTGAGGACATGAAAACCGGGGGCAGGGGAGCCAAATCAAGTTTTATTGGTCAAAGGAGAGGTCAGTGTAGAGTTACTTTAAACTAGAAGAAAACTGATCGAAGTCAGAAGGTGACGGTACTTACTGAAAAGTGAAAGGTTTTGCGAAGAACATGAAGGAAAGTACGATAGTCATGGCCTTTCGCCCGGTGGTCACTGCAAAGAAGTAAAACACATTTGTGGTTTTACTTAATTACAAATAAGAAACACACGTTCAACAGATGTAGCTTTCTATCATGTTCAAAGAGACATTTCGAGTCTAAAGCTGGGTATTATACTGTTAATTGTTCATCATTGTAATTGTGTTAAAAATAGATTATGACACAACTGTCTGTCTAAACTAAAATTACAAATCAATTACTAGTCAGGTTATCCCATAATGAAAAGAAGATTTGACAATCTGTCGCTCTGACCTGTCACTGCAACCAGGGCACCAAAGAGCTTGATCAAGGCCAGCACGAAGGAGATGCCAAAATAACCCGTAAGAGAGAAGCAGAATGCATAACCGTATGTCTTCACAGGATGCTGGGAGGGAAACAGAAACATTACTGAAAACTGTATCCTCCCGCTGCCGCAGTAACATCAGGACTTACAATAAAGTGCGTACTGTAAGCCATTAAATCATCTTATGAGTATATACACAGCCTAAAATAAAAAGCAGTGGCCTGTCGCAAGACATAAGATTATGATTATAATATATACATAAATAATGATTTGCATATCTTAAAAAGAAGAAGAGGCATCATGTCGATTATACATACATACAGTAAACAACCTCTATGATAATATCAGTCTGTGGGCAGCCACATAAAGTGCCAGGGGTATCTAGTCTTATTGTTTTAAGGTATACTCACCTCTGAGCAGAATGCCACTGCTGGCCCCAGCCCACCCACACAGAGCAGACCTGTCAGTATGTAGACAAAACCGATGGAGTACGAGTACAGCACCTGTCAACACAGCCCCGTGTGACCAGTCAGTGACATCACACATAATAAACATAGCAGTCTTCTTTTGATGACACAGTCAAGCAGAGCTACATATTCTGTACTCAACAAAACTAGTTGCCAACAGACTTACACTACCGTTTAAAGGTTTGGAATCACTTGGTGTTTTTATTCCTTCAATAATTTTATCAGATTAAAAACAGTATAATTCAGACACCAAATGAATTATTTACACTTGAAATAGTTTTGGCCCAAAAAGAAGAAGAATTAAATGATTAAAACTTCTATTTAGTCGATGTCCCCATAGTGTTGCATGACAAGGGAGAATACTGTTGTAACCCGCTCCAAAACTCTTCAATTTTTTTTAATTTCTTTTCCAGTCGAGAACGTAAGTGACCCTAGATTATTTTTGAACCACAACTGTGCTTGCAATTAGAAAACCGTTTTTCTTTGGGTCCTCTGCAGTCTACTCAGTGGTTAGATTGAGGTTTAAACTGTGATTTGTCAGTCCATAGTATGTTCAGGTGCTATTCTGATCTTGATGTTGATCTGATTCCAACAGAACTAACCCTAGACTAACCTACTATTTCTATTTTGAAGTTTTAAGAATAGCTTTGCTAAAGCAACATGTTAAGCCTGTTAATTCCAGCTTGTTAGAGGCATTATTGTGCACTTGACACAAACAGGAACCTGTTCCTATTTAAATCTGCACATATTTTAATGCTAAGCTTCCAAATTCTTTTATCAATGATGGCTGATTTCTGTTGCTCAGAGGTATCTTTGTCAGTCTATTTGAACCATTGTACAGCGTTTTGTTCTTCATGTACAAAATATTACCTTTTTTGCAAATCCTTTATACCAAATAACATCTATTTTTAAAGAAGATTTTCTACAACCTAAAAACATGAAAGACCATTCAGAAATATAGAGTAGCTCTCTCAGCTGATCTGACTGTACTGAATCAAGCTTTGTGGCAGGCAATTCCAAGCTTTTGAATGGTAGTGTATCTACTTTATTATGTACTTTATGTACGTCTACTTTTTTCAGTTAGATAAGCAGGGCACCATTTCAGAGTTGGAGCCATTATGGAGTTTCATGGCTTTCTCCTGCACGTTTCCAATGGCGGCGTCTGCACACAGTGCCAGGGAGATGAGGAGAACACCTGTATGCAACACACATATAAACACAAAAAAACTAAGAACATGGATATCTGAACACATGCTAAAATGATGTATTTTAGCTGACGCTGTACAGAGATAAGCTAGTGGGTTTGCACTTAGCAAAACACGTCTCCACGCTTCTTATGCATATGCAGTGCCACACGTACCTTTTAGTAAAGACAAACTGACAATGAGAGTATAGCATAAAGATGTGTGACTGCTTGTAGTATTACAGCATTTCTGTGAAGCCACTGGAATCTGCTGTTGGATCTAGAGGAAATTACCTGTGACGTTGAAGTTGGGCGCCACTGTACTGTCGGCTAGCGTAAACCAGATGAGTCCCAGACTCATGCAGAGAGCAGCAGACACATCAGCCAGATTATAGCGTTTACCTGGAACACAAACACATAGTACTGAATCATTTTGAACCTCTATCTGCAATTCCTCAAATCTCCTAAATCACATTTTGACTAACTTCACAAAAGGAAAACAAGGACTAACTTTTAGAGATTATACCAGCATGAAATCTAAACTGAAATGTATGCAACTGGTGAAACTTCCAAAACCTTTTACAACATCACAAACACAGAGAAACCAAACTGAGACATTGCGCAGGGAGAGTACTTCCCCTCGAGCACAGCTTGCAAAGAAATCTTCAAAAGATGACCCATCTCTTTTTAAATAAAAGAAGTTGACATTGGACTCAGGTAAAAATTTAACTAAAAGTTTTTACAATGGGCATTCTTGACAATTTGAAGTTTCTGAGGTTGTGCAATGCACCAAAAAAAAAAAAAGCTGTGTGAAAAAGCAAAAGTTGGGGAAAACAAAAAACAACAGGATGAAGGAGTCTTCCAAAAACAGGCTGACGGATAGATGCCTTGAGGTTGACAAGGGGACGCAGCATCAGGTTGGCCGTGGTCGGCTTTGATTCCCAGACTCGCCTTTGAAGGGCCTCACATCAGATGCAACCCCACACCCCTCCCTTCATCCATCCCCACCTCTCTCCCACTTTCTTTCCTCTTTGCATTCTAAGTGAACAAATTCTGTTTTCCACTCGACCCCTTGAGGGACCGTGGTCCTCACATCTACCCATCCAGAGAGAGTGAGAGAGAGAGAGAGAGAGAGAGAGAGTGTCGCAGGAAGGCAAAAAATACACAAAACCTGTCTAACGTTGAGGACGCAGAACCTTGAGAAGGCCGGTGTGAGGATGAAAGGACAGACAGAACCAAGAGCAGGGAGAAACAGCGAGTACAGCCGACTGGGCTCTGACAACCGAAAACAACAGACATAGATAAAAAGAAGGTATCGCATGTTGAAAGGTGGTCATCACTTCAAAGGAAACTTGTGCGATGACTGAAATGAGGTGTAAAATGTAAAGTCTACCTTTCCTGACTGATGACTATCGTTGAATCATTTTGAGTTCAATAAGCAAAACATGGAATTTTTTCTTTAAGTAATGATGCGACTACTTTCAGAGATTTCTTTATCTTCTGAATACAAATGCTGATAATTTTGTTTACTTTAGAGTTTTTAAATTCTGAGAGAAAAATCTAATTCCTGATGTTTTTGAACTGCTCAAGGCCCAATCCTTACCTTTTTGACCATAACAACTTGGGATAAATTCACATTTATAATTTAAGAGTGTGTCTTAATGATGAAAAAATCTATATAGGTGTGTTTGTCAACTGATCACAATAATATAATTGGTCTGAGGGTATACCAGAAAGCAGGAAAGGTAGACTTGAAAATCCTGACTTTGGTTAATCTAAACCATTGATTCAGGTTTAAGCTATTCCACGAAGCCAGCTCAGAGTTAACACTTGACAAGCCTTGTTTTAACAAGAAATATAATGGACAACTTCAAACCCCAGAATTAAGTTGTCAAATGTAAAGAAAAAAGCAACAACCACCAGCACAAGTAAATATGTAAACATGTAGTTGCATCTGTAAGGTCTGTGTGTAAAAACATATACAGTAGAAGCAGCTTACCTTGTATAAAAACTCCTCCAATCATGACTGGGATGAGTTTACAGCACTTGAAGATGACCTGTGTAGGGTAGTTCAAGTAGCCCAGAGAGGTATTGGACAAGCCCATAGTACCCACTGTTAGAAATGCTATGATCATATAGGTCTTCCCTGGTATCCTGGAAGACAGGAAAATATAAAGTAGGTGGGAAAAAAATTCGATGTTAAACTGGTGTGATGCTCCAGAAGATTTAACAAAAATTGGTCACCACCAATTCTTCCAAAAACATCTGCTAAAGATGGGGTATACATCTTACAGAAACACCGTCTTCAAATGTGAATTACAGTATCACAAAAAAAAACCCCTGTTACAAATGAGTGACAGTGACAAAGCTGAATAAACAAAAGAAGCGTACAGTCATCTGGGAGCAGGAGATTATTTACCTTCTGCGTTTGTCCTGTGTGAGCTGAAGCTCCACTAGCCCAAACATGGAGTAGAAGCCAAACTGGACCAGAGTGAGGTACCAACCAAAAGGCTTGAATCCTTCCACGGAAAATATCAACTCCTGGGTGGGAGGGACAAATAAAGAATCACAATGTAATGATAATGTGTGTGTGTGTGTGTGTGTGTGTGTGTGTGTGTGCTTGAAGGCATCTCTCAGATTGTGTCTTTCTTCCTGTGTTACCTGCAGGTATCCATAGATGAGGTAAAAGAGGAAGACTCCAGCCACACAGATGAAGAACTGTGTGGGGGAACTGAAGCTGCTGAGGTTGATTCCCAGGACCCTCAGCTCCTCCACAGACTTTATGTGGGGTGACATCACCTCCGTGGACGACGGGATGGAGATTGAAATGTTCTTCCGTGAACTGTTGTAGCCCACCAGGCCATATTTGGCACTCATTGTGTCTGTGGCTGCTGGAAGCTGTGGGAACATAAAGAGAGATTTAGGCAATAATCATATAGGACATCATTTTCTCCTGCTCAAGTGTCAAGCGCAGTCCGGAGCTTTCGTAGGAACAGAGAGCAAAAGCTCAAAGAGGCATTACATCATTCTTGTAGATTAGCAATGCAGATAGATATACCTTTATATACAGTACAGTAACTAACATAAAGAAACTCATGTGATATAACAAAGTGGATAAGGCTGAAAATAAAAGATGGATAGGACAAACTTAGCCCAGAGCTAAGCTTTCATCATTTGACAATAAAAAATAACCACAGTGAGAGTGTCGCCAAAAGTAAGACCTGTTCAACCTTCAAAAAAAAAAAAAAAAAAAACTTTGGAGACGGACGCACGGACCTTTTGAGCACCTACTTGCATTTATGCTCAGACTGCTGCTGCATCATAACAGTTATTACAGCTTATGTCATGTATTCCTCGCCTTTGTTAGGACATGTAAAACATTCATAAGCTGTTATATTGTTTTTCATTCTAAATTATGACTGTTGTTGTTGTTAGCTAGGCTACATGAAGTAGCCGGTTGCTAACGACTGAAGTAGAAGCTGTCATATAATTAGCTAACATAGATCAAGCATCTAAAGACAAGTAGTTATCCTAACAATTACTGTCACCTTATGAGAGGATTACTGTTAGCGCCTTATGTCATCCCTAACTGATTTCTCAGCAAACAAGCAAGCTACAGTAGCAAGTTTGTTACCTTCACCAACACTTCCGGGTTTTCTTTACGTTAACTTATCCTCTTCTTCAGAGGCGATGCCGGTGAAAATCATTTCCCTGGACATGCCGGCTTCATCTTTTACACATTTCGACCGTTTTCATATTATTCCCTTCCAATGACAAACATCCAAAAGACGTTGAGAGGCGTATTAGCCTGCTAAAAGCTGCCTGCACTTGCTGCAGTAACAGAAGCAGCCAACAACTTCCGCTCCACGCCGCTCCGACCTTTGAACTGTGATGCTATTGGTCTACATAGCCACGCGCTGTAGCAGGTGAATACCTTCACATTATCAGCCCGCTAAACAACTTATACTTAAATTCGGTCTTAAATATGTAAAACTATATTAGCCTGCGACATGAGCAGTTAAGTAGTACGTTCAGAAAATGAGTGCATGCTTTTAGTTAAAGTAAAACGGCACAGACTGCATGTTTTTACCTGTGTTGAAGAATCCATCTTGAGTTACACGGTGAGTTTGCTGCCTCCTCTCACCACCGCCGTGCACATGCAAGTTTTGGTAGTTTGTCCGGATTAGCATCATTGTTCCGTGCTGTGATAGGCTTCTTCAAGCATGTTTTTATTCCCGTAAAGACTTAAAGGACAATATCAATTTATGAATCATATTCTATTTGAGTGGTCCAGTTAATAATAAAAAAGGACCATTTAATGGACAGTCAAATTAATAAGACTTTCCAGAGCTTAAAAAAGAAGCCTGAGGACAACCTCCAGTGGTAGGAAGCAACTAACGTCAAGTACGTGTTCTCACATACTGTACTTCTACCGTATACTTTAATTCCACTACGTTTAAGAGGGACATTTTGTACTTTTTATTCCACTACTTTTTTTTGACAACTATAGTTTACAGATTAAGATTAGGCAAAAAAAAAGGATCAGTTTATAGATGCATTGTTATATTAAACTAACAAAATGTATATAATTAGCTCCCTCTCGACCAGCTACAACATAAAAATGCTGCTTACATGTTCATGCATCAGTAACAATAACCATATGTCTAAAATTATTAAATATTATTATTATTATTATTAAATATCGCTGACTGTGGCCATTATGCTGCATAATGAGTACTTTATGTTTGATACTTTAACTACATTTTGCTGCTAATAATTTTACTCAAGTACAATTTTTTGAATGCCAGACTTGTAATGGAGTAACACTGTGGTATTACTACATACTGCTCAGTAAAGAATCAGAGTACTTCTTGCACCCCTTAAAATGTCTTGGTGTGAAGTCAAAGAAATAATGGCAAATTGTAGAGAAGTTAAATTGAACAGCAAAATAATATTATGATTATCATGTTCCAGTATCATCTTAATATTGTGATTAGGTATACACTGTAGAGCAGCTTTATCCCTACACCTTCCCCTCCGGCCTCTACCTTGCCTCCTTCATCTCCTCCCTCCATATCATTCCCCCATTTCTTCCAGACTCCCTCTTCTTCCCTCTTTTCCTCTCTTTCTTTCTCATCAACTCTCTTCTTCCTTCTCCCCCTTGCAGTCATTTCCATATTCAGGTTGTCAAAAGTATTGATACTTAGGTACTTTTTTGATACCATGTGTTTAAAATGATACGATATCAGTTAATTGTAGTATTGAAAGTGTCGAAACTAAAAAAACAGTTCTACAATCAGATTTTCAAACCAAGGCTGCAGAGATGAAACAACGGGGAAGAAAATCAACTGGTCCTCAATATGTGTTCAGTGACTTTTTCTGTACCAGCACTGTGTGCAGGTTGTTTTTATACTAGTATTGTATCGAAGTTTAAAATTCTGGTATCATGACAACTTTAGCCCATATATGCTTTTCTCCCCCCTTTCCTCCACCTACATTTCTTTCAGTATTTCTCTCTAAATCCTCATTGCATTACTCCCTACTCCCGTCTTCTGTTCTGGCTCTGTCTCTCGGCCATCTCATATCCCTGTCTCTCTCTCTTTGGCTTCCCCAGCATATAAGACATGAAACTCTCTTTTGCCCCTTCATTCCTCTCCTCCCTCTTCTAGCCCTTCTTTCTCCCTGCTGTGCAATCTCAAATCCCTCCCTCTGCCCCGTCCTCTTTCCCCAGCCAGAGGTTAATACACTCCAGGATGGCATTATTTCCTCCCCGGCCCTCTGACAATATAAAAATTCAGAATGGACAGCTCAATCCCTCTTCCATCTCAGATTTGATTGTAATGGTATTGCCTCCTGTCCCTGGGAGGCCCCTGCTGCCTCGCCAACTCGGCCTTTATGACACTAAACGGCCAGGCTACAATTTTTCCATCTATTCAAAAAATTCTGTTAATAACTCATTTGGAATGAGACGTCTGCACTCCCTGGGCCGTCCGCGGCCAGGTCTCTCACCCCCCTGCTCATAGGGGTCACAATATACAGAAAAAGATGCAGGGCTGAATTGCAAATATAAAAGGTTAATTAATCTCTCTGAATTTACAGTCCCCCTCCCCCATTCCCCTTGCACTCCAATTGACAGTCCCAAAGAGACAAAAATGTCATATTTACAACCTCGCATGGAGAAAGTGCTCAGCAAGGCACAGCAGTAGAGCGCAGGCGCAGGCCTGTCCGACCACTTTCCCTTCTCCCCCGTCCAACTTTACAAGTGTACCCATTCATCATGCGTGATGGATTTATGTAATAAAACCCATTTCCTTTTCCCATACGATCCTATTAAATAATAAAATAATTATTTATTGATTATTCAAAAAGGTACATATGCGCGGGTAATGGCTTTGTACCACACCGCTGGACCTGCAATAAATAAAGCAGGCAGAGAGAAGGCTTGAGAGAGATGGAGAGGAATAAAGCAAAGAGAGAGAGAGGGAGAAATGAAGGGGAATGAAATGACTTTTGAACCAGTGAAATCTGGATCCAATATGGCCTCTTGCAGCGCAGATCAGGAAGGACATTATTCAATCTTCAGGAGGCTCATATGGGAGCACGACCTATGAATGGTTTTGATATACTATATGGACCATAGAAATGAAAATAGACAACTGGGTGAGTGTCCTGCACAGAGTTTGTGTCTCCGATTTTAACATTTGTTGAATTGACATTAGTCCTCCTTAAATCACAATATCTGTTTTTATGAAAATAAAATAAAGGATGATATACGTTTTTAAAGTTTTCTTTCAAACAAGGTTAAAAAATGTCTACTGATGAGATTTTGCACGATCAGCCAAGGCAATACATTTGGGAAGTATACACTGAACACCAGATAAAGCACATAATAAAAAGGTTTTAGCCATCACTCCACTCCATCTTCATTAAAACACATTTAAATTCGGGTTAGTGTAGAGGTGAGGCTGAGGAAATACTAACAGTGCCTATTTTAATCATTAACAGGCATCTAAATGTTTGTTTTGGAACTTTTTGTTACAGAACATGACTTCTTGGGGTTTAGTAAACTGTCCAACAAGGCCCTAGTGAGAACATGTCTGTTTTTTCTTCTTTAATCTCTTTTCCTAAAAGATACAGATCCACACATATAAACACCCACTCCCTTATAATGATCCTTCATATTATTTATTCAACATCAGTATCATAAAACGCCCCCTCTCCCCAGCAGTGGATCATTTCGAAAAGAGACACTTTAATGTTAGCCAGATATTACATTGAGGGCTTCTTAATAACCCATTTGTGTTTGGTTTTATCCTCGGCTAAAGTGCACTCGCTCTCCGTTGTCTTTTTCCTGGGCTTGTCTCAAGCCTCCTGCATGCTACGGAAAACAGATGCTATCTCGGCTATATTACTTCTCAAAGCACTCATATCCTCTCCCATGTTGTTTTCTTTGATCTGCTAGGCTTTCTGCTCTTACATTTTTCTTTCCCCCCTCGTCTCACGCCCTCCCCTCCTGCCCCACCCCTTCCTCATTTTCCCCTCCATCCTCTATCCTCTCTGCCAGTGACCAGAGAGCAGAGACAGACCAGCCAGACTAGTTCATGGTGGCTGTGGACGTTTGAAATTCAGCTCATCTGTTCTCCGTCATCAGAGGCCAAGGGGTGCACGGTGGGTCGGACCTCTTAGATTCTCCATTTAATATGCCTATACCATCAGAGGAGGGCTTCGTATCAGGGCTGAGGGTCAATCTACATTCAGTAAACAGTCCATTAAATTGAAAACAGGAACCCAAACTGCAGTTACCATACTAGCAGCTTCATAAGAACATTTTTTGTAAAGATTTCTAGTTTATTCATTGTAAGAAAATGCATTTACTGAATTGAAATTGAATTAGTTCAACCCTGGTTCGCTTGGTTTTTATTAGAGCTGAAATGGTAAGTCGAGTAATTAATTATTAATTAATATAAATGACATAACATTAATTAGTAAAATGACAGAAAAGGATCTGACAACAATTTTGATAATGCAGTAGTCATTTAGATCATTTTTTAAGCAAAAATACTTGTTG
This sequence comes from Siniperca chuatsi, assembly GCF_020085105.1. NCBI lineage: Eukaryota > Metazoa > Chordata > Actinopteri > Centrarchiformes > Sinipercidae > Siniperca > Siniperca chuatsi. Next base: position 10,938,181 of record NC_058060.1, read on the forward strand.
GCTCCAGCTCCTCAAATGTGAACATTTGCTGGTTTTCTTAGTCTTCTATGATAGTAAAATGATTAAGTTTGAGTTTTGGGCTGTTGGTTGGACAAAGCAAGCTGTCTAAATATGTCAACTTGGGCTTTAGGAAGTAACAATGTGCATTTTATTACTTTTTTTTGACATTTCATAGGCCAAACGATTAATTGATTAATCATGAAAACATTCATCAGATTAATCGGTAATGAAAATAATCGTTAGCCAGTTGTTATGCCTTTTCCCCCCAATATTTTCTATGAGAAAAATAATTTTCATTACAAATGTTTTTGAGTTTATGAGATTTCAGTTTGTAAGAAAGTCAAACCCCCAATCACTAAAGCAAGTTCAGGCATTGCTCTCTGCCTCATAGTTTGACAGCTAACAACGGTTGACCCATTAAGGTGTGTTTCAGTAGCAATACATAGTGACACTATATAATACATACAGGTTTTTGTTTGTTTTTTTGACATTTTTGGTTATATGGTATACGTCTTAACCACTAGGCCACCAGGATGCCCCTTGAAGCTGTACTGTTGATGCACAGAATGAATGAATTCCCACTTTTATTTGGAGTCATCCCCTCTGTGCTCTTTTGGATGTATCTTAAATATGAATTATGAAGCAGCATAGAGCCCATGCCCTATTCATAATCCGTAATATAGCGTCTATTAATCCAGAAGTCAAACAAGGAATCACGGAAGCATCAGTGAAAATTCAAACTTCACAGTGAACTATAAGTTAACCTAGCAGCTGCTAATGTTTTTGCCAATGTTATGGGGATGCTTGCATTCATACATACACACACACACACACACACACTCACACAGATGTGTTAAACTGATTTGTCCGCACATGAGCAGTCATGAGCAGTAACAACTAAGTGAATCCGTGGCACTAAGGACAGGCACCGGAGACCGGGGAGTCTTTGGCTTTCTTATGAGCAGCCAGGAGGGGGAAGCATCCCTCTTTGCAAGTGTGCTCACAAGAAAAGGAAAGAAAAAGTAATTAAACAAACAATTTACCAGGAATTGTGTGTCTGCTTATCCAATCTACCATACTCGCTTTTGCTCTAATACATATAGACAGAAAATGGGGGGAAGAAAAGATTGTTTGTTGTCTCGTCAGAATGACGGTAAATGACACACATGTTTCATTACCCATTCATTTAACCTGCACTATGCTTATGAAGAGAAAGGGATTGAGAAACAAATTACGTAGTGTCATTTAATTAGGAGTTTTGCTGTGAGCAATAATCCTGTTTTTTCTCATAACCTTTAACTACTTAATGGATTTGAGAAGCTATTACCTTTCAAGATTTCTGTTTTTAATTATTTGGAGTATTGTCACAGATATGAAATGTCAATCACACACCAGGATTAATGCTGTGTCTTATGTGTGAATATTATTTACTTATGGATTGAAGCTGGAGGAGTTCTTTCCGTTGACAGGTTTGCGAAAACAACGAAATTGTGTAATATGCAAAATTCTGCTCAGTGGCCTATTAAGCTTTTCGCCTTCATTTATCCTTATTGCCCATTTACTATTTAACATAGCTTCATCTTAAATCCATGAGAGGCGGTTATTTACATAGATATTAACATTATCTTTATGATAACGGCAAGCCATGGTAAATCTCAGAGTAATATTAGTAATATGCCTATGTGAATCTTGAATGAGATTATAATAATGACTCAGTTTTAATATGTACAAACTGAATTTATAGTTTTCCTCCTTTGGCGTTTATACTGTAGGTTTGCATGTGTAAAAATATAACCCAGGAACTGTGTGTGTGTGTGTGTGTGTGTGTGTGTGTGCTCCACAGCCGAGGACCTACCTCTCACCCTGATCACGTTTAGGCAACACTGTGAAAGTGGCAGACAGAGTTTGTTTAGTTTCCCCTGGAGGACATCGCAGTTCTCTGCCAACAGACCAACCCACGTGCTGTGACATCAGGCCCGACTATGTGTATATGAATATCGCCTTAAATACATGAGCCATGTGAGGTACGCTTGATTTAATTTGCCAGACACTCACAGGATGATGAGGGCATGTGTACTGATTTTAAATCAGTACTGCTCGTATGACAGCAGACTGCATACCTGTGCAAAATCATCTATTTTGAATACTTAAGTGGATCAAAAATATATATATATTAGGAGCACCTGATATAGCTGGTATATCTGGTAGTTGATAGTTTCACTTGAGGATCTCCAAATGTCTAGGAGGATAAATGAAGCACACCTCGAGCAGTTCAAATATTCAAAACCTTATTCAAATAGATGTTTTCACCCAGGTTTGACACGGCTCTTAGGCTGGCGTGTTGGCTCCTCAGACCCCCCATGGCACGGGGCATGTAATCATCCTGAAAGTCTCTTTGGGTGTCTGCGCTCTCATAAAGCAGGAAAATGGATCGTGTGGCCCAGGAAGGGAATATGAAAGAAAAGGAGAATGAAATTACAGACCTGGCTGACTGCACAAATCATGCATATCATGTTTTATGGCTTGCCAGAAGAATTCAACACCTGTGGATCACCGTAGCTATAATTGTACATGAATGCACCGGGATGGGGGTGGGAGGAGAGTTGTGGTTTGTGTGTCACTGAATATGTGAGTGAGAGTGTGTGCACCTAGTAGGTGTCTGTGTGTATAGCAAGTATGTTTTTCTTGGCATGGCCGGGTTTTAGAGACAGAGGGAAGATGATAAAAGAAAGTTACGGGAACGCCTGTTGTTCACTTTTTCAGTACATCCTGGATGAGCCACCCACAGCCCACAGGGCTCGCTCACAGAGGCTTCATTTACCATTGTAATTACCCTGTTTATTTACCCTACCTGCTTTTGGTGGTAAAATGGGGGCCAATTCATCAGATCAGGACAATTTGGCCTTGCTTTTGCTTTGCCATTTGCTTTAATTAAATGAGGCAATCAGTGAATCATAAATCACGATCCGTGTGACCACTGGCTTTGTTTGAACCCAGTCCTCTTCTTTAAAGCCGACACACCTTGTGCTAAAACTGACAATAGAAGCACACAAGCTCCTGAGCCTGAGAATTAACCTTTCAACCAGATGCATGTGGGATTTTTCCCCCCTCAATGTTCATGCAGAACATTTAACTTTTTTTTTTTAATCCTCTAAAAGTTTTTTGACTCCTTAAAAGTATAAATGGATGTATAAGATATATGAATGGAGGCTAAAACCTAAATAAGATGACAACATAGCCGATCGAAGAGTCTTCCCTCGCTTCCTCCCTCCCTCTCCCTCCTCTTCGCCGTGGATGCTGATGTTTGAGTCAAATTGATTACACCACTCCATCTGCATCATGACTGGCCTCCTCCTGTGTTTGCCGCCTCTGCCTACAGCACAGAGTTAGTGTACAATTACATATAGTTTAATATATCTGCCTGAGCACCTTTAAATAAGCATCACAAGTCCACAAGGTGATTTGTCTTCCAGCCCCATTACTCCATTGTACATCTTGATAGCCAGGGATCGCTCCTAGCTATGTTTAAGCATTAAATAGTGTATTATTATTTCACATAAATCAAGCTGAGATGTGAGGGGGGTATTCATAAATTTTGCATTTCTCACAGACAGTATTTTAAAGCCTCTCTCTCTCCGCCACTCTGAATTTTGAGACTAAAGCAATTCTGCTCCCTGCACTTGATAGTACATTAAAGATAGGCATATCAGGGAGGTATATTCAAAACAACATGTAATGCAGTTTAGATTAAGTTTGAGTTGCTCTAACACATTCATCACAGCACTGTTTCCGTAATAAGTACCCTTGCTTTTGTCAGTGATGCAGCCACACACATGCACCATCAGAGAACATTGTATTGTTATTGTCATGAATAATGGGGAAAAATACAAATAGAAGTCCATTTATCATAATATTTTCCCAGTTTACCGTAGCTACTGAATCTCTTATCTGTGCTTGCCGATGAAAGGGTAAAATTTAATTTATAGGTGAATGTTTGCCGTCAGCCCTTTCCTTCAAGACAAGTGCCCCTGAACCCCCCCCCCGACCCCGTCCCTCGGATATTAGTCCTGTGTTTGTGCAAAACGTCTACTGAGGAAATGACTTCACTCAGGAAACTGGATGTCAGCTTTACACACGAGCAAGAGAGCTGCCAATGTTTTAGTCAGGCCGACAACACGGCCTTTTCTCAGCTCGCTCTCCAGTTGAGTGTAAAGCTACAAAAAGTGACAAAGGAGGAAATTGGACTCGCAGTTGTTTTGGTTACTCCAAGGACACCTCGCACATTCGTTTCTATTTCCTGTCTTTGGCCTGGTTTTCTGATTGCCGCTGATGTACAAGTCAGGGACTATAGGGTGTGAGGTGAAACCTGGAGCTCTGTCAGCGGCTAATAGAAGTCTGAGGTTGTCTATATGTGTCACAGGAACTGTACAGTGATGCATTAGGCGCATGGAGTTTCTGTGTGCCAGCTTGGAACAGGATCCAGGCGTTGATGACAAGTTACAAGATGTCATCACTAGAAATAGCGCCTGAATTAGACAATCAAATAACAACCATTTGTTGAGAATGTGCTTCCATTTTCACTCGGTCTGACACAAAGCTACAGAAGAAAATGGTCCAGAATATTCTAAAATATGTCCAGCATATAACCTCATACCGATCCCGTCATACTGAAACGAGTCCTTGAAAATCATACCAAACATAAATCAGCCAAATTGTTTAAATAATGCAAAAGTCTCATAAGTTTGACTTCTGTGATTTCATGCTCACATTGCAACCATACACCACAATTAAACCTAATTTTCACTTTTAAAACATACTTATCATTTCCTGCACATAATAATTATATGACCCACTGGCCCGGGGGCTTCAGTGTTGCAGCAAAGTCAGTAAAAAATCTTGTAAAAGTCATTGCAAATTGGAAATTGACTAGATGCCAGGACAGTAAGTTGAGGATCGGGGGGGAGTGAGAAAAATGTCTTTGAACTAGTTTTTGCTTGCAGAAAAAAATATCGCTTCTGGGTTGATGTTCTTTCTGAAGTGTTTCAAGGCAATGAGAATTAAGAAATAAAGTGCAGCGCCAAATGATTCAGTGAATAGATGGCACACACCCACAGGTATTCTGTTCACATGACATCACCCTGTGTAAAATTGACAACTTCTTGGGTTTTTTTTAACCTTTTTTTAAACTAGGTGGGTTCTCTTGAGTTTATAAAAATCTCTTTGCAAGAGAGACCATGGAGAGAAAGCAGCATCACACGAAATGAAAGTTAGTATATGGAAAATGGACAATATTAATAAGGAAATTCAGTAAATGTGAAGGAAAATCAGTACACATTTAGTTTTATACTTTATTTATGTGATGATAAAAGGCTTTAATTGATTGGTTGGTGTTTTTGTGACTCAGATTCTTTACATCCTTTGTTGTAAAGCACATCAGAGCCACATCAAGGTACATGAGAATGAGATCTCTATCTGTTTCTACCTCTCCTTTCATTCCTAGGAAGAATGCGTCTTCTGACCTTGACATGTGCAGGCTGGCTGCATGTTTCCCTCTCAGTGCACTCTCACCTCAGCTCATGAGCTGGAAACTTTGCTCCTGTCATCTCTCTCTCTCTCTCTCTCTCTCTCTCTCTCTCTCTCTCTCTCTCTCTCTCTCTCTCTCTCTCTCTCTCTCTCTCTCTCTCGATCACTCTGCTTCCTTCGCTTCCACACAGAGCACACGCGGGCAACAATACCTGGGAGGATAAATGCTCAGTTAAATTGAATAAACATAATCCAGACATGCTCCATTCCAGCCTGTCTGTCTCGGAGAACTTACACAGCGACCCCTGATTCCATCAGTGAAGAAAGCGCACAAACAAATGCAAAGATTAGATGTCAGCTGAAAGGCCAGTGTTAGATAAAGGATTTTCCACTGCTCTCGTGATAAACATGATTTTAATCAAACATCAGATAATCAGTGATCTTACTGAACCAGTTTCATTACTTTTATCTTTTGATAACAGATAGCAGTATGTATTGCATACATTCACAAACGTGTGTCCTCTTTTTTGTTGTTGTTTTTTTTTTACACATTCCTGTTGTTTGCTTATGTTTCTGAGGTCGGCAAATATTAAATTAACCCAGTCACAGGTGTTTATCTCAGTGTACTTGAAAATACTGTACGTATATCACCTGACCTGACTTTTTTGGCAGTGTGATAGCTTGCAAAAGTGTTTCATGAATGTCATCCCTCTCTGTGCGCCCTGCGCTCCGATGTCCTCTCATGTTAAAACAAAGCATCTGCTTGTCTATCATCTAACCATAGGCGCTCTGGGAGGGGCAGGATTCCAGTCTTTTGAAGTGAACTTGTCATGGGAAATCTGTATCACTGGGGCTCAGTACAATCACAGGCTCAAGATTAATTATTTGTGGTGCACCACTTCAAACCTTTTTGAGACACTGCATTATGGGATGAACTTTTGCAAAGCCCGTCGTCACCTGTATACACACCTGCACGCACGCACACCCACACACATTCTGTAAAAAAGGTAAATATATGTTCACATTCCTGTGTGGCTAGAAAAACACATGCACATGCAAAGATGCATACATACAGATACATTCTTGGTCTTATAAATCATCAAATGATAAACATTATCATGTATTTACTTATAAATATGTACATTTACAGATGCAGTTGCACACATATACATTCACAGATGTATAAAATGACAGTTTAATGTGTATTGACAAGTAACACCCCCTCTGCCCTCCAAATATACACACACACACACACACACACACACACACACACACACACACACACACACACACAAACACACAAGCATGCACGACTCCAAACAGACTGCACTAACACAACATTAAGCGGTTTTCTCTTCTCTGTTATCTCCAGCTTCCTTTTTGCCCTTTGGTTAAACATTCTCTTGGCATGCATGATCTCATTTAACTTTGATTTCCTCTTTTTCCAGGACGGCATCCTCGGTGGTTCCAATTTCCAGCCCATTCCCCAATTTTCAACCCCAATGACAGACAACACACGCTTGAATGGCTGTTCAGCTAAAGAAGGGAATTGGTAAGTGATGATTTTAAATGCTGTTTAAGATAAAAAGAAGAGTTTGCAGCAGATAAGGATTTGCCCGGGTAGTGTGCAGGAAGCTTAGAGATACTGGTTTGAATGTGCTGTTGCAGCAGCTGCATAGCACAAATGTGATTTATGTTATTGAGCTTCAGGAAACACTGCTGTAGACTACAGTTAGCCTGACATAAATGATGTTTTTACTCAGTGGAAGTTTAGTTATATTAAGACACTTATTTCCTTCAGCCTGTATGTGTTTGATAAAGGGTTTATGTTGGTATTTCACACAAAAAACAAAAAAACATTATTTAGTGTTTTTTTTTTTTTACTGAAAGAAAAGTAATAGATTTTTATTTAAAAAAAGGAATTACTTTAAATATGATAATAAAATGTTTGTACAACACTGTAAAATACAAAAAATGCATTTTTACTTTAATGTTCCCTAAAAAACTAAATTGCCATGAGATATCCCTGGCTTGTGAAATTATAATTTGTTATAATAAAATGTGAAAAATTCCCAAAGTACAAAGAACAAAGTAGTCTGAATAAAAACGGTTGTCTGAACCACCCTGACTGATTCAAACTGGGACATCATAATAGTTTAGATAGGACTGTAAATGAATGCATAAATTGCTAAACTTTTTCAAGTCATGTTGCAGTATTTGCTTTAATAAATTTAAGGTTTTGCACGTATCATTTTGATTTCCACACATTGCCCCATTTTAAAAAAAAATTATTTCTCCATTTCTTTCATCATAGGAACAGTGTATGCCTCTAAATTACAATTTAAACTTTTCCCCTATATTAAAATAAAAAGTTCTAATTTTCTGTAGAAAAATTTGCCCCTGACTTAAATCTGGAAAATTTTAAATATAAAATTTTAAAAGCATTATTATATATATATATATATATATATATATATATATATATATATATATATATATATATATATATATATATATATATATATATATATATATATATATATATATATATATATATATATATATATGTATAATATAATGTGTGTTCATGGGTTCATGGTGCCCGACACAATCACAATATTTACTTAATTTGTCCCTGATTAACCTCTCGAGTGTGGAGAATGTGTCCAGCATGAAGGACTTTTTTGTTGGTTGAAAAGAGCAGCGCATTGTCGAGCTTTAAGTGGTTTGTGTAATCCCCTATAACCAATACCATGAAGCCAAAGGATTCTGAAAATCTGTTTTCAGCACATTTTGAGTAGGAACGAACCTGGGAATTCTCTCTCTCTCGCTCTCTTGCTTTCTCTCTCTCTCTCTCTCTCTCTCTCCCCAACTCTGTCATGAAACAGAGCACCCCATTTCCATATCAATCGGATTAGTTCCAAGACCAGGGAAGTAGGAGTAATGTAAGTAACCGTACAAATTTAAATATAGGACATCAAAAACATTGTTAGGCATTCATTTATTTTTGAAGCAGCCCTGGCTCTCTGTGTCTCTCTGTGAAGATGAGATGAAAATGCATCTCTTCAGTTTTATTTCCATTTTATTTTGAAAGGCACTAAACACTGCAGTTTTTAAACATTTCATGTGCACCATGGCGTCCGACTTTTCTTGTGTGCTTAACCCCCATTTGTGAAATGAATATGTCACATCAAGCAACACACTTATTCAAAATGCAACATCATAGCAATTTCAGGTGGGCAGCATTCACACAAGCTGATTGTTTTTGAACATTTCTGCAGAAATGGAGTGTAAAATGGTGGACTCCTGGCTCCTATATCAAATATTGTGTATCTTATATTTGGAAAAACTCTTTATTTTTTATTTTTTTTAAGGATCTGGTGAAATGAGGAGCAACAACGTAGTTGACAAGGTCACACATACAGATACAGATTGTCAAATTACCTGTTTTCCTAAAAATCGACAATTAAATATTACAGTTAGTATTAAAAATTGGGGAACATTTGTTTAGATAGTTAGCATTTTACAGAGATAGTGAGGTCCGTGTATGTCTGAGTGTATTCACATGTGTATGTGAGTGTGAGAGTGAGTCACGAAGAGATTATTCAGCAGTCTGACTTGCTGACTGATCTGACCAGCCAGTAGTTCCCTGTCCGGATGAAGAGAAGGATAGATGGATGTCTGCCTGTGCTTCCCCAGCCCTTTATGACTTAGCCTGTCTCTCTGTAATTGAAAAACTAGCTAGGCTGTGTTGTCTTGGGATTTTTTCCCTTTATAATGCAGCTTCAAAACAGGAAAACCAATAGTGGGAATAGACCCCCGAATGTAATTAATTTCGTGGGGGCGGGGGTGAAGGGGAAGGGGGAGACTATTATTGCAGGAGGAAGAATTCTAATCAGTTGCAGATTCCTTCCTGTTTGGTTAGCGTGACCGTGGCCAATTACCAGTGAACTCTGTGTTACAGTTTCACTTCCTGTGCTACCCAAAGAATGGACTGAGGCCGGCGCTGCAGAGCACTGGCAGGACGGAGGGAGACAGAGGAGAGGAGAAGAGAGGGAGAGAAGCGATAGAGAGAGAAAGACAAAACAAGACACATGAAGATGAGACTGCAGGAAAGTAAACAGAGCAGAGGAAGGGGAAGAAAAATCAGAAGGGGGGGGGGTGAAATCTCTAGTCAGATCTAAGGAGCACAGACATGAAGGCACATACATCCTTTATCCACCTAATATAGAACATGACATGTGGTTTACAAAGGAAATGAAAGGATTTTGGACCTGACTTCTCTTGCTGGTTGAGCTATTCTCAGGTAAAGCCTGAAACTGCAGCGCAGCAGACCAAACTCAAGTCACAAATGCAATAAAGCATAACTCAATCTTTGCAGCGATGTTATCGAAAGACACAATTTGGCATTGCTGTTTTTCCCTAAATCGAATTAAACCACTGGACTAAACAACTGAATGACAATTGCTACAGCATACCTGCATTTGCATAAAGTTGCCATTTTTTTCAGCGCGTAGAAGTAACTCAATATGCCATGGTACTTCCTGGGAAAAGCGCCACGCTTGTTAAGCCAGATACTGGTTTTGCTAAAGGCTCTCTAAGCCAGTAGTTTACACCATATTACAACAACATGCTCAAACCGTCACTCATTATTATTATTATTATTCTTAAAAAATCTGCAAAAACATGATATGATAAGACAAACTCACCGCTGCCACAGAGATTTCCATTGACAATCAATTACAACCTGACCTGCCAAAATTGTTCCCTTTGGCTTGATCCCGCTCCTCAATTCTCTCTTCTCTCACTCTTTTTTTTTTTTTTTTTTTGCTCCTCCAGAGGGGTCTATTCCCATAGTTTCCCTCTGTAATAGTTTTTTGGCATATTACTCTCCACGATCCACCCCAGAGGTCTCCCATAATTCACTTTTGATATCATTGTTTAGTTGTAGAATTAGAGGATGGGTGCACAATGGGATCAGGCAGTCAGCATTGTAGTGTGATGTGATAGGCGACTATGTTTTAAATTGAGGGAAGTTGCAGTTGCAGTACTGAGAAATTATTTTACTACTTGAAATTGTATTGATTGCATGGAATATTTTGCTGTCAGTACATAATGATGGAATTCTTTACTTATTTCCTGGTTATATACAGTGTTATTGTTAATTTTTTAGTTTAAATATATGTGCTCTTTTATACAGAATACAATTGATTCTACAATGTTCAATAGCTACTGTGATGACACTGTTGACAGATGAAATAAATACTTGGAGTGATAAAAGCATATAAATACTGGAAGTGATGAGAACACATTTCTTTTCTCTAGAAAAAATTCAGGAAATCTGTTTTATATTACCAAACAGACGACATGACATTTATTACCATTTTCCAGCACAGTTGAAAACATCTCAAGGGGACCAGTACTGTAGCAGTTACAAGTAGAATAAACTGCTTAGACGATGTTCGAGGGATGATGCACATAACTGGAAATATGAATGTGAATTCCCTGGGAAGCCTGTTTTGCACACTCACAAATACACACACACTCACACACACAGTGAACAACATGAGAAATGGGCGAAGAGCCACACTATTCAGTGTGAACTGGAGGGTCCAAGTCGCTAAACTAATCCTACTACCACAGGATCCCACTCCCAGCCCCGTCTTTTGCTGCAGCTGCCTGGAATCATTTCACAAACACAAGGTATTCCTGGAAGAATTGATTCTGTTAGATAGTGCATTGATCACACACATCGCCTGCAGACAGAAGATGGCTTTACAAGCAATAAGATGGGAGACAATTATATTATTTTAGTCAAATAAGACAGAGTACAAGCAGCGAGTGCCAATAGCCGAGGCAAGGGGGGGACATAGGCGGCCCCCTCTGTGGCTGCCTTGGTGTGTTTGTGCTCCATCCTCAAGTGGCACGGTAATCCACTAAACTTTCCTCCACCCGCTCTCTCTCAATGCAATCAGGATGCGAAGGCTCACCAGTGATTGCGTTCATTTGTAAAAGCATCCAAGCCAAAATTGAACCCCAAGGCTGATAAACTATAAAGATGCTGATCAGATCGCGGCTAAGGAGTCCACACTTGAGGGCACAAGGTGTCAGCGCTGGAGCCAAAAGAGCAATGACTCTGTATACCTCACTCGGAGCCAGGCGGCTGCCCCGGAATACAAACAAGAAGAGAGAGAAAACACATAAAAACGACAACAAACTGCAGTCGGATTTTTCATCCCCCAGCATCTTTCAGAGGAGGGAGGTATTATCTGTTCAGCAGATTAGCAGTTTTTCAGATGTTGTTTTTTCCTCCTCTTTTTTCATCGACTGGATTGGTAAATTGGGTGCATTTATTGTTTGAGCTTTAGCAAATGCATTGTATTTTATTGATGAGCTCGGCGTGAACTTCATAATGCATCTCAAGAAAAGTAGAAGCCCAAAAGAGATACTGTTCAGGGAAGTCATATGTTTCCAACCTTGCAGCAGAATATTATAACCGATTTATCAGAATGCGAACAATACATAACTCTGCAGTGCTCTTCAAGTCCAATCCATTTTGTTTTTATTGCACGCAGTACTGCCTATTGTCATTACACTTTAAGAGTTACTGCAACTTTTTGTCTGCTTTACAGTTATTTCTCACAGCTTTTGCACTGTCTCACGCTAAATGAACAGTCATTACTTTAAACACACATATGTGCCTCTGCTAAAGCACAAAGACTGAGGACAGACAGAGACAGAGAGAAAGAAAGAAAGGGAGGATCTGAAGATGTTTTTTCCTCTCCATCCTCGTGGCCCCAGTGTGTTAAATGTCAAAGAGCAGTCAGCGGGAGAGACTGATTCCAGGAGGCGATGTGAATGGGACGATTGAAGACCCGCTTTGATTGACAGCTCTTCCTCTCTTGCTCTGCCCTGAGGGTGATTGACAATGTGGTTCATCTCACATTTTGTGACTGAGCTAATCCAGTAAATTCCTACCAGACGCAGCACAACTCAGCAGAGACCTGCCGCTCCTTTCCCAGGTGGAGTTTTTATTTTATCTCTTCTTCCCAAAAATAAATATGTTTTTCCATCTGTGGCACTGAAAACAAACTGGGGGGGGGGGACTATAATTAAGTGTAAGTACATAATTAAGCGAGTTTAGAAAAGTGCTAGTTTTCAATGAATTAAAATGTAGACTAATTACATGTGGGAATTAGCCTGCTGTTGTGCTAGTGATTAATATTGTCATAGGTTACTGTCTCAATATGCTGCCAGTTGGAAATGGGATCACCTTACTGGAACGATTGATCTCTTGCCAAGTTCAATAATTAATTGACTCAACAATCACTGACACACAACTATCTCACACATCGCGCCGCATGCCCACGAGGTGCGCCGCTCGTCCTCTTGACCTTGCACCTGTATTTTGATGTGTGCAGGTTCCCATAAATCGCTTCCGCTGCACTGCAGCTGGCTTTTCAAAGACGAACGAAGACACAAGAACAAAAAAAAATAAGAGACAGAATTAACTCACAGGACCTTCTCCCTTGTTTTAGGGTGTGTGAGCACGATCACAGGGTTGCTGCAGTGTACTTCCTGACAGCCGTGACCCACATTACCGCAGCCGCCCAATAAGGGGAATATGAGAAATATTTGACGCTTTCATTAATCATCATTCCTAAATGATCACTCTGCGAGGGTATGCATTTAAGCGTGATTAATTGCAGAGTGAGCCTAATCAAGCAATGAATTACATGCCTAACCTTTTGCAGGAGGTTGGTGTTAACCTCAAGTCAAAGCAGTGGAACCCAGTGTGGTTAACTGTGTCAAGGAAAATTAAGAAGAGACAATAATATGAATCAGTTAGACCCCATTGTAATTAGGTAATCTGAGACCTCAAAATAAGAAAAAACTGTGTGAAAGAAATCCATATTTAGAGGTTTTCCACTCAATAGACGAGGTCAAAGGTAGTGACACTCTACTGCTTGCAACAAACCTCAATATTTGTCAGTGTTTCAAGATACAACATGTTTTGAATATATTAAACACAATCCTGGCTTTGCTTGTTGAATGCACTCACTGTTTTCATAACTTGTAAGATTCTTTATATGTTGAGAAAACTCTACAACTCCTTGATTTTTGAAACATTTCTAGACCAGCTATACAAACCTTTTCTCTTGAATGATTAAGTGCAGCGGTGCCATTAATAATTCTCTATCTTCATGCAGTTGGCTCCTGTGTTCTGTCGAAGCAGAGCCCAGAGGACAATACCCCAGTGTGTGCAGATCAGGTCTTTACCTTTTTATAAGCATGATGAAAGCTTCGCCTACCAGTTGTGACAATGGCAAAGTGAGATAATAGCCCACCGAGATGATTGGAGAATGACTTGTATAAGCATCAAGCTTGTATGGGGCATTGCACACTGTAAATGGTATGCTTTTGAAGTCAGAGGAACCGAAGGGTGTGGTCGACTTTGTCTGGTCTGCCTCACTGTGTTGCATTATTGGGTCGCTGTTTATGCTCAGATTAATGTATTTTCTTATATTGTGTGGACATTTTATATTCATGACACTCAAACACGCAAAATGCGACCGGATCCTTGAAAAGAGTATAAATATTGCATTAAAATATACCCCATCATTTGACTCCTGCTTCAGAGTCAATACTCATTAGAGGCAAATATTTTGTTCGCATACACAAATGAGCCCACATAATTGCACGATTTTATGCACAATTCAAATTCAAATCATTCCTTCTTGACACAGCCAATACATCTGTCACACGGCTCCTCGTTTTTTTGTTGAATAATTAAAAAAAGAAATAGAGAAACATACTAATGAGAGAACCTTACTTGAGGGCTTTGCTGCTCCACTGACTATCATATTAATGTATTCCTGTGTGAATTAAACGCATCATCAAACACCTAAGTTCCCTCCATATTTTCCTCTGAAGACGAGGGCTGGACACCGGTGTCTACCTTGCCCTCTGCAAAAATGAAGGGCATTCTTCATTATTACACCTCTTGTGATTACATGTTAATAGCATTGTACTGAAGGCCCCCTCCTCTAAATTGACAAAACACTTGGAATTTAGCTTTTTATGAGAATGACATTGTTTCGGTCAATGATTAAGTCATTAAGATATGTTAAGGTGAATTTAAAGTGATATGTAGATTTATTGCACCTTACTGGCTTTGTCTTTCTCCAGTATTTAGCTCTGTAAATGTTTAATATTTGTACAAAAATCTCTTTTATGATCTAGAAGTGGCTGTAATGTCTGTACATCAGATTTTTTTCATGTTATTAAAAAAAACAAAATATCTATAAAGTTTGTAGTTAAGATTTTCTTGTTGACCAGCCGTCAACAGCAGGATTTCTCCTTCTCCATCTCCTTCTTTCTATCCTTTTCTGCCTGAAGCTCTGGTGACTGCCAGTGTAATCTGTGCCTGACCTTTCTCCACCTCCTTAAACCTCTCTCTGTTCCTCCCTCCTTCCATCTATCCATTCATCCCCGTCTTCCCCTCTACTCACCACAGACTGACAGTCATCAGAGCTCCTTTCTCTCTCTGCGGCTGACAGCTTGAACTGGCTCATTAAGTCAAATTGGGAATGAGAGACTAAACTGAGCATGCAGAGTTATTTTAGAGGCCGCTTTGTGACAGAGCAAACATGCCAGCTCATGCTCCATATAATGGCTCGTCCAGGGTTGAAGAAATATGTTAGATTTAATTATCATAATAGACCATTAGTGCTGTGGTACTAAACGGGTGAGGTCTTGCAGAATGTGCCAGAAGAGTTTAGAGAAAAGTTAAGCTGATTTGTTTTTTAAAATTTGGAATATGTAACAAGAGGAAAATTAGGTTTTTCAAATTCTTACAAAGGCACAAAATAAAGGCACAGAAAGTACAAAGCAACAAAGCATGCAGTTAAGGTGGGACTGAAATGTTAGTTTGAATATTTTGAATAGATTTGCCCATAGCTGTTAGAGAGCAAAGCAAGCAATGTGTGATTGATCATGTCCCACAGGGGCGACAGCCAGCATGCCATTTATACACAACAAACGGTGTTGGCTACACTAAACTAAGCTCACACAACCTATGCAGATAGCACAGTCTTTCATTTTAACATGTGCATGCTAAACCTGGCTGATAAACGATTTGCCTAGCAGCACTTCCGTCCATATTTTATCACGGCAGACAATGCTCGGTGGCGTTGCCAGACTTTGTGTATATCCAGTATTTAGGCAATAAAGCTTCTCCTCAACCCCTCAACAGCTTGGCTCCCATAATTAACTTCCACAGGACTGATGGGAGCCTTAGTCAGAGGAAACAGGAATAGAATAGGATAGAATAGGTGCAAAAACAGTTGAAGAAGACATGTTAAAAACCAAAGGAACTAACAGTATACAGACAAAGATTACATTTGACAGACAGAGGTCTTGGGTCAGTCATGCTTGAAGCTTATTCCTTGTTGCGCAGATAACCTCCGTCATACAGCAAGCTCCTGTGGAGGGCAGAAATGGCTGAAAGGATTAATGAATGTTTATACTTAAAGCCTGCAGTTGCTAAACACGTCGAAAACCTTTAAGCCGTGGCACGCCGGCAACATTTTAAGCCAGTATTCTGAATATGGCAATATTGCCAACAAATATGAGCAGGGTAGAATGTTAACTGTTTTATCCAGAGGCAATAGTGTCTGGTAAATCTGGAGCTCCACTGATTTATTTATTTATTTATTTATTTTTTGATTTTTTTAAAAACTCAAACAGATTTGTTTTAGAAGAGTGCTTCCAAAAAGAAAAGTGTGAAAGTGTCAGATGAAGTAAACAAATATTACAACCCAAAATACCTCGTTTTCTGATGGAGTATTTTTTCATTATATTACAGGTTTCTTTCATAGTTTTAAAACATATATAAATATTGTTTAAACAACAATACACAGTACTGTATTTATTTTTACTCAGATAAAATGCTGTGACAGATACAAACCAGCATGTTGCCATGTTTTTACAGCAAAACAAATCATACTGCAAGTCATTTAAATGGCTTCAACACAATGTAAAAAATGTAAAAAGAAAAAAGGTATAATGAAGGTATGATACATATACAGGTATAAGTGGAACTAACAAGTGAACATAAAATCTCACCGTCTTTGTACACATTCACACATGCATTCACACACTTTGATAGGCAGTTGACTGACCTGTTCCTTGTTTACACACACACACACACACACACACACACACGTGCGCGCACGCGCATACACAGAGATCAGAGCAGATTTCTCAGCCTCTGCTCTTCCTCAGTCTAACCTTAACCAGACAGATCTTCTTCTGGAGGCCCCGGGTGACTTCTCGACTCCCTCTGATTGGACGGATCCTGTGCGTGCTTTTTGTTAAAGGGGGATCATTAATAGCCTGCGTACGACCTCTGACCATCCCTTTAAATCATTAGCCAGCCAACTCATGGTTTCTATTTACGGTCCCCATCGAGATCTTAAAGAGGAGAGGAAGACTTGTTATTATGAGGATTTTGTGACACTGGAGTTAATGTGTTGTATTTAGTTAGATATTGCACTGTTTAAATTTAAACAGAGGATAAATGACCAACTTTAATACAAGGATACTATTTTAACCATGGCTCTTCTATGATTCAACATTTAATGTTTGTCTGAGTCAAATATATAAAAACTATTTAAAAAGTGCACTTAATGCATCTTGATGAACTTTAAGATGAAGCAGACAATGCACTCTTTTAATGGCACAATTAAGTTAAATCCATATTTTTTTATGGTGTGACATGCAAGTCAGTTCTTGCAGAGGGAGATTGAAGTTGACAGATATTTTTAAATGCATGGTGAGGAAAAATTGGAAGTAAAGTGAAATAATAAATAAAAGTTACATTTTTTTAAGTCTTCACACAGGCCTGCTTCCATACAAGTGTCAGTGTGTTCATCCACATGTGTACCCATTTGTGTGTATGTATGTACTGTATAAATGAGATAGGTTACTGAATGGGAGCTACCCTCCTATCACTTAAATCTGGCTGCGGGGCACAAAGTCCATTTGTCACGTCACGCTTTTGTTATCGCACTGCTCCTCAGAGAAAACAAACAACAAAGCACACAAAAGACTTCCACAGAAAAACCGCTGCCTCATCCAATGAGAGGTTTGCATTAGATATGATAGGATAAAGGAGGAGAGCTGAGGCGCTGCAGAGGAGGCGGAGGAGGAGGAGGAGGGAGATGTGTGATTAAATGCGTGTGTGTTTGAGTGTCACTGTGTGAGCGGGGTGTACGGCATGTTTTTGTGAGTTTTCATAATGTGTGTATTTGTGTATATGTGCATTTGGTTGTGTGTGGAGGTGTATATGGGAGGTGTGTTAGTAGGACACCCGGAGCCTTGCCGTACCGTTCTGTGCCTAAATCATGTGTACAAGCTGTTTCCAATAAACTGTTAAATTTGATAAAGAGGTCTGGTATTATATTACAAAGCCCACAGGGCACTCGGACCTCTGCTATCATGAATACATTTTGCCTGATAATAATGCTGTGACTTCAATCGCTGCCACAGGAAAAACTGCTGCCCTCCTGGAAATCAAGTTGCGAGGCAGGGTGACACCTGTATAAATGGACAGGTGATGAGATTATTATATATTTATGCTTTCTGGGTTAGCGTTAAGGGACTTCTACAAGTGAGCGTGAGTAACACAAGGGACTGGAGGGCGCGACTGGGAGTGCCATGGGGGGGCAAATCCTCTCACCTCACAGAGAAGGCCTTTTATTCATGAGGGAAAAGCTGCAGAGATATACTGTGGCATTTGGTTATAAGTCATTGCAGTTATAGTGGGGTGTGCACGATACCAAAGATCATTTTGAGTTATTTTACAGGATTTACAGTTTAGAGGATCCTTTTTATTTTTTTCGAGAGAGAAATGAAATGAATCAATGAATGAAAACAAATGTATGGTGTTACTACTGACTTACTACTAACTGTGCATGAATAACATGTACGCACATTAAATCACTGGGTCAAAATTAACCCAATTTGGGTCAATATGGCATAAACACACCACTGGGTTAACTTTAACCAGTACCCATGGGTAGTTTTGACCCAGTGTTATTTTATATTATTGGGTTATTTACCCAAAGTAAAATATGGTATGGTGAACTCTTATAATCTAGCTCATTTTAAATGTAATTTTACATGTCATTAATTATTTACTGGTTGAATATGTTTATCCTTTGCAATTTTGAATGTCATACAAATGTTTTGTATCGTTTTGTACAACTAACAATAAAGTTGTGACAGTTATATGGTAAAACTTGAGCTTGTTGTGTCTAACACTGGATCAAAATAACCATATTTTAGTTCAGTGTAAATAAAGGTAAATAACCCAACACTAACACTGGGTCAAAACAACCCGTTGATATTGGGCAAAGTTAACCCAGTATTGCGTTGGTTGAAACTGGGACCGAAACTGGGTCAATTTTTGACTCAGCGATTTTGAGTGTATAATATCAACATTTCAAATTAAATTATTGAAGATCGTGAGTTTTCATAATGTGTGTATTATTATTGAAGATATCGATAAATACAGAAGATCAAACCTCTCAAAACCTTTACAAAGCTGGAAAAACATGCACACAGAGACACCAAAACAAGGGGAAAAAGATTCCTGCTATCCCAAGATATAAGAATTCATTACTGTGTTAGCAGCAGTGTTACTTGGTATTCCCGACTGCAGCAGTCTGCCCCATATCTCTGGTCTCCATACAGTATCTAGGTAGCTAAGAAGGTAGGCAGGTGATGAATGTTCAGTAATTGTAAGAGTTCAGTGGTAAAAAGATTCAAATCCATGACAGTGAGAAATGGAAGAGAGCCTCGGGGGAAATTTCAGGCTGTGAGGAAGTGCATCCAACCTGTCTAAATAACAGATCACACCTCAACTTGGTCACTTGCTCAGAACGTGCTCTCTGATATTAGAAATGTGCCTTTATTGCAAATGAGTGTCGCTTTGCAATGCAGAACAGCAGCTTGTTTTTGTTACACAATTATAAAATAGTATTTAAGCAATGACACACAACATATCCTGTAAGACTTTTAGTAAGATTTAAGTTTAAATTGTAATAATGAATTGTAAAGAGACATAAAATATGGGGAGAGCTCTACACACTCCTGCTGCCGCTTTGAAGGGTTTGAGGTTTGCTCAGTGTGCACTATTTGCATAATTATGAGGCAAATTAACTGTTGGAGGGCTGTCGTGTGTTTGGGTGGGTACATCCATGTCTGCATGCATACTGTACAGTATAAGAGAGTGAGTGTGTGTGTGTGTGTGCATGTGCATGAATCATGCACATAAATCTGCATGTAGTGTATAACGTTTTAATGCTTATGCATGATAATATATAGGTATACACATTTACACTAAGGACTGCATGAACTTTGTTCATGTGCTCTAAAAGACTGTTGTTTCTTGTAAGCCTTTGGCTGTTGGTCAGGACTGTACAGAATGTTGCTCCTCATCCAGGTGACTGCACAACATAGTGCTACATAGTGGTCAAATAAAACTCTAATCGCATTCATTTAAATCTTAAAACCAATAATCTGCACCTTATTTAGACATGCAGTTTTACACCACACCCCACCCCACTAGGCTCACGACAAACACCCCACTCATTAGCAGTGGATGTGAGATTTGGCCGGCATGCCTCTGATTCTGACTGGAGATTTTTATGACTCACTGTCAAAGTCAAAATTAAATGCAACAAAGAGTGGATTTTGTTTGGCAAGGACCTCAATGAATAACTGAGGCTGGTTTTTATGAGTGATCATAACTGAGATGTGATTATTATCAGCATTGTTATTAAGGATTGTGTAAGATCTGATCAAGCATATGTTTGTTCATGTGCACTGTGCTTGTTTGTTCATGTGCACATAAATGTGCCTGTGTATGTCAGCACGCATGCGTGCATGGATAATTTGCACTTGCTTTTTCATAATGCATGTCCACATTTCCCCCCCCCCCAGAATCCTTATCCTCTGCAGGTCTTATAATCTGGCTGTCATTATTTCATTCACCCTCTGCTTGACACCGCACCACTTAACCAGTCAAACTTCAGTCATGAAGCTGAACATGCCTTATCCCATCCAACATGGAATGTCAAGTAGCGTTTTTGAAGCTAAACAATCTCGGAGGAGATTACTGACAGCAGCACACACACATTAATTGAATGAGTGCCTTCACCCAATCAGGAGTTAGTGAGCAGAAAACAAAGTCTTGGAGCCTAGCAATTATTGAGCAGTCAAGCTCTTTCATGTATCTGGCATCACTATCGCTTTCCTTCTAATGGTATCTTAATTTCCCCATCAAGAATGGACAAAAAAAACAAAGAACCGTATTTTATCAACAAGTGGCTGTCACTAACTTTTACAGCATTTCAATGTCTTATTTCATGAGTTTTCACAGATGTATGATACTGTAGATATTCTGACAGTGAAAAATGAAAGCTCATGATAAATACTTTCTGTGGGTACTTCCAACAAAGTTTTATAACTTCATCATCAAGGATGGGGCCTTGGTTACAGTTACATTGCATAAATCATCAAGGATGCTTACACAGAGCCTGCGGGTATTTCCCAAAGAGTAAGGATAAAACTTTTTACTAGTAATATGTGAAGACTGCATAAGACATCAGATGACAGGATGAAGAAGTTTGAAGCTGAAGGGAGATCACCGTTGTCAATACGGAACTCCACATGTGGGCAACATCTTCCTCAGAAAGAATACATCTGCAGGATGAAATTGGAGAGACAAAAACCCACACACCTACTGTATGTTGCCTCAAGCTGTTGTCCATGTACAATAACTTTAAAATAAACTTAACAATCTAAGTTTAACTCAGTGGTCAGACGGTCAAAATATAGTAAAAGAAAACATGAGGGGTCGTCTGCTTCACTGGAAGTAGGGCTCATAAAGAGCTGACCTCACCAAACAACAACAAATGAGCACCCTGTCGACTTCCTCCTAAGTTAAGCTGTAGAAACACAGACCGGACAACTGGTATTACTGGGACAATCATCAGGCCCACACATTATTAATGCCGTAATTACTGCACAGAGACAGAATAAGGGAGAGAAAGAGGGAAAAAGAAAGAAGACAGAAAGAAGTGAGTGTAAAAAGGAAACAAAGAAAAACAGGGAAAAGGCTAAAAATGAGGCAGAGAGGGTTTTAGAAGGAAAAGAGATGGATTGACATCCCCTTCAGGGGCTTGTAGAGAGGACATTTTCCCTCTATTTTGGGTGGCTGGACCCTCCTTCATTGTTAATTGGAGTCCTCGGCTGTATCCCACCGTCCCGTACTCTGGTGGCGCCCCCCAAGGTGCAGGGAATTACCGTGTCTGCCTCCCCTCCTCTATATTTAGGCCATTTAAGGTTGCAAGGTTTTAAAAGGGAAAGTCAAAAGATGCCATTCTTCATGAATGTCTGAGGATATGAATAGGGTCGCCGCTCCTCTCCCTCCATCCCCTCAGGAGTTCACCTTTTCAAATATAACGAATGCCTCAATTAAAATCCCTTTCAAACACCATGCTTATTTTTCGATAACAATCGTCCGCCGCTCCCCTTTGGTTCCCTCTACCTCTGCTCTCTCCCTTTTCTCTCTCTCCGAGGAGAGGGGATGTAAAGGGACATGGAGGGCAGATGACGCTCCTGTGTAAAGAGAAATGAAATAATGGAGAAATTTAAAGACAAAGACAAACTTGGTAAAGCAGAGAAAGAGCAACAGAGAGGGAGAGAGATGGAGAAAAGCAGAAGGAAACAGCAAGGGAGAGATGTGTATGTGAGAGCGAGGGGTGTAGTTACGACGGAGGGATGGATGCAGGGCCTAGAATGATGTGAGCCAGCAGATGGCAGGGTAAGAACAGTAATATGGCCAGTTCCACTCTGGCTGTCTGTAGCCACACAGCAGGTCAGTGGGGAGTCCTCAACCTACACACACACAAGCAGGAACGCTCAAAACGGAAGCACCACACAGGTATATAAAAACCACTAATGCACGCACAGACATAAACTTTTCCTACAAATGCATTCAGATACACTCAGGCACGAAAGCACACACAAGCACATCATGTACCAACACACGACATGCTAATGCTCACATGCCTGGATGCATTTACTTGTTAGACACATAAACATGATAACATATTAACGCACACACACACACACACACACGTGCACCCATTCATGTCAGGTAGAAGAAGACAGAGTGCAGACTGTTATTTATCATCTGCTTCAACTTTCCTTTGTTCATGTCATCTCTTTCCTCACGGGACTGTCTGCACATATTTACTAAAGTGACAAATATCATGTCTGTTACACAGAAAGTTGATTTGTTCTCTTCAGCTGTTTGCTCCTGATAAGTAAGTTTGAAATACTTCCGCTGCCGTTTGCGTCGCGTTGTCAAAAGGGTTGCGGGTGGCGTGCCTGATGCAAGTTAAAACTCTAATGGTTACAAGACAGTTTGTCGCCATTTGAGGCTCAAAGGGAAATGAAACTAATGCTGAATAATGCGTTCTTAGGCCGTCATTAGCATCGGAATAGTGAAATGCATTAGGGCTCTATGGAAGATGGCTGGCTTTAATAAAAGACCACTTAAAGACGGCAAACAACAGCAAACAAGTAAATCTAAAAAACATGGGCCCGCTCGCTCACTTAAGACCTGTGGACATTATCAGCATCTGAACTGTATGGTAGTGGAGATTAACTGCCTGGTGTTGTTTAGCTTAGCTTCATCTTGGCTGCGTTCGATTAAACTCTAGGGAGGAAACCAAAGACAGACTTTTTCCATTCAGTAATATCGACTAATTAATAATTATGTCAATTCCTCCTTTCCAGTTTTTGGTTACGTGCTGGTTTGCGGCTAAGATGGCAACCGTGTTTTTTTTGACGAAAGCATGCACAACAATTCTGTTTACTGTGTCTTAAAAACGTGCCTCTCTGCATGCAAATACACACAACTAAATTAGACTCGAGTAAATGATGGTTTACTGTACATGTTGCACGGGGTGCAAGTAGAGCACAGAGGGTATAAAACTGGATCAGTCACTGTTAGAAACTAACAAGCAGGCTTGTTGTGGAGTTCAGTGTGGTTTTCATGGAGAGCTCCAGCTGTTTCGCATAGAAGAGGCTCAAAGCTATCTGTGACTTTGCTAAGAGGCAATATATTTGAACATTCTCCCTCTCTGTCTATATGTGTCTGTCTCTCGCCCCCGCTATCTGTTTGTGCTGGTCTCTCCCTCTCTCTTTCTTTGCCAGTCTAAACCAATAATGTATGATATCTTTATCTTGTGAGTCACGGTAATATCATATAGCACACAGACATCCCCACTTGCCTTTTGGGCTTTTCTGCCTTTGACTCTGAGCGGATAGTCATCGTCAAGAGCGTCTCCTGACAATTTCCAAAATGCAATGTAATGGTTTGTTTATGATTATTTTCTGTAGAATTTGTCCCATTTCTTCTGACTGATGTTTATGGAAGAGTACACTGGCAAATTGGATGGTGAAATCCCTGGTGATTGTGTCCCTTACATATCCACCACAACGCCAGTAAATAAATCTCTCAGACTCCAATAAAATATGTTCTTTCTTCTCTATGAATCATACAACGTGGCCGGGCATCATTTCTGACCATACTGTGTTGGCTGCAGGCTCTGGGATTTTTCAGAAAGAATTATAAGATATATAGAGTAAGACGGTGGTTGTTAAACTCTGTCAGGGAGTACACATTCTCAAACAGTTTCTCAAAAACTAAAATGATTTTGCAAACTGATTTGGAGGTTAACTGGTACATTATGCCACCTTTATTATTTTTGACCCATATTGTATTTATTCCCTCTTGGATTGCAGCAGTTTAGGGCAGACTTGATAGTTTTTATTTCATATCTCTTCAGAATAATTTTGCTTCACATTTTAATATTTTATCTTCCGTTTTAATTGTATTTTAGCCTTTTCTTAAGATTTTCAGAGGTTAAACCACCCTTTCCATGTAAAATATGATGTGTTTAAATGTTTTACAAAATAAATAAGCATCTAAACAAAGTACTGTATTTCT
This sequence comes from Siniperca chuatsi, assembly GCF_020085105.1. NCBI lineage: Eukaryota > Metazoa > Chordata > Actinopteri > Centrarchiformes > Sinipercidae > Siniperca > Siniperca chuatsi. Next base: position 10,962,794 of record NC_058060.1, read on the forward strand.
TTCTAACAGGGGTTAAGCATCCACACCTGTGTTGACTGCTTGTGTGTTGTTAAACTTCCCCTGTCTCTTCTGTTTACCCACTTCAGCATCCATATTTCCTACGAGTCACTACCAAGTGTTGGCCTAATATTATCCTTCTAAACCCAAACAGCAGTTTACTCCGCTGCTTTTCACCTTGTCGGGTCACAATGCAGCAGGCATGTCGAGGCAGACCTCTATTTAAAGATGGTGAAAATGTTTGGGTGGCTCAACCCTTTCAAATTAAATGGATGGCATCCCAGGGAGGCCTATCAAAAATGATTAAAAAGGGTGGAAGACAGCATGTGTGTGAAGTGTCAAGACGAGTCGGCACAGGCTAGCCGACCTGCACCGAGAGCCAGGAAGCTTATTAGCATTTCAGCGCATAGCAACCTGCCTAGCCCCCGAGCACTGATCTTAACACAGTCTGTCCAAAACCGCACCTCTCTCTCTCTCTCTCTCTCTCTCTCTCTCTCTCTCTCTCTCTCTCTCTCTCCCTCCCTCCCTCCCATTCCTCTTTCTCCTCCTGCATGTGCAAAAAACATTCATGTCAAGTTGGTGGTTCACTCAAGTCAGGGATGTTTCTGTGTTAATGTCAAATTGGAGCTGCAGCCTGACAGAGAGTGTTTGTATACGAAACTCTGAGAAGTTTCATGCCGTCCAAATACTGTGTGGGGAATAGTGAAGGTGATACCAAGTTCTCAGTTATCAGATCATGGCATCAGATTGTGTTGAAATGCATTATAGCTGTGGTTTCAAACTTTCTGAGGTGGAAATTGAATTTGACTCAGGCTCATTAAAACAGTAAAATTCCTGTCATGTTTGGAGCCAGCAGAAATGTCTGTTTTTATAGTGGTACAGTGTAGTTCTCCACTCATGAAGCCAATATATACTCAGGCAAATTTAAAGTGCCATCGCCAACTTTTACCCAAGTTTAGACATTCATTTGGAAGACCTTTTAGCTTATGGTGTTCTGTCTGAAGCATAAAGTATGTTTAAATTTCAGTTTGATCAAATGCTGCAAGAGTATTTCAGTTTGAAAAGACCAGTCAGGTGCTGCAGGCTAAAACCACTATCTGGACAAAAAGTGGCACTCTCTTTCATTTTTAATCTCTGTCATTCCCTTTTCTCATCTCACCGTCTTTGTCTGAGTGGGTATTGACTTCACAGCCGGAAAAAAGGCGCTGCAACCTTCATTGCCAGACATTTTTCAGACAAAGGAAGTCAAGTTGAAGTAATTGGTATGTTTTAACCGTGGCTAGAGCGTATGGAATTGCCCAAACGTATTTCATCCTTCTCACTGGATGTTATTATAAAGGTACCACCCATAATTGAATACACCAATTACTGTAATCAAGCTAAAGCAAAATAATAATGTTCCAGTCAAATATCAAGTATCATAAAAAATGTAAGGATTAAAGACAATCTTAACACCACTACTCAAGTCATTTTTAGAATAGAACAGCAAAACACAACACACAATAACAACCATTGTGCCTCAGAAACATAAGCAACCAGAGCAAAAACCTGTACAGTAGTTTCAAAGGTTTCTGTATTATGTTCCCTTTCTCCCTCCCCCTTTTTCCCCTCCGAGAAGTGAGAGCATCACAACTGGACCTGGACGCTTAATCAGTCACCTGGGTGCGCCAGGTTTCGATATAAAGCATTTCATATGACTTTATTGACTCTGAGTTTTTATGCTCTTCTTCATCCTGACAGTATAAAGAATGGGCTGACGGCGCTCTTCGAAGATTGGAGGCCATTTTGTCGCTGAGCTCTGTGCTCAACAATGTGACTAATGGGAAGCCCTGGAGGACTTTCGGAGGTATCACTCAAAAACAAAGTTTGAAACAGTGAGAAAGAGGCTTGTGTTTACAGATGCACTTGTGCTACAACTATTTTAAGATTTTCAAATGTTCATTGCCAATGCAAACAAGACTCAACTTTTGGTTTGCTGAAAAACGGGTTTCTTCTAAAATTGATAATTAAACTGTCATAATGTGCGATCACATACAGCGGGTATCCTTTGTCCCCAGACTAGCTCGTCTCACTGAAGCGACCTTGGGAGGGGGTGCCTGCCTGCCTACCTAATAGCTCCCAGCTCTCCACAAGCCCCCACAGAGCATCTCATTGTCTCAAATTAAAGATAAGGTCTGTCTACTCTGTGTACGGTAGCTACCCTACCTTTGGCATGTGGTCGTTGCTAATTACTTTGAGCTGTTAAGGGAGACATATCTGGGGAGACAGGCAGGAGGGAGAGACCTACAAACCCAGTTTAAAAGAAGAATCTGATTTTCCCATTGCTCCCGATGGCTTTGTTTGACCTGTTGGATGTGCATTGTTCTCTCACGACCGATTCTAGGTTGGGTTATACCTGTTGTTTTGCTCTGCTGAAAGTGGACGGAGTGAATGCCTGCAGCTCTGCGGACTGCGGTGTTTGCAATTGCGTCTCAAATATTGCATCATGTGTAAATAAATCAGAGACAATGTATGAAAATATGTAGGGAGAGGAGCTGTAGATCATGTTTGGTAGTGCAGTCTGTTGCATTTGTGATTGTGTGTGTGTGTGTGTGTGTGTGTGTGTAGTGGGTAGGCCTATATGCCCTTAGGAAGCTGCTAAAGTCTCAGTCTCTCCTGTGACCTGGCCACAGTGTTAGTTAGTGGCCTGGGAGCAGTCAACTGTCATAAATAGGTGCAATTTGCTGTAAAACAATATCCATGGCTAAACTTGCTCTGGGCTGTGATTATTGAAAAAAGAAAGAAAAGAACAAATGGTGAAAGCAATCATTAGTGAAAACAAAACAAAAGTGACGTTAATCAATTTGAAACAGTAAATTAGCTGGCATAAATCATCGTCCGGGCTGCAGCAAGCCATGGTGGTGGTGTCAGGGATCTGGTTTAGCATGCTCGCTGCCTGGTAAACTGCTCCATTTAACTCTCCTCCGACTCCCACTGGCTCATTGCTAAATAAGGATATCAATTAGGCTAAAGCACTCAGCAAAGGCTCCCAAGTTAACCATCAGCCGAGGCATGAATGGATCTTTGGGGATATTGACTGCTGCGGCAATAGGTTTGTAAGTGGGCTGACCAAGGGGTAATTAAAGCAGCATTATCATGTTACGCCGTTTATGGTACTTCTGTGGCTCTATGCCGTCCATGCAAGCAGGGATGCAAGTGAGAGATCATTTGCTTGTGTATTCTTGTAATCGAGTGATTTAAATCTGTAGAGAGGTCAGTTCTGGGTGTGTCTGAGTACTTAAGTCTATTTTGATACAACTGATATGGCTGCCATAGAATCTCTTAAGGAATATAGTTGGGGTTGGTGTTGTTTAATCCTCACAAACAGTGCATGAAATGTCAAAAATTCTGCATCTTACCTGTGCCACTTTAAACTAAACCATTTCATAATGCTAATTTCAATGGGAACACCATTCAGTTTCTGTGAGTAATGTCTTTACATGATGTGAAGATAATCATAAGGAGTAAGCTCAAGCCTGCCCGCTATATGAGCTGGCCTTGATGTATGTGCAATTACAGCATAATTACAGAGATAATTACTGTATGGGCAAGATTAATAACTTTATTAGCTAAAATGGTTCACTTTTAAAAGAGGGAAATGTATACGTTGGTCTTGCAGTTCTAAATTTGCTGAAAGTCAATTAACGGGCTGATTTTGTATCTCATTACTCACGTGTTTCACCTTGGAAAGGCACCTTGAGAAGCTAAATTTAAAATGTAAAAAAGGTCAGGAAGTCCCTTGTACAATTAAGCCAGGAGTTTCTAAAGAATTCCATCATTATTGAATGAATGACAAAGTGTCTTTTTTGGCCAATCTAACGAGAAAGACCTACTTCCAAATGAAATCTTGTTAACTGTCGGACCAGCCTCTTCAACATATCTCAATTACCAAAGGAGGAGAGTTAACTACAGACGGCACATTTTTTTTCCGACCTTTTTTTCTTTAGTCAATTTTTCTTGACTGTTGTTTTTGACAGGGGCGGACCACGTTCCATGTGCCTGTGTTGTGACTGAGCAACAATCAGCTCTTAAGGTCCTTTGAAACAATAATAACTTCTCCTCTTTAATTTAGCCAACCTAGCCACGTTGCACCGTTGACAGGGCTAGATTTGTCTTATCAAGACCTATTAACCATTTCCATTTTCTTATTAAATGCATGCTGTATAATTTGTGATTTTTCCAATGTGATGTAATTATGATGTATCATTTCCCTCAAATAAAGGCCCTGTCCTCTCTTGGTGTTAATTTGAGCGTGTGAACTTTATACTTTGAACTAATTGGTTGCTGTCGAAATCCCCTGAATGTGAGTAATTCGATCAGGTATTCCATAACCATTGTACAATTTAATTTGAGTAATTTAATTGGATTTGACTGCTCATTTCTGGGCCACTCTCCACTCAGTATTCAAGAACTGCAGAGCTGCAGAGGTATCCTGAGGCAAACACACACACTAGCTACCACCAGTCTCTCACACCGACAGAGCTGGGAACTTCCCACTAGAAAGCACAGCTGGATCAGACAGTGGACAACTGGATCTCTGCTTTAATATATTATTATTAGTATTCATTGTGGGTGATATTAAAAGATAAACTAAAACAAAAATGTAAGGTTAAGATCTTTAATTCTAGATGATAGTCAGCCCACACTATCCATCACAGGTCCGAGGTAATAAGAACATAATATGTTTACACAAGCTGAATTTTTCTCTATTTTATGCTAAAACAGAGGGTTTGCTCTTCATAAATTGCATTCAGGCAAGGCCCTCTCCTTTCATTGCTCCACCAACCAATTGAGCTTGTACCCCGCGCATAATGTCATTCACGCCACACCACAGAGGACTTTATCTGTCCATAGAGGGTCAGCCATCTTGTCTTCGTGATAGCTGAGGCCTTTAGACTTGGAGGCGGCAAAGAGCAAAAGCAGCAGAGACAGGCTCCCCTGCCACCCTGATGTGCTGGGAAAACAGTGCAAGGACCATGCTGGGAGACAGAAAGGGAGCGAATGAAAAAGAGAGGACGAAAGGGAAAGAGAGAGAGGGGAAGAGAGAGAATCACTGCATATACTGAGAGAGAGATGCCCATAGGCAAGACTGGCGCTGTCTTGCCTGGGCCCTCCTCCTCATGCCAGAGACAGGGATGACGCTGCCACTCTGCATCAGCCTTATGTAGTATTCATAGCAGCAGGTCCTTCTAACACAATTTGTGACCTCCACCCCAGCAGAGGAATATTGGAGTTTAACAATGGGCGGCTCTGTAGGGAGCGAGCACATCGAGACCCCGGCGAGCAACTTCCTCGTCTATTATTTCTCTTTTTATATATTGTGTAGAATGTGTCTTTTCTGGGAATTCCACAATAAAATGACTGTTATTTATCATTACCAACCTCTTTATCATTTAGTCAATAAAAGGCCTCTCACTTTCTCTCCCTCCTTCCCTCCATTGCAGTCTGGGAGTCAGATATCTGTATTAGTACCCCCCCTCCCCGCCTCGGGGCAAGCCGTGTCAAAAGCTAAATCATGATCAGCTATGGCTTTCTGGCTAAATTGTGTATGAAGGCCTCGGGCGGAAAAGGTGCACATGCTCATTATTGGAGACACAGAGTGAAAGAGAGTAAAGTTTGCGCACACGCACTCAAGCACGCGCACACACATACACACACACAAACAAAGTGAGGATAAATCGCAACACCACACATATGCTAAGAGTACGTGGGTCATGAGGATCTGTGTAAATAGTTCAGGTAATAACATGAATCGCGTGGATGTTTGACTTTCTTACATGCAGATCACCGGAGAACATATTTGACGTCATGTTACACTGTTTTTTTCCCAGTGAAATGAAAATTAGAGTAACTAATCTGTTGTAAGAGTGAACAGAGACACAAAGCTAATGCAACCTACCAACTTAATATCTGTGAGAAGTTTTCCATGAAGACCCTTAAATTACAGGTTAATGTAGAATACCATGGTATGACATAACACGTGCATTTACTGTAACAAACCTCATTCTCAGAGTTTCATCACAACCCTGTCATTTCCAGCTTGTGGTGAAGAAACTGAGCTTAAATGCACTATGTTACAACTTGATTTTTGATGTAAGTGTTGGAACAGTTCCATGAAGAGGTTACTTATCAGCCAAGTATCCCCGGGGATTATTCACCTCACAATTCACAATTTACATCCAACATTTCCAACGTTCAGTCCCAATGTAGGAGGTAGTGTGCTGCTTTATGTAGTGGGGGAAAAAGTAAAGGTTTGGAGGTTGGGGTGGTGGATGGGAGTGTGGTGCATCAGACTTTCATGCAGGAAACTCCAGTTTGTGTCCTGTTATAGACCGCCAAATAACACTTGCCTTTTTATTAACCATAACCACGATATTTCCCTAATATTAACCAAGTGTTTTAGATACCTCATGCTAACTATACTTTAACTGAACCCCGTCTCCTAGAAATTACATTTCTATACTACTAATTTGCAGCAGCAAATAGAAATGGAATGCTGCCGAATTTCGTTTTCTAGTAACATAATGAGGAAATTTTGTTAATTAACGCATTTGTCATTTCTTATGTCTTATGTGAAGTTGCACAATAATGATACTAAGTGAATCAGTAAAATGTTTGCTGGTAACTTATTTAATTTGTTTCCCTACATTAACTCTTGCAACACAATATCAGCTCGAAGCTACTAAAGCATGATTCAACTTTTTTTGATAATGTTTAGGCACTCACAGCTCTTTGTTAAGATTAGGGAAATATCGGGGTCTGTAAATACTGGAAAAGTCACCAGACGTGTTTACTTTATCATTATTTACCTGAAACCACAATGTTTCCCTAACCTTAACCAGTGTTTATGCAATCTAAACCTAACCACACGTGGGACTAAAGAAACCTAGTCTCCAATGTCCTATAGGCTTTGTATGTCCACCATCTATCTCAACCACAACCCTATGATGTAAATTCAAGGACACAGGGTTGCCACAGTTTATTTGCCATAACCACGATCTTTCCCTGATTTCAATCATACTGTGGTTGCCATGCACAGATGTAGTACAGTAGAAAGCAGAAATAAAAAACAAAGTTTGCATTGGACAAAATCCATTGTTTTGAAGAATCGGCCAATATCAGTGTTCTTGTCTGACAATAGGGTTACACACACACACACACACAAATAATATAAAGTTTCTCGGTTGGTTGAGGCCTACGCAGCAGCTGCAGGATACATGCACAATGGGAAACATCATCCATGATTCCTACTGTACATTTAGAGCAGGAAAGCGTCAGCTAGCTACCCGAGCATACAGGACTTGGTCTCCCCTTTAGGACATTATCACCTTGTCCAGTCCTCTGGAGGGCCCTCCTCTCCCCTATGGGCCAGCGCTTCCTGCTAGCGCTAATTAATTAAGAGGGCAGGTTGGCCACAGTGGAGAGCGGGCCCAGAGCCTTTTCATCTACTACCAGACAGGATGCCTAGAGACTTATCGCCTCCTCTCCCAATAATGCCACTGCACAGCCTGCAGAAGTCAGTGGAGATTTAGGAACAGGTATGCTACATATGAAAAACTTTCTTTTCAATCTCTTGTGAGGTTGCTATAACTGCCTGTCTGCACCGTGTGCCATCAATTGACTTTATGGATAACCAGCACACTTCTCCTGTCTGTAATTTAATTTTATGATAACAATACCCACATCTATGATCCAGAAAATGTTACTGTATGTACTGTAACCTATGACAGCAGTAAACTAGACATTTATATTACAAGACACCACTTAATACCCGTGTGCAGCGCTACCTCATAACATTTGCACATGGTTCTTGTATACAACAGAAAAAAAGTGTCAGAGGGAAATAGAGCTGAGAAGCAAGTGGGGGAAATAATACGACCACATTTAATGAAAGGTTAAATTTTCATTTACTCACTATTGACTGAGCTGAAAGGGCCATTATTTATTGTATTGGCATGATGTGGCCCATTAGTGCTGTATTGGAATTGGTTTGGCTTCTTTTTCTCTCCCTTCTCACTGACTCTGTTGTTCAGCGTTGTGAGATCGCTCCAAGCTAAAGTGTGAGAAAAGACCTGTGTGTGTCTTTGTGTGTGTGTGTGTGTGTGTGTATGCATGCGTTTTCACATATGTGCGTATGAGAGAGAGAGAGATGCAGACTCCTCAAACTTTCCCTTCTGAATTCCTTTTGTTCATTTACCCATCGTCTGCATCTTCACATATCGCGCGGTGATATGGCCATCGATCTGTTGTTCTCACGATCCCACTGACACATCAATGACAATCTAATTCCGTTCAACGGATTTTATCGACCTCTGTCTCTGCAAAGTGACAAGACACATTGCGGCCGTGCGTAACCTAATAAAAGGGTGCTCTGCTCAATCCAGATTAAGTCACGAGACACTGTGGGTCCACCAACACACGGCACATTCATTTAGAAAGGCTTTCTAATTGGGGCTGGTGGAAGGGAGGCAAGAGGTGCGAATGTTGCTTGGTTTCAGTCATAGAAACCCTCCCTAACACCATTTATTCATTTGTTTATTAGCATCCTGGTGCACACAAGACATTATTGCAATAATGAGGCAACATCTACATAATTCCACGCTTAACTAAAGGGCCCTGAGGCCAAACTTTGCACAGATATTCCAACACAAGATCAGGTCAATACCGTTGAGGTTAATAAGGCTGTATATACGTTGTGAACTCTTGCTTAGAAACAGTACATTAAAGCATAATTGAAACTCCTGATCTGCACGTCAGGAGGTTTTTGGCCTTACCGTCTTGCTTTATACATAATTACTTCACTGTTGTTGCTATGTTGCTCAAAAGGTCATTTTAAAAAATGTATGTACAATGGATGGCAGTAGAAAGTGATATCCACAAGAACTGTACAACTACAATATCTGAACGAAGTGAAGAAAAGTTTGTCACCCCTCTGCCCCTTATTTATGTGCTTTTGTATTAGTTTTCTCCTTTACTATATTTAGGGCTTTTATTATTATTATTATTATTATTATTCTTGGTTTTGGAAAAAATGCAAGAAATTATTGCTGTTATTTTGAATTTTTAAAAATAAATAAAAATAGAAACAGTTTTTTGTGTGAAAACTGAATTCAAAAGATACATTTGCAGTGCAAACCTGTTGTATTTGAAGTCTTTCTAATTAGTTTGAGCTATCCTGGTGGCTACTGCAAAGCTTATTTGTGTATTCTCAGTTTTTGGCCTGTGTGTGGATAACATTGTTCTCTGGTAGCAGGAAACAAAACTTTTAAAATACGGCTAAAATTTTGGTTGCTTCTTTCAGAAACTCCTTTTCTATTTTTTTGGTTTTTCTGTTGGCCTTTCACTTTGTCAGCTAGCACCTGAAAGCTTTAGCATCATTTGCACTGCCGCTCAACAGTAGCTGTTTTCCTGTTTTGTGGCATAAAGCAATTCCTTTGAGCTGTAGAGCAATATGGAATACCTGTTAAAACAATTTCACTGGCTCACAATGTAAAATGTTATGTAGACGCTGCCATTCCTTTTGGTCTTAATGCAAATTGTAGCCCTTCAAAATTAATCTGGTTAACATTTATTGATGCTAAAATGCTACATAGCACGTATTAATAAAGGTTCACCTCACGCTGGAATCTGCACTGCTGTGACCTGACCTTGGCAGAGAAAGTCTGGCCTCCTACAGTATTTCTGAGATTTTATCAAAGAAAGCTAAATAAAAGCACTCTGACAGAGGGCACCAGATGGCCCAGGCTTTAGACAGACTGGCATGACTAGACAGACTTCTCAGTGTCACATTCACATGGACATGGACATGCACACACACACACACGCACACACACAAACACATTCGCAACAGTGTCACAGAGGTCACTGTGCTAAGAATGGCAATGCCACTGTGAGTGCCATCTGGCAAACGGGGGTCAAGGTTACACCTCCGGGAGCTGTGACCTGAACCAACTGAGCTCATTCACTGAACGTTTTTGTAGATCAGACAGGCTACAATCTTTGTTCATGGTTTTCTAGATTTTGCAGATTGCATTTTGTTTTGTTGCATTTCAGTGTAATGACTTTGGAATATCTGCTTTGTATCATCGTCTATAACACAGTACTCAACATGCACCTACACAGAACACGCATACCTGCATGCTCTTCAAATCTTACGACTCCATCATTTCCCCTTGACACGCTTTCTTTCCTCCTGTTTCCTAAACTCTACACAAACAGCGTGAGGCTTTACTGCCTTGTTTTCTGTCTGTCGGTGCGCTGTGCCAGCATCCGACACCAGCTCCCTGCCACTTTCACAGGCTGTAAACATCTGAGCAAGGCCTTTCATCTGGTCAATGTGGCAAGGGGACCCAGGGGCTCTGGATTAGCGCCACGATAAAAACAGGCTCCCGCACTTGGTTTAGCAAGCTTCAAGCCCTCCACTGTGACAAGCTGTGTTAAAATAAGCCAATGGAAAAAAAAAACCTTCACAGGCAAACACCACAAATTAATAGTTTCCTCCAGAAGGCAAACTTGTTTCAGAAGAGGCTCATTAATTTAGCATTAAAAATGGCAAGAACTATTTTGACATTATGTTGCTATTTTAGTGTTTTGTCATGTTTGCATGTATTTTTCTTAGACCATTCAATAAGAATTGTGATACACATTACAATATATTATTGGACATAACATTCTTTTCTGTTAATGATTGGTAATTCAGTAGATTTTTATATAGAAGGCTTATTCCTCAGAGTAAATATGAACTCAAAACTAAAGTGAGAAGTAATTATAAATATATACATTTTTCATTTTTTTCTTGGCGCCTCTGCTTTATTGGATAGTGTAAGAGTGATGAAGATGGAAGACAAAAGGGATGACAAGCAACAAAAGTCATGAGTTAAACTCCAAACATTGCAAGCCCATGGCATGTACCCTATCCTGCAGAGCCACTATCTGCTCTGGGCTTTTTTTTTTTAACTTAACAGTAAATCTTCAGAAGCAAGGTGTCAGTCAGCTCCAGTGTCATCACAAGAGATGATTTCATTCATCTGTCTATATATAGAGGCATATGGACACGGATATGTCTACAGTGTGTTTTATCTCATTGAAAGGGCAAGTGATTTTCTTTCACCGCTGTGTCAGGGTTGAGATGGACTGCGGTTCAACAACATTAATATTTAAGGAACCTCGGCAACTGGTCTCGCCCTCATCCATTATTTGGGTGCTTTCTGACACTCACGGATTGTTGTCCCTGGGTGACACACAGGCAGCATCCAAATCTTACCCCATATAGTGCAATAGCAGGAGTGTATTTATTCCCAATGGAGTTAGTTCGGATTCCTTGTTTGATGAGCCTTTGCCCTGGTGGGGACCTGCAAATGTAAGCAAATCATTTGGTATGCATTTGTATGAGATTACATATGGAGCAAGTGACATAATAAAATGCATGTTGCTCAGTCTGTTGAGTTAATTGTCTCTCTACCTTGCTTGCATGATGACCAGATAATATCTTCTTCCCCCCCCCCGCTTGAGGATTGCCACAGGGGAAACATTTTGCCTTTTTCTTCAATCTACTCATCACCAGTTTGAAATGATGTGCCCATATGCAGCATGTGTGCATGGATCTCAATAGCAGTACATCTCAATCTCATACACACACACACGCAGACTCACATACCTGGAAATGATTTCAAGGGCTCAGGGGAATGTGGCCCAGCCAACACCCCAGTTCTGACACTGAGAACCCCCCCAATCCCCATCCCCATGTCCCTTCACAACCCACCACCTCTGTGTCCTGTTTCTGGGGCCCCTAATGCATCCCCAGACCCCTTCCAGAGCAGAGGCTCTACAACATGCTGGAGCAAATCAAGTATTGACCTGAAGCAGTTATGTGCTGTAGAACATTATATTCTCATCCGGGTGGCGTGGTGACTGTAAAGAACACTCTGTTTGCCGTGAAACATGGCTTTGCTTATGCGCTCTGCTGCACGCCCAGGCGCCCACGACGCTCGTACATCAAGCGCCGGCCTTGTCGCTTGCTTTATTGAGAGAGAAAACAAAGGGTTGAGCCGGTTGGAGTCATTTTTTCTTGGGACGATTTTTCAAAACAGCACCAAAAGCTTTCCTTTTGGGTTTTTTTGGGTGGCCGAGGAGGAGCGAACGGGCAATAAAATTGATGAATGGCAGATTGATGGATTTCATTCCTCTGCTGAGGAGAAAAACAAGAGAGATGCACATAAGGTTTTGTTATGTTCAAGAGTTTGTGAAAGTTACTTATGACAGATGGAGACGCTTGCGTGAACATTTCCATGCACAAGTGATCATAGTAGTAGTTTTAGTAGTAGCTGTATTAGTGGTTTTTATTTATTGAGCCAGTTGGACAAATGTCCGGAACAGCAGGGCAGGGACATTGTGTACATTGTGGGAAATCATCTAAATGTTGACATCCCTCTTTACTTGCAGAGATCTCAGAAATGCAGGATGCAATGCTTCTAGGCACTGATTGAAATTTCAATTCAAAACATTATAGTGGATATATATATCTATATATATATATAGATATATATATATGTACATATGTGTGTGTGTATATATATGATATATATATATATATATATATATATATATATATATATATATATATATATATATGTGTGTGTGTGTGTATATATATATGATATATATAGTGATATATATATAGTGAATACCTGAAATAACTTTGAGTTTTTGTGATTTTTGACCAATTGCTTTTGCTGACAAACTGCACAACATAATTACCCAAGGTGTGGTCAGCTGAAAGGCTTTTGTGCCTTTCTTTCAGCTTTCTAAAAATTAACAACAGGATTGGTTATACCGTATTAATATGTACTGCAGCTTAGGACATTTTTTGTTCTAAACTAAGATTGTCAGTGACATCTAAATATTTTTCGTGGAACACAGCTGACTTCCTGCTTCTCTGCTGTTTGCCAGTTGGTTATAAATGATCTGATGCTAATGACAGGTTGACAATTAAGTTTTTTGCTCAACTCAACAAATGATTAGATAATTGGGGGTACACAGAAAACAAAAACAGCTCTTTCCCAGTGTGAATCAGTCCTCTCCTTGTGTCTCCCACAAACGTTCAGTTCCGCTTTTAAGAAAGCGGCACACCTGCAAAATGTTTTGTGACTTAATGAAATCCTGGGCGGTATTACGTTTCAAAACATAAAATTAGTAGTATATAAACGTAATATCTAGGAGAAAGGGTTGGAGTAGTCTATGACTGAGAAATTATACAGTTGTCATGGCATTTGAGTGCATTACTCAGTAAAAGTTATGTTAACAGGTAATAAATGCAAACATATTTTCTTTTAAATCAATTGCTTTTAAAAAAATATATAATGTTTAATAATAAGTTAAATTAATATTTAACAAAACCTCAATTTTTGATTCTTGCATTCTTTCCCCCGGTCGATACGAGGCCTTAGACTTTAATAATGAGCCATTAAACAATGTGTTCAGTAAATTGATCTGTGAAGAAACACACAATCACCAACAGCCACTAATGAGTTCCCATTTGTCTCAGAGAGCAGGGAAGAGACTGAGTGAGCAGCCCTTCATCCCTCTCTTTTCTCTCTGTTTCATTCATTTATTCCTTTTCTTCTCACTCTCTTCCGCTTCCTTTCCTTCCTTTCCTCATTTCATCCAATGCCCACCTCTGTATCTGTCCATTTCGCCTCCTGCTATGTTCCTCTCTCTCTTTTTTTCTAACTCTTCTTCGCTGTCCCCCCTTCCCTCCTAAAGGACACAGGTGACTGAACCCATGACTGTCCTGGCGTCAGAGGATGATACATAACAGCTCAGCCTCAAATGACAAATCCAGCCGACACTGGGCCGAGAAGAGACATATTGATTTTTCAATGATTAATAAGTGGAAAATAATTGTGTTTCATTAAGATGGATGGAGTTTCATTTAGTCCTGTCTCCTCTTCTTCACTTCAGCGCCAGGCAGGCAATCAAATCTGCCGCTACCGCAACCCGTTAGCCTGCTATGGCAACAAGGCCAGCCACATGTGTTTCTCTGTGTGTGTGTTTGTGCGCTGCTGCAGTTAGAGTATTGGGAGAAGGAGAGCAATGTGAAAAGGAGATGAGAGTCTATCTCTCAGAGGGGTACACATTTACTAGCAGCAATTGCAGGGCGAAATATACACATCCCATAGAGAGATCACATGTCGACCACAAGAATTGAACTTTTCATCCTGTGAATATTTCAACAGCACTGATTATGTTTACATACATAGAGATTTCCCCTCTGAACAAGATTTTTCATCCTGCTTTTAGGTCAACACATTGAAAATATCAACACTTGGTCAGAATAACCCTGGTTAGCTCATGCCCTTATTATGGGAAACTAGAAACCAGAAACCATTGGTGGTGATGACTGGCCAAATGATGGCACAAATGTTGGTCCCTCAGAATCAAAGAGCTTCTTTCTGGACTCGCTCACCACTTAGTGGTTATATAGATCACAGAAGAGGAAGAGAAAGCAATTTCCTCACTGATAGTAGCTTTAACATACACCAGAATGTACTGCAGCTACAAGCCGTGCTGCATTCTGAATGGGCGGTACAACTCAAGTGGAAAAACTTCTCCACTCTGTCTTACTTACAGGCCTTACCCACACATACTGATTGTTACAAGACCAGACATGTTGCTTAATTATGGGAAATGTGGGAATTCACTAACTGAAGTAAAAGTAGATAAGACAGGTTGAAGGGAAAGAGGCAACCCATAAAAGTACTCGGATAAACATCTCAGGTAAATGGTTTTTGTGTAGGTTGTACATGCAAACTCGCAGTGCATTCTGGGTACATTCTGATATGGTGTTGTGCAGTACTTAGCAGATGGTAAATTAACTCTGGCCACTGGCCAAGCACTTGCAAATTTTGTTAGTGGCCAGTGAATCCGTCTAACCTTGTTATGAGCTGTGCTGTTGGAAAATCATAAGCAAACATGGATGCAGTGAAGAGGATAATGTTTCACAGTTTTGCAGTTCTGCAGCTTTGTTTATGTTCAAATAAAGATGATTATACAGCAAACATAATCCAACATTTTCAGAATGTACTTAAAACTGTAAAGAACATACAGATAAATGAATTTTGGCAACTAGCAACTTAGGTTGTTTGGGTTGCTTGTCCAAGAATGTTCCCACCCTCGTACTTAGTATTTAGATAATTAGTTCTTTTGTATGGGGTGGGGTATGTGAATATAGCCATTTCCATTCCATTTTTGTGGACAGGGATACCTTGTTAACATGTTTATTTATAGCATTAAGGACTCTGACTTGAATCTATCAAATACTTTTTCATGTAACCTTGACAAAAACCCTAAGCAGAATATGGAATATTTGGGTTGCTCTATACAGTAAGGACTCTGAAGATGGTCACCACTAATTAGACTGTTCAATAGCAGACTACATAAATGTGGTATTAATACAAACTGTACAGGAGATCGTTCTGAATAGCCTCAGCAAATGCAGATCATTTAAATAATGTCGACATGAGCTCAGCATGAACATTAGCAAAATAACAAGCCTCTGGTATAAGACACCTTTGGTTTTAATGGAGGAGTCAGACAGCATGTAGACATTTATTATGGGACAAATCAATGCAGTTACCCAAACTACTGTACATCAACCATTACCTGATCAAGTGCTACAGCGTGTCCATTGAAAAAGACATAATAACATTATCCTGAGGGATAAAGCCATACAAGATAGGGCCTTGTTTTAAATGAAGGCATCGGTGGGGAGGGGGGTTCTGCAGCACCCTGGTCCTCCATCCCAGCATCCCTGTGTATCACTTTAATGTTCATATAATGACATCCCCTCCAAGTTTGTGTCATGGGCCATCAACAATCATAATTGTAAAGTGATTCATTGACTGATGTTGTCAACAGTGCTACTGTCAAGAGAAACTGATACCAGAGAAAGAGAATAGGGCCCTCTAATGAATATATCAATAACCAGTGACAGGTGAAGGAGTACTCCTGACGAAATTTCAAATAAGCTCTAACACCTCTCCTGAATGCCTTCATTTGTTTTGCTAGAGCACATTCTGCCAAGGCGAGAAAAGGCGAGAAAAATAACACAATTAACAGCAAAAGTCATGATATACTTTTTTTTGTTGTAAAAAAAGACTTTTCCAATTTCAGTATTTGTAAACTAAAAAAGAAAGTTTGATTTTGAATTCTAAATTGCCCTGTCTTTGTTCTTGACTGTTTATTTAATGTCACCAGAGTCGGACCTCTTCACCCTGCGCATGCGCACCCTCATAACTCCTTTTGGATGCCGTGCAGCAGAACAGTATATGATACCACCAGACTTGTGTCTCAGAAAGGATAGCTCACTTCAACATTTGCTCATATCAAGGACACCATAAGTGATAACCTCAAATTGCTGGGGACCGATTTGTCGTCTTTCGCCCTGTGTGAGTGTTTGTGTTTGTCTTTGTGTCCGTGTATAATCACCTGCACACTTCACAGGGGAACACTAGTGATACATCACCCAAATGAGGTCCAGTCAGGGCCATGATCCATCACCCAGTGTCTAGTCTAACAGCAAAGGTAATGAGAAAAGAACCTATGCAACATTGATGGGGCCTGGCCGCCGACAACTCATGGACAGTGGTATTGATGGCTGACTGAAGGAGTGACCATCACTAGTAATGGCTATTTAGGGTTATGAAACGGTAAAAGGAATGATGTGGATGCACATTTTGTTATTTTTTGAAAAGGCTTTAACATCACTGTAATAATTAGTGTGTTCATATACGTGCGTGTCCTCATGTGTATATGTCGAGTATATGACGTGTGTGTGTCCACATGCACTCATCTCCTGCGTACACCTGTCATCCTCACCCAGTCTGGGGAACAAAAACCTGGCCGAAATGCAATTAAAGGGGCACTGTGGTGCTCCATTGTCACATCACGCTGGGGCTACCTCTCTCTGCCTGCCGCATTAATAGGGTTTCAATTGCCAGCGCCCGCTTCTTAATGGCTGATTTATTTCATTTTAATACCCTTGTCATGAGGTAAGGCCTGGACTGTGGGTCGCATAATAGGGGGCCATTTTCCTCTCTTTCTCCAGCGGGAATGCTTGGCTCTAAAGATCTCCATTTGATATGTGGGCCACAACCCTTTTGACTGAGGCAGTGGGGGTAGATGAGATTGGGGGATGGGATATTTAAATATAAGAGGTGTTATACATACATATTCATAACCGCCAACTTATTAAAGATTACTTACATGCAATTGAATGGATAGGTATCAATAATGTTGGTCAAAGTTGCACCTGAACGTAATTATAAAGAAAGAGCGGACAGTATCATAAACCAGAATATCATTAGTGAAAATGATCTGGGACATAACATACATCATATGTGTGCAGCGATATCTAAATGTTAGCAAATGCTTTCCCAGCATCACTGTCTTTGTCTTCGTCTCTCTCTCTCTCTCTCTCTCTCTCTCTCTCTCTCTCTCTCTCTCTCTCTCTCTCGCTCGCTGTTTTGAATTGTAGGACAATGACAACCTTGTTCCCAAGAGAAACTCAATTGACTGGAACCTCTGTCATTTAACACACTATTAATCGACTAATGTGCATCACATCGCTATGCAGCATAGGTAGATGAGGACCACGGGGCCTTATCAGAGTGGATTATGGGAAATTAGCTGAAGCAGCGACAAAACAGGCGCGTTCCTGTCTTTTCTCACCATCACATGAGCGTACAATCAGCTGTGGCAGAGCGGATGTTGCTGTTTGAGATTATTTGCACAAAGGCGATTATTCTAATCACTTAATTCCAGCATTATGAGACATCTGCTCTGTTAAGCTTTATATTTCCATTTCCCCAGACAACTGTGTGCAGCCGAGACTTCATCTGTATCATTACTCACTACATTGTTTTACTCAAACAACGCCTGTATGATTAATGAATAGGCAAAAGACAGTGTACAGCCATAATTCTGGCAAATCAATTACTCATGCTAAGGAGGCCTGTGTTGCAGATCAGCCATAATACAGTTAATCATACACTTGCAATGGGATGCATGGAGTCAGTCATTCAGTGTGTGGGTGTGATAATCAACACTAATGTATTAAGTGTTTACTGCGTGCATGCGAGGGGAGGTGTTAATGCGTATGGTACAATGCATACGTACAAGCATGCTCTGCAGAACATACAGTGTTTTGTTGAATGCATCCTTGTAATTGCATTATGTACATTACATGTCGCTTTTCTTGGATATCACACAATAAACGAAGAAGGCATATGCTCATGCGTTTGCTCTACATCATCCTCCCCAGCACATGCTGTTTACAGTACGTAGCACCCAACTGTGCGCTGCAATCGGAATGTTTCCATTTGCATAAGAGGCTTTGAATTTGAATGTCTCCGTTGTAATGATCATCAAAGGACAGTTGTGGTGATAAAGTAATCCCAAAAGTTCTGTTAATTAAAAAAAAGACCAGTTTCTGAATGCATGATGCACATACATATCACACACACACACTGACATTTCCACACATCTTCTTACAAATATAATGACGTCCAAAACATAAATCATTATTTCAAATATGCTCCTCGAGCTGTCAAATGAAGTATATCCTGATTATGGAGCTGGGATCCATCCATCTGGGCTCACTCTTCATTCTGGCCTAACGGCTCTAATTAGCTTTCTGTCTATAGACTAATCTTTCATTCATCAATCGATTGATTTCCCTGTCTTCATTACTACTAGGCTGACATTGTGTCGCTGAGTTGAAAGCAAAGATGGCCAATCCTGTGCAAAAGGTTAAACATGTTAGGCTTGGCAACTAGCAGCAGACAAGCCATTGTTTGGGACAGGTTAATAAATTAATATATCATGCTTTTCTTTTTCTATCAGTGGATGGCCATTAATAATTACATACTGCTGAGGAAATGTAGTGATAACGAGACATGAGCATACTGTGCTAAGCTGTTAGATTTTCTAAAAGAACAAAAATCAATTAAAGTAGTTGCTTTGTTTCTACTAAAGCACTCTATTTACAGCTGTGAGCTATATGCTGCGAATAAATGTAATCACCCATATATGTCAAACAAAAGCATGCCAATAATTTTAATTTTTGCTAAGAAGTTAACATTTTTAAACCATTTTATATCCATGTGATTCACATTGTGAGTTGCAGTTATGTCATATCTTCAGTTTAATTGAATATATAAAATAAATAACTGTTATGTCAGTCAACCAATGGCCTTGCAAAAACGATTAAAGCACCAAGAGGCATCTGTACCTCCTCTCCAATGAGGATTAAACCCACTGTTGGCTGGGCTGTGGCCAAGTTTATTCATGTTTCCACCACTATTTCCGATAATCGGACTTTTTCAGCCGTCTCCCCCTTATGACATCGTTTCGTTGCCTCCACCATGCTCCACCCACTGATCTATCTATCGTGCGACGCCAGTCACGGTTCAAAGCGGAGATTACCTTGGTTTTATTTAGAAGAAGTGGGTAAACTTTTCTAGTATGGTTCCAGTATGAACCTTTGCACAGAGCCTGCTGCGCCTGTCAATGAGAAAATAAACAGATGTACATTTTTTGTTTATAACTACTCTGAATGATGGATTACAGCACACAGATAGCGGTAATTATCGGAAAACCATTAACATTCCGACACTATCCATACCCTGTATCGTACTTTGGACATGGGATTTAGGATCTACAATATACAGGGAACATATGCTGAGCGGAATAAACACTTGCTTAAATCCACTCGCCTTGCCCTTAGGTTATCTTTACCCTATATTTATTTTTATCCACATTTTCCCTGATTCCCTATGTCTCTCTTTTTTCTCCACACCAAGGTGTAGGGTTTACAGTAATGCAGAGTGTATGGGAACCGCAGTGGCATGCATTGTCCCTATTTGACAGTGTCTCAATAGATAATCTCTGAGTGTCTTGGATTTCGTTCAATCTATTAACCATAATGGCATATATTTAGTGCTTTCTAACTTTGCCTTGGGCTTCTGTCATCCTAACACAGCACTGAAAGTGGCAGCATGTTAAAAGCAATGGAACAGCACGCTATCTGGTTGTTTATGAGAACTGAAAAGCATTTTGTTTACATTGGAGGAGAGACAATGTATTTGTAATTCACAGCAATAGAAGCATTATAGCTTTCAGTGTTGTGAATGTAGGCGTATTTTGAGAAAAACTGATAAACCCTAATAAACCCAGTTGACTGGAGTAGTTTGAATGCAAGGTACTATTGTATTTCTGCAATGAATGTCAACAAAAGCATCTGGTATCATACAGTAGAATGAAAAGCTGAAGTCTGCATACAAAACACTTGAGCATTTCATGTAAATCCAGGGATACAGTGGGGAGGAATCACACTAAATACACCTAAGCTCAGCTCCTAGCTTACAGTATCCCATCCTATCTGCAGAAATACACACACAGACACACACACGCACACACACACAGAAGGCTAACAAGAATCTGATTTCAATACAGCTTACATGGTAGTGTCAAACTGGTGTGAGTTACAGTATATGAAGATAAGCTCTTAAGGGGAAGAAAAGGCGATGATCTGCTGCGCATATACATTTTTTTAATCTTGTTGATGTTAGCTATCTGATACATTAGTTTGCTGAAATATTACACTCTTATTTGATATTTGTTATTGGCCAGTCAAGTTCTGACCACCAGTTGATGTCAGGTACACAGCTACAGTATATACAACCCGGTCCAACCTGAAAAAAAATGCTATTTACTTTCCACATTCTGATGTCTTAAATTCTGGTAATACACACATAACGCATAAAGTATGACCATATTATATTATATTATTTTAATATTATTGTTTTTTCCCCCAGTTCAGTGAATAAAAACTACAGTTAAGAACTGGCCAAATGGACAGTCAGTTGTTTGATCAGTGTCATTAGCTAATCTCATGAGATGAATTTGATAGCATTCAGCTAATGCTAGTAAAGGTTATATCATTACTCCATTCAACACTATATAACTTCATGTGTACATTTTAAGTTCAATTAATATCTGTACAGTTGGACATCCTTCCATCACTGCTGTAGTGGGCCTCTAGTGTTTTTCTAAAAAAAATAATTTTAAGGGGTGGAACAAAAGTGCAACTACTTGTTCACATAACATAGAATCAAAAACATTTACCTGCAACTTAAAATACTGTCTTTTCCATTGCAGTAATCTTAGTGAGACATGTTTAATACAGAGTGGTATTCATCAAAAGAGTGCTAGAGCAGCTTTGAACACATCAAAAACAGATTAAACCATTAGTCAATTTGTTTAGATTACGATACCTTCGCTGTTCCATTAGTCTTTGTTTAAAGGAACAAACTCTACTTTAAGGACTGTTACTCCCTGCTTCACTAAGTTACAGTACAGCAGCAGGAGACACAGTCTGGTCTTCAGTTGCACTGGTTATGGGTGGATAAGGAAATGAACCATCAAGATTTGTCCTAATCTTTCCTTTCCATCTCGTTAAGTCCAAAATGACAATACGAACATGATGGCAAGAGTACGTATTCTGATAGCTTTGCCATTTCCAGGTTAAACTTGATAAGTATAGGACGACATCTTGTACTTTGTGAATCGTCTTACATCACTGTCACTGTATGTAGCATATAAAAACAAAAACATGAGGCCTATTTTTTTCTTGTGCTCATTTCTGCCCTCCCCATTTCTGCCAATAGCCATGGTGTTGCATGATCTACAGTAGAGGCATTTGCTAATCAACCCATAGAGTTATGCTGCAGATCTGGGAGCAATTACGTCCCCACACAGAGCCCATATTTACAACACACACACATACACTCACATACACCTATACAGACCCAAGCATACTTTCTCTCTCACACACACACACACACACACACACACACACACACACACACACACACACACACCGACACACAGTTAGAAACACATCAATTACCAGGGCCAGCATTTTACATTTAATCTTCTTATTGGATCCTTGTTAATGTTAACCACTTCCTTCCCCTGCAGTTTATTTTGCTTTTGTGCATGTGGCCTCTGCTCTCAGCGAGTGTTCATGCACCAGATCATCCATAACCAGACAGACAGACAGACAGACGGGACACACACACACACACACACACACACACACACATACACACAGAGCAGCTGGCTTTTCTGGCAATTTATTTCTACTTTTCACCTTAAACACAATGGTAGAAACGGGGCATGCCCCAGTTCACTTTCTTCAAAGTGCGCATATGTATTGACACAATAATCTAAAATAAACTTCCACGAAACAAGATACTCATGTTTTTTGCTTTTGAAGCAATCTGACCACAATCTCACTTCCCATAATGCTTTCACCGCTGTTTGTTACAGTAAAGGTGATGATGTTATCATGTAAAAGTGACCAGGCTGCATTTCCCAGAAGTACCTTGCTAAGATCATCTCTTTCCATTGTGAGTCACTAGAAAAGGAGAAATAAGCCTGTGTGAATGGTTGCCCAGAATTTTAGTGTTGTTTGGGTTGACCTCAAGAAACTGTTAGGATCTCAACGCTACACCAAAAAGTGTGAAGCTGAAGTTCAGGAGAAACGAGCATGCCTAGTTTATCTGTTTTCATTTCTAATACTAGTGCTGCAGGCACTACTAATGATGAACCTTTTTGTAAAGGTTGTATAATAAAAGACATTTAAAATAAAACAACAAGATATCAGTATTTACAAAGGGAAGGCATGTCCTGTTAGTAGTTACTATAAGTAAAGCAACATTAACTGATCCTTCAGATGTTGTTATGGGCGGCATCTATATTAGTGGCATCAACACAACTGATAACCAAAGGCTTGTATAGATCCTGACCAGGAAACCTGGTAGCAAACCTACAATAAAGCAGGAAAGAAAATAAAAGACACATTTTATTTTATTTTAAAATACTTCAGCAGATGCAGCAGGATGAATGAATGTTTAAATATGCTGTCAATACAGTATATCTGTGTAGCAATGATCATTTCTTGCACAGTAAATTGCTTAACGTTTAAGGTGACTCAGTTTCTGTTCTAATGTACTGAACTATGTAGGTTGATTTCTTACTATCTTCCTGACTTCTGTGAGTGAACTGCCCACCCTATCGTGCTTCCACATTCAATGCACAAAAGTTCCCACCACTTATCAAAAAGCCTGAGCACTCCACCCCTCCTTCTAGTCAGTGCAACATTTTCCCTTTCTAATTACGTAATCAATGGCCTTTTAAAGGTACAAGCAAATCACCATCATGGCGAGTCGCTGACCCTCTCTGCGAACCTTTGAGGCTTAGAAAAACGAGATTTGTACCAATCAGGGAGAGCTGACGCTTGACTTGGAGCCACGGACAGAGAGTCAGGACCCCTAATTAGGACTCCTAACCCCATACTGACAGACAGATTTGTTTTTGCCTTGCACAGTGTTTGGCCAAGATCTGCTGGGACCCCCAGATCAGCAGATATGCAGCGAGGACTACCAGCATCCCGCGTTTGGCGTTCATTAACTGACTTGTTCAAACAAAACACAATCAAACCCCAAAAGCTGCCTCTGTGCGCAATCCAAATAATCGAAATAATAGGTCTTTTCCTCCTCTCTTTACCCCACAAAAACCTAGGAATATGGCTCATACTGCAGGAATTAGTAGCTGTAGTTCTGCTAAAAATAGATTCAGACAAAGAGAAAAGAGAGGAAGAATCACATTCACTTTGAAGTCAAATAAGTTCAATCTTTTTGGCTTTTTTGTGAACTTTGTTGCACAAGGACAATATGACATTCTTGGAAAGGAGGTATAGAGTCTTCATGCCGCTAATAATACTTGATCTGGTGCATTTCAGTTCAGACATGGGGGGCTTGTTGGGTAAAGAGTGAATCCAGGCCGGCAGTGCTTCCTATTAGGCATCTCTGGTATTTTCCAAACAGCTGCCTTTGATTATTCGCAGCAGGGGCTGCCACAATACTGCCATGAGATAGCATCAGCTGCCTCCAATGGTACAGCCAGGGACAGGCAACAAGGACAGGATGCAGATGCAAACTCACTCACACACACACACACACACACACGCTCAGTCCGAGGGGTGTGCTCACATAGACACACACACATGCCAAGTAAAGACAAAGGCCAAGTGGCGTGGAGGAGGAAGAGGAGGAGGAGGAGGCGATGGCCTGCAGTGGCTCTTCAGGGCTTCCTGTCTTTTTTTCAGTCCCTGGAGGCCAAAGATACTTCCCATGGCTGGTCACGCTCATCCAGACCATTTCACATAGAATCCAAACCTTATTTGATGTCATACATAACCCCAAACCAGCCAGACCCACTTCCCCTCCCTGGCAACCATTTTTATTAAGCAACTGACTGATGCTTTTACGGAAAGTGGTCTTATTTGCACAGTCAACCCCCCATTTTGCCGACATGAAAACTTAATAATTTCAGATTTCAGCATTATTATCAATTACTGCATTTTTAATACATTAAGCCATGATAGTCTTTTAAGAAGACACAGATGTCTCCGTGGGTTGCCTTCCATAAAATCTAATCTGATTAGAGATAGATTAAGGTGAGTTAGAAATAATGATAATTGTGACTCATTGCTTTTGCTTCAAATATCCACCTTAATGTCAGGATAAACAACAATATTTAGGAAACTGGTAATCAATTGCAGCATTAGATTATGGCACACAATCTCCATAATAACTGTAAATGGTGCTGTAGTCTGATTAAAATGCCAAGGTGAGGTATTCTACCACCATCTGTTGAATGGGGCTAAATTGAAAATAGACTTCAGGGGGTTCGGCGTGTGGGGCTGCTGTTGATGTCACCGTAGTGCTCATAGCCTTTTCCATTTCAGATCAAACCGAGATGAAACTTCCCCCCGCTGCTCGCCTTTACAGCAGGTGCTTCATGGTGTGTGCCGCTCTAAACTCAACCCCTCTTACCCACTGACATTTAGCAGACACACACATTTTGATCCCCCGCTGCCACGCTGCCAAATATTGAAAGGCAACGAGGAGCATAAAGAGCACGTATTTACTTAGCGCTCGGCAATGACACTGCACAGGGGGTAGAGAGAGAGGAGGAGAGAGAAGGAGAGAAAAAAGTCACCTGGGATGTATCTGTATCCATAGAAACCTCAATCAAAGCGGATTTGTGACCTCACGTTCTAGTCATAGGCTCTTTTCAAAAAACAGTTGAGGGTGAAAAGCAATTGAGTAGCGCTCAACATGCCAACCATCAAGCCTCTCAGTTCACAAGAGCCATTTGGCAAATAATCAGTTTGTTATTTGTCTTAAATAGTGCCTAATTAAAATGGTGACCTCTGCCAGGCACCCTCTTCCTACACCTAACCTAAACAGGAAAAATCTGTTTAATTGCAGCTGGAAAAAAAGAGCAGGTCTTTTTTTTTGTATGGGGGGTGGGGGGTTGGGGTGGTGAGAGGTAATTGACCCTCTGTGAAACAAATGAATCCCCGGGGGAATCTGGCTCAGATGGATGTTTAAATGCAAACAGTAGTCGATCCACTCACAGGAGAGGGCCAGAACCACACAGTCCCTCAGTCCCTGCTGAGATCCTATAAAATCAAATCAAAGAATCTGACATTTTCACTAACCAGAGGCCCTGGCACTGGTTCCGCTACAATAACATATGGACTAACGGGACAAATTGAAATGAAAGTTGTAAATGAAGCTCACGTTAAAATGCCTGAGATCAGAGAGAGGGAGGGGAGGCAGAGAGAGCGAGAGAGAGAGGGCGAGAGAGAGAGAGAGAGAGAGAGAGAGAGAGAGAGAGAGAGAGAGAGATTAGTGGTTAGGTGAAAATGTTTATTTTCACACTTCAAAGTTCCCAGCTCAGTGTGTGTGTGTTTAAGATCAACAGACCTTGTGATGAACAACCTGTTCCATGCTGGAAATACATTCTGTGAAACACAACAGTCCTCTGTAGAAACCCTGCAAAGCACTGACTGGGGAGTATTGAATTACAACTCTACTATACTGTGAAGCAGCAAGAGAAATACACTTTTACTCCCCTTTCAAAAGATGTCACTTTTATCTGCATGTCTCAACCTCGACATACAGACACAAATCGAGCCTTTTTATCTCTGGAAGAAGCAGCTCAGAAACCTGCTGAATCAGTTGCAACGTGCTGAACCGCACCTCCACATCATGACTGCTTACCACAGTTTGCTGTGTGTGCAGCAACTGTACGGCACAGTCAACAGCAACCACTTAAGAAATGATTTGTGTTCCTATTTTAGTGAGATGCACATTCTCTGTTTTTTCACTTGAATTTTGACATTTAGGTAGTTGTTATAGGTGGCGTTCAAAGGACAACAGTGCAATGTTAAATTTTTAGCTGCATAACTGGGAAGCATTATTTCACTACTGGGTGTAAATCATGCATTTCCAACATGACTGCTTTTCAGGAACTTCTGTAAGAAAGTGAGCCTCATTTTTTAGCTTGATGCTTTTTGGAGTGTTTTGAAAGACTTTAATAAACCCCCCAAAAGAACCGAAATGTAATAATTTTCTCAGACAACTGAGGGTAATCCTTT
Source organism: Siniperca chuatsi (assembly GCF_020085105.1). Classification (NCBI taxonomy): domain Eukaryota; kingdom Metazoa; phylum Chordata; class Actinopteri; order Centrarchiformes; family Sinipercidae; genus Siniperca; species Siniperca chuatsi. The sequence continues at coordinate 10,989,402 of NC_058060.1, forward strand.
TTTGGATTGAAATTGAAAGTTTCTCAAAAATGTTTTAAGTTTAAGTTTTAAGTTTTTAAGATTTTCAGTAAAAATCGGGAAGGATGTGTCAAGCACTTCGGAGACCATAAAATGTGAGATTTTGTGCAAAATAACAAAAATGTATACATCATAACACATAACAAAGCAGTGAAAGGTATATGGGCATAGGTTATATTGCAAAAAAAAACAACTGAGTTTGGTCATTGGTGACTTTTTATTTACGACTACATTTCTGCATAAAACCATACTTTCTTTTTTAAAAATAGCATTCCTTCTTAATAGATGGCACACACATTGTCAGTTGAGGAAAGGATTAGGGAAGACATGCATCAAGGGTCCACCACAAAAAATGTTAAGTGTAATGTTAAAAAAAAAAAAAAAAAAAAAAAAAAAAAAATATATATATATATATATATATATATATATATATATATATATATATATATATATATATATATATATATATATATGTATGTATGTATGTGTGTATATATATATGTGTGTATATGTGTGTATATATACATATATATGTATGTGTGTATGTATGTATATGTACACACCCTGATCCTCTTGCATGACTTATAATCAGCCTTGGGATCAGAAGTTATATTTCTACTGAGCTCAACAGGGACCTGGCCTTTAGTGGCCTTTGACATATGATTGAAGCCACAGTCGTCTGAGCCACCAAGGCTTCCTGTCTCTAAAAACCCTCATTTGGAGTACCAAGAGATGGCAGTATTTCACAGAATATGTGGCAGCGCGCGGGGAGGTGGGGGATTACCAGGAGCCACTGCAGCACTGGTTTACAGCTTCTTCTGTTTGAATTGAAAAAAAAGGTCTTATGAGAACTTGTAAAGGAATATCTAAGGAGCATATTGTCATCCCATTCTTTGTTACATCTCTATATGTCTCTCTTTAATATTTACATCTCCCTGCTGGATTGAATACCGCTACTGGCCCTCAGTTCCAGTGTGTGTTTAAAAGATAAAAGAGTGAGTTGTAATGTTGACGAAGTAATATACTGCATCAGAGTCAATTTATTTGTTAAAACACATGGAGTCGTTTCCTGTGAGCTAGGTTTACTATCAAAGACTGGTGCAAAGATAACTGTCAGTCTTGCTTTTATTAGACAAGACTGTGATCAAAAACCCTGAAGATTCAACTGTTTAGTAAAATACAGGGTATGCTATATTTCAAAATATATTTTTAGAATACAGAACAATACCTTTCTATAATTTTATTTTATTTTAAAATGTAAAATAAATAAAAACAAAGCACTTTCCTGATGTATACTGCACCCATCCCATTAACAGTGATGCAATTTGATATTAGATTTACGCTCTCTGCTTATAAGTCAATATCATCCAGTTTGGCGACACACTTATTTGTGCCCTTGAATGAGATGTTTGTGAACCGTGCATTGAGAGGCAGCTGCTCAAATGTTAGGGGAGGAAATCAAATCTAAATAAACAAGTTGCACCAAATGTTTCATCAGCTGTCACGACGCGAAAGGAGGGTCACACAATGAGAATAGAGACTTCCTCCTCTCTGTCTCCCTGCGTGGTTTTGGAACGCCTGCCAAAGTTTTGACAAGTGTAACATTTTCACGAAGTCAATATGTGAAAAAAAAAAAAAAAAGGAGATCCAGATAATCAGCTCCTGACTAGTTTAGCGAGTACTGACTGTTGCAATTCATTCTTTACATCTTTGCATAAATTCTCTGTATTCAGCAGCAGAAGTATAAAACTGATTTATTTATTTCATTGTTGATGGAATAAATTGAAAGTACAGTAATTTAATTCATTTTTTTTTGTCTCTGGCTCCTGTGTGTTTGGGAATGAATGTGTGTGTGTGTGTGCCACTTTGCAGATGTACAGTACACGAGTGACATTGCATGTCGGTGTGTGCACCAAATGGCATATGTTATGATGTGCGTGAGTTCCTCTTTTTTGTTTCCTTGTGTCCTGTGCATATCTGTGTATCCTCACGTGTGTGAGTGTATGTGTGTGTGTTACAGTGTGTGGAGGGTAGAAGTCAGGCCTAGGCCTTTGTAATGAGCAGCCTGGGTTCTTTCTGGTTCAGCTGCTCCTCTCCCTTATTTCACGCTGCGCTGCTCTCCAACTCCAGTGGCCCAGTCACTAGAGTCCCGCGTCTCTCTCTTCCTCTCTTCCTCTCTCAGTCTCGTTGGTCTATCTTATACCTTTTTCTGTCACTCTCTTTCCTCAGCTTATTCCCCCTTTTTTGATTTCCCTTTTCTCTCATATTTGTTTATCTCCTTCCCCTTTTCCCTCTCTCTGTGTTGTTGCACTTAAAAATCTCAAATGGGGAACAGCGAGGGAAAGAGTGAGGGAGAGGGGGAGAGAGAGGTAAAGGAGCATGCATGAATGGTCACTACTGCCCCATACCATTCATTCCAGTCAGCGAAGGGAACTGCCCTCGAACACTCCACCTCACCTCCTCCCTTTCCTCCACAGACACCACCACCTCTACAGGCCTCTGTGGAGCAAAGGGGCCTGAGCTGCTTTAGTATAGAGTGGTTTTAACAAGATGTTTTTGCACACACACACACACACACACACACACACACATGCACTGCGTGCACACACATGCGCACACAGAAACTGTATTACCAATCCCTTCTTCCACCCCCCTTCCTTTCCTGTATCTCCTTTAAAAGCCACTATTTCCGGAACCTCAGCCAGCTATTTTTTATCTTCCACTCTCTCTTACATGTACTATATCACTACTTTCTTTTCATTTATATGACCTTGTATATAAGCACAGTTAAAGTCACTCAGACATACTGGAGCAGTAAAGGTATGGAAAAGAATGAGATGGCTGAGTCCCCTCTATCCATCCAGTGCATTTGCCCACTGAAGCTTAGAGTACAGATGCCTCACTATAGTCCTGCATACACACACACATTCAATGAGTGCATTGAAAAGATGAAGGCATGAACAAATATGGAGTATTATTAGAATAGTAATAAAAGAGGGGGGAAATGCGACTACGCCTTGACTTATTTTCCTTCTTTTGATGAGGGGGAAGAAAGGATGTTCCACAAAGGGTCCAATAAAAGCAGGCTTCTCCGAGTGGAGGCAGAGCGACATGTTTTTGAACTCCGGGGGAAGACGGCTTCCAGGCCACTCTTTTGAATGGATGGGAATCTGTCAGTTACTGAGGTAAAGGTGTGCTGTGGAATTTAAAAAGTTCACTGGCCAAAGCTGATGAATCTGTAAAGATTTCTATCAGTTGCTATTGACAGCTGTTAGCTTGTTAAATCAAACAACTTGACCGTTGGTTCTGTGTGGCGGTTAGTTCTTAAAAGGCAGCCTGTGAAAGGAAATTCATTGTTTTTTCAGTTCTACGGAGAGTTTGAATGTCACGGTTGAAATATTACTATGCTTTTATTTTGATTTTTGTACTTACATTTGCGTTTCAAAGATTTGTGTGTAATCAAAATTTTACAAAAATAAAAGAGATCACAATGACAACCAATTTTAACGTGATTATACTTCAAAATTTAGTTTTATCCTTAAAATAGGTACAAACATAGAAAGATGAACTATTTTAGTATTTAACACAAATCATTTTAGTATGAAGAATTTGTTTAATTACACATCATTTTGGACAAACAGTAAATTATCAGCAGATAGTCCACACATAATGTTGAACAACAAATATTGTTATAATAAATAATTGATTTTACTGAACTTTTCAATGCAGGTAGTGAAGTTAATATTTTAATCTCAACATTTTTATCACTGCTTTGGTTACAGATATTGTATTATAGCATAATGTGATGAAAGCACGTGTGTGTGACTGTTTGTGCGAATGTGTCATCGCATCACAAACATTAATGAATTGAATTCAAACACGTCTAAGACAAATTTTGGGCGGAATTGTTCAGTCAGCATTTTGACAGTATTTTCAATGTAATGTAATAGTATCAGGGATAATTCTACATTACTGTATGTAGTTTTTTCAGTGCTCATTTTGCAGTATTATGTGTCAAATGTCAGATGTCTTATTTGGGTGCAGAACTCTTCACACCTTGCTCCCTGTGACAGCGATCTTTTGGAGAATGAATCAATTTACACCACACTATGGATATTAAAGCAGGTGATAAATATAATCGTCTCTGGCGATCACCTTCCAAAGTAGCCGTGTAACTGTTTTCAGCGGCGTGAAATCCTTTATCAAGCCGTCGCTGGTTGACAGAAACAATTATCCAGAGAGGGAGGTAAATGAATAAAATTAGCACTTGGAGCCCTCTTGCACATTTGTGCCTGTGGCTATCACCGATGCAACGACTTCCCAAACTCCTATCACGAGCCCGGCACCAGAACGGCATGGGCTTTGTATCACACAGTAACCCCCGCCCATTTCACAATACCACTCCAAAAACACACACACACACACACACACACACACACACACACACACACTTAGCCTTACACTCCATGCGTAATCACACTGTTGTGCTTGGGCAGAGGCAGTAGGTTGCACTACATATATATGTGTGTGTGTGTGGTATACGTGTGTGTGCTCAACAGGCTTTAAAGCACAGAGGAACCTCGGTTCACATACTTGACATACATTTTTATTGCAACAGGAAACACTTAGGCCAAATGCTCCCATGTTCAGAGGTGACTTGCGGTTTTGAAACTGAGAGAGAGAGAGAGAGAGACTATTAAATGAGGTCATAATTGTTTCCTCCCTCCCCCCTATCTTCACTCCCAGCTCCTTCACCGGTCCCCTGCATAGTATTTCCTGTTAGGACGGCAACCAGACAGCCTTTATTTACCCTGTGCTCATTTCCCTAAATTAATACCCCTCGCCCACATCTATGGCATGGGATCTTGTTTTGTGAACCTAATAAAAGTTTGGTAAATGCTCCGCAATTTATTCCACTGGCAGCAACTGAGCCTGGAGTGTTGGGCGAGGTGGTGTTAGCTAAGGCCTTGTTTTTTAGTGCTCTAGTTATCAGCAGGGAGGATGTGCAACAAATACACACTTCCTCCAAGAACACTGACACACTTAACAGATTGGTCAAGTCCCACCCAGCTGCTCAGCAGTACACCATGTTTTATGGACAGGGAAAATATTTTGTGTAAATTGAAAAACTAACAAACTGTTGTAAGCTCAGTTCTTTTTTTTCATGTTGCAGTAAGGACACAGATACTCAGACAACAAACTCTGCTGAGGTTTTGTCCCAGCTATCGCCATATGCAAGGAGTTCTGTTCTTGCTGATGTAGCTAATTGTAGTGATATGTACTGTCTTTCCATGGAATAAAGTTTACACATTTAGTGGTGAGATGGAAACACATCATAGCATACTCATACTTTAACACGGAGAATTAGGTTACAGGGAAATTCTGCTACAGTATCTCTGGTGATCCCCAGAACTCCCCCGAGACTCCACTAAAATTACCGTTACAGAAGTAGAAAGCACTCACTATCTCTGCCAAGACTGCACAATCCTTGAAATGTGTTATTTTTAATAATAGAAAATGTTTAAAAAAATTTAAATCAGCATCTGGATCCTGACATCAAATTACTTATTGTGGGAGACAATCATATGATACTTGTGCCAGAGTTGGTTTTTTTTCATTCTAGTAAGTGCATGAGTTCTTAAGAAAATATTGAAAATGTCAACAAAAATAAGTAACTATCTCACCTTTTTAGGAAATCCTTTTAAAATAAATTCCTGAATCTTGATCTGCTCCAAAATCTAACGCAAACTAACAAATGGGTCCAAAAACCTAGCCTCCTTGTTTTGGGGTAATAAACTGATTAACTGTGTCATTTGTTTGCTTTAGCTTCCTTTACATCCTCGTCTACATTTGGTAATAATATGCTGTTTTCACATGTATTTAGGGACAACTCATCTTGTGTTACTTGTCAGTTCAAATTTAGTTCATTACAACACATGCTTCAGTAATATTACACGCTACGATTTCCAGCTACTCAGTAAGTGTGTTGTCTCAGACTCCACTCAAATGTGTTGAAAGAGCTACATCCTTTTTAAGAGTGTGCCACTGGTTATCTTCTTAACTCCTCAGAAATCTAATTTCTCTCTGGGCAAGCATTTAAATGCCTAATGACTGATAAGTACAGTTTGGACTGTGTGTGTGTGGTTCCTCCTTTAGCTGGATGGAGATAAGAAACTTTGCTGAGCATTTTTTTCTCTCCTTTCTCTTTTCCGTTGGGGGGCAGCGATAACTCCCCAGCTCTTCATTCGCTGCTTATTTGGCATCATTATGTGTAATCGGGCTAATAGAATATGTCAGGGGTAATACGCAGAGGTTGGGCATGATGAGGCTGCTTTCTCCTTTTTTGTAGAGGTAGCCGTTGCAGAATGACATCCATTGCAGATGAATCTTTGGAGTAAATAGGGGGTTTCGTGTTGCAAAATGAGAGGATTGATGCCATCCTACATGCCCCGTAACCAAAACTGAGAAAAGAGGAATGGTGAGAGAAAGAGCAACAGAGAGAAAGGAATTGGGATAAGCGGTATAGGATATCCAGGAAAAATACTATTGCTATGGCTAAGCCAGGAATAATGACTTTATTGAATTTGACTGTGGTGCATTACGGTCTTGCATTCTTGAATGATTGACTTGACTCTCTTTTAATGTTTTCTTTTCTCCATCTTATTTTCTCTTCTCCTCTAAGACATTCATCTTTGGACACACAGAGGCATAAAAATAATGTTTCTCAGAGGCGATCAGTAATTGACCTTGGGGTTTTTTTCGATATGCTTCAGTTCCAACAGAAATTGTACTCCACTAATTGTGTATAAAAATGTACTTTGAACTCAGTGGGGAACTTTAACTTGATTTTTGCCCACAACTGATGTCCCGGCGCTCTTTATATGTCAGTGTTTTGAATATACACTTTTTATTCAGTTGTTTCATGTCCCTGACACAAGTACAGTAGCTCATCAAAATCCAGCTCTGTTGTCATCTCCAAAGGCGATGCCTCTGCTTGAATAGTTTAAAGAGAAAGTGCACTATATTCAATTTTTGATGCCCCATTTTTTGGTGGTTGAAATTATATACGCATACTGTGCTCTCACAAACACCAATGTCCATGCTCCATCACTGACACACACACTTCCCACACACTCATGCATAAAAGCACAATATAAGCCACACATCTTACATACTCGCTCAGTCCCCTGACACACATACACACACATTCACTCACACCCGGGCAGAGTCCCTAAACCGTGACATCCAGGACCGTGCTATAATTACAAGGCAGATGAACACATGGCGACAAAGCAGTCTCGGGAGGGGAGCGGAGCAGAGCGGAGCGACAGAGGTAATGATCTCTAGAACAAAGAGGCAGACCTGGGAGAACAGGTTCAAGAGTCAGCCACAGGGCCACACAACACCACAGGCATGACCTTGGAGAACTTTCTGGAACACTCGAGACTCTCTCTCTCTCTCTCTCTCTCTCTCCGGCTCTCCCGTGCAACGCTTGTGTGTTCATGTTTATGCGCAAGTGTGTAGTGGCGCAGTTGTGCGTCTGCTCGTGAGTCTGTATGTGTGCTTGGTAGTGTGTGAGCGTGTTGCGTTCAAAGGCAGACGTGTCCTCGGGGGAGGAAAACCCTAGAAATTGGTTATTGTATCACTGAGGCTATTTACCTATTTTGGGGATTAACATATTTAATTCCCCTTCTTAATCCCGTTGGAGTTAATGCCCTCGCATTTCCAATTATCTGACTAAGTGTAACGCAGAGGGAGTCAGGGCTTCCTCTCTTGCCTGTAACTGGGTTTAGCATGCAGGTCACAGAGCTGTAGCTACAGTGTGTGGTGTTTTCAAAGACAACTTGTTTACGCAATGGTTTAATTGACTTACCAGACTGACTAACTTTGTGTTCTGACATTTTTTTAAATTATCACTTTATTTAACCTAGTAAGAATGAGGTGCAGTTGTAGAATGAAGAGTAAATTCTTATTTTTAATGTTTCCCCTACATATAGATTGTGAGACATTATATAGAGTATAGTTGCTGCTGTGATCCAGAATGCAGTATGCTGTTATATTGTGGCCTTTATATCTCAAACAGAAACAGCACCAGAGTGTGTAAGTGTGTTTGAAAAATCACTTTGTTTCAGGTAAATTAACTGCAACAGCAGCTGTGACGCTGGCAATTTACCGAACTATTGGCTGCTTGGAGGTCAGTATCAAAGACATTTGTGAGATATAACAGAGTGGTTTAATCAAAGATCAATTGCTTTAATCCACAAGAATTTACAATTACAGTTTGTCCTATAGTGATGTACCTTAATATTCAGCACAAACACAAATTGAGGGTTTCCTGCTGAAGTGAGATAGGCACCAACTAAAGAGAATAACAAATACTGCCACTAAATGGTTGCCGATATGAAAGAGAAACTATGGAATACATTCGTTCACTGAAGAATTACAAGAGTTTTGAACACTGAGAAATGAATATGAAGTCACCTGTTTACCTTAAAAATGAAGACAATTCTTTGAAGTGGTCTTCAAATATCAAGAAAGCATCTTCTCTTCACGGTCACCCAGCAATGTTTTTGCCTTTTGCTCCAAAATTAGGTTTCAATCAGATCCACCTGGTGTGGCTGGTTCCCAAAGCTGGGCTGAGTCACACACAATCACCCACTCTCTTTCCACAACACAAAAATATCTAGACAGCATATTTATGGAAGCGTATAGCCAAAACACAGGCACACACATGCAGACAGTACATCTGTGCATGTAAACACGCTCTCTCTGAGGATGTAATCACATGGGTCAGTCTGCTCAGTGTCAGTTCCCAGACTGGTGAAAAACAGAGGAAGCATGGGTTTTAGCTGCTTAAAAAGCCTAAGACTCTCTCTCTGTATTTCTGTCTGTCTGACTGACTTTTCTCTCTTGATGGACATTCATTTGTGAAAATTCCACACAAATCACAGCTTATAACTCAGAGGAAAACAGTATGGTAAGGATTACAGGACTGTATGTTGTCTATGCATGTGCAAGCATGGGCAATATGTGTGTATTGAAGCTGTTGTGTGTGCAATTCCTGAACACGTGATTGCACTTGCCCCAGCGCTGCCTTCCAAATTCACATCATCTTAAAATGAGCAGGAGATGCATGAAACGCTTCCTAAATGTACAGTATGTGCCCCCTTTTATGCGTCACAGCCGCTGATGATGAGTGCATTCTTCATTAACCCAATAATTACGCAAAGGCTGCACAGAGCAAACTTGTGAACCTTTAAGAAGTTTATTTTTTTACGCCCTCACACATTCGCCGTAATTACTGTGTGCCAGTTCCTGCACGCCGAGCAAACACGGACAGCATGTGCATCTGTCAGGTCCGATTAAAATCCCAAAGTTCTGCATCATTTAGGATTCATTTTGTTTAAAATATCCCAAGCGAAAAAATGAAATGTCAAGCTTGTTCTAAAACATGCTCATCCTGTCTTCAAGGGAATTTTTTTTTTACATCTGCAAATCTTGAAAGCAAGGAAAATTTAGAGACACTTTGTCTCAGCCAATATCAATAGGCTATTCAGTGCCATAACCATTACCCATAAGCCCTCTATTGTGGATGAAGACGCTCCCTGTCACAAGACTCCAGTCACACTGGCACATCTACAGAACGATCCTGCTAACAAACCAATAATGAATGCATCAGATTCATAGATGTAACATAAATCGGTATGACATACCAACTCATGGCATGTTGGCATGATTCTCATGTGCATGAATGTGTGTGTGAGTTGTGTTTTCTCTGATAAAAAAGGATTTGAGTTGTTATTGTGCAATATACTTTCACAAAACTACAGGAAGCCTTGTTGTGGGTTGACAAAACAACTGATCCAATCTCAAATTCACTTCTACTGAATATCAAAATTTCTCTGCCTTTGGCAATAAAACTCTACATATCCAACCTATGACTACCACTGTGGCATCCAACAAGTGCAAAACACATTATATTATTGCCACTGCTATTGTTTAATTCATTTAAATTTACACATGAGGTCATGTGAGGTTTTATAAACAGCTATGCAGATTCACCATCATCACGTACATTCGAACAGCAGGAGAACCGGATCTGTGCTCTTGGCGGTTGAACGGTGATAATCATTTGAGATCTACCTTTCCACTGCATTGGAAAGGTCAGGAACATCATGCATTGTAATGCATGAGGTTATGTAAGAGAACAGTTTGAGGCAAATGGTATACAGGCGAGTATACTATCGAAAGATCGTAAAAAAAGAGGTCAGGGCATTAGCTGACGGCAGTAACTGACGTACTGAATGTAAAAAAAAAAAAATCTAATGTTAAAGCTATCTTTGCCTATGCTTAAAATAACTTTTGGAAACTTATCAATCTAAGAGAGAATAACAATTTTGGGACTTTTGCTTGTCCTTGAACTCCTAAAACATCAAGTTTAGATTGTAATTTTCATCATGAAAATACACGTTTTTTTTGTTTGTTTTTGTATTAATTGTAGAATCTGGGCCGTTTCAATAAATGATGTTGTGTAATGTCGAAAAACATGGATACCAATTCCTTTAAATTCATGAAGCATTTAAATATACTATTTTAAAATCCAACAGCTGTCTGGTTTTGTAACAACTCTTGATTCAATCTTGATTCTTTCAGTAAAAAAGAAGACAATGAACCACATTATTCACAAGGACACACATAGCCAAATCACCCTGGACAAATTCTCCTGCCTCCCCTCTACATAAAGATCTCTTTATCTGCCCTTTGGAGTGACAAGGCCAATCCAGAATCTCTCCTCTCCATCAGCACTTGTTGTACTACTTCAACCCATTCCTGAAAAAGAAAAGCCCCAGTCTTTCATTCGACAAGTTTGGGTCTTCCTCCTCCTCCCTCTCCTTCTCTGCTCCGCTCCCTCTTCCCATACTCCATTCGGTGGTGACAATCCGGTCATTATACCATCTTCACCCTGTCTGCAAACCCCCCCACCTCACCCCACACTTCTGCGCTGCCCTCCGTCCTTTCCTATCACCCCTCCCCTTTCGCTGAGCTACTATGAGCTATATTACTTTGACCCCAGCCCATCAATCTGCTTCAATTGGATAATGATCTGTAATCACGTTCTTTCAGGGGAGTCTATAAAACGAGTCGGGGCCTCAGCACCCCTCCTGAGAGGGCTCCTTCTGTTCCCTCACCCCCCAACACATTTGATCCAGGCGCTTCTCCTTTCAGCTTTCAGGCCCCCACTAAATACCCTCGCACATGGGCAGCCGCTGCAGCCGGCGGTGGGCCTTGTAAAGGGAGCAGAGGAGGGTGGGGGGATTGATGGCTCCGCTGTTGATTTTTCATGGCCCCCGCTCTCCAATGGAAAGGGGCTAAGAGGGACAAGGTGGAGCCCAGCAGGAGGGAGTGGGGACACAGGAGGAGGAGAAGGAAGGAGAAGGGGTGTTTAAAACTAGGCCCAGCTCCTACCAAGACTGGGGCCCCCCGCCTCACAATAAAGCTGACCCTCCATTAGGTCGTTTTGTACGACAGGCTTGTAATCGATAGAGCCTTATAACTGAACAGGAGGAGCAACGAGGGGTGGAGCTAGACGCCGTTGGGGTGAGTGTGGGGGCAGTGGGCGTCATGGGTGTCAAGGAAAGAGTAGGAGGAGAGGGATAAAGAGAGAGATTAGGATAAGGTTGATGGACAGGGAGAAAGAGGCAATGAATGAATAAGTAAATGAATGAAGAGGAATGGAAGGCAAATTAAGCCATGAGCTTCACCTCCTCCCTCCCTGTCTTTGGCTCTTTCTTCTGCTAAATTGGGTTTCAAGACAAATATAATCCTAACATAAGAAAAAAAAAATTGAAAATCAAAATCAGGCTTGCAGATAAAAATCAACAGAAAAAACACTGCTAATAACAATCTAGTATCAAATTTCACTTTCTATTTTTTCACCAACTTTGCTCTTCAGTTTGTTTGGAGAGGGAAATGACTTAATGTGTGTTACTGTATGAGATCTTAAGTGGTGTTATCACATGTGGAGATAAGATCTGAGGGGGAAAGCGAACACAAGGGGCTGTTTTCACAGCATATTGCACATTTCCAAGTCAAAACTGACCTGGCGCGCAACCTCAGTTAACAGTTATCAATTGTTCTGTGGGGCTTTCACTGTGTCCGGTGGCGGGGCAAGCTGCGTCTCCCTTCATGTAAAACACACATGCACATTTTGAGCACAGTTCAGAAGGCGAGTGGAGCAGCTTGACAGCAATTTAAAACGCCATCAGTTCAGTGGGGGCTTTTGTGTAATCTCTTCTGCACTCTTGAATATACATAAAAAGGCTGTAGAGTTTTAAGGGCCATACAATAAATTGATGAATGGAGTATTTTTTTTCTCTCTCTCTTCCTCAATCTCTCAATCTCTCTCTCGCTCTATGAAGTGAGGGGCCCGTCTTGTATATCATTATTCCTTCCACCCATTCTTTTGCTAGTTTAGGGCTCTTACATGTGGAGCATATGCCTTTTGAAAGGGTGGCACCACGCAAGGCAGGCACAGATGGAGTCACCCTCCCCGTCAATGGGCGGACAATGGAAAATGGAAATCAAAGTTAAAGGGGTGCATCCAGCCCCATTTAGCCCACACAAAAGGTGCTTGTAGGAGGCAGCGCATGTGGGACGAAGGGAGGGGAGGGTGGGGGTGGAGGAACATGTCCCAGGCCACTAGAGTCCATCCTCAGCTGGCCTCTCCATCACTTAGGTGATAGAGACATGCTGTCACTGCGCTAGACACCCCTGCCTTGTTACCTTTAACTCCCTGTCGCACTGGTTGATGAACTGTGCCGAGTGATAATTGAATTCTTGTATTTATTTTTAATGCCTGGGCTTAAAGCACAGTTTCTCACCTAAAATTGTGTCTAACACTTTACAACATTAAATAAAAATGTTACAAAAAGTGGCTCAGCTGGCCTTTCTCCATTTTTTTTAGGATAGAGAAATGCTGACAAAGCTAGGGATGGACTTATGACAGAACACAGCTTGAATGCGTATAAACTTTTACATTTACAGCAAATGGTTACTTTGGTGGATTTATAAGAAGAGAGGGCAGAGTGGTGCAGTTGAGAGAATCCCATTTTATGTTTTAACAGCAGCTGCATCAATCCATTTAATCTCAGATAAGGTGCACATGATGGTGCTGATTTATTGTCCCTTTTTATTGTGGGATTGTTATTGCTGCACTAAAAGCTTATTAAATTATGTGTTGTTCATAATAATACATAATTTTTCACATCCCTCTGCCAAAAATAATCAACAAACTAACTACATTTTTTCAACACCATGTACTGAAAATATGTGTCAGTGTTTTTGTTGATGCTATGTGTTAAACTATCACAGTGTTGACACAGACGTTTGTTTATCTTCTAGTATCATACACAATATCCATGACGACCTAATAGTAAATTAAATAGAGTTAATAGAGGAAGTAAAATAAACCAGAGGAGGAAGTGGTAAGCTGTCCATCCTGTTGTTGTGGTGGATGCTTGCTTTGAACGCAGCACTGATGTGACCTATAAAACAGTATGTGTTGTTTTAAGAGACAGTGATTTCACTCTCATTAAAGATAACTACACTTGTGTACAACACCTCTGTGTTTAATGGTACTGTTACTGTATCCTCTCTTGGCATGGGTCAGGTGAATGTCTTTCACCAGAGTTATTTTATTATTTAATAAAGTTATTCAGTATTAGTTATTCGTCTTTAATTTGCTCAGCTTGAATAGCACAGTATTATCAGAATGAAACAATTGAGCCACTGTTGCACTATGGAGGCCAAGAGTGAGTAAATGACCAAATGATGATTTGTTCTCATATTCATCTTTGGGTGAGCTTGCAAGAATTTAAAAAAATATATATTTTTAATTTCTGTACAAAGTTACTCACTGACACGGTTTACTGAATACTGCACAGAAAATGTTGAAAATTGCCTAACTAATACACCCATATTTTAAAAATGAGTTAACAGATGTTCAATAATCAAGATTTCATAAAACACACTGTATAATCAAAGATATCCATATTTTAAGAGCTACAGTGATGACCTTTGTAACAATTCACAGTCAGTTAGCAAATATTTTGGTGCAGTTTTCGCATTTTCCTATTTGTTAATGGAACTCTTCGTGTATTGTGTCTAAACGACAATAATCCTTCATTGGATCTTTTTGTGTCATGCAGTGCTGCTGACAGTGGGGTGTTGGCGTCTGTGGAGGGTGAAAGATGGCAGGCCATAATGAACCTTGGTCTGACCTTTGACCTCCTACTCACGACAACGTCACCAGCTGAGGGCTGCCACAGAGGGTCTGCTCGTATGGTATGACACACACACACACGCGCACACACACACACACACGTCCACGCTGCCCTCCCCCAATCTGTAATACAGAAGCATCATGCTTTTTTAGTTTTAATTATTAACAAACACAACACTGCTGCAAAAGACATTTTAAGATAAATTGACACCTCCTTCTCACTTTACTTGGGTGTCTCTCCAAATACTGAAGTAGATTTGACCACTGCTTTGCCCAACGCTCATGGTTTTATCTGTAAGCTGGTTTTAACATTCAGAGTACTGCAATTTTTCCAGCTAGAAAGAATTCCCCTCAGACGTCCTTCTGTTTTCTGTCTGTAGTGTGGTGTATGTGCCCGTCCACGGGGCATGACATGGTTGCTGATGCGTAATACTCTCTGACATAATTGTGCTGTCAATCTGCAATATCTCTAAATGCATGAATAACTCATGACTGCAAGTGTGATGTCTGCTGTCTATGCCTCAAATGAGATTTTTGTTTCCACCGTATGTCTCTTTTGTATCTATTTTATCTCATTTACAACTAAAAACGTCCACATTAATAAAAACAGAAAATGACTCTGGTCAATCCCCTACAGTAATATTATTTTCTGCTGTAAATAAAATGCCAAATGTGTACATGCTATATTGAAATTGTAGTTTGACAAGCATATAACCACTGAAAAATATTAATAATTTCATTTGATAGATTTCAAATTTAGGTTAAGAAAATATTTGTACATTGCAGTAAAATAATGTTTTCAGCAGTTTATGGTGAATGTAAGTCAATTATACTATGCAGTTAAGAAATTCCTAATGGTAATTATTAATTTAGCAGTATCCACTAAATATATGGGATATAAGTTTAATGATTGTGACAATTTAGCATTATGTATTTGTTTCTACAGTTTAGTGTAAAATTTTCATAGAACTCAAAATACTATTCCCATAGTTTTAACTGTCTTATGAAATATATAGAGTAGGAAAGGCATACTGTATCTCAGTTGTCAAAAGTGGGACATTTTGGTCAACAAGTATTAGTGTGCAGTAATGTGTGCAAGTGTGTAATACATTTTGTGATCTTTATGAGCTAGCTAGCTATATCTTGCAACACTACAAGCTTGCCATGGCGGTGTACAGAATCTGGTTTGCTCTGTTCTACAATGGGATGTGATTTTCTCCTCTGGTTATTCTTGTGTTTCTGATGCTGCCCAGATTCTCTCTGTTTGTGAACATCAGCAGAAACACAGGGCGGATTTACAGTGCACAACGTACAAATGACGTTCAGTTTACAGCAAAGCTGAGGTATAGCTAAAAAAGTGCCCCCTCTTAACCTCACTGCTTCCCTCAGCCAGCCTTTACTTTCCTACAGAATATGCATCTAATTATAGTAAGTGTGAGTGCGCTTGTGTCTTCCACCTCATTGATCCCCACAGACATTTCCAGAGCACAAGTAAACATCCACTGTATGCCACTAGACTTTACCCTGTATGGACAGCATGAAGGACCAGCTTTGGCTGTTAAACGGTCAGCATGTGATTAGTTTAATAGTCTGACAATGATTGCTCCAGTGCCTGGTATAAATTACAAAACATAACGAGACATTGCTTCTTACTATGATGGGCCTCATTTAGTAAAAGCTACAGATGTAGCCACAAATACTGGAAGTCAAACATTTCACTTGCTTTTTGCACTGCTTATTGTCCACGAGAAATTATTTCAAAATTCTAGATTTAATCCTCTTCAAATGTTAACATGTGCAAAGAATTGTCTGACATTTTTTTAGGGACAACAAGGACACATCCTTCAGGACTATATCTTGAAAATGATTGAAAATTTACAGAGGTTTTTGTCATCACATTTTGAGTATGTGAAACACACAGTGCAATACAGAAAGGACACACAGACACACACTCAATATGCCAGAACTGTTCACACCAAGCCTCTGCATTAATTGACTAATTGATCCAGCTTGTAGTGGGTCCAGCCCGCCTCCTCTCAATGACTGTCCAATCAGTCCAGGCTCTCGTCCGAAATGGCATGTCCCATAACAAATTACAGCTAATGAAATAACCATCAGAATGTCATTACATGGGCGGGTCCACAGCATTATTACCCAGCATGGCTCTATATGTGTGTGAGAGAAAGAGGTTATGTGAGTGTTCATAAATGTTGTCATGCTGTTATTAGCCCACATGCTATTTAGCACCTGAGTCGCTCCGTGTGACCGACAGACCTTATGAAGGATCTCTGTCATCTGCCTTCATGTTCCTTTGGTTAAATGTGATCTGAAAATCCCCAATTGTGGACCAAGGACTATCTATTTGAATTTGACAAAAAGGTGGTAGTAAACACTTTCAACTGGTTAAAAATGTACAGATTTCACATTTTCATGCACTTTTGAGGCCTTGAAAGACTGCAGGATTTGTTCCAAAAACTTGGATCCTTGTCTCCTGGAACTCACACTCACTTAGTGTGTTCCCATTACCAGACCCTTTGTTTGCACCAAAAATCTCATTTAGCTTGCTCAGTCTCATGTACAGTCGGTGTCCCTCCGTAAAGAGACCACCGTGGCAGCCTGCGCTCTCCACGTGAGTCCAGCCATTCTCCTTCCATTCGGCAGCCAAATCTATCGCTTCTCTCCCATTGCCTTCCTCGTCCATCTCCTCCTCCACCACCTCTTCTACCATTCCAGAGCTGACGGCAGATGGTGTTTTAATAAAGTCCAGTAGGAATAGGACTGTGAGTAAACAATGCAGCACATGCCAACTCAGTAATTGCTGGGCACTATTACAACCCCTGTGTCTGGCAAGGGAGGGAAGGATGAGAGGCAGAGAGGATAAAAAAAGAGATGGGGCAGACACAGTGAGAGGACAAATCAGGAATGAGTAAATAGGAGAACGAGGGAAAACCAGAAAAGGAAAAAGCAAGAGATGGAGGGTAGAGAGGGGGTATGAAAGGGGCGGGCAGCATATACACACACACATACACCTAGCAGCTGGAGCCAGAAAAGCGCAGCTGGTGAAGGTGCAGGGAGGCCACAGGGAGGAGGGGGCTGAGCAGAGCTGGGATGGGCTGGTCGAGGCTGTGCTGGGCTGGGCTGGTCTAGGCCAGCGGGTGCAGTCCCGGGCCTACAGCCTCCAGGCTATGGGCTCCAAGCCCAGTCTCTGAGTCCCAGGCCCTGCTCTGTGGTCTCCACTGCTGACACAAGGCCAATGCAGTCCTTTGTCAAACCCCCAGTCAATGGTCAGACACATTCTGGAGGAGGTGGACTCAAGCAAGACCAGTTAAAGTTAAAGCTCCTGTTCCATGCAACTCGAATGACTTTCCTCACTGTAGACCAGTAAATATGAAAGTGATGACTGCAATAATACTTAAATTGTTAGCTCAGACTGAGAAAACCAGCTAAATTTATACATTGCTTTATACCCATTTTAATTTAACCAGTCCATTCAAAAGCAACAGACAAAGAAGATGACGGACAAATACACTCTGTACCTATGTACAAGGTAGTACTGTATATGTTGCTCAAAACACAAATCCCTACACACGCACACCTAGCCATTTGATCCCTTTTTCATTGAGCCGTCATCGCATAAGAGAGAGGTCCTTACAAGTCTGCAGAGAGCTTTCCCAGGATGCACCATTATGCCTATCGCCTCCAGGGGTGTCAATCAGAAACCATCTCTCCACAGTCTGACAGCTCAGCTACCTTACGTCACACACCTGTTTGACTCAGGTATTTTAAAAGAAAATATGTGAAGTAATAGATAACAAAGAAAGCACAACGCCTGTAAGCTGTTTAAACATCATAAACACTAAAACAAAAAACCCAGTAATTCATCACAAAGTGTATGAATGTTTCAGATATTCTCAAGATGCTTTAATAAGAAGAAGCTTCCCCCGAACACAAGAGGTAGAATAAGGTAGTTAGGCAATAATATTTCACCTTTACCTGGGTAAAAGTTGATGAAGCACCTCCCACAGCTATGTAGTTAGTGGCTCTCATCAAAGACAATTAAGGAAAATTACTTTTATTTTAAAGCTGAGGTTAAATGACCAGTCTCCTTAACCTTGAAGTTCACCGTCCGCATGAATATTGAATGATTCTTAACCTTCTGTTCTAATGCTAATTGAAGCAGAGGGGGGATATTACATATTTGTAATTAGGGGCTGTTGGGTAGGGCTTAAGCTCTGAGCCTCATTAGCTTAATCATGAGGACTCTATCAATTATGCAGGTGGAGGTATGGTGGTGATTTGAGAAACATTCTGCTCTTTAGAAAACTTTTTCCCCCCTGGAGTAATTATATTGACGAATTCCTCTTGGACCTTGACATTAATTCCAATCCCAGTGAGGGCACCTTTTTCCTGTGCATAGGAATATATGTGAATATAATTGTGGATGAGTTTGACACCAGCATTGCTGCGTCTTCTATTAATGGATAATCTCTGGCAAATCCAAGTTATATGAAGCTAATCCATATGGAAGCTAACACAAACACAGTGCCTGAGGACATCACCCAAATGCAACATCAAACGGCCTCCTGACAGGTTTGCTGATGAGCACAAACAAGTCTTCGTGTCGAAACACAACTTCTCCCCTATGACATCTTGAACTTCTGTCCAACCAAGTCTTCTCACATACTTTCAGGCCTTGAAAATTTGCCTTTTCCCCCTCAAGGCACCGAGGCAGAGAGACAGAAAGAGTGAAAGACAGAGAACTCGGCAGCTCAGAGAGTGTGAAATATGAGCTACAGCTCCTCGCTTGCTCCTGCAACAAGATGTCTTCACTGTAAGGACAGTCCCAATGGACCTGCCATATTTATTTGAGCACAAAGTGGTCATACACAACCACACAGCACTCCCATCCTGCACTCCAAACTTCTGTCAGGCCTTACCTCAGACATCTTCCATACATCCAGTTTGCCAGCAGGTTTGGGTTCACACCATTAATCTTGAATGAGAAAGTGGGATAGGAGATGGCGGAGGGGAATTCGTGGGAGGTGGAAGAGGTGGGAAAGTGGGTCAGAGGACTCAGACCGAAGCGAAGGCAGCTGCCCCTTCAGCACCTCGGTCTTCCTCCAGAATCGTCCACATCGCCCTCTCTGAGGTGTGGAGGTGACAGTTGGTGAGGGACCTTTGAGAAGCCTGCAGGATGGCTCTGGCTTTACTGTACCTGTATGCAAAAATGTTTCTAAGAATAGGAACACTGCTTTGGAGAGCTTTCTTTGGGCAGGTAATGGGAACTTAATAGGTTGAACAGGTCTCAGACGTGGACTGCTATTCTAAGATGTCATGCTTACTTACTGACGTACTTGGGCCTTTTTATTCCCAACAGACACACTGACCAGTTGCTGCTTTTTTCGTCTGTCTTGGACCTTCTGAGATTTGACTTACCCCCTTATAGAGGCTGTGTGAATTTATCAGAAAGTTCAACAAAGAATAAAATACAGCTAGTCTGATATAATATCAGGTACCCAACTTGAAAACCTGTGCAAATAGTGCCAAAACGTATCATTACTACCTGCATCTTATGGTTACCCAATTATTTTATGATTTCAGCTAAAGGCATTTTTTAGCATGTACGTATGTCCAAAACTGTAATATACATTTGTACTATATATTGCCATTTTATTGTGCAAATTTATTCTCATTAGAGTTGATAATGAACTTAAATGCTTAGGTGAGTGAGGACTGAAGGGGTTTAAATGCCACTGCAAGAGTTTTTCTTTCACAAGAACATATTCCTTTACTTAAAATGTACCCTACTGATACACTTCCTCTCATTCTCCAAATGAACTCAAATAACACTCTGTCTTTCACCACAGAGAAATGGTGTTTCCACGTCAAGAGGGTTGGAAAATATATAGCCATAAATGTATTAAAATATTGCTTTTACACCCCATCTATCATAGTGCAATTTCATGGGTCGCCTTTTTAAAAATTAATTTAATTCTTTGACCTGTTACGAGTGGAAGCGCTAACGTGGGTAGGCTTTGAGTTAAATTGCACTTGTGACTTCATGGATCACATTTTCAATTACCTCTGAACACTGCGTGGTGAGTGAGAGAGAGAGAGAGAGAGAGAGAGAGAGAGAGTGTAGATCATGAAGGCAGCATACACCAACAACAACTTTATTTACTGGGACAAGTGGTATGGAAAAGTGAGATTTAATGAGCTATGTTCAACAGCAAGAAGGTAATGGAGTACAAGCGAAAGTCTCCAACAGACAATGACTGGTTGTTGATTGACTGCACACTGTGTGCTGTGGCAAATCTGAACTGAAGTATGCCTTAACACAAAAGTAAAAAAAGAATGAAAAACACTCCAAAACTTTGCTTAACTTTTTATTGACATTTATTGCCAATATGATTATAACTTACAATATGATAATTCTATCTTATTTAACCTCCTCACACTTTGACACTGACACTGTTCTCCTTCAAGTATTTACACTGGAATGAGTAACAGATTGCAACCTGTACATGTTGTACACTGAATTTCACCCATTGCATGCTGGGATAGGCTCCTGTTGGATCTTGGATGAATCTTGACTTTCTTTGTAGAAAAAAAATACTTATATATTGGTTGACTTTTGGATGTCAAGGCAACATGAGGTCATCTGAATAAACACATTCACACACGCATATGCTAACACATACCCATTTGACTAGGCCTTTTTGTCATTGTCATTGTGCCATTGTACAGAAAAAAGTATACAGAACATACCATCTTTGACTTTGCTGTAAACATTGAACTGAAAGAATATCCCACGTCCCTTCATCATGTGAAAAAGTGTAACAAACAAATGTTTTTTTATGGTATGGCAAGGATGGTTTCTGTCATCCTACTGTGTGTCCTAAGCAAGAAAATTCTATCTATATTAAATCCAGATGGACACCGACCTATTTCTTTTCGTGACTTTGTAAATATTAACAGAAAAGACCTTAATTTATTGTGGATTAGTGTCAGTGGGGGACATCATATCCCAATTCTAAGATAAATAGTAAATATTAGCAATGATACAGACTCTGTTTGTACCAAGATTGTTTTCTCAAGGATTAAGAGGTCTGTAAAGGCTGTATAGTTAACCTGCATTGTCATGAGGTAAATCCACAAAAAATTCGATTATAGGGGCTCTAGTTCAGAAAAATGGCCCCATTAAGGCTGTAAGTTTTAAGCTTGTGCAATGACTCCCTATACAGATATAATTTTACCCTAAGGACATTTCTGTGTGATTAAATGCTAAACAGTGACAGTTATTGGGAATACAAAGGCTCAAGTCAAAAAACCACAATGTTGCAAACAGGCAGAAAATCCATAATGTAAATATTGTATTTTATTACTTAATGACCTAATAATAAATTGGCAGTTACCAGTTTAAAGTCAAGTATTTATGAAAAGCTACTTCAGAGGTTTATTTGATCAAAGTTAAAGGATAAAGAGAGACAAGGATTCCACCAATAAGAGTTCAGAGTTGTGTTGTATAATTATAGGGCTCAATCACTGAGATAAGCCGAAAAGCTAATGTTGACTTACCACATAACCTTTCAACTGGTTAATTCCCCCCTCCGCTTTCGGAAGAGGTGAAAACATAGCCGCCTCTTTCCTGAGGGTGAACTGTCTTCACAGGTATTAGAGAAGAAAAAGGAAGAAAAGTCGCTCAGTGATAGATATGAGAGCGCATCTAGATCCCTTCATGCCATGTCAACCACATCCTGAGGTGAAGATGAATACACAATGAATGATTAAGTGGGAGCGCCTTGCAACTTTGTAATGTCAGTGTTATGCACTCTATAAAAATGTATACATATTTATATGTAACCTTTCTACATATAGGTATATGCATATTGAACCAAAAAAATAATTTTTCAATTTTCAGTTTTAATAGTATACATGCAAAGCCTTAAGGGTTAAATTAATTGCATCACTCAAGTACCATTTCACTTTTTTACACTTTCTAAGTTTTTTTTATAGCAACAGTCAGTTATGCTACTTTGATCTAAACTTCATTCCTTAAAGGGACAATTCACCCTAAAATCAAAAATACATATTTTTCTTTGGCAAAAAATACATTTGAAAAACTCAACAGCATTGTCTGTTTCCAGAAATCATGACCCAGTTACTCAAGATAGTCCACAGATTTGTTGTGAGCAGTTTCATGTAGGAACTATTTTATTTCTACCGATAGTTCCTACAGGAAACTGCCAACAAATCTGTGGATTATCTTGAGTAACCGGGTCATGATTTCTGGAAAGAGATGTTGCCCTTGCCAAACATTCCTTTTCTAAATGTTTCTATATTTTAAACATAATGAATAATGGCCTTCATTTAATAATTTATTGCCTAAAATAGAACCTTAGTGTTTTGGAAAACAACTCCTCAGTTGTTCCTAACCTTGTTTTGTCATCATGGCATGGCTGTTGTCAATGCTAACTAAGCTACAGTACAAGCTCAGAGCCTCTGCCATGTGGATGTAATTTCACCGGGATGATTTTTTTTTCTACCGCAAATCAAATAAAAGATTCAGCTTTGAGGGTAGAAAATAAACCCAGAACTGATCTGCATTACACCGAAACAAACAAGAGTGAAGTAAGAAAACGAGAGAGACAAAATCTGAATGTAATGGTTGTGGAGCTATACACATTTCCTTTGATTACAAGGTATTAGTGTCATCCATGGGCCCATTGGCAGGAAATGCTGGGCTGTTCACCACATTGGAACAAGCACAAACGTCAATGTCTATTAATTCAGTTATAATCATATTTGAATGGATCGTCACTGCTCTGCCATATCTGTCTTTCTCCCTGGAGTTTTGAATGAGTGCTCTCAGGGATTCTTGAATCACAGTGAAACCACACAACTGGATTGTGTTTGTTGAACATGTGTTTAGAGGGGAAAGTTTTCTACAAAGCAGGTTGCATTAACAAAATCCTGAATTGATAAGGCTGACAATGAAGATAAGTTTCAGAAATCACAATTTTAAACCACTGAGCGCAATTATACATTATAGTGTGAGGTGATCATCTCAGCCCAGATCAAGTTGCATGCTAAAATCCTATTCCTCTTAATGATTATATATGGAGATGTGTTGAGGATGACATATCATCAGCTTGGTTGTGTTTGTTTGGGTCTTTTAATCTATGTCTTTGAAGGCATTAAAAAAAGCCATAATGCATACCCAATATGCTGTAAAACCACTGGACAGTATCCCTACCTGACCTATAGAGTCTAAGAAAGTTTTTTTGTGAAACTTTAGGAACAATTTTTTAAATATATATAGGAAGTAGGACAACTTAAGCAGATAGCTAGTTAATTTGTGATGGACTTGATGATAAAGACTGCAATTCCAATTCCAAAATGTAGGAATCTACGAGCTGTAGAATAAAAACCAGTATCAACTTTGCATTACTAAAGGTTTATCAATTAGATATTGAATAAGAAGACCACAGGTTTTTTGGCTTGTGAGAATTTGAAGCCCTCTGCATTGTTTTATTTTGTAAATGGCATTGTCTTTAGCCAAATATATGGGACAGTTTTAATACAGTGTAGGTATACTTATGCTCAAAACATCAATATTGTTCAGTTAGACAGGCATCACTTTATTTTTCATCTGGTCTTGGTAAGAGCCTATGGCCTGTATTATTCAAAATTATTTGTAAAAATTAGCTTTTTGTGTAATGCATCTTGCAAAGGTTTTTTGACTAAAGCCCATAAGTGCTTAGATTTTACAAATGATATAGTAAATTCCTTTTTATCAATGTAAAGTTTTTCTCTTCAAATATTTTTTAACTTGTGGTCAAGATTCAGTGTAACATCAGCCATACCTAACTCAAGCCTAATGCTCCCATTCAGATTCACCAGGTTGTGTGAGGTCCCACTGGATTATGGCATTAATGTCAAGCTCTATCACAGGTTCCTGTTGAAAGAGAGGAATGGGAGGGCAGAAGGCTTGTTTGAGCCATTGTTTCCATGTATTATGAGCAAAAGGCACATGTGTCTTTCATTATAGGGACAGTCTGTTGCATTGACCTTTGGCTGTCTGATGTTGCTCTTCTCTAACATTACACAGGGGATAGCAAAAAGAAAAGAAAAAAAAAACTTTAGAGCTGAGTGTCAAAGTTGATCCAGGAGGGCTATTTTTCAGCTATGACAAAATACCACTTTGCAAAATGGAGACCATGGGTGCAGTCAATAAATGTCGTCAGCAGTGTTGACAAATCGTTTGAGTAGTGGCATGCGATGCCACAAAGGCATTGCTGAAGCACTGCAGCGTAGCCTCTGTGTAGCCTCCCACTCCCACCCATCCTCCCAATTAATCAGGCTTATCTTCACCTCCATCACTGCTGTCAGTCACACTGGAAAATGCTTCCACTGGAGTGTGTTGCTTATCGTGGAATGAGGGATAGAGCATGCGTCTATGAGCTCATGCACATCTGTGTGCACGGCCAGTATGGTTTTGTCTGTGTGTGTGCATGTCTGTGTGTGTGTGTGTGTGTGCAGGCAGGCAAAGCGTTAAACATCTGTCTCAGCTCCATCCACCCAGCCAGACTGACTAGTGAAGTATTTCTCAGCCCCTACTGAGACTAAATGTTTAAAACTGTATCACTCAACGTTCCTGCAGCCATGCTAAAGGCCCAGTGTGCAAAGTGTGTGTTATTTTGTGACATGTAGACAAAAACAGAAGACAGTCATTGTAGCCTTTGTTGTGTCTTATCCCTTAAAGTCTACCTTATAATCTCAAAAACAAACAATTATGTAACATTTAGATTTCAGCAATTTCAGTCAGTAAATATAAAAATTAAACAAAAAGAGAAAAACAGAAGCTGGGTAAAACACAGGTGTGTAATAAGCCAGAAAAACATATCTCACAGTTCACTGAAGCAATTGAATTTAATTGTATTACAGAGAATTGTAAAATAGACACAGTATAACACATCAATTTTAGGTTATTTTAAGTTCTAATTAGGCTTAATTGTTTGGTTACATTATATTTCTGTGATGAAAAGTCTACCAATTACTGATATTATAAAAAAGCAATAAAACATAGGAAATGCCTTAATTTTTAATTCTAATGAAACTTTTGTAGTTAACCTACTTTTCAATTGTGTTCCTGTCGACACATCCATCAAAATTAAACTGTTCAAACTGTGGATACAAACAGCAAACTTTTTCAAATGTGCACGCCAAAACAAACTCAGTCCATGATGCGTATCTGAATGTGAATGGAATCAGTTTGACATTAAAACTAAATGAGATAAGGTACAAAGAAACTACATGAGCAGTAATTTTGACATTTCTTCTGCAAAACCGCCATGGGACACTTCGCTTATTCTGACAGTTTTATGGAATCTTTGTTTTGATAATCCTTGTATTGGTGATACCTGTCAGAGCACACAGTAGTAACCACCAAGCCCCCTCAATCTCTCAGCTAAATCTTCCTGTCTACACAACACTGGCCCCATGATAAGAAGGTGACACTGTCACTCCAGCCCACACACACATACACACACAGCCTGATCACATAAATACACACACACACACACACACACACATATAAACACGCACATACAAACAGCCTTGGAGGCATGCAGTGTGCATAGGCGTTCAGCATCATGCTAATTTTCATTGTTGTGATAAAAATAAACAGGTCTGGGGAGCTGAATCTGAAGGCCCGAGGGTCACAGCGCGCTCGACTGACAACGGGGGTGGGGGGGTTGTTGGAGGGCGGGGTGGCTGGGGATGGGGCGGGGGCTCAGACTGAATTACCTTGATCCAGCACGACAGCCTCACATCACTGTCACCAGCCTGTTTGGAAGGGCTTGATGGGGCTGTGGTGCTAAGTTGGAGTAAGCCGACTGCGATGGATGTGTGTTGACAGTATACTGTATTCAAGGGCACATTGAAATGAGCGGGCGAAACGGGGGAAAGTTTGCTAAGCCATGTGTGCCATAATTATCCTGGGCTCTCCTCGTGCCTCTTATCTGGTGGCTGGTGGTGATTGTCAGATGAGTGAAGAATCGACTGTGACATTATCCTCCGTCTCACAATAGCCCTAAATCTTACAATGGTCAGAAGGTGTTATGTGGAAGCAATTTCTGTAGTATTTTCCTCTCCAAGGGCCATGTCACATTATTAATGTTTCTACAGCATTATAATGATACTGAAATGTTTTTTGAACATTATAAAAACAAATTACTTAATGGTATAATATTGATATTTTATACGTGTGTGACAGCATTATCTGTTCTGTTGCTGTCATCATTATGATGATAAACATCCTTATCTTTGCAATACTTTAAGTTCTGAGAGATTATATAAAAAGTTAAACAACTAATATAATGTTGCAAAACCTATATTATTGCCACAATATACATTTTTGACATTCTAAATTAACTAGATCTAAATATCCAAGATATTTATGCTCGTACTTAATGTATCATCCAATAAGACTGTTTCAAGCTTTAACTCCTGATTGTAACAGTTGAGGTGTTATGCTTTACTTCACAGGTGAGGTGCCACACTCGAGCACTAGGTGGTGCTTGAACACAGCCCTCACACACTTACACACACACACACACACACACACACACACACACACACACACACACACACACACACACACACACACACACACACACCTATACACACACCTCTTTTCCTCTCTTCACACACACTATCATCAACTCCCATTCTATTCACTCTAAGAGAACAACAAAACACCCCCACCTCTGGCCTTAAATATTAGCACACACACACACACAAACACACACACACTCAAACACACATATACATACACACAAAGCAGGCAAAAAAAAATGCCAGGCTCAACTTACAGACCTCGTCTCTGTTCATTTGATATTCATCAGCTTCCCTTTCACCCCTTCCTCCTCACCTTCGCACACACACACACACACACACACACACACATACACACATACACTTTTTTCTACCGTACTCATCAAGTCTCAGCTACACGTGTCTAAAGCTATGATATCCATCTAATCATCTGGCCTTTTCTCCTCTGTTTCCGTTCAGGGCTACTAGGAAGGGGTTGGTAGCATGCTCAGTGTTTCAGGGGCAAGCGACCAGTTGCAACACAATACCTGTGAAAGCACACACACACACATATAAAGACACACACACAGTTTCTGCAAACTGATAAAACTGATCTATGCATTCCTAAATACAGAGCTTAAGCTCAACTCTCTTGGTCAAATGCTTGGACGACCTACGGGATGTGTGTATATAGGCGCTTGTGTGTGTGTGTGTATATGTGTGTGAAGCAGTAAAAATGTTATCAGCAGATTTTTAAGCATCAGAGTGAAAACATCATCCTCTACTGTTGTAGTGTATCTTGTAATACTCATAAATGTCATAAAACAGGTACAAGCGACATCTCTATCAAGAATATTTATTTATTTATTATACCATTTAATATAATTTTTATCAGAAGTTTCAGGAGTGCATTCTTTTTCCATATATATTCCTCAAAAGCAGTGTGTGCAGGAACCTGTGACTTTCCACTGACATGATTTAAGGCCAGGCCACCAGGCCAGGTCAATCAGAGAGGAATTAATTAATTTCTGTAAAAGTGATCTGATTGCGGATATTACCTTGAATAGCACTGATCTTCTATTATTACCAGGTTTATCAGAAAGTAGGGCACTCTACTGATTTCACAAATGTTTTAAACATTTGAGACATTCTCTCTACTTTTGTCACTCTGAGTGTCCAAACATTTTATACAAGTTATTTTGAATGTTCTATAGTACTTTACAAATCATTGCAACACTTACTCATGTAAGGTGCCTCTAATTAATACTCTTAGTAAAGTTTATATTACTGATATTTTAAACCCAATCTACACATTCAAATGAAAGACTTTGCATTAGTGCACATGATGTTCTCGTCCTGTTGCTGCAGTAATTGTTTACCGGATAAATTGTGCAACTTGTAAATGATAAATGCTCAAAGTCCAATACTGTGATGTATTTCCTTGTCCATAGTCGGTGGAGCATAACATCAGCAAAACTGAGCAGAATATCAATTCAATTAAATAAACATGTCATTGTACTTCAAAAAGGAAGAAAGGTCTAATGTCCCTACAGAGTGTGTGTGTGTGTGTGTGTGTGTGTGTGTGTGTGTGTGTGTGTGTGTACTTGGTGCCCGTAGCAACAGTGTGATTGTACCAAGGGGAGAGATTGTTTGAGTCCCTGTGTGGCCTTTTTTCTCATGCTAACCAGCCAGTGTTTAGTGGTGCATGTTGTCTGAACCAGGGGCTACATGGGGTCCATGTATGTGCATGTTATGTGTATCTGCGGTTGTCTATCTGTCTACATGTATGCATGTAGTATGTTGTGAGACTGAGCGCACATATCTGCACGTGTGTGTTTGCTTCTCATTGCTGTGTCCTGTGGGTGCTCGTCGGAGGGTCTACGGGGCAGCTGCGTGAGCATTCCTGTTGACGTTAAGCAGCTAAACAGTACCAGCTTGCTGGGCTCTTAACCTCCCCTCTCAGAGAGAAGACCTAATGAAGTCCTGAAAGGCTTCCTGACTCCCTCATCTGGCTTTGTTTAGGGCCTGCTCTCCCTCCCTTTGCTTGAGGAAAGCCATTAGCCCATTGAGAAGACAGTCACACAGGCCCTGGAAGACAGGCCTGCACTGTTAAAAAAAACTCTGTAGTAGTGCTTCGAAGACCCTTAGTGTGCCTTAAAGAACGTTATGAGGTGTGAAGTATCTTTTTTGTTGTTGCAGTTCTTAAAAGTTTCTTTGGGGAGCTTTGAAGGGTTTGAGATCATCTAAAGATCTTTACTTTCAGGTTTTTAACTGCACATTTATTTTTAGTAGTCATTATTTGTATAGTTACGTTTTTATAGGCTATGCAGTCACTAGGTGTTTCTTCTATTTTTTTTAAATCATGTTTTATATTATGCAATCACATATAGTATATACAGTACATATACATATATTCAGTACATACAGTACAAAACATATCAGTTTATCTGAATACAATTGGCCAAACAAATACCACAAAGACAATAAGCAGATAAAGTGCATTATGAATATTATGCTAACAATTATGAAAGTAAGTAATAAAAAATATTTGAATTCTTATTTAACATACTAATAATTGTAGGTTGGTTGATTAATCAGGTTTCATTAAAGTCAGATTGCTCTGCATTTTGTAATATAATAGAAGGCAAGATTTTCAGTATTATCATTATGACAAATAGTTCACATAGTTTTTTGGAAGGCTGAATGTACATCCGCTGAACTTTAAAAACTGTATTTTGTTAAATCATTCAAAATTCCTTCAGGAACTTTATTTTTTTACAGTGTGGTTAAAGGTGAGTGCGTATCCATTACAATTGGCTGTTCCATCCAGAACCAGGAACCAGAGCATGTAAGATTATCAACATCTGCCACCATAGATGGCAGGAGAAGGTTGAGAAAGAGAGTTATGGGCAGAGATAGATGAATGGAAGAAATAAAAGAAACTAGAGGATCATTCTCTCTTGCTGAGGAGATTTCCACCCCCTTTATGCACACATGTAATAGCACTTCATTTTAATTTTATAGCTTGTGTATACTCAATAGAGGAAAATTGTTTTACGTGGTTATTCCAGTCTATTGAGAGCAAGACAAGTGAAAAGGAAAGGGGGGGCACACATGGCAAATAAAAAACTGTGGCAGTTAAAATTGAATTTGTATTCACCAGGAAGTGGGTTAACCCAGTTAAAAGTCAGGGAATCCAATAGCACAGGCTGATATGTGATGTCGAGACAATCTCCTTTGGGGAGCTAAGGCGCTTGGCTTATATGCTGCTTACCCGGCTCATAGCATGTTTTCAGGTAATAATAATACATCATATTGCTTAACGGCATATTTATGTAAGAACTCAGCAAGAGGAGGCATCTGGAGTGCCTTGGTGTTGTTCTTTGGAATCACCTCCTTCAGATATGTGGCACTCGCTGTTGTTATGTTTTCTCTTCCTTATCAGTTTTGCAGAGATGGAAAATTCTATTACAGAGCGTATTTGGTTTGTCACAGTCAGATGCCTTCTCTTCAGGTTGTGTTTGGTGGGGGGTGCAGGCATTTTCTCCTAGAATTCTCTTTTTTTAAGACACAGTGTGACTGTATTTGTGTGCATGTGTGGCTCTCCCACCACCCCCATTCTTCTCATGCTAAAGAAGAAAGGCATATTTTCATCAAAAAAAGCAGAGTGGCAAAATGACAAATCTCTCGGTCTTTGTTATTGGAATATATTGACTGCCCTTGGTTCATTGACTTTTTATTACAGGAGGTAGCACAACTGTCAGCAAATAGGGAGAAATTTGTTTCAGCCATTTGCTTTGGAACATTTGAAGCTGATAATTTTTGTACTCCATGTATGCACTGTGTGCACAGTTTTTTGTGTGTGTCAGCAACAAGCATGTTTTTGCCGTGTGTGTATGTGGATTGGTGTGAAGGAGATGCAGCTGTAAGCGGTGATGGTAGCGGGTACAATGAAAAGGAGGAGAAAGAGGAAGAACTAGAGACAGAGAGAAAGATGGAGAGAGGGAGGGGTAGACTCAGGGAGACTAAGGCAGAGAGAGAGAGCGAGAGAGACACAGCCAGACAGAGAGGTGGTTTCGGTCTACCAGGAACACACAGCTCTAGCCGCCAGCAGTCTGTCAGTGGTGGTCCCCTCATCCAGTCTGCTGCAGCATCTGCCAGAGAGGCACCAGGCTGAGCAAGACCCAGATCCTTCCACGGCCCCATCTCAAGACCAGAGCCCCATCAACTGCCTTGTCCTCCAGGCCCAGCTGCCTTCTTCTGCTCCTCTCACCCCATACCTCTCTGTCTTCACACCAAAACATGTTAATAACCCTGAATCAGAACCCTCAGGCCTGTATCTATTCTTTCCACACAGCCTCAGCTCCCTCCAGCCCCATCCCCTCATATTCCTCTGCTGCAGCACCAACATCAGCTTCTCAAGACCTCCCCACCTTATATCCCATCCAAATGCCAATTTGCTATCTGTATGACCACTTAATAAAGCATGATCGAAATTTCATTTCTGATCTTTGCTGGGAAAATGTCAATCGGCAGCAACAATTTTTAGTAGCCTACTAAATAGAAGAAGAAATAGCTCGTATCCAGCATGGCAGAACGGACAAAGAGAAGAGCTACACCCACAAGAACAGAAACTCAGTTCATCTGTGGAAAAAGACAGAGCAGTGGACAAAGTAACTGGCAAGTGATCACTAGGAGGTGAGGGCACCATGCAAAAACTGTACAAGTCAAGTTTTACGACGAGCTTTGGAGGTAGACATAGGCCCCTGTTCAAATTCAATGCATGTTAGATTGTTTATAAGTCAAACACGAACCTCTATATATCTGTTTTATGTTCTTGGTATTTTCTCAGACACAAGCTTCAGTTATTCTGAGCTACTGTCTTTGTTGTCAATAGACCATAAAATGGTAAGAATGATTAACTTGCAAGTTAATTGATAACAAGTGAGATCGCCTTGCAGACGCTTTGACATGTGCTCTTCCAGTTTTTGACCTATAGCCCCAACTTCATGTCTCTTCTCCAGCCCAATCTGTTTACAATCCTCTTCATCACCTTAACCCAGTCTTCTTGCCTCACCCGTTCTGTGTCTCCCTATCATCCAGCTCCGTAGTCAGCTGCATCACAAATATCAGAAGTACCCGAAAATGAATGCAACGGTCAACAGCTATTATTGTGTGCCTATACCAAGAGTAAAAACTCCAAAAAGCAATCCTTCATCTTTTCTTCCTGTCTCAGCCCTCTACTCTGCATACTTTTCCAGGCCCACCTCGAGGACCCATAACCTTTAACCTCGGCTCGACCTGTTCCTCTCCCCCTGCAACACTCAGCCATTCTTCCCTGCCTTCATCCCCATTCGCTTCCCATTACCCAGCCACAACCATTCTCCTCCAGCCCTATCCCCATTTAAAGCCCTTTCTCTTTCCCTGCTGGGGCTGGAGAGGGGCCGAAGCCACAGCATCTACCCATCCGTTAGCCAGGAGCCAGAGATCCCAGCCAGAGATGCCATCTGATACAAGTCTATCATAATGAAGGTCCAGCATGGGGCTAAATGAGTTTCCACCTCAGCCGCGCGAGGGGCTAATGACAAAACAGCCTCCCTGTGCTCCTTGGCCTGCCGCTAGCTTTAATCAGGGCATATGGCACTTGCCTAAACTGCTTGGCTATGAGGAACAGAGAGGAGAGGAGAGGATTTGGAGAAAGTGGAGAAGAGACTACTGAGGAAGGTCTGAGGAGATGAGGACAAAAAGAATAGAACGGACAATGGGGGAGAAGAGAGAAATTGGGTGAGTTCTCAAAGTTGCAGTCTGTTGAAACAACAGTGTAAAAAAGTCTAGCAGTGCATTTTCATCTGCAGAGTTGATGACAGGGCTTTACGTCTTTGTGATAATTATTTAGGACCTACTCAAGGCCTCAAAGGCAGGCCTGTGTGGGTGCCTGGTACGGGGCGGAAATCACTAATAGCTTTCATAGATTTATATTAATTTGCAGGATTTAATGTGCCTGAAATGGCAGATGATCAACAAGGGAAAACAAAAGTGCATTAGTGCCCCGGTGGCATAAAAAGAGTGTGGAAGGGGGTGGGAGCTGAACAAATAGGCTACTCCATTTTCATAGCCCACTTTATGGCTCCCCAACTTATCCAAATTAGCTTAAAGGATTGATAATTCTTCACTAATATAAAACTGTTACTGAGCCCCTAAACTGTGACTTGCTCTTTTTTAGGTTTTGTCAAACACTAAATAGAAGGCTTGGTTGTGGAAATTAAATTGAAATCGCATAACAAGGCTTCCTTTTAATTTGATTAATTCTTTGTTGTTGTTTTAGATCCCTAGCAACCCATGACGTTTCGAGGTTATTTGTTCCACTGTCTAATGACAATTTTCTTGCACAATAACACCAGTTAAAGAGCCGCCTCAGAGCGAGTTTTTTTTTTTTTTCTTGCCTTGAAATCACAGACAAGGCTAAGCCAAAGGGGGACTAATGAACCTCACCCTTAATTCCACTGTGGGGCTACTGCTGTGACTGCTCACACTACAACTTTGCTACAGTCCTAATTGTACAGAGAGGGATCATGAAAACTTCATTTAGCCTCTTTGGCTTGGCGTTGGAGGTGTTTGAGGCAGCAGTCATTTTTTTTAAACTAAAGAGTTATAAGAGACCATATTGAACCGAGTGACTGATGACCTCTCAATTTCCAATCTCAAGACCATTAAAGTTGCACAAAATTTAATAGATGTAGCCAAAGATGTTTTCACACCTCGAGTAGATCTTTAATCATTTCAAATAATGGTTCTCTGTGCGCACAAAGCAAGTCGTTCTGCCCCAGTCACTGAGAAAACTTGTTAATTCTCAAAATGCATCAGAGCATTGTGGTTCCATTGTAAAACCGGTGTACTGTAGGATGCTTTTTGGCAGCAACAAAACAGTCAGGCTGTACCAGGCTGTACTCAGCATGGAGAAAATGAACCTCTGAAACCCATGCTGACAGTTTTGGTCCCTACTGTTACTGATTTCAACAACACCATAACCAGTCTTGGCAACCAACAAGGCCCCAGTACAAATTATCCAGCTGTCAGCAGGGTGCAAGGATTGCTTTACCATGACAGGAAAAAGATAAAGGCAAAGGTCTTTACAGACAGTTTCTTGGACTTCATACTGAAGCTCCCAGTTGTTTCTCCTGTTTTCCTTTTCCTGCTCTCTCATATATCTCTTCCTCAATCTCGCACTCACACAATCCTTCCTCACTCCAAACATCGTCGCCCAGGTTTCTCAGAGCGGGGTGATTGCTTGCAGCTGGGGTGCATTGAGAACATTTTAATATTATGCAGAAGATTAGAGCAAACTAACTACATTATTCTCCAATTACACTCATTTCATCCAACTGATGTCTTTATATCCTTCCCCTCACCTCGATTAGCCTAATGTGAAAATGGAAGGAGGGAATGCGCTTAGGACTGTACTGATTGTTCCTCGGCTGCCTATTATTTCACAGCTCCATTAAAAGGAAGGCGTCTTTTATAGTGACTGTAAATAAAACGATTAGGGGCAGATCCAGCCGGGTGCTGGGGAAGATTTCATTTCAAGGATCTGCTTATCAACGTTCTTGGAAGGTTTGGAAGGATTGCGAGGGACCGCCACATACGAGAAGCTACCTTCCCCCACCTTCATCCCACAATGGCTCCTTGTCTCTCTCCGAAGCTGCATTACAGTAGCAAATCTCACACTTGCTTTGCATCCTTGTCATAAAATAAATAAATCAATTACATTCCTGCACACATGCACGGCTTCTATCTCAGCACGAGTTAAAATCGTTTCGTCTCACATGGCCATAAGCCTGCTTAATATCCCGCCAAGCATGCCCAAATTATTAGAAAGTATATGAGTGACAATCGTTAGCCAATGTTGCGGATGTGCACGCACGGGTATGGTAATGCTATGTGTCTGAATGTGGAAAAGAAAAAGCTCCCTCACCTCATAAACCCCTTGCTGAGCCAGAAGCTTTTTGAATTGTGGGTGTTCTACACAAAGCAAATGTGGCAAACAACATGGAAGAAGACCCCAAACCAGAGAGATCCTCCAGTACTATTATCCTATGGCTTTGCTTTCTGTGTATGCAACAAGTCCATAAGCCATACTAAGTATCACAGACCTTCTTTGTGGAATAATTCAAGGACTTTTGGAGTGCTTGGGCCTTTCATCATGCACAGAAGACTAGAAACCTGATATATCAACCATCCATCCATCCATCCATCAGGAATTATTCCAAATCAGTTTTAACAGCAATGTTGCCTTCAACATGGATATGTTTTGAAAAATGTCTACAAATATTGAATGTGATGATAGACCTTAGTGAATACATACAGTATATCATGAATATATATATATATATATATATATATATATATATATATATATATATAGTTATTAGTTTTATATATACATTATATATACTGTATATATGCTTTTACATTCAGTACATTGGGGAAAAAATTGTATATGTAATTGTATTGTAAAATGTACATACAGACATGAAAACCACATATGTCCCCTGGACAGGCTCTTTGCCAGGAAGACATATCAATCGCCTACTATCAAACAAGTAAAAGTGAATGATTTAGAAAATCCCATTGGCTAAAGGTAGTCTGCACTGTAACTGTACCAACACACTGGACCAGTTTTTTCTTATCTCTTATCAACCTTCATTATGTAACTGTGTCAAAATGGATGTGAGAGACAGCAGGATGGAAGTGAATCTAGGTTTGCAACAAGGTCTCTTGCCTTTTGCAGCTTCACTAACGTTTGAAGAAATATTTTCAAACTACATTACATGGGTTTCTAGGTTGCATGGTAGTGACACACATGTGTCTTGTAAGACTATGTATAGATATTGTTAAATAATAAAAAAGAAATGCATGTGTTATTATTACATGCTGTGCTCCATATTAAGCATTGCTGTGACATTACATTGAAACCCCTTTGGGCTATACTGAGGCACCCTTGTAATGTTTGTTTTTCTTTTCTTTCCCTCTCTTTCTCTCTCTCTCTCTCCTTTAGTTTCTTGGATTGACTTCCCTTTTGTGTTGGATCGCAGGGACGCACAGTGTTGATTTCAGTTGTACGGCGGTTGTTTCATAGCTTGCAGCGTGTTTGTCTATGGTGGCATTCCTCAATTCCATTCAGCACACAAGAGGATACCCTCGGGCCGGGCATATCCCAGCGTCCTCTGCTCCTCCACCATCCCAGAGATGGACAAGGCAAACATCTGATCTCTTACTCAAACACACTAGTGTGTCCGCATATTCACAAATGCATGCGCACACAGAAACACATGCACAAATACACTCATGCAAACCCAAACACAGTGACACATATATATATATACTCATGAACACACACACACAAGCTCACACACACGCACACACACCACAAACCACCATCTCCACACTCAATACTTCTCCTGTATCACATTGCAGTAAATCCAGTTAAGAAGCTCTGTGGGGAGAGAAAATAAGAGATACAGTTACCAGGTCTGGAATGGTTTGACCTAAGCTGTGTCATCATGTACCGATGCCATTGTCTGATGAAGTGTTTGAATATGACAGATCCACAAAGCCTTTTAGCTTGTCAGCAGTAATTTATTACAGTGAAATTTTCCACTTACAAGATCTGAAACAGGCTTCAGGTCAGTGTGTTTCACTCAGACGTTTTTCTTCACGCATGGCAGAAAACCCTTTGAAACAGCATGAATAAACCCATGTCACTAAAATTCTCCTTTCAAACCCTGCAAGAAAAATGACCAAATTTGGTGCAGGACCTTTTGGACCTTCTCTAAATTTGGTGGCGTTTTCATTCCAATTCAGTTTAAGGTAGGGCTAAAAACATGTTAAAAAAAACACCACTTCTCTGTGAAACTAAAGGCAATATTTTATTGTTGGGAAGATGGGCTCTTTAAACGCTTGACAGATCACTTTGTCCACTGGAAGTAAAACTACTCTGGCCATAATTCCCTTTGGAACTGGAGCAAAGTCAGATGCTTTGACCTTTTGCAAATGAATCTGATCAAACTTGAGCACTTCAGGTAATTACACAGCAAACCTGCTTTGACAGGACCTATCTGGACTGAATTACTAACAGTATATAAGAGCAAAACAATGCCATTTAGACTAACTGTC
Organism: Siniperca chuatsi; assembly: GCF_020085105.1. NCBI lineage: Eukaryota > Metazoa > Chordata > Actinopteri > Centrarchiformes > Sinipercidae > Siniperca > Siniperca chuatsi. Next base: position 11,026,471 of record NC_058060.1, read on the forward strand.
TGAGCGCTACGATGCTATGGCCTTCTGCAAGAGCAGAATGCAGTACGATTTTGAGGTTCCTAGATCGCACTGCCATAAAACTGTAAAATGGAGGGGATGAGGGCTGGTGGGGGCTGAAGAGTTTTGCTCATTCCTTCTGTATGAGTCATTATGAAGAAGGAAGGAAGGAAAGACAGAAAGATCATGGAAAAAGAAGAAAAAGGAAAAAGTCAGTGAGGGAGAAAAAAATGATAGAAATGTTAAAATGGACATCAATCCATCCTCCATTGGAGCTGTGAGTGTTAGAGGCCCTCACAGCTAGATCTCTGAATTAGACCTTTACAAGCAAGTGGTTTCCTACAGAGCCCATGTAGTGGAACCAGAATCACTGTTGCCACGTATGGAGCAAGGAGCGCCTCAGTGGATAAGCCTTAAAACAGAAGCCCAGGGGACATCAGGACTGACCAGAGACAACATTTATCCTCAGACTATCATGAGCTGTTGCATGCATCTTAGACTGTATAGTGGAACCCACCCTTGAAGTCTTACATTTCTTTCCTCCGTCTTCTATGGTGTTGGTTATTATGACTCCAGGATTGTAAAGGACTTATTCAACAACCTATTCACTATTACTGTGAATCAAGATTTATTTATAAATAAAGATTAGTTTGCTTGTCATGAGAAGTGTTACTCAGCCAGTGAAAACAGTTGTATAATGTCTTCAAAAAAAAAAAAGAGACAATAATACTGATAATATCATCAAGGTTATCTCAGCTTGGCCTTGGAGACTGCACATTTTTAACAGAAAGCCTGTATTATGAACTTTGGAGATGTGTGTTTATCATTTAGGGAGGGTCTAAGAAAAGACTCCATTGAGTTGCATTATGGGAAGCATAGTACCCAGCATTTTTGGGGGTTGACCCACACTTGGGTCTAAAAGTCATGATATCTCAGCCTTTTCTGCACCTATTTTGACCATTCTTTTTTAAATCTCTGTCAAGTCCCCTGACTTTAAGGAAGTGCAATATTAAATTGCATGATTACCCCTTTGAACATTTATCATGTCAAGATTTCTCTTTTTATTTTAGAACCAAATAGCTCTAACGAATCTAGGAGCATACATTCACATTTTAAGGTGAGTGGTAGTAAGTGTGGTAGTTAAGTAATTAACCAATATGAACATAGGATAAATCAATAGATGAATAGCTATTGTTCCAAAACTTCTTCATGTCACATTCTCAATAGTCACATTAAAAAATCCACATTTAAAATATGGCCTAGGAGCTCAGGATCCATTCTGTTGTTGTACTGAGATATTTGCAGGTAAGAATGTGGCCCCTTACAATGTATGTACCTGGATATTAGTGTCAAAATACACTTAGGCTTTGTTTACTATCAGCATTTGAAACTGTTTCAAAATTTAAAGATGACCAAAAAGGATAGAAACCTTGAGTCACACTTGAAATAATAGGTTTTGAGATACCCATCAAACCTGACCCAAACAGAAGGCACAGTTACACCCTATCAATCAAACTATAATGATATGTTGTTTTGGAAATGCATGCTGGTTGGAATACCATAAAGTGGTTCTATTTTGCTATTTCCTGAAGGATGAGTGCGATTAGAGGTATTTATAGTGTAAACTTAGGTGAAATTGACTACTGTAGCTCACCTCTCCTCGCCTCTCCTCTCCCAGTGTTAGATGAGTTAAAAACAGATCATATTTCCACAGGTGGCTGTGAGACGAACTCGCCCTGGAATGTTGGGTGACATAAATCTCTGTAATTACATGGTATTGATCAGATAACTAAGGTTACAACTGGCGAGGGAGACACCCTTATTTTTTCTTTACTCCATACCATTTTTCATGCTTTTATCTGACATCGAGAGAGGAGTGTTAATCACTGCATGTGCACACACAGGCACATGCGCACTCAACCTCTCTCACACATACACACACGAATGCTGATCCGTCCATGTCTAGCAGAGCTACTGACAGTTCTATAGAAAAAGTGAGGGCGTCAAAGATGTGCTTGGAATATGTTCTGACTGCTTTGACTTTGACTGCATATATTGAAAGTATTCACAGAGACTCAGATAGACCCATGACATCAGTGTCCTGTAATTGATGGGACAATGTCAAGACTTTTATAAATCCATAAACTTCTGCAGCATGACTGCACAGTCTGACGACTTGACTGAGAGAGAGAGAGAGAGAGAGAGAGACAAGTCTTTTCATCCAGACTGACTTCCTTGACATGTGCTCTGCTGTCTTCACTTGCGTGTCTTCGCTCGACTGTACAGAACACGAGGCCTAAATCCTCAGAAATGAATCCAGCCACATAAAGCATCCTGAGCATTGTGGGGCTGTTTGTCTTCATGTCTGTGTTTACGTATAGGGAGTATACATGTAAACCACATAAGGTATCTCTTTAAGACTCCTCTCAGGGAGGATGCACACTTTGAGATATCTTGAACTGATTAACTATCAACATTGCTGTCCCTGCTTGATTTTCAAGATCTATAAGAAAACATATAGACAATGTATAGATTTTCTCTGATCATACGTGACCCTCTAAATTGTCCCATGGAATTTGATTTTACTTTATAGGCCATGTTTTTTCTATTCTTGTAGTAAAAATTTGGCTAGGCTGGCAGGTTTGATTCTCAATTGTTTAATCCCCACCTCTGGAAACACATGTCCTTCCTGGTCTCCATTAAGTTTTGTTTGCCTGTATTTTTTCCACTATGCTCCTCTCATCAGCCCCACTGTTCAAGTAAAGGAAGAAAAGAAACCCCATAAAATGTGAGGACTTCAAACTTTTTTCTACAAGAGGTAAAAAAAATCCTATACCATTGAAATTACATAAATTTTAAGACAAAGCAAATGTTAAAAGGACTTCACCACAAGTTGTATACAATACCTGACCTGTATACAGAAACTGTTTCAACTTTCACATGCATATACCAGAGTCTGCATACATTGTAAACAAAGTGAGATAGTTCCTCCATTTCACTCTGAACTTTAAAACCTGAGGTTGCCAAGAGTGACATCACCAGCCCCAGACACAGATCCATCTCTCCCCTCGGGGCCTCGGGAAGGAGGGTCGGGAAGAAGGTGGGATGGAGGGCAGAGAAAGAGGAGGTGGGGAGGGAGAGAGGGGGTTTGAGGTCAGTTGGTGGAGGGGTGGGGTTATAGGTCCCCCTTTCTGCCAGGTGTGCTTTTCACACAAACACACACGGTGGTGTCGGCGGTGGGGTGAAAAATGACAAGGCCAGACACTGGAGCCGGCATGACAGAGAGCTGCTGCGGCTGCAGTGAAGAGTTCCCACACATCTCACAGTGTGGGGATGAACAGACACTCATCCAGTTAACAGTCTGAGTTTACTTGTCTTCTTCACTTATTTTTGATGTTTTATAGCCCAAGTGATATCAGAAACTGAGGTATATATGTGCTTCAGATTCCTACCAGAAAGATGATCACACCACACACTATAAATCATCACGGTTCACTTTGAGAAGTCTGTGACATTTAGGTTATGATGCAACCATTTTTATAATAATTTCTCAGTACAATAAAGTCACGGTCATTATGAATAAAGGAACAGGTGACCTAAGTGATGATAATAGAATAAGTAAAAAAAAACAACAGCGACCATTTCACGATTCGATTGACTCCAGTACACCAACCTATAAAGAGTGGATTAATGAGGCAATTCATATTAATAAGAAGGAAAAATATCTCTTTACCCTGCAAGATAAACTGCAAGAGTCCCATAGAACAATATATCATGAATATATAATATTCAGTGTACTTCGCAGCGTTATTGTTGTTATTGTTACTGTTACTGATGGTGATTATGACAGTGGTGATGAATAATAATATCTTTGGCTACTGAATCGGCGAGGGATTGGGATATTGGAGCGGGCCTGATAATATGGTTTTGTTGTTTGTATGTTAGAGGTCAAGACTATGTATCCCTTGCTTTGTAGGTCGACACGGAAAGACTGCATGATTTAGCTGATGTTTCTGCCTTTGTTTGGGTACTATTTCTGTGAGTATATTTGATTTGATTTCCTATTTAATTGCCTTTATATCGTTTACTTACATATCGTAACAGTATCCCTTTAGTATGATATTGTTATGAAGTATGCTAAGTTAGGGGGGTTTTCTGTAAAGAAGAAAGAAATGTATATATTATTATTTAAAAACAAAACAAAAATACAGTATAATAATAAAGATTTATGTCCTCCCAAAAATTTAAAAAATAGAAGAAAGAAAGAAAGATGTATGAAGACCACGGTAATGCCAAAATTATATATCTTGACAAAGTGGGTTAACATTTAAGATGTGGCTGCAGTAGCAGCTTTGTTTAAGTCAGGAAGGATTAGGACTAAGGTTTTAATCATAAGAAAAAAGAGAATAAAATCTTTACACTTGGCAAGTCTTTGTGAGTTAGGACTGAACCCATCCAACTCCAAAACCAAGTTACACATAATTTCCAAAACACCATTTCAATGCTAAATTACTACATATTTCCTGCCGTACCTATGCTGATTTGTTTTCATTGACTTTTCAGGTCATTTGTACTTAGATCATTTCATGTCTATAGAGCTATATAAAAAATGAATAACTATACAAAAAAGATGAAAAAGTGGCCCCAGTGAGCATTTTCTGCTGGTATGTCTTGCTACACTGTACCAACTTTAAATCAGAAGCAGAAGATGTGACCAGGCTCCAGCTTGTGCGAATGAACAGCCTATACAGTGATAGGACAAACATCCCTGGGTCACCATGTCATAGCTTCCCTGCCATTAATTATGGCTCAGCCGGTGCGTATAAACTACTAAAGATTATCTAAGGATACAGCAGATTATCTCCGGATGTGAGCTCTTTGGGAAACATAAATACGCTACCTCTTCTTTCCTCTTTTTCATTCAGCCCGCTGCTTTGTCTGTGGGACCAGGGGTTCCTCACATGGTGTCCATTATCGTTAAGTAAGAAAATGATGACCGGTTAAGACCACCAGGGCAGTTTTTTATACTGCCAGCAGAATTTAGAATTTTTTTTTTCTCCATTAATTTTTTGCAGATCGGGAATTTAAATTTTCCATGCTTGTAAACGTGAGCATGCATGCAAACACTCAGGATCTGATGCTTCTTTGTTTGGAAAAAAATCAAATAAAAAATGTCTTCATGACATTAGGTGAAATTCCATGGGAGTTTCTTGTCTTGGTTCACTAACATTACCCTTATTGTGGACATTTCTTCCTTTTACAATAGTTGAATTCAAACTAAAAGGTTTTATTTTGGCAAGGTAATGAAATACTTTATCTACATTTAATTTTTGTTTCCATTGCAGAAGCTCAGCTATAGTTGTCTATAGTAATCAATGAAGGAACATTTCTGTGGTGGAAAGTAACTGAGTACATTTACTCAAGTAGTGTACTTAGGAACAATTTTGAAGTACTTCTACTTTACTTGAGTATTTCTATTTTCTGCTATACTTAATACTTCTTCAACACATATAAGAAGCTTAGAAATTGCATTGTTAAAGATTAAATTAGAGGTTTCCAACCTTTTTGGCTTGTGACCCCTTACAAACAAGTAGTTGGAGCCCTGTCATGTTTCAGATGTCTGAGTTGTTAGCAGTTCCACCAAAGAGACATTTCCCCTCTGCACCTCTCACATGCTTTCATTTAAATAACTGTTCAAAGCCCAAAGAGCTAAAATTATCCAATATTTCGCAAAAAAACAAAGATTAGAGAAAAGTCCAAAAGATGTAATATAAATTTGTGTAGCAGAACTTGTTTTTTCTTCTTTCCTACCCCATTAATCATCTCACGACCCCTCACACTTATCTTTGGAGGGGGCCTGACCTCTAGGTTGGGAACCACTGGACTAAACTACCAAACTATATATAAAGTAGATGAACTAGGTCCACTTCGACCACCTACAACAGTATACTGCTACTCATTATCTGTTACTCATTGATCCATTAGTATTAACAATGTATTAATTTAATATATAATAATATTTCAGTCAAGGGCAATTTTTGAGTACTTTTACTTTTAATAGTTAAAGTAAAATTTGCTGATGATACTTTTGTACTTTTACTCAAGTAGAATTTTAAATGCTGGGTTTTAATAAAGTACATTGTTTTTACATTGTGGTACTGATACTTTAACTATAGTAAGGGATCTGAATACTTCTTCTACCACTGTTCTATGGTCACTATAGTCACAGGGAGCCAATACTAAGGATCTGTGTTGTATATTTAAGAGGAAAAAGAAGTGTTTTTAAATCACAAATATAGATCAGCAATCAGTCTCAATGAGTGATTTACAATGAGTAACGCCTCAACACTGGCCTGAGCTGCTTAGGTAATGCTGCATATTTTTTTCAATTTTCTCTCATATTACCATTGAACAGATGTGGTTACTATACTGTAGGTTACATAAGGGACTAGGCTACTCGGCACTGATTGAAAAGGCAAATTTTAACCAATTCATTACTATTGATGTGGATTGTTTGTACAATATGGATTTTTCCACAACATATACAAAAAAATCCATGATTAATACATCTTTAAATGTATTTAAATGTGCTCATGAAACTTGATTTCTAAAGAATGTGCCTTTTCTTGATTTAGCCCTCTAAATTTGCTGTTCTCTTTTCTCTGCATTAAACACAAATACTAATGACAAAACAGCAAAGCTAGAGAGAAAATAACCCTCTGGAAGCAGAAAGTACACAATGTGCTTTAGATTGTATATTTATTAAGTCTGCATAGGAGCACATGTCCCACGGTAAAAAGTTGAATGCCTTTGTTTGCAATGGGGTTTTACCAATTACAAAAGTGTTCCAGTGTGCGTTTCAGCTTTCAAAGTTCATATCCATAAATTCATCAACTCAGCAATTTGGCTGATAAATTAATTGATTTCCAAATGTCACTCATTTGTTGTTTTTTGTTGATTGTGGATTTCCATTCTTACAGTAAGTCACATTTTGATTCTTGTCAGTGCAACTCTAATCTGAGACCAAAGGCAAAGCAAGGCACTTTGAAAATGCAGATCTAACAATAAATAATTTAGGCAACTGAGACTAAATTAACAATTATCAATGCTAATAATTTCCCTCCAAACTTTTTACACACATTGCTTGCTGCGCATGCATATTCTAGTATTCATGTTTTCCTATTAATGCTGAGTTGGAATTACTGCACCCATCCTATAGCCAATCCATTTACATGGAAAAGTGAATCTCGGCATGAGCTCATCAACTAAACATCCCCTCTAAACAAATGATGAGACAACTGGCTTTCTGCTTTATCTTGAACAAAAGGCGTCTATGGTTACATCTTCTTGGTTACAGAAACATGACACAGTGTTTTTCCTCCACTTTCGACTGATTCCACATCGTGTTCCCCAGGGGCTCCAGTGTAATTTGGTAATTTGTCCACAGCTACCTTTCAGCATTTTTACAACTTTTTGAAGGAATGCTGTTGTACAAAAGGCTGGTGCGGCATCACTATACAGTACAAAAAGTCTCTAGAGGTTTATTCATACCCATGGTGCATCAGTGTGGAGTTGGGTTACAGAGATAATGACAGCCAATAGTCTTTTTGGTTGCCCTCATGTTCAAGGAATTCCCCCATTCAGGGGCTTTTTGTTGACGTGTCAGTGCGTTGGTGTCACCTTTGGATACTATAACAATATACTGTATTGAAATGCATGAAAATTACCTAAAAGATTCTAGAAGGTTACGTAATTTAGTGACAAATTTAACTCTTAAACTGTAAACTCTTCAATTGTAATTTTCAAATTACTTTTTTTTGCGCACTTGTTTTATATTACTTTTTAGTAGATACAACATCTGTAAAGCCTGGAGGAGAAATAAAATCTGAACACCGCAACAGATCTGGTCTCATCTCAGTCCCTCTGCGACAGTATGGACACAAGCGGCTTGTGTGGAGGGGAAGACCACAGGACACAGAGACAAGCTAGTGCTTTGCCCATTACCGGCCACGAGACTCCACTCTGCTGATACGTCCTGTCACCCTTCTATACAAATATATCTGCTATGCACACGCTTACACTCAGAGGCAGGCGGCGGCCTGAACTTGCTCACTCCGCCGTACCCAGATTCCTACAGAGGAGAGAAGGGGCCCCCACGGGGACCCTAATCGCTAAAGCAAAGGGTCATCCATCAAGTCAGGCTCAGTGGGGACATTAGGGGAAAGGCAGAGGAGGGATGAACAACATAGGGGAGGGAGAAGTAACAGGGAGAGACAGAAACAGACAGTGGGGGGGTGGGGCGGTGAGAAAGAAACAGATTGAAATACAATGAAGTCAGAGAAAGAGGCAGAGCCGGGCTCTCTGTTTGTTTAGGGTCTGTCTCTGTCATTGTGTCTCCGTAGTAGAGGGGTTAAGGGGGTGTCTCTCGGACACTGGGGGCTGCCGTGCTCCGCTGATGGCCCTGCGACTGAGCATATGTCACCAGTCTAGCGCGAACGAGGGCGCTGCCTCGACTGGGGCACACGTCATTAGCACCATCTGTGACAGTACCCATGAGGCCCTGGTGCGCGCAAATACGCTGGTTTTGTTTTTTTGGGATTGGGGTGGAAAATGAGGGAGGAAGGGGCGCTACTTGTATATGTGTGTACCCTGTTTCTACCAGGGTCACTGCTGCTCAACTAGACCTTGTATTGATGGAGGAGGGGCGTGAAGAAAAGCTGTAGTGAACCTGAGGTACCAGTATAATGTGTGTGTGAGAGTGTGAAAGTGAGTGGAATGTGTGATGAGGGCTGCATGTGTGCATTTACATGCGTTTGTGAATCAACGTAGTGTCATGCATACGTACCAGTGAGTCCAGGACACCAGTATGGCAATGATTACAGCCCCTTGGGAGGGAGGGCAAGACGGGCCCGGGGTCCGCTTGCTGCAGTCGTGTTGAGTCCAGATAGAGGAAATGCTGGAATAATAAGAACAGGAAGGGTAAATGGCCTATCAAACACACCCCTCTCTGACCTCCCCTGAGCCCAGCCGACCAGGATGAAAGATCCAGCCACTTTCTTCTCCTTAATGGTTTCCTCGGTAATCAGCACAGCGGAAGTGCTCCAGTCCGGGGTGATTAGCCAGGGCTAGGATTCCTTAATCGCCCCGGCCCCGTTCTCATGCTTTGAAAAATAAAGGGGGGAGTGGGAAGGAGGGAAGAGGAAGCAAGGGTGATAACAGGGCCGTGTGTTTAAAGAAAAAGCAAAGGGGGAGAGATGTTTGGATACAAGAAGATTTGGGAGGGCCACAAGCAGAGAAGTCAGAGTTGATGTTATTTGGGTTCCTATGGATGTGGCTGGGTAGTTGTTGTGATTCTTTAAAGACACACACAGACACACACACACACACACACACACAGAAAAAGAGATTTAAAGGTAAGGTGTAAGTTCAAGTTAATCAGGTTTCATTAAGTCCATAAAGTCATAAGCTAAAGGACTTAATCACTGGGGAAACAGACATTCTTGAAATGACTGCTAATCTGACTGAAACATGACCTCCCAGACAGAAATGACTCATGGCAGAGGCTAACATAAGATGTTGCAAACAACTGGCATGGATTTATATTTATATTTATATTCAACAGTTTTCAGTGAGACAACACAATTTTAAAATCCCTGACAATGTTTGGCTGTAGGGTCACATGTACTAGAACCTAAAAATGTAATATGTAATATGTAAATATATATATATGTATATGAAGAACGCTTTTTATCAGCAGCTCACGTAATTTTTCACTTAGATAATTCAGCTCCGTTGATTGGGATTACTGTCGTATAGTCTTACAGCAGCTCTAGCATTGAATAGGGTGGTAAATTCCTCAGACAGTAAAATGAGAGCCTGTCTGTGGGCTGATGGTGACTGATGCTGGGGTCAGAGCATTTACCCTAACCACAGAAATGGCAGACTGCATGAGTCACAGTTACAGGCAACACACTCTCTGTTCCCACAGGTTTGGCCTCGGCATTTTCTTCATGCTTATACATCACAAACGAATACTTTAGTTAAATGTTGGCAGAATTTTTGAAAAATCTGTAATACCTCTAAAGGTTATTTTTGAGCTTATACAGAAGTGACTTGGGAGGCCGCAGGGAGCATGTAGACCACCTGACATCTTTCCAAGATGACTTAGTGATGTTGTGTCAGAAATTAAAGAGCTGCGGCGAAACAGTTTCATTTTAAGGTGCGCTCGTGGTTTTCTTTCAGGAGCCACATTCCTAATGCAATGATACTCCTATCTGTTTTCCTTTGCTAATATTCCCTTGCTGTTTAATGTGGTGTTCACTTTCCCTGTCAACAATGACAATGTACAGTGGCAACATTCTTAAATACATACCTAAATACATAAACACCCAAGTCTGTTTGACAGTGTAGGGATTTGTTTTCATTCAGGAATTCCCCTGCCAAGCACTGATGCTACTTTAGTTCCCACCCAGTCAAACCTGCTTGTGCCTTGTATTGTGTTGCCTACTATTTTTCAGTGATTGCATTACAGCAGTTGGTTTCCAAAATGTCTTTGGTAATGTGAACATGCTTACAAATAGGTATCTTATATGTCCACTTATGTGCATGACAATGGGTGACCCCACCTGGGCTTTTGTCTTAGCTGCTGCAGAGATTTACCACAGGCAAACAAGTAGACACACCTACTGTATACTTACAGAAACTGATGATTATAGAGCATTTGAAATATTTTAAAAGGATTGCTTTTCACTTGCTTTTTAGTCCTGGGGGCTAAACAGGTGTGTGTCTCTAAATACATTACTTTCATACCTGCACACACCTTTAGCTCTTGACCTCAACCTACACCCCCACCCTACCCTCTTTTCAGTCATTACTTGGCACATTTAGCTAACAATACCCAAATTGCATATATGAACATGTCACATTCAATCATCCTAATGACAGGCTTATATATTACAAAATTTACAAAAATGCCCTGTAGCTGACAGGCGAGCAGGTGATGTGAAAGGTAAGGGTGCACTGGCAGTGCTTTTTTTCCTGAAGAGCTTTAACTTAAAAAGTATTAGTTTCCACCTACAGTGGTGTAAAGGTTCCCAACACAGTGTGTCTTTTGAACTTAATGGGTGCTTTGGAGTGTAACCGTTTGAGCTGTAAAAGTCCCACGATGCTATGCCCCTTTACCACCCCAATGGATAAAAGAAAGATGCATGGAAAGCAAGTAGGAGAGCAAGATGAGAGACATGCAGAAGATTGTACAAAACAGATGAGACAGAACAAAAGATAGGGTCGACAGAGAGCTAAGGAGAGCTCGACAGACAGACACACCAGGCGTTTCTGTCTCACCATCCTGTAGTCAGTGAGCTGTCAGCGATCCTCCCTGCCTGCTCTATGGGTACAGCCCCGCGAGCGATGGCATTTCAAATAGCCTTATAAATCAAGAGTTATGTTATGTCACCCTGCCACTGCCATTAACACACAGAAGAGAAAACCACCACTGTTTTTTTTTCTGCAGCACATAGGGTTTATATTACTGTGTGCATCCCCTACTGAACCATTAATACTCTACATCAGGCTCGTTCTCAGGCCGAAACTGAAATTTGAGAAATTTATCCTCATCGTGGGTCCAAGTCTCAAGAAAACTTAGCAGCGCTCTTGTCATCAGGGCACCCAGGAGAAACCGGCCCCTGACCCATTTCGGTTCCCAACTTGTAGGTTAAGAAATGCTCTCCCCTCCATCAACAATTACTAAAGAGATACCCTTGAGCAAGGCACTTGACCTCCAATAGCTGCAGTGAAACTGCTTATTGGCTAATAGTATAAGACTGTGGTGATACTGGGCAGCTCAGCTTGCTTTTAATAATAAGACACCTGCATTATTTACAGAAATAAAAACACCCTGACTGCCGTATTAATATAGATCGAGGATCTTGTACTAATACATTCATATTCAAAGTCTCTGTGTAAAACTAAATATAAAAGACAACACTCGATTAAAGCATCAGTATCTCACAAAAGCTTTCGTTTGAAAACCTTTGTTTGACTAAGTGACTAACTCGCTGTTCTGTGGCAGAGCAATGCTGTTTCCAAACAACTTACCTTAATGATAGACAGATGGCAAAGGAATTCATTGCTACACCACTGTGCCTCGTGTCACCTTGAAAACTTTTTTCATGCCCCGTACGACCCTCCGCACCTGCTACAAAACAATTTCCCCCGCAAAGCAACTCATCCGTATTACACGCAAGTCACGGTTGCCAGGGTTAAATATAGGAATCATGCATAGAGGGGTAATCAGGAGTTCTCATCGCAGGATCCCCCGAGACTGATCCCCGGCGTGTGACATGGCTGTCAAAACACTGACAGATTGTTTTACCAACACACGCACGCATACGCACGCAAACACGCAGCTGCATGCATGCACACACAGCCGCATGCAAACACATACTTGCAAGCACACACGTGCACACCAAATTGCATTGACAGATTGTTTTACCAACTCCATAGGCTTGACTGACACCTATTCTCCTGGGTATCCTCCCAGCTCCCTGCTTTACGAGGTAAATACAATCTAACAGTTTGACACTGCAAGTTTTCTTATTTAATAAAGAGATTTTCTTCAGGTGACACTATGGGTAACTGCTAAATCCAGGCAGTGATAATAGTTAAGTATTATTCCTTAAAATCTTATTTGCTTTTTTCCCTCATGTCTTTAGTGGCAAAAAACAAACAAACTACTATATACAAGTTTATCTGTCATTTACAACATCCTTTAAACATATGTTAGATTTCTGCTTAAGGACCATTATTCTAAATTATTTCAATTTTCCTTCATATTTCTTAGCTTGAATGGAAAACAGACATGCAGAAGTGCAGCAGCCAGGTGCCCTGTTGGATTCTGTCTGCCATTCCATTAGCCAAATCGCGAGCTTTTGAACATGTCAAAAATCCAATTACTCCATTAAACCACATTGACATATGACAGTTAATTCTGTTGCCGTATGTCACTATGGAGAATATATTGGTTAAATGCTTCCTGGGACAGATGCTACTTTGAGGCTAATCAGTAGTAATTGATGGTCCAATTGGGTTAGAGTGGCCTTGCTCTGGCCAGTGTCTTTGGCCTGAAGCTGTCAGGGGGACGGGCAGACTCAGACACACACTCTTGCTAGCTTTGCCAGTGCTTCCTAAACTGTTTCTGGATCACAGCACGAAGAACAGAACACCTTGTACCCACATGATGACAATTTGTGGAGACACTGTCAGTCACTAGTGACTGGTAATGGTCTCTAAACGGCTTTGTTATATTCTAGTAAAATATGTCTAGCTGTTGAAAAGTCATAGTAGTAGTGATAATGTTGTGTAATAGCAACAGTAGTAATAAGAATAAAAGTAGAAAAGCAGCTGTAGCTGTGTGAGTAACAACCTTTTTCACCCGCCATATATTATTATTATTATTATTTACTTTTAAATGTATCATTATTTTACCAGGTAAGCCTCACTGAGAGCTGACGTCCTGACATCTCCTGCGAGCTAGCCGCTGTTCTGCTAGCTTCTGTAACTCAATAGAATCTCGTATTTAGGGTTTCTTTCATCAGTCTTTCTGGAAAAAAAGTGAAACATGTTCCTGGGGTTTACTTTACTTCCATATTTTAAAATAAATTTGTATCTACAGTACTACAGCACTTGCTATTAGGATTTAAAGTGAGACTGAGTAACATGCTGAATAACAGCAACTGTGGCCACAAGTGACAATTTTGGGATAATGCTAAATGCTTAAACATAGTGTAACAGTAACACAAGTAGAGAAGAATCATCAATTCTTTGAACTCACTCAGTAACACTCAGTTACACAGCAATATGTATCTAAAGTTTGCTAACATTAGCTAGCACTAGCCACCATAAACTTGGGATTGTGGGAAAAGGTATCCATTAAAGTCCAGTAAGAACAGAAATATTACTGTACTGAGCAAGGTTTTGTTAAAGAGTTGTAGTTTTATAGTAGTAGTTTTCTAATAATAAAAGTACATCAATAAAGCAATAACCGATTTTATGGTTACATGAATAGCGTTGATGATAACGGGGACTGATCCCTTGCTTTTTATTTAGCTCTTTTTTGACACTGTGTACTGTACATTGCACTGACATATAAGGCGTACTGAACCATGTTTACCAGCAGCACTGACACAAAGTAACCAGCAAAATCCCTCAAGACTTTTCTAAATGAATAATCTGTAAATTAGGACATGGAAAAACACTCTAATGATGCCCAGCAAAACATTTGACATCTCAGCCTGTCATGTTTTGGAATGGCCTTCGGACTTCACTTTGTTGCATTATACATCAACTCCTGTATTACATTTGCAATCCAGGGGCAAATATTTTCAATTGTGGGTGGGGGGTTGATTTCTCTAGCAATTTGATACCACAGCACTTGAGAGTTATCACTGGAGTGGCTGTAAGCTCCGGAGCAATTCATAATTGTGTTCTCTCATCTCATACTGCAGCAGCTGAAGTTTTTACTTTTTTATTTATTTTCTCTGCAGCACACACATAACACCCACACAAACAAATACACCCACACATAATCACATAGATGTCTCATCCTAGCACTTTTTTGATGATACATTAAATGGTGTAAAGTTGCATCTCGCTCTGTGTGCACATGTATGCATGTGTGTGTGTGTGTGTGTGTTTGAAGCAGGGTCCCTCCACCTGCACTCGTTGGGAGTTAATCCGGTTAGGTCCCAGTATCGTCTCTGCGGCTGAGCAGTGTGGTTGAAGCTCCACAGTGCCCTGCGGGGGCCTGGGGCGCCTCTCCAGCCCAACGCCTGGGCTTAAGCGTGGCGCGGTAAGGAGATGAGGCCGGCTCGGCCCTCGTTACAGAAATTAGATGGATCAGGGAGTAAACATAACCAGCTTTTTATATGATCCTCAGCTCAGAGCCGACAGAGAGTGGAGAAGATGGAGGGGAGGTATGGGAGGAGGAAAGAGAAGGCGAGATTCCTCCTCTAATTACTTCATGGGTCACTGCTCCTGCAGGCAGATGTCAAAATCCAACACTTTGTGATGTGAGGAGAGCGCTGGAGAACGGGAGGGATAGAGTAGGGAGAGAGAGGAAGCATAGCAAGAGCATGAGGAAAAGGGGAGAGTAATGAGAACAGGAAGAGGGATGAGATACTTTAGAAAGAGGAAGAGGAGGTTTAAGAGGAGAATAAAATAGTGAATTGGAGAGAGTGAGTTACAAAAATGAAGCAGGATGAAAAGGAGCATAAAAGAGGGAGAGAGAATGGATGAAAGGAGAAAGTGAGGGGGATTTAGAGAAGCAAGGAGGCGAAGGGGGGTAGAAAGCAATGGAGGACGGATTGGGGGGTAGGGGTGTGGGGGTGTAACACGTTGTCAGGAAAGTGGGTGGTGATGACACAGATTGGTTGTGGAGTGGCGGTGACCTGGGATGGCCTGTGTCTGGCAGAGAGGTAGCAGGCAAACACAAGGCCCTTCAGATTTGCCACATGCCCCCGGCTCACTGAAAAACCACTGACACCCAACTGATATGACACACTGGCACTGCAACGTCAGGAGTTATACTATGCCCGTTAGTATCAGAGTGGTAATACCTACATGTCAGAATTT